>NC_056681.1:53849948-54511377 GCF_018350215.1 Panthera leo | reverse complement strand
GCTCAGATATACACTATCATTTACCATAGCATGCTTATTTTAAAAAGTCTGGAAAAGAGAAAATTCAAATCACCTGTGATCTCCCCACCCAGAACTCATCCCCGTGTCTATAATCACCTCTGTTTTTTTTTCAGTATCTATACACGTATATGTGACTTTTCACTGTTATTAATACTAGCTGTCACATTGCCATTGGTCCAGAAAAGATCAAGCCCTTTCTCCAAGGCGCCTGGTCCCAGCACATGCTGGAAAGAAGATTGACCCAGTGAGTTTTGCAACAAACTTTGGCTCGTCAGTGGTCGGGGTGCTCACTGAATTCTATATATTCTGTCAACTGGGTAAGAGGAGAAGCTGACTCTTTATGGTGCTTCTGTCCTAGAAGTAGTTTTTGTTCCTGGGTTGGATGTTCTTCGAGAATAAGAAAATTGTTGTTGATCTGCCTGGAAGCCACTTAAATGTGATTCTGAAGCTGTGTCACTCTCCGAGGAACCAGTTCTTGGTTTCAGACAAGTGCAAAGCCGAACCATCCCCCGTGAAAAGTTTGTATGTAACACGTGAAAACGTTAAGGGAAAACTCCTTTTGATTTTTTTTTAAATCCCTTGTAGATAACATACAGTGTTAGCTTAGTTTTCAGGTGTACAGTATAGTGATTCAACACTTCCATACATGTGCTCATCATGACAAACTCTCTGTCTTCTTAATCCCCATCACCTATTAACTCCTTTTGATTCTGAGCATTCGACTTCTCCAGCCAGTTATCTCTGCACAGTAAAAACTCAGGGAGTCCAGTTAACCCGTCAGGTTTACCTTTCTGGCCCCTGTTGTATAATCTACCATTGTTACGAACATGAATCACATAAAGTGAATGCCTCCTAAATCTGGAATTCTTTAGGCTTCTGTCTTGCGAGCTCATTCCCAATAGAACTGACCGGCCAAACGTATTGCCCACATAATATGGAAACTTCTACGGCGATTGTGGTGCCAGCCACCCAAAATAAACTTGGATTTGTTTTCGTAGATCAGAAGCGTCCAAGTATTTAGAACCAAAAATGTAAAACAACTCACAACAGATTAGTGGGAGGATAATTAGAGACTAGACAGATTGTTAAAAAGAATGCTAGCAAGAGAAAAGCCAGGAGAGGCGATGGGAAATGAGGAGGGGTCTGTACCCTGGGAAAACCAGGAGAAGCAGGCATGCAGTTACACGTGGGTGCGAGAGAGCCACACTGCTCTGTCCACTGAGGCAAAGCATTTCCCAGTTTGCTTCCCAGAAACCGGCATCCTGTTGGCTTCTTATTAAAATCATCATTCTCTGCTTCAGTTTTCTTTTTTTTTTTTTTTTTAATTTTTTTTTTTCAACGTTTTTTTTTTTATTTATTTTTGGGACAGAGAGAGACAGAGCATGAACGGGGGAGGGGCAGAGAGAGAGGGAGACACAGAATCGGAAACAGGCTCCAGGCTCCGAGCCATCAGCCCAGAGCCTGACGCGGGGCTCGAACTCACGGACCGCGAGATCGTGACCTGGCTGAAGTCGGACGCTTAACCGACTGCGCCACCCAGGCGCCCCTCTGCTTCAGTTTTCTAAAGAACAGAGAGAACACCCTTTCCTGACTAAAGAGTTATTCGTGTGGGAGCCTTAAGTTTTAGAACAGAGAAACATGAACTAAAAATGCCTAGGGATTAAAGTAAAATCTTCTTAGCATCCTTCTAACTGCATTTCCCCATATGGCAGGCTCTCTTTTTTAGACCGTATCCATATGTCTCAAATGTTCCTTCTCTCTATTACATTTTTGGATCTGTCCCCTGGGGGCAGGCACGGGGTGCAGAGGGGGTATTTGTTTACTCACAGATGCTACAGTGCTTGATGCTGAGCCCCTCAAATCGCTGCACCTTCTTGTGGTGCCTCCTGCTGAGACCCTGCCCGGGCGCATGCCACTGGAGGGCAGGTGGGCCCCTGTGGGGCTCCTGATTGACCCACACTATGCTGGGATCTAATCGATGGGTTGCAGTCAGTTTCAGGCAGGCTGGGTGTTTCCTGCACATCAGCCTGCATTTACTCAAGTCTTATCCTGAAGTCGGTCCCCAGGAACAGCTCTGGTCTTTGTGCTTCCCCCCCGCCCTGCTGTGAACTCAGAGTGTCTGCGAACATCCCTTGTTGTCCCAGTGGTGTCACACAGCCCGGGAAGCCGCCTGGAGGGTAGCTCTTCATACATTTTTTTTTTTTTTTTTTTACATTTATTTTTGAGAGACAGAGAAAGACAGAGCACAAGCAGGGGAGGGGCAGAGAAAGAAGGAGACACGACACAGAATCTGAAGCAGGCTCCGGGCTCTCAGCTGTCAGCACAGAACCCTACGTGGGGCTTGAACTCACAAACCATGAGATCATGACCTGAGCTAAAGTTAGATGCTTAACTGACTGAGCCACCCAGGTGCCCCTCTTCATACATTTTTAAGCCTGGGGCCAACGTGCTTCCTCAGAGCAGGCCATTCTGTGGCGGCCGTTTGCAGCGGATCTCACTGATTTTGTATTTTTGGTTTTTCAAGGAGCGATGCAGTTGATTGTCTGACTTGGAAAATCGACGTGTGGGTGTTTATAAATAGAGCCTGAATTAGTAGTAAAACCATAGTTGTTCTCATGCTGCTAATTTAACTTGGCTAAATCCACAATGTTTAACCTAAGGTGCTAAGAAAAATGCTAAGGTGACCATTTGAATCCTTTCTTCTTCCATGGGTTTTTTTTTTTTTTTTCCTTCTAATGTGTAAAGTTAAGTTTAAAAAGTAGAGTTCATTTGAGAGTTTGGGCTGTCTGTAGAACCCTCAAGTACTGGAATGAGGTTTGAGATAACCTGGTCTGAGCTTTTTCTACAAAAATCAGGCAAGTTGAGCCACTTGTCTAAGGTTGCAGGACTCGTTTGCGGCAAAGCCAGGCCTTTCCAAGCGCAGGCGGGGCGCTGTCCACGGAAGCCAGAGATGAGCAAGGACCTGGAGGCCAGGAGCCCAGGTACATCAAAGACTGCCTTCCTGGAGCACAGGCAGGTATGACCTGTCATCTTAGTAACCAGTGTCTGCCCTGTCCAGAGCGGCATGTGAGCTGGTGAACAATTCTGCTCATCCTTACTTGGAAGACGGGGCTCCTTTTTCACCCTATGTGAAGGCCCATTTTGCACTGATGGAGCATTTCCTCTGTGACTGATCCCTGGTGACTTAGCTGCTCCTGGAGAGCAGGAGTGAGGTGAGGCTTGCCCCCCATCCAGGCACACTTCAGGAAGAAAACAGACAAGTGCACATCTCTGTTGAGAAAGCACCACCTGTGCCCTTCTCTACTCGCTCCTACCACTGTCCTCAACCAGGAAGGGAAGCAATTAGATGCTGTCATAATAGCAATAAACACAATGACAGGTTTTGCTTGGTCTCTTGCTATGTCTTAGACACCACGCTCAGTGTGCTCCTCAGCTCTTGGGCCCTCTGACAGCCCACGGGGGCCACCGATATCCTTCTATCACAGATGAAGAAACGGAGGGGTAGGGAGAGGCCGTAGAATCATCGAGGTCCAAAGCTAGTAGGTGTGGAAGCCTGGCTTGAAGTGTGGTCTGAAGTACGGTTCACTTGTCCTTGCCAGCTCCTTGCCGTCCGTGTTTTCCCCCGCCCACGTGCTGTACCCTTGCGCATTTGCATGTATTTATCATATTTCACTTAGCAGGTACGGTCCTAAAAAGTTGCACGCGTGCCGAGCTTCTGCCAGTGGGTTGACACTTTAAGTAACGTGGCAGCATGTCATAGCTGAGCCTTGCCACGTCTCGTACATCCCTTTGCATATTCAAAATTGCTTGTGCTAATGGATCGGGAATATGTGTTGAGAGGTACTAAATATGTATTTTTAATTAAAAATTATAATTACAATCTTTAAAGCTTCTTTTCATTGGCATGTGTGATAACCGTTTGACTTTCACATGTGATAGAAAATCCTATACTCTGAATGATTTTTTTGCAGGCATCCATATTCGATCATGTTATTTGCCTGCCTGCTCGTGCACGAAAAGGCTTTCTTATGCCCGGGGATGGCAGTTGCGGTTCAGGGCCCTGGACGCATGGACCCGTGTGATGGTAGGCCCTTTGCCCTGGCCCCTCTCTGGAGCTGGCTCCTGCGATGGCTGCCCCTCGGAAGAGGGACCATCAGGGCATAGGGATGGTGAACAGTAACTCTGTCCCTCCCTCAGCTGGCGACCCCTCCCTGGTCAGTGCGGGTTTGCCTCAGGTATGGCAGTCCCCTTCCATCTACAGGTATCCTTCCTCCCTCTGAGGTGGGGAGGTTTGCTGATTGTAATCTCGGTCTGCTTCCAGATAGTCTGTGAACACTCCTGGCCGGGTGCCTGGGTGGCTCAGTCGGTTAAGTGTCTGACTCTTGATCTCAGTTCACGTCATGATCTCACCGTTTGTGAGTTCGAGCCCTGCATTGGGCTTGGGAGTCTGTCTCTCCTTCTCTCTGCCCTTCCCCTGCTTGTGCGTGCCCATGCTCGCTCGCTCTCTCTCTCTCTCTCCCCCAAAATAAACTTAAAAAAAAAAAAAAAAAACCACTCCTGGCAATATAGGTGCATATCATTGGAGAGATCAGTTGGGAAGGACTGATCAGTACATATGGATTAGTGGCAGTGAGATGGGAAGTGAAGTTTGCCTGAGCAAACACTTTACTGAATGTCAGGCTCTGAGGCCACAGAATGACTAAACACAGTCTTTCTCAGGGAGATAAATGAAGCAGTAAGGCGGGCGCTGAAATCGAGGTGGGTGAGTACTACAAGGGTATGTGTGGGATGACGGGACGTTATTTTAGTGTTTATGGATTTTAGTGCTGAGTGGGTCTTTGGGATCAGCTCTCCCTCTGCTGTGGGGGGAAGACCCACAGGGAGTTAGTTACTCACCGCCCCTGAGTCCTGCCGACGAGCCCATGGTGTTTCCCATGGGTCATATTGCCTACGATCTGGTCATGAAGATACAGGTTGACTAAGCTTTTGGAAAAAAAAACCTTGGTTGTCATTTTTAAAAGCTAGATTCAGACTACTAGAGGAAGAAAGTATCCGAGCCAACTTTATACTCCAGCCTCCTTTGTTTCTAGCACAGCCTGGCTGTCAAAAGGATATATTCTCCCGGCTTGTTGTCAAACCTTACAGAGCGAGGATGGAAATGTGGCACCCAACAGCAATGGCAGTAAGGCCAGGATTTTTTGCAAATGAAGTTGTTGCCCAAAGAGACACAAAAGCTGCCAAGGATGCGTTTAGTCCTTTGTCTCGGAAGCGGTTGGGAATGCAGTATTTCCCCTTCATTCAGCGTATCCAGTTTCTAATGGCGAGTCGCAATGCCGGGTAGAATTTTTTTCTCCCAGTGGCACACTCAGAAGAGAATTAGGGTGGTGGGTTGTTCGCTTTGCTGAACACAGTTCTTCTGGGCCTCAACTGTACATGTCTCTGCTCCAGTGTGGCCTAGCCCCCGATCTCGTCCCACATCCCGCTCTCCCACTTCTTCTCCATAGCGTGGCCCCCAAGGCCTCCTTCAGGTTCTCCTTACAGCCCTGTGAAGCCTGTCTCCTCTGCCCCACGCACTTCCTGTCCTCCTCTGAGCTCAACCATGGTCAGCAGCTTGAGCCTCTGTGGGACAAAGGGAACAGATGCTGAGTGAAACAGCTGAGTGAGGGCATTTATGCTAGAGTCTATTTTGACTTAGATAATGGCCTTGTCTGAAATCAGTTGCACTGAAGAGGCTGCTCCCCTCTCTTGAGCTGTCCTTGGGGCTTCTCTGACAACCCATGCCTGAATTCATTTGGGCCCATCCTAAGTCAAATATGCTATCCCCCATTAGAATGCAGTTCGATCGTGCCGGTCCGTTAAGCCTGATGTCTGTGGCCACACAGTGTCTCACATGTCTCATGATGGCTGTTGCAGTAAGCGTTTTAAACCCAAGATTCTCTGGGCTTAGAAAGCAGGGGTGCCAGCCTGGCAGTTAACTGTGACGTCACGGTAATGTCAGTCCCTATCCTCACCATCCCACCCTCACCCCCATACTCAAACCTGGGTGCTCCCAAACTATGACTGTATTCTTTTTGACTTAGTCACCCAAGTATGCCACCTTGCTAAGTGGGAATCAACACTTTGGCATATTGAAGGAAGTGGGATGGGTGACAAGGAGTGAGAGTGGGGGATGGGTAGTTATATTTTTTCAACACTCTTTAATTGAAGAGACAGAAAATCAACTCAAAAGTAGACAAGGTTAAAAAAAAAAAAAAAGGAAAATTTCAAAAGGGAATCCATTGGTTCACATCATTAGGAAGTATGGTTGGATCCAGGGCCTCAACTCATATCATTCAAGTTCTGTCTCTCTTTCTGGGGCTCATCCCTGCTCAGCGCTCCATTCTTTGAAGACTGTGACAAATGTGGGCAACTCCAGGTGAGGGGAGCCGGGTCTGAGCTGCATCAGGTCTGAGTCATGGGTCCCCCCAACCATGGCCTGATGGGGTAGGGGTGGCCCTGCTGAAGCCACACGAAGAGGAGTTTTGTTGAATAAGAGGAAGGATAAAGGATACTGAACAGTTTAAAACAACAGAGGACCACCTTATTGCCTTTCACCTGGTCACCCTTCAACACATTGGAAATTTAGTAAATTTGAGGGTTTTTTCCCCTTTATATATCAAATATTTTGATCATAAATTTTGGCACTGGATATTTTCTGAATAGTGGAAGCTAATCTTCCAGCATAGGTACCAAAAAACTAGACACAAGGTAATTACACATATAATAACGCAAAAAGCTATTAGAAGCCAAATATTAAACCTATCCTAACTTTATATGAGAAGTTACTTTAGACATTTTATACTTTAATCAAACCTTGTCAGATCTCCTTAGCATTTAATAATAAAAGTTGTCAGTTTTAGTTGATTCTAATAATAGGCCCTAACCCTAATGGGGGAAATCCCCACAAATTAATGACCTCCAGTCTTATTATAAATGGCATTTTAGGACCATTTATTTAGGACCAAGGAAGCTTTCTAGTTAAATCTGGTTTATGTTACAGTTCTAATTAGTAACAAAAATAAAATCTTTGCCATACATCTCCTAAAACTTGGGTGCACAGTGCCTAAATAGATCAGCTTGAATATATTTCTGAACTATCAAATTTGTTTGACATTTTATCTTAAATCCCCAGAACTCCAGCTGGCAGGTGACAGTTAGAGCATATTTTGAAGTCGTCTGTTATAACATCCCTTTATCTCAAAAGGAGTATTTAAAAGATTTTGACTTTAAAATCACCAACATTAATAATGTATGACATATTCCAGCTTTTATTAGAACTCTGTCCTTAATGTAAGTAATTTTATTCAAGAAACTTAAAATGTGCTTATTATTGTCAATGAAAATGTAACTCAGAATCAGAGATCCGGAGCTTGGGGCGAGAAAATCCTCATAAAAGCTGAAAAGTATAGTTTACTTTGCGATCCAACTCCCCTGTTTGCCACTTAAAATAGTATTTTATTACTCTTACGAGATGCAGATAAAGCCCATTGAACAAATTGTGGCTGGTCTGTAACGCAACAGCTACAGAGGCGGCTCGGTCAAGGAGCTTGTTCATATCTTCGGCTGCAGACCCATCCATCCCAGGCAGCCCTGCGCTCAGGGGTCCGCGCCCTTGCTGTCCAGCCTGACCGCTAACTGGCCCGGAGTCCTGGGTGAGCGTTCACTCTCACCAAGACTTTCGCCCGTCCTGGTATGTGGAGTGCACTGTCTGGCACCCTCCTGCCCGGGGCCACTGGTGGAGCGAGGAGAGCATTGGAGCTGCCGGAGGGCCAGGGAGTGAGTTAGGGGACCAGGGGCGCTGTGGACTCCAGTTATTCTGAGAGCCTGATCTTTAACGTAGAAGTTAAAATCCTGGTCACTCCTGAGCACATGCCATGTGAGACAGCGTCTTTTTCTTTTTGTCTTTTTGTCTTTTTTTTTTTTTTACAACGATTTCCATTCGTTCTTTGTTCTTTCTTAGCGCAAAGGTGTTGCAGTTTATACATTATTGAACAAGCTGTAGAGAAAGTCATTACCTTGTGAAAAAAAATGTTGCTTAACGTCGCCCGGTACGGCATGCCAGCAATTGCAGAGATTTTCTGACGGTCCCATTCTAGATACTCCCATCCGTAATACGATTCACGCAGAGCACAGTGCGGCAAAACCTCCAACCAAAACGCTCAAGCATCAAATAAATTCCGTGCAGTTGGATTTTATGATTAGCTGGAGAACTGGAGGAAAAGCATATCATTAGAGGTCCTGCCAAATCTTGCTGAAACAAACCAGTGCTCCTCCATGCCTCAGAAGTCCAGCGTGGTGGGGTGTGGCCGGGCTGGGAGCAGGGCTCCTCGATCCCCAGGCCACCCCAGGAATTCATGAGAGGCCAAGGGGAGCATGCCTCATGGGAAAGTGTGGTCTTCCAAAATATGGTACAGAGACAGCGTGAGGAGAAGTCTGATTAACATTTGGTTAGTTACTGTTTACTTACATTAGGTAAGGATTGCCAGAGACTGCCAGTCCTGTTGGGAAAATCAATAAAATTGTAAGAGGGGAAAAAAGATCACGTTATCTTTGTTGGAAAATCAAAACCACACATTGGAGTTCCAGGTGTTTTTGCTACAACAGAAAGAAGTAGGTGGTATGACTATAATGAAAGAAGAAATGAAGCAGAAGAGGGGCCAGGGGGTGGCTCAGTCAGTTAAGCATCCGACTTCGACTCAGGTTGTGATCTCGCGGTTTGTGAGTTCGAGCCCCGCGTCGTGCTCTGTGCTGACAGCGCAAAGCCTGGAGCCTTCTTCGTATTCTGTGTCTCCTCCTCTCTTTGCCCCTCCCATGCTCATGCTCTGTCTTTCTCTGTCTCTCAATAATAAATAAACGTTAAAAAAAAATTAAAAAAAAAAAGAAATGAAGCAGAAGATATGTGGAAAAAATAGCCACAAGAAGAGTAGTGGAGTTGAGGAATGCCCACCCTGTCTCCTTCCCTAAAAGGTAGCAGACTTGCCTTTGAATTAGAAACATCGCATGGAGCCTGGACACCATGGGGTGGCCCAGGGCTTGGGGCTGGCAGGCACGGCAGCAGAGTCATCCTTTGTGAGACGTCCATGAACCACTGTGCCTGTTCTGCATTCAGAAATTTCCCTTTGCGCCTTTGAGATCACACGGCAGTGGTCACATGGCCTCATGGCTACTCATGATACATTTCTTATCCCAAATCTTCATTCCCTAAACCTCAGCCCCACTTCAGCCTGGAGACGCGGGCCATTTCCATTCCCTAGAATCAGAGGAAAGGTCCATCACTTCTTTGGAGGGTTGGTATTGAAAGCGAGGATGGATTTTTGATGACCCCCCCCCCCCCCCCCGCCATAGTCCTGCTGCATTTCCCATAGAAATCACGTGAAGATCATGATGCATTTGCCACAGGAATCCTGCTACGCATCAGCCTCTTAACAGAACTGTGCCTCTTGACTATTATGGATTAAACAGGCTTTTACTGGTGCGTGAGTCAGTGCCACTCCACTGGCTGTATGTGTTGGGTCAGTTCCCCGATCCCTTTCCGCCTCAGTTTCCCCACCTGCAGAAACGGGGGGATGCTCACCTTGTCACAGGACTGTTGTGAGCATTCCAATAAGGTAGATGTCAGTAGGGTCAGGTTCCTCCCTATTCCCAGACACCTGTCTCTTGAATTTCACTGCATCAGCAGCTACCTATGACATTGCTCCTGTGGAATAATGTTTCCCGGGTGCCAAAAGCTTGACAGGCAAGCTTTCTATTTTGGTGGCCATCTGGCACTGGTAAGGTTGTTGCCAAAAGTGTTCAAAGAGGACTTTGGCCCTCTCCTGGTAAAACACCTTTCTGGGGAAAAAAGACATTCAAAGCCCCAACTCAGTGAGAGTACCAATTGTTATTCATAGAGCACTTCCTGTGCTTTATATTACAATCCGAATTCCGGTACCTGTTAGGGGCTAAATTATGTCCTTCAATTCATATGTTGAAGTCTTAACCCCCAGTAAATCCTTGTGTGACTGGATTTGGTACAGGGTCTTTTGAGAGGCAGTTGAATTAAAATGAGGTCTTTAGGGTGGGCCCTAATCCAGTGTGACTGGTGTCCTTGTAAGAAGAGGGAATTAGGACACAGGCATACAACAAAGGGAAGCCCACAGTAAGAAGGCAGCCATCTGCAAGGTAAGGAGGGAGGGAGGCCTCAGAAGGAACCAACCCTGCGGACACCTTGATCTTTTCACTTCTAGCCCCACACCTATGAGAATATGAATTTCTGTTGTTTAAGCACTGCCCCCCCCCCCCCCAGTCTGTGGTACTTTGTTATGGCAGCCGGAGTACAAGGATACAGTGCCATTGTTGTCCACGTTATATGGGTAAGAGAAGAAAGACACAGATTAAGTAACTTGCCCAAGAGCTCTAGCTAGTAAGTGGCATAGTCAGGATTTTCCTCTCGGCTGTGCTGTCAGTCACTGTGCTGCCGTCCATCCCCCGCCCACCCCACCCCCCTTTCCAGAGTTGCCTCAAAGACTATTTGGGTCACAGTAGAGCAAAGCAGATTAGTTTTCCATGGTGTGGTTGCTATGTGGGATATTCCGGTCTTGATAGAAAAACGTAAGCTCCATACGGGCAGGAAGCATGCCTGTCTTGTTTTTCTTGGTCTCCCCAAAGTCTGGGAAGGTGCCTGGTAAAAACTTGATGGCTAAAGTGATTATTTTGTGCTTGAAAAGAGTCCGCAAAGTGCTGTATTCGTAAGTCGGTTGTAAAGTGTCTCCGACAGTGAGGTCTAAATGAGGTCTAAATGAGGTCTAAAGTCTTACGTTGTCTTTTCTGCTGACTTTGACACCTTTCTGTGCCAATGAATGTTCTAAACCCTGCTCTTCTGTACGTATTTTCTTAAGTAGTTGTCATTACTCACAAACTTGAAAAGGTGTCTTAGAAAGTTACTTGTAAATGTTATTTCTTGAAGTGTTCATTACCAATAAAAACTGTCCTCTGCCTGGTCATGGCTGCCTCAGCATGCTGACTCCTTGATGAGGCGATGAGGCTTAGAATACCCTGGTGCCCGGGCCTTCGAGACAGAAGTGTACTTCCGTGAACTGTCTGCTTTCTGGATTCTGAAGCTAGTGAATCACCCCAGTGCACTCTCACGCGTAGCTAACCTAACCTAGGTTTGAAATCATACAGAAGGACTCATTTGATTATTTAGAGGTTCATGTGTTCATGTAAAGCAAGTTAACTTGTAAGTAGAAATCCAAAATTTTAACTTAGTCTGATATCCTGGTTTACTCTCATGTCTCCTACACACTGAAAATGCTGTGGTATAAAAAACAAACAACAACAACAACAACAAACCGCCAAAGCCATTTGTTTCAACAATCTGTGTGTTCACTTGAAATGCCTGTAAGTGACCACTTCACATCGCTGTGCTGTCACCCCACCTGTGATGTCCGAGTGCCTTTCCGCTCAGGGCCCAGCTGGTGGTGCGGAGCCCGGCACATGCACGTGTCCCAGGGCAGTGGAGTCTTAGCCCAGGGGTGGGTCGGCCATAGAAAGCAGTGCACAACTCTCCACAGCAGAGGAGGATCACAAGCCAGTGTTGTGTTCCTCTTGAACTTCTGTCCACTCAGCAGGGGAATAGAAGCAAAGGATCATTCTGTCTTTACTCCAGTTGAAGGCATAAAATGAGAGAGAGGTACAAGTTACCCATAAAAGTGCTTTGGTGTCATTTTGAGGGGGAAAAAAAATCTGCAAGTGGCCACAGCTTCCGTACCATGAAAATCTCCACACTAAGTTAGGTGCTTGTGCAGGGCTGGTGGGCAGGCAGCCATCCATTAGGAAAAGCTGGGGGACATGGCCCTGACCAACCAGTCTAGTGGCACACGGTGGCTCTGGGCGCTGATGTGCCCTCCTCCCCTAGGCTCACTTCTCAAGAAGGCTCCAGAGCTTTGTGCATGTTAACCAGGCTGAAACATTGTTCCCTTAGGGCTTTTCACACAGTTTTCCCCATGCACAGGAAGAAAGAAGGTTCACGTTACAACTCAGCACTTAACTCCCTTATGTAACTGAAACAATGATACTGTGCTTGAGGCAGATTTTTCTTTCTTCTTCCCTTAAAGAAACCAAACAACTCAACACACACACACACAAGCTGGTCACAACCCATTAAATGATTGTTTTGATCCACTAGTGGGTTTTGAATCAACCTGAAAAATTCTGCCTTACACTTAACAGGTCAACTGATGGGTTTCTAATTGGCTCATCACAACATGTGGGAAATGAGTCTCTCGTTTGGAAAGGACAGAATTGCAGGAAGAGAAGAACAAAAGGAGGGCATTGGTTTCTGCCATCAGGGTGCTGCCAGGCAGTTCTGTGGCTGGTTGAGGGGGTGGGGGGAGGGCAGGTCCTGAGTGTCCCGTGAGTGGAAGAGGCCGTAGGCTGGCCACAGGGGGAGCCAGGTGGGAGCCAGGCAGGTAGCTCTGCTTCTTGCCTAGTTCATTAGTCCAACTTCCCGTCCACTACAAGGCCAAAGACATCTTGTCTATGCCTTATTTTTCTCTCTGAGGAGCATAGGAATTATCTAAAAATATCACCTTTCGGAAGGAAACTAGCTTTCTGCTGTTTTGATCTCTTTTGCGCCGCTAGTACTCTTAGAAGTGAATGAGAGAGCAGGTGTAGGAATTCCCAGTTTTTACAAAGGCGCCCAAGGCCAACTGCCCAAGGCCACTGTCCTGCACCTTTTCCAGTGGTGGCTGTAGGGTGTGCTTGCAGTGGCTTTGTCCCCATGTGTTGTAGGGACGGGGAAGGCGTGTCCGAGCACCAGTGATGCCCTGAGCGTGCTGGCTGGCACCGTGCTCCGTGCCCACTGAGCCCTTGCTGTGTCTCCACAGGCCTCGGCAAGACCAAGAGGAAGACCAGCGCGCGAGACGCATCCCCGACCCCCAGCACAGACGCCGAGTACCCAGCCAACGGGGGCGGCGCCGACCGCATCTACGACCTCAACATCCCCGCCTTCGTCAAGTTCGCCTACGTGGCCGAGAGGGAGGACGAGCTGTCCCTGGTAAAGGGGTCGCGCGTCACTGTCATGGAGAAGTGCAGCGACGGTTGGTGGCGTGGCAGCTACAACGGGCAGATAGGCTGGTTTCCCTCCAACTACGTCCTGGAGGAGGTGGACGAAGCGGCCGCAGAGTCCCCCAGTTTCCTGAGCCTGCGGAAGGGTGCCTCCATGAGCAATGGCCAGGGCGCCCGGGTCCTGCACGTGGTGCAGACGCTGTACCCCTTCAGCTCCGTCACCGAGGAGGAGCTCAACTTCGAGAAGGGGGAGACCATGGAGGTGATCGAGAAGCCCGAGAACGACCCCGAGTGGTGGAAGTGCAAAAACGCCCGGGGGCAGGTCGGCCTGGTCCCCAAAAACTACGTGGTGGTCCTAAGCGACGGGCCCGCCCTGCACCCCTCGCACGCGCCGCAGATAAGCTACGCGGGCCCTGCGTGCAGCGGGCGCTTCGCGGGCCGAGAGTGGTACTACGGGAACGTGACGCGGCACCAGGCCGAGTGTGCCCTCAACGAGCGGGGCGTCGAGGGTGACTTCCTCATTAGGGACAGCGAGTCTTCGGTAAGTGCCCCGGGGTGGCCGAGGTCTGCCCCGTGCAGGGAGGCGCCGGGACAAAACTGCGCGCCTGCGCGGCTGCGTATGTATATTGCGTAACGCGGCTGGTCTGCTCGATTCCCTTTCCACACTGCGTGAGCTCGCTGAAAATAGCGAAAGAATGTTTGGGGCTCTTGTTAACATAGAGCCCCAAATATTTGAGGCTCCGGTCAAGCTAGCCGAATGCGCTGTGCCTGTACACCTGCGTACGGTTGCTGCTCTGTAATTGACTTAAATCTGTTGAGGGTGTAAGTAACTCAGCTGGGGGCTGTTGCCGTCATTCTCCTGCAGGTGCAGTTTCACGGATGGGATGGTAAGTAAAATGGTTTTCAGCTCACGAAGGTGGCTCTACTGAGATCACCCCTTTTCTGTTCTGCAGACTCAGACATCATTTTCTTTCCAGGTTTCCCATTGTGTTAATGACATCCTGCCCTCCTCCCAGGCCCTGGTGGTTGACTTGGTTTTCTTTCTGGGTCCTGGGCATGTCGGTTCTCAGCAGGAGGGGCCCCTGATTTCTGACACAGCCTTTGTTGGTTGGTTGGTTTTTCTTTTTAAACCATACAGTCCTACGGTCATCTCTGCTGCAGGCGGCACCATGGAGTTCATCTCTGAAAAGCTTTTAAAGCACTTGTGAACAGAATTGAAAAGCAAAAGACAGTGCTTGAGAGAGAGGAGTTTGTGTTTGTGCACTGAATCAGAGGTATGGGGCCACTTGACTTGTAGCAGATCCCTTTCCAGCAGCAGACAGATTTGGGGTTTGTGTTTCAGGTATGTGGCTGAGCCTGTCTGGAAGAACTGGGCCAGTGTCACGTAGGATAACCTTTTCATGTGTACATTGTGGAAATACTCAACCGGTGTTGTAGATCTATTTGAAGATATGCCTTGATAAGGTATGATAAGACGCCCCCAAAACAAGACTTCTTCTGTAGGTAGAATCCATTGTGGTTACATTGTATCGGTCCTGGCAGGTTTCAGTTTAATTTTTTAAATGCAAACTATAAGACTAGTAAGTATGTCATCTGTGTGTAATTTTGTGTCCTCTGGGAAGGTTGGTAGCACAATGAGTAAGTGCATACTCAAGACTCTTGTAGAGTGATCTTGGAGGAAATCAAGGCCACAGAAGTGTTTTTCCTCTTTTGAGAGACAGACAGCTGTGATCTGTTTTTCGAGGCAGGAGGAACACCATGGTGGTAGAAACCAGACCCCTTATGGGGTCAGCAGGTCGCAAAGTTGGCAGTCGCCTTTGATGTGCTGCGGCAGGCACACCGGGCCTGGATATTAACTACATCTGAAAACTGAACTCTGAGATTTTCTTATCCACCCACCTGAGTTTATCATTTCTGGCAAGACATCAGATTGAATTGTTCTCACAAGATGTAAACTCTGTGCATAGCTTCCTTTTAGATCATGCTTGAGGCTTAGGAGAGCTAAGTATGCCACACTTTTAACTCTTTTGAGCAAAACTTAGAGGAAGCACTGGAAAACCAATTATGGAATAAGGTGATTGGTCCAGAGTACTTAAAGGATGAGTATAATCCAGAGTCAGAAAATATAATCTTGATTTAGAAATTTTGAGTTTAAGGGGCACCTGGCTGGCTCAGTCAGCGGAGCACATGACCCTTGATCTTGGGGTTGTGAATTCGAGCCCTGCGTTGGGCGTAGAGATTACTTAAAAAAAATAAAAAAATAAAAAAAAAGTTTTGAGTTTGAAGATACTTCCTAGAACACAGAGGGGCCAGAGCAACCCCCAATGTGGAGATGTTAGCCCTCTTCATTGTTCTTCCTGTCCTAGGGCTTGGGGCCAGGGTAGATGAGAAGAGTGCCCTCCAGGTTGCTGGCCTTGGGATGGACCCACTACTTTTCTGTAAGAAAAACACACTCAGGTGGTGTCACTATCTGAACTCAGAGACCAACTCCTTTTCAGTAGGGAGGGAGAGATACAGGCATACCTCATTTCCTTGTGCTTCTCTTTGTCATGTTTCACAGATAAATTTGTTTTTCATAAATTGAAGGTTTATGGCAACCCTGTGACAGGCAAGTTTAATTGGCACCATTTTCTACCAGCATTTGCTCACTTTGTGGATCTGTTATGGTAATCTGCACTCAGTGATTATGATTCCTCAAAAGCTCAGGTGATGGTTAGCAATTTTTAGCAATAAAGTATTTTTTAATTAAGGCATGCACGTTAGTTTTTTTAACGTAATGCTACTGCACGCTTAATGGACTAGAGTGTAGTGTGAACATAACATTTCTATGCACCTGAAAGCCAGAGAATTCATTCGATTTGCTTTATTGTGATACTCACTTTACTGAGGCGGTCTGGAACCGAACCCGAACCTGCAGTATCTCTGAGGTGTGCCTGTATTTATGTTATTTGGGTTCCATCTCAGCACTTGAATAAGCTCCAGTGTCTTGTTTGTCTCAGATTATTAGAGAATATGCTGACTTTCTAAATAATGGAAACATTGTTTACGTTGTATTTTAACCATTTTTATGGGAGCCTTTTTAGGTTTTCTGCATTCTGTCTTAACTTAGAAAACCGAACTATGACATAGTAATGGCATGACGTCAGGGGGATGGAGAGGGAAAGGGACCTGCGTCAGCCCTGCACCCTCACTAGCACTGGCTCCAGCTCGAGAGTGCCATGTGACCTGACGGTGTCCAGGGACGCCTGTCCCAGTGGCTTGTGCCATGACACGTGGCATTTTCTGATGTTGGGATGCCTGCTTTGTGCCAAAGGGAGGCTGCAAGGGGCTCCAAGGGACGTTGCTGCATTTCTCCTAACAGCAGACCTAGGTCTGCTTTTCTCACTCATATCCAGGTCACCAGAGGCTGTTGAGGAACTTTCTGGATGGACAGATGGACAGATCCATTCCTTATTAATCTTCTGCTGTCCGTTGACTACCTCTGCCTCTTGCCAGGGTTTCTCACGTCCTTTCCTCTCCTTCTTTGTGTCTTTTTTTCATATTAATTTTGGCATTTCTAAGACGACAGCCTGGCTTTGAAAGCAACCACCAGACCAGTGTGAGCCCTTAATCTAGCAGCCATAACCTGACATCACATCGTATCATGCCAGAGTCAGAAAGGTTTCTGATGCGTTGGGCATACCTGCTGGACTTGGAGACATCTTCTTTTCATTTCCTTTTCTCTCTGGCAGTTTTTGGGCTGGGGACTTTCCTCTGACTGAGGTTACCACAGGACATCTGACTTCTAAATAAGCACAATAGCATTTTTTAGAGTGCATCTTCAAGGTATGTATCATGTTTTAAGATCTCCTGAGTGATTCCAATATAAATAAGCTAGGCTCTTGCTTGACGGTATCTTGCATTTAAAAATATTCAATGTTTCTCTATTTTGAAAAATACAAAATATACCCAAGTGTGAGCCCTAGGACACGTGTGCTTTTGGGGAAGGAGAAGTACATATTTTGGAAAAACAAACACAAACATGGCCACATCCTGTGATATCCAGGGTCCGTGAAGTCCTGGGTGTTTTCTGTCAGCCATGTTTTATCGAGGAAGGAATGAACAAACCAAATTATCCTGTTCGGGCTCTCTTTCCTGTCCTGAATCTTAATACTCATTCTTTGTGTTCTCTACCATCTTTTCTCCCTTCCTCCCCACTTTCCTTTCTCATCTGTAACTGTCATTTATCCCCAGCAGCTCAAGGTGAAACAGCCTCGTTTCTTAGTCTCTATATTCCATTATCCTTCCTGCACCTGCTAATCCCTAGCTCATTAACTCTAGAAAATTCAAAGTTCCTACCTGCTCATCATACATCCTTCTGTATTTTTCCATCCTTCTTCTGTGGATGCAGTTGGAAAGTGGTACTTACAGTTAAGAATAACCAGCGGTTAGGCTTCTGGATGAACTGTTAGTTGTCAATAGGTTAGTTTTCCGTTTGCTCTCATTCAGAAGGAGACAGCTTATAGCGAGGATGCCGTCACCCAAGGTGCCTAGCTGGATGGTGTCAGCCTGTAGTTTACAGAGCCGTTTTCCTCTGTAAGACTTTAAAAATCCCAGAGAGATCACCTTTCTTCCTCACATGTATTATGTTCCACAGTAGGATTTGGGGACTGATTTTTGGTCATACAGTACATTTGCTTCTGATAGAGAAAAGCTACCTTGCTGAAGATAACTGAACGTACATATTGTCCACATGGATAGTCATGTGTTTCAGTCCTTGCTGTTTTTTAAAAATCCATTAAGAGTGGGATGCCTGGGTGGCTCAGTCAGTTGAGCATCTGACTCTTGATTTCTGCTCAGTTCCAGATCTCCTGGTTCATGAGATACATCCCTGCATTGGACTCTGCTAAGCATGGAGCCTGCTTAAGATCCTCTCTTTCTTTCACTCTCTTTCTGCCCCTTGTTTGTGCTTGCTCTCTGTCTCCCACCAAAAGCAAACAAACAAAAAAACACCGTAATTTTTTTTTTTTTTTTTTTTTTTTTTTTTTTTTTTACCAGAACTCTGTTTGGGGATGATATCATCACTTTGTCTCTCTAGATCGGTGATATTCAAACTGTACCGTGTGCTAGCATCTCCTTGAGGGCCTGGTAAAACAGACTGCTGGGTCCCACCCATAAAGTTCCCGACATGGGAGGTCTGGAGCCCGAGAATTTGCATTATTAGCACATTCCTTGGTGATGTTGATGCTGCTGGTCCAGAGACCACACTTTGAAAACTGGTAGGCAACTTTAATGGTTTTATACGTATTTACAGCAATTGCTTAAACTCCATTTCTGCTTAATAGTACATTTCCAAGAATTATAAACATGCTTAAAGATGAACATTTTCATTCTTGTCGGAAAGATTCTTTTAGGTAGAACTGTTGACTCCTGTTGAGTGGAATTCACCTCCTCAAGTGCTTTTCTGTTTATTTATTTTTTTTTTCGCTGTTGGGAACTTGGTGACAAAGTGGCTGCATTTGCTCTGTGTTCCTGACGGAGAATGGGAAAGAGTTCAGTCCTCAGAGTAGAGTGAAGGCGCTTTCGTAGCAGTTCGGGGGATGGGGAGCTATGGAGTCAGTTCCTTCCAGCAGTGACTTACTTGCTCATGAGCTTTCTAAATCCACGGTCTGGCGCCCTGATTCCTAGATGGTTTCTCATAAATGGGTTGATGTTAAGAAAGAGTATAGGTTTTACTGTGATCCATGCATACCTACATCTTTCCAATTGCAAAACTTACAAGCTGCTTTTTGATTGTCAGGCTTTTTGCCCCGTACCTAATGGACACTTTAAGCCTAGATTTTTAGAATATTTCTCACTTTAACTATATCTGATTCTTCAACCCGGAAGGACCTGAACCATCATTTGGTATGGGCACTTCTCTCAGAGTTCGCTGCTCCTCACCTGTTTCATTCATCCGACTCTTAGATGGCTCAGAGCCTTGGCAGTCCTGGATAGCACTTCAATATTTACCTTAAAACAAACAAATCCACGCTATTAACTGGCATATGTGAAAAAAGACAAGAGTCTTATTTGAAGCTATTTCTTAAAAGGTAATCAATCACAAATCTGCTCAAGGTGTCACTTGTAATTTTTTGCAGAACCAGACAAGGCTTCTCTGCTGTGCCCTTGGCCTTAGTTAAAGGCGTGGCGTCCCATTCTCTCTCCCTGGAAGGGCGGGGGGGGGGGGGGGGGGAGCTGGTCGAGTTAAGTGAGCACTCTGCCGGGGAGCTCCCGTGTCATCGCAGAGTGCTGATAAAATTGCATGTAACCAACGGACAAAATTACTAGCCTTTCAGTAATATAGAAGGCACCTGAGAATCTTAGAATTTCAGCCCCAAAGCCATTATTTATGATGAAGGGCTTTAAATGGAGTTTCATTTCTGCTGTGTTACAAAAGAAAGTAAACGTTACTCAATCCATTGATTTGTTTTTGGAGGGATATAAATGTCAAAAGCAGAACAGAGAGTAGTCTGTGGCCCAGACTCACCTGACTTGTGACATGTAAATGAAGCAGGTGCAGGTCAGCTGAGCAGGCCCCCTCAGGTCATTGGGAAGCTGCAGGTGGCCACTTTTCTCTTTGTGTTGCTGATAATTGCTGAGTGGCTTCTCTCTTGTCTGTACCTTCCTCTCTGTGTCCTAATGTGTCATCACTCTTTTCCTCCTTACACCTGAGTTCCTGGGTTCTTGGACTGGGCTGTCTCTTCCTCCAGACCTTCATACAGATCTAGAAAACTCTAGAACACAGCTCCCTTCCCCTGCACCCCCATCAATGTAATGTCCACACGTCTTTCAAGTCTCATTCTGGCCACCTTTGCTCTTGGGAAGCCTCTCCTGACCTGCAGGCCTGGGCCACATGCTCCCACATGTTCCCTGGGACACAGGGCAGTCTTAATGCTAGGGTGTCCTTGCCCCCGGACATGACAATGTTGCCCCCTTCAAAGGCCAAGTCAGCACAGAGAATGCATGTTGTGTCATGTTGTTGGCCATTGAATCCTACTACTTTGGTGGGACTCCCAAGAAATATTCTTTGCATTAACTGATGAATTAATTATCCAGAATGTGCATAATAAATTCAATATGGGAATCAGCAGCCAACCAGTACAGAGTGCTAAGGATTCCTGAGTTGTGTCTCTGTGCCTGTGTTCTCCTGGGGTTGTGCTAAATGCACTGTTGAGCTTGAATCAGAACCGTGGCCTCTGGCTTACTTTTTGCTGCCACGAGAGGGGTCCAGACACCATTTCTTCAGGCCTGCAAACATAGTAGGGAGGGAAATGGTCATCCAGTAACCACTGGCAACTGAAGAACAAGCCTTTCAAAGTAACACAAAAAATATGTCAAAGTAAATAATTTATCCATGAAGGTGTTCAGAAATATTTTCATAAAAATCTCTTAGATCATGAACTACCATTTATCTAAATATTTATATTGCTCTCATAGAAAATCACCAGAACCTGTAAGAAATGTTTTTCCCCAGTGTTTTAAAATATTTAACGCTGTAATGGAAAATTTTGAAAACTGGGTCAAGGAAGTTTTTAGCATTTAATATATCAGAAAGGCTTATGTGGAAAATACATGCTATACCAGTGTAAGCCTCTGGGTCGGTTGTTTTTTGGTTTTTTTGTGTTTTTTTTCTGTTGTTGTTGTTAAACGATTTCTTTTTAGCTGTGGCTACAGAAATAGCTAAATAAAGTTGTCTTTTAGACTGAGATTGCCACTTGGTTTCTACAAGAAGTTAGGCTCACCTCTCAGTAATGTCACAATCACTCCACGAAATTAGCAATGAAAGAGAAGCACAGAAGTCGTTAGGATTTTTTTTTTTTTTTTTTTTTTTGAACTGGGCATTTTTGTTTTGTTTTTAACACACGTGCGCAGACGCATACTGAGGGGCCGGTGAGGCTGCAGGCCCCGGCAGGTGCACGCTGGCTGGTCCATGGGGCTGTTTCCTGCTGTGGATGTGGTTTCTCGGCTGGCGAAGGAAGATCGCACACTCCACTTTTCAAGATTGTGGAGTGAGAGATGCTGAGGAACCGAGACAGATGGAGAAATGTTTAAATCTGGCTTTGGTCGACACTTGGTAAACATAAATGTGATTTTCTCATATGTAGGTAGGTGCCTGGACAGCAGGCTCACAACTCTTCTCCCCTTAAACAGAGGGCCCCATGTACTGCCTGCCAGGGGTCTTTACCACGTGCCCTTTGAAAGCTGATCTTTTGCAACTTACGGAAGGAATTTCACGAGAGGTGTATACATTTTGGTCTTAAGCTGCGTGCATGGAAAGTGCTTGCCTGGCACAGTCGGTTTCTTGGGTGTCTCACTAATACTGCCAGTATTCAGATATTCTAAGAGTGCCCATTGGGTGTCCCAGCCAGAGCCAATCAGGATCCTTGTAGCATTTTGGGGAGGTCGAGAAAAAAGTGATTCATAGAAAAAAGTCGAGTTTAGGGATCATTGTTGCCTGACCCCAGGCCAAAGGAGAGCAAACATTTTTGGTTCGGGAGCTGTGTCTGAGCCACGTCTCCAACTGCCATGTGTCCCTACCCGCCTCCCCCCACCAGGAAAAACCTTTAACGAGGATCACCAGGTGTTGCAGATGATCTGAAGAAAATGTGGAGTTCTTTTGTACCACTGCTGTGCCCTCACTAGGAGGCGATGCTCTGGGCCCTTGTGACCTCCCCGCCCGACCCCCCCACCCCCCATGTCCTCACCCATCCTGATGCCTCGGATTCCTCTATCACGTTCCTGCTGTCCCCACCAAAACTTCACAAACCTTTTTAGACTAGCATATAAACTTTATTTAAGAAATGTTTTTTATGTGACGAAATGTACATTACAGAAAATTCACCGTTTCAACCATTTTTTTTTTTTTTTTTAACGTTTATTTTTGAGACAGAGAGAGACAGAGCATGAACGGGGGAGGGTCAGAGAGAGAGGGAGACACAGAATCTGAAACAGGCTCCAGGCTCTGAGCAGTCAGCACAGAGCCCGACGCGGGGCTCAAACCCACAAGCTGTGAGATCATGACCTGAGCCGAAGTCGGACGCTCAACCGACTGAGCCACCCAGGCGCCCCTGTTTCAACCATTTTTAAGTGCAGTGGCATTACGTACGTTCCCATTATTACGCAACCATCACCATTCAAACTTTTTCAACCTCCCTGATTGGAACTGTGGACCCATTAAATACTGACTTTCCACTTCCCCCTTTCCCTAGCCCCTGGTGACTTTCTCCTTTCTGTCTACCTTCTGTCTCCATGAATCCGACTACTCTAGGTACCTCATGTGGATGGAATCAGACAGTGTCTGTCTGCCCTTTTGTGTCTGGCCTATTTCACATAGCATAATGTTCTCAGGGGTTCATCCATGTTGTCGCCTGTGACAGGATTTCCTTCCTTTTTTGAAGCTGAATGATATTCCATTTTATGCATCTACCCCATATTGTTTATCAATTCATCTGTAGATGGGTAATGGGTAGCTTCCACCTTTTGGCTATTTTTAATGATGCTGCTGTGAACACGAGCGTGCAAATATCTTTTCGAGTCACTGCCTTCCATTTTTGTAGATGTGTACACCCAGTAGAGGGATGGCTCGATCAAATGGCAATTCAGTGGTTAATTTTTGGAAGAGCTGCTATCTGTCTTCCACAGCGGCTGCACCTAGACATTCCCACCAGCGGTGCACAGAGTTTCTCCACATCCACACCAACAGTCGTTACTTTCTGTTTTTTGGAGGTTTTGTTTTTCACCATAACCACCCTAATGGGTGTGAAGTGAGTGACAGCTCACTGTGGTTTTGATTTGTATCAGCACGTAACCTGTTAATCTCAGCTGCACTGGTTGCTTGTGTGGGGATGTTTCTTGTGGCACTCTCGCTAAACAGCTCCTTACCGTGGCCTCTGGTGGCATGGCCAATGTGGGGTTGAGTAACAAAATAGAGCCACCCCCATAGAGCTTCTAACACAGAAAGCGGTTCTTAGGAATTGCTTGATTTTTATCAGTTAGGTCCGTGAGTGGAATTGTGTGCAAACTGGCCTGCTCACTCCTTTCTTCCTTAACTCTCTTCACCTTTTTGAAAGTTCCCACCAGATTATAGTCACTGGAAATCCTACAGAATCAAGCCTGAGTAGTTCCACAGACAAACAGGAAAAGGCACATGTAAAATTTTCCTCAGCCTCATAGCAGTAATTCTCAAAGTGTGGTCGCTCGCTGCATCAGTGTCACCAGAGAACTTGCTAGAAATGCAGAATATCAGGCCTCCCGCAGACCTGCTGAATCTGAGTATCTGGGATGGAGCCCCGCACCCTCCGTGTGAATGAGCTCTCCCAGTGATTCTGATGCTCAAGTTTGGGAACCACTGAATTATGGCCTAGGAAATTGGTTCCAGCCCTTTTGAGCAGCAGTGTGTTCTATGGCAAAATTCGGAACTGAATTTTTGAATGCCATTTATTATTGATCATTTACACTGGGCATGACATGGCAGAAAGACAAAGAGTGAGCAGGACAGTATTCTAAAAGTCTAACCTCTGAGGTATTTACATTTAATTTTAGGAACTACGTTTTGGGAGGCAGCGAGGGATAGACACACACATACGGGTACTAACTTGAAAATGGGGCACCTGGGTAGCTCAGTCGGTTAAGCATCAGACTTCGGCTCAGGTCATGATTTCGCGGTTCGTGAGTTCAAGCCCTGCATCAGGCTCGTGCTGATGATAGCTCAGAGCCTGGAGCCTGCTTCGGATTCTGTGTCTCCCTCTCTCTCTGCCCCTCCCCTACTCATGCTCTGTCTCTCTCTCTCAAAAATAAATTAACATTAAAATTTCTTTTAAAACAATGGAGAGTAAACACTGTCATTTAAAGATTGGGTTCTGTGGTTGATGATTTATGTAGAAATGTTTATTTCAGGAGGTAATGAGAACGATAATGTTTGATCTTGTCACAGGTGGATTGGCTTTAGGCCTGTGGAGTAAATATTTCAGAGACACATTTAAAGAAGAACAGAAAATGCCAGTGACGACATAATCTGATGCAGAAACAAAGAGAGTAGTATCAATTGACAGCTAGTGGCCTAAGTATAGACAGTGAGTCAATTTTGATTAAAAAAAGGCTATATTGGACAACCAGGCCAGGTGATTTAACAGAATGATAAACCTGAAAGGAAGCTTTTTTGAGATAAGAACAGAGAGTATTGATCAGTGAATACAATTTTGCCTCTAATCCATAGGTTCTCAGATTTTTGTGGTAAAGGAACTACTTTTCTGGGCAAGGAGTACCTTCCTTAAAGAAGTAAGAAAAGGGAAATATCCATTTGCCAAACAAAAGGAAAGAATGATGTAGCTATTGACAAGAAACCAACAAGGTGACCTCTATTTGGAAGTGGAGAGAGTATTAAATATACATATAAATCGTTGATAATCAAAAGCCAGCATGACCGGAAATCAGTCCAGAGTCTACCTGGGAGACTTGGCGAACCACACAAAGGACAATTTCAACTCCCCAAAGTGGAAAAAAAAGTAGAAGTTTAAGAATCAGGAGTGCTTGGGAGCAAGGTCCTACCTACCCTCCCATTATTTCTTCCCACCCACATGCTTAGAAGAAAATCATATTAGTACTTAAGCTATCAGGGATGGAGGTAGAAATAAAGGATATTACAGATTGTTCTTGACTTTATTTATTTATTTATTTATTTATTTATTTATTTATTTACATCAATGAGAAAATAAGGGTTAAATCCTGAGGAAAGGAGAGTATTATTTGACCAGGGCATCTGTTTTATAAAAATGCAAAGTGCTTTTCAGCAAATATTTCAAACAGTGGATATCAAGCTGATGAACCTGTAGAAACAGTATCAAAGAGGGTGTGTTCTTTAGTTTTCTTTTCTAAAAGTGATCGCTTGTGAGCAGAAATTGCAAAGAGGTGAGATGTGAGAATTACCTAAAGAAATGAATAATGAAAGAGATGGTCAGAATTGGAAATTTGTAAGTCAGTACATTTATTTATTTTTTTAATGTTTATTCTTGAGAGAGAGAGTGAGACAGAGTGTGAGCAGGGGAGGGGCAGAGAGCAAAGGAGACACAGAATCCCAAGTGGGCTCCAGGCTCTGAGCTCAGCTGTCAGCACAGAGCCTGACACGAGGCTCAAACCACGAACTGGGAGAACATGACCTGAGCCAAAGTTGGACGCCCAACCGACTGAGCCATCCAGGGGCCCCAAAGTCAGTACAGTTATTGAACATCTACTCTGATCCCAGTGTGGACATGTGGAGTTAAATCAAGTTCTCGTCCTTAGAGGGATTATATTCAAATAGGGGGCCTAAAACCTAAACAAAAACAATGATGACATATTAATAAAAGCCCAGAGAGAGGTTGATTTTCTACCAGTCTATTAATTGTCCTTATATTCCACTTGGAAGATGACTTCCTGAAAAAAAAAAGTGGGGGGTAAAATGAATTGCTTATCCCAAATGATAATTCTTCAGAATCTCTGGTTCAAAAGCTTTGAGAATAGAAAAATCATTCCTTCAAGGAACAGTCAGAAGGAGAGAACAAGAAGACATGGTCTGATGTTATAATATTTGAAAAGTTAGCATGGCGTTCAGCCAAGAGAAATGGAACCAAGTAAGTATAGTGTTTGGAGAAGGACAGGGAAGAAAATGTGGATAATGGGAGGAATCTCAAAGATGGGAATTGAAAGGGGGTAGGGAGGACGTTGGGAATTGAGGGCAGATGTTTCAGAATTGAAAAGAAAGTATAAGACTGTATCTAGTTAGATTTTAGTGCAGCCAAAGAAAGTTTAACAAACATGGTATCTGTGATGGCTTAAAAAGATGTCCACTGGGGCGCCTGGGTGGCTCAGTTGGTTAAGCGTCCGACTTCAGCTCAGGTCACGATCTCGCGGTCCGTGAGTTCGAGCCCCGCGTCAGGCTCTGGGCTGATGGCTCAGAGCCTGGAGCCTGTTTCCGGTTCTGTGTCTCCCTCTCTCTCTGCCCCTCCCCCGTTCATGCTCTGTCTCTCTCTGTCCCAAAAATAAATAAACGTTTAAAAAAAAAAAATTAAAAAAAAAAAAAAAGATGTCCACAAATTCTTGATTGCCTCCCCTTCAGGAGGAACTGCACTTAATGACTCACTTCTAATGAGCAGAATGTGGTAGAAGTGATGTTAGGTGATTTCCAAGACTGGGTTGTAAAAGGCATTGTGGCTTTGCTCTTTCTCAGATCTCTTGATCTTGAGGGAGTCAGCTGTCAGGTTGTGAAGAGACTCAAGGGCTCCTGACTGGTACATGCAAGCAAACCTGGTTCTTAGAAGCAGCTCCTGAATCCCTAGTTAAGTCTTTAGATGATGTCTTGACTGTAGCCCAATAGGAGTTGAGTGGTTCCAGCTCAAGTTTTAAGGCACTTCCAAATTCCTGAACCACAGAAATTGCAAGTATAAATGTTCACCGTATTTAAGCCATTGAATTTGGGGGTGATTTGTTACACAGCAATAGACAAGTAATATGGTACTCCAGGTAGAAAACAAGACTATAAGAAAGGCGACAGTACAAAAATGACAAAATTCAAGAGACACAGCTTTACCATTTGTTGTTCAAAGAAGGAGCAAACAAGTAGCTGTCACGTTGGTAATGTTTATTTTTCCTCTGCTGGAAATCAGGAGACCTCAAAGATGCTTGGTGGCAGATAGTTCAGCGGCTACCTATCGAGTGCTTACGTATCGGATCTGGTTTTTTCTCTAGCATCCGTAAAAAATAAACTAGAAATGAGCCTTTTGGTTCAAGGTGCTTGGAGCGTAGTAAGAGAGACAGATGTGAACAAGGATGACCACGTGATCACGAGTGAAGTAAAATGTGATTCTTCTGGGTTGCCTGGGTGGCTCAGCCAGTTAAGTGTTGACTTCAGCTCAGGTCATGATCTCACGGTTTGTGAGCTCAACCCCCACGTTGGGCTCTGTGCTGACAGCTCAGAGCCTGGAGCCTGCTTTGGATTCTGTGTCTCCCTCTCTCCCTCCCCCTCCCCCTCAGAGCTCACGCTCTATCTCTCTCTCAAAAATAAATATTAAAATTTTTTTTTTTGTGGGGGGGGGCGCGCTTGGGTGGCTCAGTTGGTTAAGCATCTGACTTCGGCTCAGGTCACGATTGCGAGGTTCGTGAGATCGAGTCCCGCGTCGGGCTCTGTGCTGACAGCTCGGAGCCTGGAGCCTGCTTTGGATTCTGTGTCTCCCTCACTCTCTGCCCCTCCCCTGCTCATGTGTGTGCTCGCGCTCTCTCTCTCTCTCTCTCTCTCTGTCAAAAATAAACATTGGAAAAAATTTTTTTTAATTTTTTTTTAATGTGATGCTTCTGCAATAGAAGATAGACCTCTTCTAGTTTGTTTGGAAAGTTAAGTATTCTCTAGAGATTCTAATCAAAAGAAATCTTTTAAAAGTTGGCAAGATGCTGATTGCTGTGTTTATAAAGTTTCATAAAACAAACTTAAAGAAGAGCCCCTAAATGGTGGTGTTCGCTTAATATTTCCCCAAAGATGTTGTACTCCTGACATGACTGTAGTTTATTAAACTGTTCCAGTCTCTTCCCAGTTTCAGGAATTCTATCTGTTTTGCGGTTGAGAAAACTGAAGCAGCAAACCATTGGGAAATTTGCCCAAGGTTGTGTTGCTAGTCAGTAAAGGAGCCAGAATATGAACCCAGGCAGCCTGGTTCCACAGCCTATAATACAACCAACTGTCCTCCTTCTCAGTTAGTGTGACTGTACTAGAAACCTGGAGTCTGAACAAATCACGACTTGCCCAATGTCACATGACCAGTTTCTACCTGTGTCATAGTGGACTGATTTCTTACAGACTAACACTTCTGGTGAAAACAACTAGAAAAGCTGGACAAAACCTTGAAACAAGCAAAAAGCAACCAAGAAGTAGCCTTTCAGGAGCCTATGGTGCTGGGGGCAAAAATTAGAGGTCAGGGCCACCAAGGAGGCATGGCCCCAGAAAAAAAAACAAAAAGCCAGGCCTTTAGTATGGACTCTCCAAAGTCTACATACTAGAAGCCCAAAGCAAACCTGAAATAAATCACACTGTCATTAATTCTGTTCCTCATTGTATTAAGGTGTTCTGTGCTACCTTCACTGAGTAGAGAAGCAAAAGCAAGTAAATCTCTGGAAGACAGTATCAG
Source organism: Panthera leo (assembly GCF_018350215.1). NCBI lineage: Eukaryota > Metazoa > Chordata > Mammalia > Carnivora > Felidae > Panthera > Panthera leo. Next base: position 54,483,097 of record NC_056681.1, on the reverse strand, counting down.
CCTTACAAACCTCATATCAATATGCAGCATTCAAATTAAAGTACCAAAAGATAAGGCTGAATTACCAAAAACAAAGAGGGGAGAAAAAGAGAATAGAAACAGACCTACAGAAACCCAGATTTTGAATGTGTAAGTGTGGTTTTTAAGGTGAATGGATTCGTAGTTTCAGGAAATTCTGCAAGATGAATTTGAGTAGAGAATTAGAAGTAATAAACAAAAAGAGCAAAGTGAGAATTATAAGACCAAAAAATACAGTAATTGAAATTAACAACTTGGTGGGTTTACAGTAGATTAAACACAGCCAAAGAAGGGATTAGTAAATGGGATGACAGCTCAAAGGAATAGAAATTTTAGGTTTCTAAAACACACACAAAAAGAGAAAAGCACAAGAGATTTTGCTATGGACCGAATGTGTGTGTGTGTCTCCCTTTATCTCTTGCAAAATTCACATGCTGAAGCCCAGTACCCAATGTGATGATATAGGGTGGGAGGAGCCCTCATGAATGGGATTAGTGCCATGAGAAAAGAGACCCTAGAGAACTCTCTTGGCCCTTCCGCCGTTTGAGGACACCATGAGAAAATGGTTATCTATGAAGCAGGAAGCAGGCCCTTACCAGACACCAAATCTGCCAAATCTGATCTTGACTTCCTTGTCTCTAAAACTAAGAGAAGTCCATTTCTGTCTTTAAACCACCCAGCTTATGGTATTCTGTTATAGAAGGCTGAACTGAGATTTATAGGACCAACTGAAAGGTTTATCGTACACGTAACCGGTGTCCCAAAAGAGTGGATGGTGAGGAGGAGAGGTAGGCAAGAGGGGGAAGCAATATTTGAAGCAGTAAATGCCAGTGCCACATGACTAGTGGATAGCCGGGCCAGGTCTAGCTTCAGATTTATCGTCTTCAAAACATTTTTCATTATGACACATAGCACCCAGAAAATGTCGTTTAAGAAGTATGTGTTTAACCCAGGTCAAGGTCAGGAAATAGGACACTGCTGGCACTCCAGAAGCTCCTGCCCACCCCCATAGTAGCTTCCTGATTGCACCACGCCTCCCACTAGAGATAACTGCTACCTTTGATTTTATGATAATCATTTTCATCATTGGTTAAACCTACGTGTATATCCCTAACCAGTCCATTTTAGCTTTGCCTGCTTTTGAATCCTGTGGATGGTATCATACTGCAGCTATTGTTTTCTCATTTTCTTCTCTTGGTCCGTACTGTATGAGATTTATTTAGTCCACGTTGATACGTTATGGGACCTGGTCTGGATCACCTGGCGGAAGAACCAAGTGGCACTCGGAGATCTCGGAAGGCAGGAGGTTTATGTTACACCTGTGGGCTCAGAGATCACTCTCCAGAGGTCTGAGCCCCGAGCGTAAGCAGAGGGAACAATTTGTAGCCTGTTACTTCTGCATTCTGCATTAGTAGTAATTTGGCACGTGAAGCAAGCAGGGCAGGAAGAAGAACCCGGAAGGGGGGTCTTCGGTGGGGGACTGGAAATTTCTCCGTCAGTCCTATTGGCCATCTTATAACAGATTTTTCCCTATTAGATCGATTTCATTGTTTGATGAAGTATATACCTCATCTATGTGTCCATTTTCCTGTTGGTGGAGATGAAGAGTGTTTGTACTTCAACGTCATTATGAGTAATGCTGCTCGGACGTTCCTAAACCTGTAGCCTAGTACACATGTGCACGCTTCTCTAGAGCACTTGTCTAGAACACCTTCCTGCAGTGGAAGTGCAGGGTTCTTAAGAATGCCTGCACTCAACTTCTCCATGATGCAAAAACGGTAGTGCTGGCTTCTACCCCCACCAACCATGAAGACTTCCCAAGTCTGGCACACTTCCCACCTCACAATCGCTGCGACACATTGGCCTCCCGAGGAGGGACACTCAACAGGCTTCCTCTCTTGGGCCCCGTCATGGAAAGCTTGTTTACTACCTCATGGGGGCCTGTGCCTTCCGATCAGTAACACCCCAAAACAAAAGCGTGTGTGGAGAGAGAATGCGGGGCTGGAGTCTGTTTGGGTCCTCTTTTCTCAGTGTAGGTATTCACACAAAACCCTGTTAAGGTTCTTTGACAAGCTTTAAGTGAGGGTCCAGAGCACAGCACTACTGGTCGAGGGGAGCGTGGCATGGTTTATTTCACCCAAGTCCGCTGAGTCGTTCCAGAAAACCAGCCTGGAAGGACCATGGAAATGTGGACAAGAATGGCGGCACTGCCTTCCCAGGGGTCCTCCCCTGCCTCATGAGCTTTCTCTGGAGGCAGAGTTGTTTTGACTCTGGAGCCTCTCCATCTCTGTCGGGCCCAGGGAATTGGCCCAAACTGAGGAAAAGAGATGTTAGAGCACTCTCCCCACCTGTGTCCCAGTGTTTCATCGAGGCAGTTTTGCACAGCAAAGTCTGCAGCAGGGGCGGACCCCTTAATTTTTTTTTTTAATGTTTATTTATTTTTGAGAAAGAGCATGAGCAGGGGAGGGGCAGAGAGAGGGAGACACAGAATCCAAAGCAGGCTCCAGGCTCTGAGCTGTCAGCACAGAGCCTGCTGTGGTACTCGAACTCACAAACGGTGAGATAGTGACCTGAGCCGAAGTCAGATGCTCAGCCAACTGAGCCACCCAGACGCTCCGAGGCCGGAGTCCTTAGAATCAGGAAGGCATCCACAGCCTGGAGGTGAGGTTGGCCATGGAGCTCCCTCCTTCGAGGGGCTACTTAGCCCATCAGTCATGTTCATACCTTTTTCTCATGGCTCTGAACATCTGAGAGCGCTGCTGGTAGTTGGCCCAGATCTCATTTCTGTTCTCAAACTGTCTCAGCATCCCCTGGATGGCTCAATGAAACACAGATGGCTAAGCCCCACCCTGGAGTCTCTGAGGCAGCAGGTCTGGGGCGAGGCCTGAGAATTTGCTTTTTCTGGCTGATTCCCAGGTGACACTGCCACCGTTACTGGTCTCGGGAGCACACCTTGAGAGCCACTGGTCTAGCTCCTCTTCAGGCTTCATTTAGTGCTGGTTGTGAGAACATGTAACTGCGTTTTAGTTCGTAGATTGGAAATTCTACTCAGGATGCATTGAGAATGCCCCAAATGTTCAGCATTCCTGCTTGACATAAACTTGGTTCGTTCTGTGTCCTTAACTTTAAGCTTAGTTTCTGCTCAAGAGCCCATGAAATTAACAATTAGCTTCTCTGCTGCATCAGTTTTACTGGCGTTAATGCACGCATACACGTGACGCGCCATGATGTTACATTAAGGAGCTTAAATTAGAAGCAAATCTCCCTGGTCAGAAAGTCATCTGGTCATTTGGCTTAATGAAAATTGGGTCTGTCATGTACTGACCCTGACTCATGTACCGCCTCCACGACGATGCTGCTCTGTGAATTGAGAAGTATCTATAAAACCAGCGTAGGGCCCCGCTTGTGCTAAACTGTAAAGGTGAGGTGGCCTTCTGTCTTCTCCGAAAGACACAGACTCCTGTCCCAGAGTACATATATTTCAATGAAATTTACTAGAAGCTTGAAACTAAACCTTGCTTTAAGGAAAACGTGAAGCCCTCAGGAGAGGGTTGAGTGGTTCATAACTTGTATGTACTGTTGCACGCGGTTGTGGTGTCCTGATCCGCTAGGACTAATAACTTGTGACAGCCACAATGACGCCAACACCGCAGGCCTCGCTCACGCGTGGAGTACCCGTCAGGCCGCACCTGCTTCACTCCGTTCTTTTTTTAGAACAGTACACAGCCACCAGCTTGGGCGATGATTCTGAGGACGCTGACGCTAGGCTGCATCTATCTAGTTCGGTCCTGCGAAAACAGTCATGATTTGAGAATTATGCAGTCAAGTGATTGCTTAGAACCAACGCTGTCTTGTGCTGTTTGCTGTTTAGAATATTACGTTGATAGGGTGGGTTGACCGGATCATCTGTGACATCAGGGTTCGTGATGATTTGTTTCTAAGAGGTCTGGTGTGGGAAATGCTCTTCAAGTTCTGTGTCCTCCTCCCCACCCCCGACCCTTTAGTGGCCATGATTCTGAAAATCACATGTAGCCTGAGGCTGAATTGGAGAGAACTCTTCCTGTGTCTTCCTGAAGGTTCACCCTGTTACCACTTGATGTTCCTCTGGGACATCAAGCCCTGGGATGAAGTGTGGAGATAAGATGGGGCTTTTCCCTCAAAGGTTTGTTTCTGCTTGGTCTGTTTGAGACTGAGGGATACATAAATACAAACTATGAATACAGTTGTCTCTTGATTCTTTTATGATAGCAGCTGTGACTGGTGGGTGAGCCCCGAGGTGCTTTTACAGAGTTGAATGTCCCCAGACATCCATTTCCCTGAGCTGTCATTGACTTCATGGGATTTCCACTTGTCTTGCAAGATTGGCACACTTTGTATCAAATGTTTGTAAACTCTGTGTAAGAGACAATGGCTGAGATGCTTGTACATTTTGTCCCCATGGGAAGGACACAAAGCTGGGTGGGTCCTCAGCAGCAAGAAGGTGCTGGGTATTGGGGAACACTGAATCCTGCTTTAGGAATTCAGTCACCAACTGTAGTAGCCTTGGGGCGCCTGGGTGGCTCACTCAGTTAAGTGTCTTGATCCTGGCTCAGGTTGTGATCTTGGCAATTCATGGGTTCGAGCCCCACATTGGGGCTCTGCTCTGGTGGTGTGTAGGCTGCTTGGGATTCTTCCTCTCCTCTCTGCCACTTACCTGCTTATGGTCTCTCTGTCTCAAAATAAATAAATGAACTTTAAAAAAAGAAAAAAAGAACTGTAGTAGGCACTCACCATCTGTATGGCGAAATATGGCAAAATATGGCGGTGGAGAAGACATGGTCTACCTGGCCTAATGCATAATGAAGGAATAAGACATGCGTGTAAATTATTTATTACAGAGAAGTTACTAGAATGCACTCTGCTTCTGCCACTGGAAGCTATTGCTTTATGCTATGTGGCCAGATGAGGAGGAAGAACTTCTCTTGATTGAGAATGGGGAGGCTTCCCCAGGTGGAAAACCTTATAGCTGAGCCTTACAGGAATAGTTGTCCAAGGTGGGGGGACAGGATGGCTCAAAGAACAACGTGAACAGATGTGAAAATGGCACTAGGGGTGGGACATACTTTCATCTCCTTCATTTTGATCTGTAGGCAGGGGCCAGGAGACACAGCCCCGATGGGCTGTGGTGGGTAGTAGGGTTTTATTCTGAGGCCGTTGTGGGAGGTCAGCCTCCTTCCACTCCCCTCCTCAGCCTCACCAGCTATTTAGTGCCTCAGAAGAGGCAGGACCAATTTTAATAAAAATAATGGTATCTTTCTAAAAATGTATTCAAAGGTAAGCAAGGCACTGACATAATCACAAATTTAAACATTTCTCAGGAAAATTTGTGCTTAAACCATAGTACAGCCACCCCTCCCCCACCCCCCACCCCCAGGATATTACCAACCATGTTTAAAATGCAAGCCAGAGTTTTCAACTGCTCTTAAAGTATTTATTTTTAAATAGCTTAGAATTTGAAAATTTTTGATGGCTTAATTTCTGATAGTCAGCAGAAAGGAAATCTCTAGCTGCTGCCTATATGCAAATCCACTTTTTACAGATTCCCAGTTTATCCCAAATAGGTTGGGAGATTTGAAAAGATGCAAGTCTCTTCAGCATCCGGTTAACACCGGTATCCTACAGGCCCTGGAGTCTCCGGTTTTCACACTAAAATCTATTTGGCACTGAAGCTGTACTAAGCAAAATGCAGTTTTGCTCGGGGTCCGGACACGTGAACCCTGGATGGCCTCCGGGTCATCCTCAACGTCAGGTGTCGCAGAAGACACCGCAGGAGACCGGGCTCCTGTGCTCGCGGGTGGTGGCGATCCCCCGTCTCCTGCGCGTGGCCCACCCTGACTCGTGTTCTGTTTCCTCCCCAGCCCAGTGACTTCTCCGTGTCTCTGAAAGCATCAGGGAAGAACAAACATTTCAAGGTGCAGCTTGTGGACAATGTCTACTGCATCGGGCAGCGGCGGTTTCACACCATGGACGAGTTGGTGGAACACTACAAAAAGGCACCCATCTTCACCAGCGAGCACGGGGAGAAGCTCTACCTCGTGAGAGCGCTGCAGTGACGGCCCCTGCCACAGCCCCAGCCACCTCTGGGCCCTCGGGGCCGCACTCACCTCCCCAGAGCCGAGCGGACCGGCCCCCAGAAGAAGCCGCACTCACGGGCCCTCCCGCAGCGGGCTCCGCTCCGTCCGGTGGTTCATCATCGTCTCTTGGCTTCCTTTGCCTCGTTCATCTTCGCGTGCAGGTCGGTTTGTTTGCCACTCGCCTCTCCTCTGCCGCGCCGCGCCCTGCCACCCACTCTCCAGCCGCCCTCCTCCCGGCCAGGTTCAGGGGTCGGGAGGCGAGGAGGAACGTTCCTTCACTTTATTCCTGTGCAACTGAAAACAGCCTTCGGGTTGTTCACGCTGACAGAACCCCTCATTAAAAAGACATCGGGCACGGTTTGAATGCACCAAAGCTGCCGTTAATTATGTGAACTACAGTACGCTCCGAACGCGGGGTCCTCGGGCCCTGGGCTCCCTCTCCGGCCAGGCGGCACCTGCGAGGTCCCCGGTCCTGGCAGCCCTGGCTCCGTGCCCCTCGCCCCTGCATGGCTCCCAGACTGTCCAGGGAGAGTGGACGCGCTTGCGGGTAGCAGCACCAGAACCACCAGATGAGACAGTCGCGAGGAAACTCCAGTGCCTTCGGGGCTATGCTTGCAATAAAAGAAATTTCCTTGAAAGTCCGTCCGCAGAAGCCGGACCGGACCGGTGACTCCGAAAGACAGAGGTTGTGGTCATTTCCCCCCAGATGTGCCATCCGCATAGTGCTTTTTCCTCTTGCCCTTCGGCTTGTTTAAATTTCACAATTATGTATTTAATTCTCAAAGTAATATGTATCTGTAGCCATTTGTTGACACTAATACAGATGATTAAGGAAAACAGCTGATCTTTGGGGAAGGGGAGCTACCATACACTTACACGCACGCACACACACACACACCATATATATATATATATATATATATATATACACACACACACACACACACATACACATATATATACACACACACACACATGTGTGTGTGTGTATATATATGTGTATGTGTGTGTGTGTGTGTGTAAGAACTATTTGCTTTACAGGGAATTTTTCAGGGTTTACAAGAGAATATGTGATTGGTAGTTAAAAGACACACAGAATGTTTATGAAGAAATTGCATTTTTTTCTTTACATTTGAACTTCTTTATAGTTGAAATATACAGTCTTGAGATGGCACATTCCTACAACTGAAGAAGGGGTCTCGAGACCTCCTAAACTTGCATACTCAGTTTTTTGGATATTGTAATAAAAAACGTATTATGAGAAGACTATGTGTGTATTGATCTTTGGGAAAACTCAGACTCAATACAGGGAAGTAGTCGCTCTAGCATTTACTGAACACTCAGTGCCTACAGGGAAACATTTTTAGAGAGGAGTCTAATAAATTTATTATCTGTGTGTTTTCTTTTTCTACCACCACATCTTTGTATGTTGAAATAATAAATTTGAATTAGTGAAACTCTCCAAGAGAAAGCAGAATCTCAAGCCTGGTCTTAACTTTACTCTTTGGAAATTATCTGTCACACAATGTTTTCCTAAATGTTCGTCAGCCCCGCTTCTCAGCTGCAGCTTTTCTCTCTTCACCCGGGTCTTACTTTCATTTGCTCAATCAGTAAATGAATCTCGAACGGTCGCGATGTGCCAGGCACTGGAAAACAGGATTTGTGCCTTCGCGAGCTAATTACGAGTGCGTGTTCAACGCTCCATCTATGCGTCCTCACTTATTATTCCTCATTACAATCCCATGAGATGGCCCTGTTCTCATCCCCCTTACAGAGATGGAGAAAGTGAGGCATGAGGTACGTGCACAAGGTCACATGGCTGGTACGTGGTAGGGCAGGGTTGCACACCCAGAGATCAGGCTTCAGGGGTACAACCTTCCAGCACCAGCCCAGGAAGGAAGGCTTCCAAGAGAAATAAGATATTCTCACCCATGAGAGTTTGCTCTTCATCTGCCATTCCTGTTTTCTGTGAGTTGATTGTATCTCTTTGTTGCCTTTGATATAAATTAGAAGTTTGGGGTCTGGTACCTGGAGTTGGGGTACCCTGTTACATCAGAATATATATCCAGGTGAGTGGTGTGGATCGCTAGTCTAGACGAAGCACGTGTATTCTGTACCTTATCCCTGGAAATAACAAGTCCTCCTGACTTTTCAGGTCTCGCTGTTGTGCGTTCCATTTTGACTTGATGCTTAAAATCCCTGTGTATAATGAGTGTCTGGATAGCTGAAAGAGTTGGATTTACACGTAGCAATTAAGGAAGAAACCAGCAATTAAAGGACACAAGACAGATACACATTTTGGCTTCAGCAACTGCTTTAAGGCTTATAGTTAAAACTGACAGTCGTCGTCAGTCTTGTCCCAAACCACCATGGGAAGTCCTCCAGCTGCCTGGGGTAGATGAAGGTTCATATTTACAAAGGTTCCAGCATCCCTGTGTGGCAGCAGGTGGCCCGGTGGAGGGTGGATTGATAGCCCCAGTGTGAGCCTGTTGACGGTGGCGGAAGGCAGCCAGGGCAGAGTCCCCACGCGGTTTGGAGTGTGGACCACCGATCCTCGGTCCAGGTGGGACTTCCGCCATCACCTTCCTGCAAGACCGAGATTTCCCAAGCGCACCCTGCTTTGCCGTTCCTTTGCCTCTGCACAGACAGCAAAGGACAATAAAGGTCAGTCATCTTACAGTTGTGTGACTCTGCTCATTTGTTTGCATTATATGTGCCTTCATTTTTCATCAACAGCCCCGCTCAATTACGGTACTGAACTACCAAGCCCTCGCACGTGACTTAGGCCAGATGCCATTAAATCATGTTTCTAGGGAGCTAAAACTGGCTGTGTTTTCTCCCAAAGTGCATCACAAATTATAGTCTTAAATTATAATTAGAATCTTTAGGTCTACTGAAACTGACATTTCCAAACAGTATTTTTGGTGCCAGTACAATTTTGTCTTTGGTTCCTATGTGTCAACTGCTTTATTAACTACTTTGGTACCCTTTCTACCGCCCCATACTAGAATGCCCGATTAATTTAAGACCAAAGTTTAGAACCATGAGAGAGGGTAGAAAAGCTTGGAAGTTTTTCTCTTAAAATAAAACTGTTGGGTAAATACAGGGCTGGCTTGGGCTGTTTCTCACGAGAACTCAGCCACACTCACTTGCTAGTGTGTGATTCGTGTAACGAATACAATCATTTCAGGTGTTAACACCTTGCGGGCGTGCTGTCTGCTCTCCCATGAAGCGGTGTCCCACTTACAGACTTGGGAGCTGCCGCCAAAGCCGAGTGTGGGAGGAGTGCCGCGTTATCTTTATTAACCCTGTGGCCTCAAGCGAGTATGCTTCTCCGAACGTGTTCGCTTACTGGCGAATGGGACTGCCCGCCATCTTTGTGATTCACAGGGCCGTGTGAGGACTAGCTGGGGTAGGACCCTTGACCAACTTCGTAGGACGTGCTACACAACACCAATCCGTGCCAGACTGGCTGTGTGTCACATAATCTCCTTGACATTTTTCCTCATTTGTTGGAACTCTTTGGTGTATCCACCAGCCATGGGCTTCCTCAGAGGGCCCCACTGCAGAGCTCTGGCTCCGTGAGACCCTCAGTGTGGTCCCTACTGGGCAGTGTCAGTGCCAACCCACTCCCACTTTTTAGACTCTTCAGGTATTCGAGGACATGCTGTTCCAAGAAACTCCTCATCCTAAACATGTGACCCATCTTTCATTAGAAGCCCAGGTCCCAAGACCATACTTGGCCGTACTGAGCACATACTCCCCTTACATTCTTACCTCAGTAGTTGACAAATGCACATCCCTAAAAAATTTTGGGGAAAACTTTGTTTTCTCCTTGGCAGGAGTGGAGGGCGGTAGAGGACACCCTCCATGTCTCATGAAGAAGCCTTTATGTTTCTTAGCCTGAGCTGGCAATACAAGAGTCCTTAAGTATGGGGCCAAAACTGAATAGGCCAACCAGTGTTCAGAAAACCTCTGCCCCTATCAGCTTAGGCTATTATAACTTTCTACCATAAAGCAAGTGGCTCATAAACGACAGAGATTGATTTCTCAGAGTTCTGGAGGCCGGAGGTAGAGTGGGGTGCCATTGCAGTCAGGTTCTGGGGAGAGCCCTCTTCCTGGTTGCAGACCTCCTCCACACTGTGTTGTCTCCTCAAATGGCAGAAAGAGAGCCAGCTAGCTCTCTGGCTTCTTACAAGGACGATAGTTCCGTTTGTGAGGGTACCACCCTCATCACCTAATTGCCACCCAAAGGCCCCACCTCCAAATGCCATCATATTGGGGGGTTGGGTGTTCCCCTGTGAATTTGGGGATGATGCAAGCATTCAGTCCATAATGCCCTCTTCAACAAACGGTGTTCCCACTGCTTTGAGGAAACTGGCCATTGCTGTTCCAAAGACAGACCTGGAAGATTTATAGTTCCGACCATTCGACAATGCTGTTCCATGCGGTTTTTCAACCACTCAGATTTTCATTTAGAGGATGCAAGGGGCAGGCATCTGCCTTTTCAACATGCTCCCTGGAGATTCGGATGAAGGTGGTTTGGGACCTACATTTCAGATGCTGTTCTAGTCTGCTTGAAACCTTTGGAAAGTCACCTACGCCCACCCCTCTGTGCTCCACGTTACTGACAACACACACCTTCTATAGCATGCCCTTTCTTTGGATGCTGTAGAGAGAAATGTCAGACTCTGAATGACTAGATTGGTCTTTTTTTAAAGAATAAGCTTTAGTTGCCTTCACCTCCATGTGTATTTCTCCTATCACCGCTCCTAGCCGTAGAGCTAACCGGAAAGACTCATTACGTTCCGTCTTTGGAGGATCCTGTTACTTGACAGTAAGTTATTACTGAAGATGGATGAGGCCGACAGCTGGTATTAAAGCTCATTTTGACAGTTTTTAAAAATACATGGCCTCCTCCCCAGGGGGCAGGCAGTTGGCCAACTCCTCAGCTTGGGGACCAGGTTCTGCAGCCAAAGTCAGGAACCGGAGGGCCAGGGTTTTGTACTCCGGCTCCTCCTGATGGGTGAGGACATGTGGCCTTCCAAGAATAGGTCATGGCCTGGGGAAACCCCAAGTCCAAAGAAACAGTGGTCCTATTTCCATGGTCATTAAACCCTTTTGGCATCTGCCCTGGGAGTAAGCCTGGGCGCTGCCCCTCTCCAGCAGTGTAAGCCCCACCAAGTTTGGAGACCTCTGTGCCCTGATGGCCTCAGAAACACTGGCACAGAGCTGTACTTTCTGCACAACCATTTAAGGATGATATTATAGTTGTCAGACATTATTATACATGTAGATAAGGTGAACTGCTTTGCATAATAATGTAAAATGCTTAGAACCTTTGTACAGCTTGTTAAATGATCTTAATGAAAAGGGAAAAATAATATGCTAAGTTGTTATCTAAATGAAGCCAGTAGTAACCCAAGTTTCCAGACCCCATCTGCTTGTAGAACCACAGAGGCACTGTATTCAGATGATGTCAACCTTGAACTCTCATTCACGCACAGATGGGATTCAGATGCTAACAGGATCCATTTCTACAAAGATAAGCAGGTCCCTTCCAGTGTGTGAATAGTAAAGAATAATAAGGAAGGAATGACCTCGAAGTAATGAAACCAATTAAAACATTTGCCTAAGCAGAATGTAGATATCCAAATAGCATTTAAATCACAACAATTCATCACAGTGTTCGTATTTGGTGTTAGAGGCTATGGGACATGACCTTTGCTAACAAGCTTTTGGAACTCTTCTTGGAGAAAGGTCCACTCATGCTTCAGGTGTAGCCTTTGACTTCTCAGTGGTAGATCGCTAGGGCTGCTTTTTAAATTTCTTTGGTGGGGATGGTGATGTTGGTTACAAAATTATCTAGAAATCATTTCGAGCAATTGGAACTGTTATATTTTCTTTACACTTTTTAATGTTTCCCAAATTTTCTACAATGGATATGAATTATCTGAAGGACATATGCATTTAAAAAATTCTCTTGTATTTAAAATTGCACGGAACAAAATTGGGTGAATAAAGATCAATGCTCAATTGGTCGTACTGGTTGTAGAAAAATATTTAGCAGAAAGAGTTCTGCTGTGGACTTTGCTTGGTTTCCTGGTGGTATTAGAAAATAATTTTATCTTTAGCCAACATCCTCATCAAAAATGACTAAAAATCATAATTGCCAAATTGAAAATGTAATGAGGTCAATTAACAGCATGATGGATATTGCAAAATACAGAATTTGTAATCTAGGTCATCTAGAAGCTTCTCAATGAAGCCTACCCTGACCATCCTTATTCTGATCTCTTTTTTTTTCAATTAGTACTTATTAATTTCAAACATAGTGGATAGTTCACTTATTTGCTATGGTTATTATTTATTATCTGTACACACACACACACACACACACACACACACACACACCCCTCACAGCTAGAATTCAGTTCCACAAGAGCAGGGGTATATGTCTGGCTAAGTGGTGTAACTGAAATAGAACAGTGCTTGGCACATAGTAGGTACTCAGTAAGTATTTGTTTAATGGTGTTGGATGAATCAACCTGAGAGAAAAGAGAAATGTCATTTGAGTCCTTTCGTGTCCCCAAATGCCTTTCTGTTGCCCTTGGAAAAGAACGCTTGCTTGCCTGAATGTGGTTCATGCATCACATTTTTTTTTTCTTTCAAAATTCTAGACAAAACTCTGCCATTTTTTGACATTTAGTTAAGCCAATTCCACTTCATCCATGATACCAACATGCCCTCCTCACCGGTATCACTTGCTCCTGCCTTTCTCATGTAGCCCCACCTCACTCAATTCCACACCACCTCTTCCTTCCTAAGGTCCTCATCTGTCCCTAATACACCACTGGCTATTCTCAGCCACCAAGAATTCGGTCAATTTTCTCATCGCAACTTTCGACCACACTATCTTCCCATAATTCCTTCACTCAACCGTTTATTGTTCCTGAACCTCTTCTTCCTTCTTAACACCTAAGTGCTCAGGAGCTCCATCCTGTCCAACGGAGATGATGAAATCCAGTTAGACTGCTGACCTTCCCACCACCCTTCGAGCCTCAGTTCCTCAGTCCCTCCTCATCATGCCTCACGACTCCACACACGACCCCGGGCGTGCACCTCTCCCTGCGTCTGCTCACCCTTCAAGCAGCCATTTTGATAAATGAGTGACTTTCTCCGTCCTTCAAGCCCCACTGTCCCAGACCCATAGCCATTTCCTTCATCCTGCTCCCTCTTCTCCAGAAGACCTATCGCATTTATCTGGCTGGGCGAGGTGGGGGGGTGGGGGTTGCTGGTTGTTGTACCTGTCATTGCTGGCCAGCCTCTCTGGTGTCTCTCTGTGTCCTTTCTCTCCCCTCAGGCTATCAACAACTGAGTTTAGGGTGAACCATATGTAACTGCCTCTTTTTTCAGGTCAAAAATGGTCGAGTATTGGCAATTTCATATGGTTCAACCTAAAAGTTTTTCTCAAAGTTCTTACTTAATACTCTGCTCCCTGTACATGGTAGGTGCCTAACAAATATTTATTGGTTGACTAACAACAGAAAAAGAGAATCTATAAAATGAGATAACATCCCTGTCTCTAGTTTAATAAAAGTTCAACAAACCACTTGAAAACACTAGAAAGGAAGCCCTGACATTATCAAATGTTAGCTATAAAGACTACATTCTAGGTGCACCTCAATGGCTCAGTGGGTTGAATGTCTGACTCTTGATTTCAGCTCAGGTCATGATCCCAGGGTCTTGGGATCAAGCCCCCTTAAGATTCTCCCTCTCCCTCCCTCTGCTCCTCTCTCCAACTTATGCACTCGTACTCACTCTCTCTCTCTCTCTCTCTCTCTCAAATAAATAAGTAAATAAATAAATAAATAAACGCTAAAGAAATTCTACATTTGATTTACCCTGGGTTCACACACACAAGCCTTAGAAGGTACAGACCATTAGGCTCTTGTGTCTCTCTCTGTCTCTGATGAAGGTCATATGGTATCTGAACTTGAGTCAGGGTTTCATTCAGTAGAGCTATTATTTCTTCTCTATCTAATCTACCACAGAATTTCTGGAAAATCCCTTATACTGGATGCCAAATGTGACCTGTTGGCTATTGTGACTGTTTGGTTTTTTTTTTAGAGTACAAAATTTATTTAAATTCAAGTTAGTTAACATGCTTTGTAGTATTGGTTTCAGGAGTAGAACCCAGTGACTCACCACTTACATATAACACCCAGTGCTCATCCCATCAAGTGCCCTCCTTAATGCCCATCATCCCTTTAGCCCACCCCCCCACCCATCTTCCCTCCAGCAACCCCCTTTGTTATCTGTATTTAAGAGTCTCTTATGGTTTACCTCCCTCTCTGTTTTTATCTGATTTTTCCTTCCCTTCCCTTCCCCTGTTCATCTGTTTTGTTTCTTTTTTTTTATTTAAAATTTTTTTTTAATGTTTATTTATTTTTGAGAGAGACAGAGACAGAATGCGAGTGGGTTGGGACAGAGAGACAAGGAGACGAATCTGAAACAGGCTCCAGGCTCTGAACTGTCAGCACAGAGCCCAACGCGGGGCTCGAACTCAGGAGCTGTGAGATCATGACCTGAGCTGAAGTCGGACGCTCAACTGACTGAGCCACCCAGGCGCCCCTGTTTTGTTTCTTAAGTTCCACACACGAGTGAAATCATATGGCATTTGTCTTTCTCTGACTGACTTATTTTGCTTAACATTTTACACTCTAGTTCCATCCACATTGTTGCAAATGGCAAGATTTCATTGTTTTGGATCGCTGAATAATATTCCATTGTATGTATATGTATATGTGTGTATGTGTATATATATATGTATGTATATATGTGTGTGTATATATGTGTGTGTATATATATATATAAATTATAAATTATATTTTATATTTTTATATATTTATATATAATTTATATAATATATAATTATATAATATAATTATATATAATATATATTATATTAATTAATCATATATTATTTTATATATTATTATATATTATATATTATATATTATATATTATATATTAATTATATATTATTAATTAACATATTATATTATATTAATTAATATATAATATATTAATATATAATAAATTATATAACAATATATTTATATATAATTTATATAATATATAAATTATATATAATTATAATTTTATATATAAATTATAAATATATAAATATATATTTATATATGTATATATATATATACACACACACATACCATATCTTCTTTATCCATCCATCAGTTGATGGACGTTTGGGCTCTTTCCATACTTTGGTGATTGTTGATAGTGCTGCTATAAACATAGGGGCACATGCACCCCAGAGTTTATAGCAGCGCTACTGTGACTTTTTAAAAAACTTGTGGTAAAATGCACCTAACAAAATTTACTGTCTTCATCACTTTTAAGTGTACAGTTCAGTGGCATTAAGCACATTCACGCTGTTGTCAAGCCATCACCACAGTCTAGCTCCAGAGCTCTCTCATCCTCTGAAATTGAAACTCTGTCCCCATTAAACACCAACTCCCCTCTCCCAGCCACCAGCCCCTGGCAACCGTCGTTCGACTTTCTGTCTCTATGAATTTGACTAATCTGGGTAGCTCACAGAAGTAGAATTGTACAGTCTTTGTCTTTTTTGCAAATAGCTTATATCACTTAGCACAACGCCCTTGAAGTTCATTCATGTTGTAGCGTGTGTCAGAACTTCCTTCCTTTTTAAGGTTGAATAATATTCCATTGTACGTATATACTATATTTTATCCGTTTGGCAGACAATGGATGTTTGAGTTGCTTCCACGTTTTGGCCATTGTGAACAATACTGCTAGGAACATGGGTATACACATACCTCTTGGAGTCCCTGCTTTTAATTCTTTTGTACACATACGCAGAAGGAGAACTGCTGGATCATATGGTGATTCTTTTTTTTTTTTTTTATTTCTTTTTTATTAGAGAGCAAGCGGGGGAGACGGGCAGCGAGAGTGGGAGAGAGATCATCTTAAGCAGGCTCCGTGCCCGGCACAGGGTTCCATTTCACAACCCTACAATCACGACCTGAGCCGAAATCAAGAGTCAGACACTCAACCAACTGAGCCACCCAGGCACCAGTAATTCTATTTTTAATTTTTAGGAGAACCATCATAATGTTTACCACAATGGCTGCACCATTGTATATTCCACCAACGGTGTACAAGCTTCCTATTTGTCCACAACCTTGTGAACACTTGTTATTTTCTGCTTTATAGGTATTGGTCATCCTAATGGATATGATTACTGTGACATTTTTATAAAACTTAGAGGAAAATGTCACATCATTATAGATCAGTTTCACATTCATAACTGCACGTAGGGCTTAAACTTCACTGTCTGCATGTCCTCAAGCCTACACACCTCTTGACATTAACAAGTACATTCAACTTACATTATACTATCTTGAAAGGTTAATTTTTATGTATCTTAATCTATAAGTGTCCTGCAAAGAGTACAGTTTACCCTAATGTAGAAAAAATATGAAATCTAAAAGCAAGTGATCATGAGACTGGAGATTAGTCTTAAAAGGAAATTGATTCTTAGAAAATAAGGAACATTAAAATCAGCCAAGTTAAGCAATAAAGAATGCAATCTTGTCCCAACAACACCACTCCTCTTCTGCCTGTGACTTTAATGAATGGATTTAATCCCTTAGGATGGAGACAGGCAACCTAACCCATGGGATAGTTGGATACAGAACAGCTCTGTCTCTGCACCGCTTAGATACCCACGCTCTCTCGTGCATATATGTAGCTCTTGGTCCAACCAATGTTTGCACGTTGGGCCCTGTGCTAACTTGTTTACATGCTCGTGCAAAGCTGCTCGTGTGGGAAAGAGGACATCCAGAGGAGGGAGGGACAGGGGGAGCAAAAGAGACCTGGTCAATGACAGAAGGAGCAAGACTCCGTTGCGACTTGGAAGAAAGAACAAATGGTGGGTACAGTTCGCTTGTGGATTTGGTAATCAGACAGTGATGGGGTGCCTATCCGATGGCTTCTGTCTCCCCAAGAAGTATGAGGCTATTAGTGGGAGCTTTTTGTGTCCTCCAAAAATGGCTTTTGAATCTATAGGAAAGATTATCCCAAAGGAAGTTATTTGAGTTTAAAAAAATAAAATATAGCACCTGGTCCTTCCTTAAGTTTCTTAATTCAGTTTACAAATTTTATTTTATTTATAAACCCAGCATGAAGCAATCCCTTTTAATTAGTTTGATTAATGTCTCTGTTCATATTAACATGGAATTAAACTCCTTTTAGCATTTTTTTCCTCTAAGCATTCTAAATTGCATTTATGTCTATTAATTCAATTTCCTTTCTTAAGTACTTCAGTGATTGAATTACCAAACAAACCTTTCCAAGTACTTCAGTAATCCTTGGAAATCTAATAAATTAAACTTATAAATACAGTGAGTCTTAAGCTCTCTTAAACGTCCCATTGCTCTTTGTACATTTACTAAGATTCTGACCTAAATTCAAAAGTCTAAATTCAGTTGTACGTTTTAAATTAACAGGCCAAATTCTCTTAAATTTTATAATTATATAAGCACCCAAATACACATAGATTTTCTTATCTCAAAAATGTTACTGTTGGGGCACCCAGTCAGTTAAGCATCCAACTCTTGATTTTGGCTCAGGTCATGATCTCAACGGTTGTGGGATCAAGCCCCACATCAAGCTCTGCACTGACCGTAGATCCTGCTTAAGAGTCTCTCTCCCTCTCTCTCTCTCTCTCTCAAAATAAATAGAAAACTTAAAAAAAAAAAGAAATATTTATCTACAAAAGCAATCATAGCCATCCCCAACAATGTTGGCAGAAATTTCCTAAGAGGTTTCTGGGTTTACCTTCTCAGCTGCAGAAATTGTTTATGAGCAGAGAGGTCCTAGCTCAGACAGTGACAGGGTTCCTACTGTGACCCCCCAGGGGAGGCAGGTGTGGGCTTTGCCTTGTGTCATCACTTTCCCATAGATGGTCCCCAGCCTTACACACTGCTAACTGTTTCACTACTCAGGGAGGCCTGCAATCACTTCCACTCTATTAGATGCACCAAATCTCTGTAGTGACCCATTCTATCAGGGAATCTTTTAGCATCTATCCTTCTTCTAGGTCCACAACTTTTTTTTTTTTCTTTTTTTAAGATTTTTTATTTTTGAGTAATCTCTGTACCCATCACCGGGCTTGAACTTACAACCCTGAGATCGAGTCACACACTCCACCAACTGAATCAGCCAGGCACCCCTATGGCCACAATTCTTTTCTTTTTTTCTTAGGTTTTATTTATTTTTGAGAGAGAGAGCGAGCGCAAGCAAGGGAGGGGCAGAGAGAGAGGGAGACACAGAATCCAAGGCAGGCTCCAGGCTCTGAACTGTCAGCACAAAGCCTGACATGGATCCCGAACTTGTGAGCTGTGAGATCATGACCTGAGCCAAAGGTGGACGCCTAACCAACTGAGCCACCCAAGCGTTCCTGGCCACAGCTCTTAAATAGACATCTAGTCCCAGGTTGAATCTCCCATGGCCTTGTCTGGTTCTAAGATCCTTCTAAAGACAGAGGCAAGGCCATCAGCTGACAGGGATTCCCAAGGAGGCCAAGGGATGAGGGTTGAGGAGAGAATAAGTGCCCGGGAGGAGCTTTCGAAGAGCACAGGGTTTTATTGACTTTATGGGTTTGGACACCCACCAGATGGTGAGCACTAGAGATGGGCAGGTGCTGCTCTTAAGTACCCATTCTCTCCACTGTTCTCATCTATGTAACGAGAGGTGGTTTTATTTGTTTGGGAGCTCCCAGGTGTTTTAGCATCTGTTTATTCCAGGCTTACATGCTGTTGTAAGAACACAGGTCACACTTGGAGACTTCTTAGGCATCAATCGGTGTTCACTCCATTTTGAAGAAAACCAAACAAAATTTATAGTGGTCATCAGACCAATTATCAAAGGAAAGGCTTAGGCCTGACTCCAAAGCCTGGTGAATGAACGCCCATCTATATGTTGTAAGTCACAATAACATGTTCAAAGGTATATGTGTCATTTCTGGCATTCCCAATCTTAACTTAATATTTTTACTTTTTAAATAAATACCTTCTACTTTAGTTATAAGATAACCACAAGATATAAACTGTGAGAGTGAAGAGGAACTGATGAAGGAAGAGAGACCCCCCAGGGATCCATGGACTCAGAGGTCTAGCTGATATTAAAAGGTTAAGTAACCGAATTGGAAGGATAATCAGTTGTGGCCACCAAATAGGACTTGTGAATTAGAGTGAATGGTCAAAAGGGAGAGGAGGAAACATCACTGAAGAGAAGAAAGTCAGGAAACTGGATTCATCTGGATGACCTTGGCCAATTCTTGCTCTTAAAAAATGTATTTCCAAGGTTTGTACTTGACATGGATTGATCAAGCCCACTGCGTTTACAGACAATGACACCGAGGCTCAGGAAAATTATAGGGGCAACATGGGAAGAGCGTTTGATCAACAATGTCTGTAGCCATAGGCTTCTTCTAATAGATCACTGGGATGGGCCATCTTTCACATGGGGTGTGCCATGGCAAGGGGCTCTTGAGTTTTTGAAGACTCAGTCTTGCTGGCATTAGGAAAAAGCGTGTGGCAGCCTTGCCTACCAACTTCAGTGCTGGTGCCAGATAGAACTTCCTTTTGTGAGCCTATCTCAGTGATCCTCCTGCACTTTCAAAGGTCTCAGACATGGTGAGATTCCGTGGGCCAGACAACTTGGGTTTCAGCACCAGGATAATGGGGTCACAGCCATGGCCATGTGTCTGAGCCTGGAAAGGACTTCCCACTCATTGCTGGTGGGAGTGAGAGGTGAAGGTGTCATCTTGCAAGTGGGAGCGCACAGGTGTATTCTGAGGTTCGTCGAAAGGTACATGCCGCTCAAAGAATAAGAAACAGGTGACCGTCGGTGGGAAGAAGGAAACTGTAGACATCCCAAAAGCCATTCTCGTCCTTCACAAACTAGCTGGACAGTGTTATTTTCCATCCTTCAGTTTCTGACCATTGAGGATCTGTGGACTTGAAAAGAGGCACTTTCTCAGAAGTGTCTTGAATGTTCCTGAACATTCTTAAACATTATCTTGAATGTTCTTGTTCCTCCACTGATGGGTAGCCAGGCATTTGGAGGACAAGGTCCTCTACCTCCTCGGCAGGCCACTATCAGGAGTTTCCATGTTTTGAAAGCAGGTCAGACCTTCTCATTCCCTCCTAGACAAAAATCTCTGTCTCAGCAGCGGTGTCTGGGGAAGACTTGTCTCTGTGGGCAGTAAGGTCCTGGTGTTATGAATCGGTGACAACAGTAGGCCTTTGTGAGTGGCACCCCAGGCTCTCTCGGGACCACAGAAACCACGGCCTTGACTGATGTGGGGACGGCACACACCAACTCCGACCTGCAGTCCGGACAACGCTGCACAGCCTGGCTTAGCACAGAGGCTAAGGAACTGAGAGCCAGTGCACACAGACTGAACGACCAAAGGGCTCAGTGTCCAGCCTGCTAGCAAGGTAGATCATAGCCAATGCTGCTCCCTAATTACTGAGTTTCCCTTCCTGACTTCCGGATCCTAGGAGACTCTGGAATACCTTTTCATCTCCCCACTCTGCTCTTTGCTCATGTGAAACGTCTCCTAATGGATCTCCCTGCCTCTAGTATCAACCCCTACACTTGGCCTTGCATACAGCTGCTGCATGTGGGAGACTGCACTTCTAAAAATAGCTAGTGCCACATACTTTTTTGGAAGCTTGCCGCTTAACCATTAAGAGATGGAGGCTAGGTCTCCTCCTCCCTTTGAAGCTGGGTGCCTTTCATACCTGCCTCAGCCAATAGAGTGAGCAGAAATGATGCTACATGATTTCGGAGGCAAGGTCCCCCAAGCCAGTACAGCTTCCACCTGGCTCTTTGTCTTGAGATGCTCACCCTGGGCATGCAGCCACTGTGCCACGAGGAAGGCCAGGTTCATGAAGAGGCCTTGATGGAAAGGAGCCAAGGTTCCTGGCTCTCAGCACTGGCCAGACTCCCAGCCGACCACCAGCGCTGGCTCGCTGGCTGGCAGCTGTAAAAGGAGTTCTGTGATCTTGAATGCAGATCGTTCCAGCCTTAGTTGAGCCAACTAGACGGTCCTATGTAGAGCAGAGATGAGCCCTCCATGATGAGCTCTGCTCAAACTGAAGATTCATGAATGAAGTAAATGACTGTTACTGTTCTAAGCCACTGTTTCAGGTGGTTTGTTTTACAGTGGTGGATAACCAGAGCACTGGGAACACACGCCTCCCGGCTCCACTTCTCAGATTCTCGTCCCTTTGCGCTCTGCTCCCCTTTCCCCAGCAGCCAGTTCTCCATCCAGCCTTACATGCTATCTCCAGACCTGGGCTTGCTGTGCTCTCTCACGCCTCCGAGACTTTGCCCTGCTCTTCCCTCTGCCTGGACCGCTCATGGTTCCATCCCCAGTGGCCACCCTCTTCTACCTAGGATGTCTTCAAGACTCAGTTCAGAAATCACACACTCAAAGGCTTGTCCCCTCCTCAGTTTGGACTAGCTGCACCCTGCATGTGTGGTCTCACATGCTGTAGCGCTTACCATGCTGTAGTGGGTCTGTTCTTGCTTTCTTCTGAGATAGCAGGCTTCTTGTGTGAGGAGTGTGTCCTATTTGTCTTTGTGACCCCAGAGATGTGCACAATCTGCTATAGACCAAAGGTCTGTGTCCCCCCCAAACTCACATGTTGAAATCCTAGCCACCAATGTGACAGTATTAAAGGTGGAGTATTTGGGGGCGCCTGGG
Organism: Panthera leo; assembly: GCF_018350215.1. NCBI lineage: Eukaryota > Metazoa > Chordata > Mammalia > Carnivora > Felidae > Panthera > Panthera leo. The sequence goes on along the minus strand of NC_056681.1, from coordinate 54,461,143 downwards.
TGGCTCAGTCGGTTAAGCGGCCGACTTCGGCTCAGGTCATGATCTCGCGGTTCGTGAGTTCAAGCCCCCCATCAGGCTCTGTGCTGACAGCTCAGAGCCTGGAGCCTGTTTCAGATTCTGTGTCTCCCTCTCTTTGACCCTCCCCCGTTCATGCTTTGTCCCTCTCTGTCTCAAAAATAAATAAACGTTAAAAAAAATTCAAAAAATAAAAAAATAAAGAAAATAAAAAATAAATTATAATAAAAAAAAAAAGGTGGAGCATTTGGAAAGTAGGGTCCCCACAAATGGGATTGGTGCCCCTGTAAAGAGACCCCAGAAAGCTCCTTTGCCCTTCCACCTTCTTGTTGTGATGAGAGAACAGCCATGCATGAACTAGGAAGAAAGCCCTCACCAGACACTGAATCTGTTGGCACCTATATCATGGGACTTCCCAGCCTCCATAACTGTGAGAAAAAAAAAAATTTGTTGTTTATAAGCCATCCAGTCTATGGTATTTTGTAATAGCAATCTGAACAGACTAGAACATTGCCTGTCCTACACTACATGCTCAATAAATATTTCATGAAGCACTCATTCCAGACATGCAGACTTATGGCTTACAGCTGAGAGAGTATATGCTATTTTCTGAGATAGGTCCCAATGAGCCTTCCAGGCCCCATGTTCCCTGGTGATCTGTGCCTACTTTTACATAGCTAAGTTCTTTCCTGGATGTTCCCAATTGCCTTTCTTGGCTGCACTCAAGATTAGCCCAGGCCAAAATATTCTCACCATATTCCTGATTCTAGAGGGTCCACACCAAAGGCGCCCACTATTGTGTGTAGGTTATCTGTTGGTGCTCAAAGCACAGTGTGCAGACTGTAAGTGGTATGCAATTACGTATGAGTGTACATGGGGATAGCTGGTGGATGCATCCCAGCTCTGGAATGGTAAGTTACATGGTGACGACTAACATAATCTGTGATAACTAATGCTAACTAATGGTATACCTAAATATCCTGCCTGTCACCAGGGGTAGGCTCTGGTAAACAAAACTGGCATTTGACAGGCAGGTGACCAAAAACCAATAATTATCAATACTAAAGGAAATGTGAGGAGAAACACTAAAGTCCAAAACGAGAACTAACAACTGAAGAAACAGAGATAATTCAACAAGTACTTTAAAGTGATCAAAAGTAATATTTTCAGATTTGAGAGAATGTTGTGGTCATGAAAAGGAACAAGCATGGAAATGATGTGGCTATTGACATTGGGGGATGTTGTCCACCTTGACAGTGTACAGGTACAATTCTAGATAGCAAAGCTGATAGAGGAAAAGGGGAAGGGAGCATAAAGGAAAGCACAGGAAGGTCTGTCAGTAGTTGATAGACAATAGCTAAAAGTGTAAGTGGCTTAAAGTCACGAAGTCAACATATAAGAGAAAAAAAAAAAAAAGATGTGAGGTACTGAAGGGATGGGAAGAGGGGGTGGAATGTGGTGTTAGCAAACTGGATTCTCATCCATCTTAGCAGAAATCCCATAATGCCTAAAACTGAGAAATCTAGAAATTGTGGTATAAGCCAATTAACAAAAGGCATGTGAGTATCTATTAGTTGAGAGTGGAGTACAGGAGGCAGAATTATGGGAGCTTTCTTTCTATGTATTTACTTACATGTTCCAATGCTTCTCACAATAAAAGATGGCTTACCTGTGTGATAAGGAAGAAATAAAAATATATGAAATAAAGATGGAGTTGCATTATATACACATTTACCAACCACATAAATTGAGGTATGTGGTACGCAGGCAGAGAAAGGTAGGGAGGAAGCCATGCAGTGTAGGTGACCCCACTGTGGGGTGAGCACGGAATCTGCCGGAAGCAAGCATGAGATGGAGAGCGGAAGCCTGTCCTTCTTGCACATGGTCCTAGATCCTGCATGGGCTACTGTGCTGAGTTGAACCCTGATGCTTAGAGATAAAAGTTTTAGGGGCGCCTGGGTGGCTTGGTCGGTTGAGTGTCCGACTTCGGCTCAGGTCACGATCTCGCGGTCCGTGAGTTCGAGCCCCGCGTCCGGCTCTGTGCTGACGGCTCAGAGCCTGGAGCCTGTTTCAGATTCTGTGTCCCCCTCTCTCTCTGCCCCTCCCCTGTTCATGCTCTGTCTCTCTCTGTCTCAAAAATAAATAAATGTTAAAAAAAAATTAAAAAAAAAAAAGTTTTAGTAAGACGTGATGTTCTAAACATTAAACCGTACCACTGCCCTCAATACGCATACAAGCCAGTAAGCCAGTGAGTGGAGATCTCAATAGCAAGAGCATTGTAGACTTGTGCCTAAATATTATTTTTAATTGCTCTCTCTATATTAACTCTTAGTAACTGTATTCAACTGTGCTATCTGTTGCTGGATCCATTAGGGGCAAGCAGAAAACTACTCTATTTATTCTCCCATTACTCCTTCAACTTTGCTCTTTCCTTCTTTTCTGGCTGTGCATGAAATCTTGAGCAGGCCTTACAGTATTTTTGGTCTTTTAGGTCACAAAAGCAGTCTTGTTTCAATAATTGAAAATCCCCATCCAATGGGATTCTGAGGTGTTGTTCAATTGAAAACTATCCCAGCTTGGGGTAGAAGACAGAATGGTAGACTCTTCCCTGTTCCTCACTGCACCTCCCCCACCTCCTCCTGACTGAGGGGCTGGAGTGGGACAGAAAAGAGTGGTCAGGGCAACAAGTCCTATTCTGACCACGGTGCGGATGGATGTACAACCACTGGCTCTGATGCCTGCAGGGTGCATTGTCGAGTTCTCGGGATCTCCCTACCAAAATGTATGGGCCGCGTCTGTCCTCTGCCGGCTCTCTCTGACTCTACCTGAAGTCTCTGAGCTTCCTCTGTGCATGCTTCCTCACCTCCCAGGCAGTCCCCTGAGGTGGGATCCTCTTTAAGGTGACTCCAGGCTGGTTCCTTTCTTCAGGGTCACTAACCTTTCTCCAGAACCTCTCTGCTTTGTCCTCCACACATGTGCATATTGCTCCCAATGCAGTCCATTCTCTCTACTCCACTCCCAGGATAGAGCAGCTGTAGCCTTTAGGTTTAACAGGGGAATCAAAACTCCCTCTTCTTGGGCACCTGGGTGGCTCAGTTGGCTAAGCAGCCGACTCTTGATTTTGGCTCACGTCATGATCTCATGGTTCATAAGATCGAGCCCCACATTGAGCTCTGTGCTGACAGCATAGAGCCTGCCTTCTCGCTCTCTGCCCACCACTCCACTTGTGCACTCGCTCTCTCTCAAAATAAATAAATAAACTTTAAAAAAAAAAAAAAAACCTCCCTCTTCTTCCCAAGCTCCAGGGGACATCAAATCCAGCTTTCCAAGTGGTCCTCATCAACTCCAAATCACATTGCTTGAGGCGAAGGGGGGAGCACTCACTCTCCCATGGGGTAAGCCGCAACACTCCCCAAAACATCCCTCACCCTCAGCCTCTTCCACCAAAACCCGCTCACAGGTGTTGATGGGTGATGCTGGCAGAACTGGTTCCACAAACTCCACACACTTAATTTTAGGATATGGCACCCATGATATCGTCTTAGGAGGCGGCACCTGCCATATTGTTCTCAGCCATTGGGACAGGGGCCAAAACGGCAGGATAAAAAGAGTCAGAGTTTGGCATCTTGTCACAATTTATAGAGTTTCCTCCAGGGTGTAAGTTCTTGTTACTAGTGGAGGTCCCATATTTATGTTACCATTTAGATCCAGACTTTTCTGCAAATGTGTGTCAGGAGGTGAGGTAGGACTGAATTTGCATGGGGATTCCTGACAGAATGATGGAGTGTGGGTGGGGGAAGGGGAAGACAAGGAAAAGGAGAACACCCTGTCTCCCTGAGAATGGTCTTCACTCTCACAGTGGTTTCCACTGGGCCCATTGGAGAACACACAAGTTGAGGGAAAGGTGTCCCTATAGTTGCATTTGAGGCCAAGGCAGTAGACACCAATAAGAAAGGCCACAATGGAAGAATGTGAGGGGGTCCCACAGGAGCAAAGAAGTCCCTCAGGGTCCAGGTAAGATTCACCCAATGTTTCCATAAAGAATTGGATGTGAATCCAACACTGGAGGCCCAGCATTAATGAATACATTGGAGCTACAGAAACCAGACTTATATCCTTGGGACTATCACAACATAAAGTCTGTGGGCTGGTGCAAACTGGGACAACAGAGGCTACATGTGACTTTTAGTGTTTGGACACAGTGTTGAGCTTAAAAATCCTTCCCCAGCCTATTTTTCAATAGAAGACAGGCTAACGCCTAGAAAGCACTCCTTGCAAGCAGGTGGCCTTGAGAAGGCACCACTGTTTGGTGCCTTGGACAAAGGACGTGGCTCCATTGGTCTTGGGCCCACATCTCTGTCTGAGCATTTTAACTTCTTGTTTCACAGAAATAAGCTAATACCTCCATCTGTCTCATGTCTAAACATGGTCTAGAATAACCCTTCAGAGAGTCACCTTCTACAAAAAATGAGTTAAACTTTTTTTTTCCAGGGGAGACTGAACTCTCAGCCCCAAGAGAGCCAAGCTACCCTTCATTTTTGTTTACAAATAGTAAACAGTCTCAAATAGGTCCTGAAAAAGGCAAATGTATTCTAATTATTCACTTGGTTAGAAATCATTGAAGAATCTTGTGCTCTCGCTAAGCTCACTTAGGCTTCAGACTTTCAAAGTCTTTTGTCTGAAAACCCACTTAAAATGCACAGCAATTCCACCCCAATTTGATAAGCTTCCCTCTTGCCACTTTCCGACACCCACAGGCCATCAGTCCAAATGAATTGCTGAGACCTTCTCCTCTTGTCCAGCATTGTCCTTCCTCAGCCACAGCCATGCTCTCTGTGACCCCTGGGCTCCTTCCTGCAGGACAGATTTGCACAAAGACCTCTCTCATAGCTGTTTCTCTCTGTCCCTGGAGGTCCCTGGGCTGAGTCCCTGGGTTGCAACCCAAGCCATGGCTAAATGCAGTGACACAATTGGGCTATTGTATGAGCTGTAAGTCATCGGGAGGGCAGCAGGGGCCCAGGGCTGACTCACCAGGCACACCTGCCTGGTCCATTCCTCAGGGGTCCAGGGCAGGCCGAGTTTCCTGCATACCCTGGGTTTCATTCCACGCCTCTGGTGCCCAAACACTGGGGGCATCTCTTCTGCCTCCTAGTGGCCCCTCCTGCATTTTTCCTAGCCTTGCCTTCTCTCTATCAGGGCAAAGGCCAGAGCCCAGGCCCTAGACACTGCAGCTCCAAGCCTTCTCCAGTTCTTGAGCCAGTCATGACCAGAGCTAGCCACCTATCTGGGAGTTCACACCCCGCCCAAAGTTAGTTGCCAGTTGGATCCAGTACTCACCGTTTCAGGATGGGTTCTCTCCAGCCTGTCATGACACTTTTAGGCTGCAGCATTTCTAGCTAGATTAAGGGTCAGTCAGCTGGGCAACTGCCTGGGGTATCAAGGCTGATATTGCAAAGGTGGAGGTCTTAAGCAGAGCTCAACGATGATAGCCCTTGGTAGAAGAAGAACAGAGAGTGAGCCCTGGGTTCACCAGTGCTTTCAAAGCGTTGAAACGGGGAGCAAATGAAGTAAGTAACACAAATGATGTCCAAGAGAGGCAACAATGCAGAGGAGGGCAGGTGCAGCGAGGTTGGGCTAAGACAGGGATATGGGATGGAGGAGTGTTCTAGGCCCTACCACCCATGGGGGTCAGAGTACTGGGGGCAAGTTCCGGAAAGATAGGAGGCGGGCTGGAGAGGAAGTTCTTGAGAGTCAGGGCAGCTTTGAAACGAGCCTACTGGCATGGTCCAGCTCCCTGTGGACTCGATCCTCCCCCAACAGTTGCCACCAGCCACATGCAGTGATCGAGAACTTGAAACATGGCAAGATTGAATGACGATATTCTTAAGTGTGAAATACATACCAAATTGTGAAGACACGCTGAAAAATAATGTGAAATATCTCATTAATAAGTTTTTGTATCTACGGTATGTTGAAACAATAATATATTTGGTTAAGTAAAATACATTATCAAAATGAACTCCACCTTCTTTCTTTGCACTTTTAAAAATACGTCTATTAGAGGGGTGCCTGGGTGGCTCAGTCGGTTAGGCGTCCGGCTTCGGCTCAGGTCATGATCTTGTGGTCGCAAGTTCGAGCCCCGCGTCGGGCTCTGTGCTGACAGCTCAGAGCCTGGAGCCTGTTTCAGATTCTGTGTCTCCCTCTCTCTGACCCTCCCCCATTCATGCTCTGTTTCTCTCCATCTCGGGAATAAATAAACATTAAAAAAAAAAACTTAAAAAATATGTCTATTAGAACTTTTCAAATGACATAATTGGGTGGCATGTCTTTATGGGACAATGTTTATCCAGCCTGTTTACTCACCTGTATTTCTAGGTTCCCCCAGGCCAGTTCCCTTCAGGCTTTCCCTCCTGCACTGCAAAATGCTACACAATCCTGCCCTTAGAATACAATGTATCCTGGCAAAAACAGGATGCTAAGGAAACAGGAGCAGTGACAGAAAGAGCAAACTCTTGGAGATGACAAACGAGATGGCCCTAGTTGATAGATTTACTAGAGGGGCGCCTGGGTGGCTCAGTCGGTTAAGCGTCCGACTTCGGCTCAGGTCATGATCTCACGGTTTGTGGGTTCGAGCCATGCGTCGGGCTCTGTGCTAACAGCTCGGAGCCTGGAGCCTGCTTCTGATTCTGTCTCTCTCTCTCTCTCTCTCTGTGCCCCTCCCCTGCTCATGCTCTGTCTCTCTCGGTCTCTCAAAAATAAATGTAAAAAAAAAAATTTTTAAATAGATTTATTTGAAAGGCTGGGCAATAATGTTGAGAAAATCTTCTAGAAATGGAGAGAAGAGATAAGAGAAAATTATAAGATATGCAAAAGCTAACAATCCACTATTTGGAATTCCCATCCTAAGAAAAGGGGAGAACATGGTGGGAAGAACATCATCGAAAGATCTGGGATGTGGCGGACAAGAGACACAAGGTCAGGTCAAAAAGCTACATTTTCAAGGAGTGCCCGGGTGGCTCAGTCAGCTGAGTGTCCGACTTCAGTCCAGGTCATGATCTCATACTTTGTGAGTTTGAGCCCTGCATCGGGCTTGCAGCTGTCAGCACAGATCCTGCTTTGGATCCTCTGCCCCTCCTCTGCTTTCTCTCTCTCAATCTCTCTCTCAAAAAAGCTTTTTTTTTTTTTTTTTTTTTTTTTTTAAAAAAAAGCTACATTTTCATCCATCATACTAGGAAGTTGACAGAAAATGTCTACAACTGAAAAACTGAGAAAGAGCAATATAACCACATTATTTAGATATTTGGTCCGGAAGTAAATACTAAGTGATGGTCTCTAGAGAAAGAGATCATTGGTGGCACTGCAAGCCAGCCCACAGCTGTGGACCCTTAGCCCCTTCAAATGACAGGGCAAACATCAATATGAAAAGCAAAGCTTTTCATAAAACAATATTTTTATGAACTTGAGATGGAGAAAAATTACAAATAAGACTCAAAAATTGTAAATCCTGGAGAAAATAATAAATGAGTACAACTCCATTTAAAACAAGGACTTCCATTTCTCAGAAGACACAATCCAGAGAGATAAATAAACCCACACATTCTTGACAATAAGAACGTAAAAAAGGAAAAAAGAAACACTCAATATAAAAAAAAGGGTGCAAGTATGAACAGGTAATACACAGAAGAGGAAACATAAATGGCCATATGAAAGGTTGGTCATCTGGCCAGGGAACAGGGGAATGCATGTTAGAACCAAAGTTTGATTCCGTTTAATACTTGTAAGACAGTCCCGGTCTGCCAGTCAACTGGTATAGCCTCCTTGGGGAACTAATCAGCAATATCTAGTCAAGTTCAATGTGACCATATACTGTATGGCTGAGAAATTCCACTGTTAGTCACACACCAAGAAATTCCATGTATGTATTCTACATATATGTAATTACACATACCTATATACATATTCCATAATTTATATAATTCCATAAAGTATCATCTTCCATACATATAGATGGAATTTTATAACATCTGCACAAGAATGTTTCATAGTGACACCATTTATAATAAATAACAAAAACTATACACAACCAAGTATCCACAGACAATGCACTAGCAAAACAAATAATAATGAATGACCACAGTCAAAAGAATTCACATGAATTTGTAATATGAGTAAAAACGTTGCAGTAGAATATATTCAGTGTAAGATTATTTATGTGAAGTTGAAAAACAGGCAGCACAATGATATACATTAGTTAAGGTTATATATGTACATACACATGTATATAACAGAAATAGATAAGATGAATCAGAATGATTAAAAACAAATTTAGAACAATTCCCTTGGGTCAAAGGGAGAAAACAGGACTGAATCACGGAGAAACCCACAGGCCTTCCACCTGTATTGGTAACATTCACTCCTGAAGCCAAGGCAGGTGCAAGAGTATCAACTCTTACATTTTATTTCTTTTTGAGACAGTTTTGAATTGTGAAATATAATATGCTCATACAAACTGCATGAAAACTTCCATGTACAGTCTAACGTATTTATAAAGCAAATTCCCACATAATTGCCATCCAGGTCAACAGGGCATTGCTTTTATACCAGAAGCCCCGCCTGTAACTCTCATCCCCATCAAAATACCCTCCTTCCCTCCAGAGGCAACCGTTATTCTGACTTGAATACCACTCTGGACCCTCTTTAGTTTTTATCACCTGAGTATGCATCCTTGAACATTACAGTTCGGTTTTACCCGTTTTTCAACATTATATTAATGAAATCATATTGTATTATTTTGCAGCTTCTTTTCCTCCATAACATATCAATAAAAATGCTGTGTGTGTGCGCGCATGTGTGTGGGTATTTAATTTTTGCTACTGCATAGTAAATCTATTACGTTAACATATAAAAATGCATTTATTCACTCTGTTCTTGATGAGTCTCTGCTGATTACTGGAAATGAATAGTGTTTTTCATTATCTAAATTTTAATGTGCCTCCAGAAAAAGTTGTCCAGTTTAAAAAATACGACAAAGAAAATGGAAGAAGGAACAAAGCTGTTAAGAATATTTCGCTGATTTATTTGAGGGCACTAATTTCCATTCAGGCAGTAAAAGTGACACCATAGTGAATTTGTTTCCAAACCTCACTATTGTGTGCAACCAGTGGTCCTGGTTCTGCTTTGGCCGGCCACCAGAATCCCCTAATTGGCTTGTAGAATTCTGGACCCCTCCCACAAAGTTTGTAGGGCTGGCTGAGGTCTGGAAAACTGTATTTCTAACAGCGAACAAACTCTGAGAACTGTTGCTGTCAACAATTCTTGTGCAGAGGCTGGTGGGCATTCTGAACTTGAAACATCAAATCGAAAAGAACAACATGCACATTTTTGTGTCATGAAATTACTTTAAAGACTTTTTACCTAAAAGCTTTGGGCATCAGAACAGTGCCCTTGTCTGTGTGAAAATGAAATTTCGGTAGCGCTAAACCAAATTTGACTAAAGCAACTAGGTGGCCTATTGCACTCAATTTCTCAAGCTGACTCCATTGTCTCAAAGGGTAATACATGCAAAAAATGAGTTTATTCATTCTTGGGATATCCGTAATTGCTGTTTTGCTAACTCAGTGTATTATGGGAAAAGCTATTAATGGGGAGTCCTTATTTATAGATTTGACTTGGGAGATGTTATTGCAAGTCGTATTTGCAATCATCCACATTAAATGAGCATTTGAATGTTTTTGGCCATTATTACTGATTGAAAATACTACCGCTCAGAACACAACCATGTAAAATCATGAAGCACTCTCTGGACATAAAAGTCAAAAGGTTAGCAATGTATTCTGAGCTCAATATTATAACTGTAATTATGTAGGCTACCTTTGTCCTTAGAAGGTATTATCCATGCATTAGTCATTGATTCATTCATTCGTCTATTCTTTCATTCATTTATTCATTGAACAAATAGTTATAAGATCCCACTATGTGTTCACTCTGTTTTAGGTCTTCGAATATATCAGGGTGAAGTGGGAACGGCAGAACTCCTCTGCATTCCTGGAGCTTATGTTCCAGTGAGAGATGGAGACACACTAAATCAGAAATATAATAAGTAAATAAAATGCCTATTTTACTAGAAGGTGGTAAGTGCTATGAAAAAAAAACAGAGCAAGGGAACAACACTCGGGATTGCGGAGAGTTAAATAATGTGGTCAGGGTGGGCGTCATTGACGAGGTGACATTTTAGCAAGGCTGAAAGGAGGGACCTAGCCACATAGAAATTTGGGTAACAGATGAAAAGTGAACAAAAATGTCTCTAAAGTGGAAACATGCCTGCTATCTTTGAACAGCTGTGTGAAACACAGGTACTCAGTGTGTCTGGACCAGCGAGACAAGGTTGGGGAAAGCCAGAGTCCGTGAGGCCAGGGTAAGGATCTTGGCTTTCCGCTCACGCAAGATGCAGGGCTTGGGGTAGAGGACAAGCATGGTCTGACTTAGTTGTTTTTATACAACTTTTATGGAAGAATCATTGATACACCAGAAACTGCATATATTTGTAAGTGTATAATTTAATGTGTTGACATGTGAGTGCACCTGTGAAACCATCACCAAATCAAGGTCATGAACAGATCCACGGTGCCGCTTTGTACATTTTGCCTCCCACCCCTTCCTCCAAGTAAACACTCAACTGCTGTCTGTCCCTGCAGATGAACTTGCAGGTTGTGGCATCACACCCCATGGGCTCTCCTTTGGCTTTTTTCAATCGATATTTATTTAGTGATTCATCCATCTTGTTGCATGTGTCCACTGTTTGTTCCCCTTTATTTCAGAGGAGCGTTCCATTGTATGGACATACCAAGACTTATCCTCTAACCTGTTGGTGGGCATTTGAATTACTTCTGGTCTTTGACTATTGCAAGTAAAGCTGCCGTCAATGTTTGTGTACAAGCCTTTGTATGGATACATGCCCAGTGTGGCAAGGCTGGATCCTACGATAAGTAGACATTTACCTTTTTAAGAATCAACCATACTGTTTTCCAAAGTGGTTGTAAAATGCTGCGGTCCCAACACCAGAGCCAGGCGTTCCAGTTGCTTCACATTGTCACAGCTGATAAGGCCAGTCTCTTAAATTTTAGACATTCTGATAGGTATGGAGTATTAGCTCACAGTGGGTTTTTTTTTCAATATTTATTTATTTTGAGAGAGAGAGCATGCGTGCACAAGCTGGAGTGGGGCAGAGGGAGAGGGAGAGAATCCCAAGCAGGTCCCATGCCCAGCACAGAGCCCAATGTGGGCTTGATCTCACAACCCTGGGATCATGACCTGAGTTGAAATTAAGAGTCAGACACCAAATCAACTGAGCCACCCAGGCATCCCTTATGGTGGTTTTAATATACATTCTCTGATGACTAATGATGTTGAACATGTTTTTGTGTGCTTATTTGTCATGCGAAATGTTTTCTTTGGTAAAGTACCTGTTCAAAACTTTTGCCCATTTTTAAAACTGAGCTGTTTGTTTTCTTATTATTGAGCTATTAGTCTTATTATTGAGCTTTATTTAGTCTGATAAAGTCCTTATTCTGTTAATGATTGACAATTATCTTTACCCAGCCAGTGGCTTGTCTTTTCATTCTATTAACAATGTCATTCAAAGAACAAAGGTTAACTTTTTCTTTTATGGGTCATTATTTGGTCTTGGCCTAACCCAAAGTCACAAAGATTTTCTTTTATGCTTTCTTCCAGAAGTTTCATGGTTGTACATTTAAGACTCTGATCCTCTTTGGGTTGACTTTCATATATGGTACCAGTTATGAATCAAAAATATTTTTGGTGTATGAATATCTAATAGTTCCAGTACCATTGGTTTAAGTGACTCTCCCTTCCTCACTGAATTCTCTTTGCATCTTTGTCAAAACTCAGTTGTGTACATGTGGGTCTATTTCTAGACTCTATTCTGTTTGTCAGTGTTTATGCCAGTAGCATATTGTCTTGATTACTATGGCTTTCTAATAATTATAGAAATCAAATAGTGTTAATCCTATTTGTTCAAAGTTATCTTACCTATTATAGGTCTTTTGCATTTCTGTATAGATTTGAGAATCAGCTTGTTAATTTCTACAAAAAAATGGTCTGCTTGGATTTTGACTGGGACTGTTCTTGTTTTTTATTGATGTATAGGTGACATACAAAGTTATGTGAGTTTCAGGTGCACAACATGGTGAATCAACAATTCTGTACATGATGCAATTCTCACTACCATAAATGTGGTCACCATCTGCCACATACAATGTTATTACAATATTAGTGACTATTCCCTATATGTTTTTATAAATAAATAAATAAATTTTTAAAGTTTTATTATTATCATTATTTTAGTCATCTCTACCCCCAATGAGTGGCTTGAACCCACGACCCTGAGATCAAGAGTCACATGTTCCTCCCACTGAGCCAGCCAGGTGCCTCTCTCTATGTGTTTTTAATCTATATATCAACTTGGGGAGAAATGAGTCTTCCAGCCTATGAATAAAGTATATATTTCTATTAATTTAAGTCTCTTTAATTTTTCTCCACAAAGGTTTGCAGTGTGGGGTCTTTTGCGCCTTTTGTCAGGTTTATCCCTAAGTTTTTAATATTTTTATGTGATACTAAGTGATACTGATTTTACTTTCATTTCTGATTGCTACTAGTATGTAGATAAATAATCGATTTCTGTATCTTGATATTGTAAGCTGCCAACCTTGGTAAACTCATTAATTCTCATAGCTGATTTTTAGATTGCATCAGATTTTCTACACAGTCACGTTGTCTGGGAATAAAGCAGAGGTGGTGTTACCAGAATCTGGGGGCTAGGCTTACCTGATGGACCCTGAACCTCTGGCAGACCCCCAGGAGGTGGAGACAGGATATAATGAAACTGCTGCTGGAGACAGTGCCTAAGGATCCCTGCTCGGTCTCCCTGCAGAGCCTCCAGTTGGCCATATACAGCGGAAGACAGCTGGTGTGGTCATCTGGGAAAACAGCCTGCCCAGCCAGGTCTCCTGTGATAGAGAGCAGATAGATGAACGGCAAAGGGAGGTATAGAAAAACAAAGAGGTCAACAAATGGCACAACTATTAAGATGTCCAAGGATATGAGGAGGAACCAAAGGGGGCACCAGGCAGGGGCAATGGTGAGGCCAAAGGGAAGCCAAGCTAACCCAGGCCTATAGGCAAATGAAGGAGATTGTAAGGGAGTGGAAATAATCAGTGGCATCAAGTGTGACAGAGAGGTCAAGAGAGAGGCTGAGAGATGACCCTGAAGTTGGCGACATGGAGGCCAGCAGCGAGGTAGACAGCGGGTGGGAGAGAGGACGTGGTGAGGGAAGTACACACAGTTCTTTTGAGGCTTTGCCATGAAGGGGAAGGGAGCAGTGGGACTGGAGCTTTAAGAACTGGCGGTCAGGAAGTGTGTGTGTATGTATACATGTGTGTGCATGTGTGTGTTAGGCTAATGAGAAATAACAGTATGTGTGTAGGCTAATGAGAATCAGTCTCCCTCAAATCACTCAATAAATATGTACTAATTGGACCTCCTGTTCCAGATGACAGAGGCCAACTCAGACTGAAGCAGAAGAGGGAGAACGACAATACTCTTTGGGCACAGAACCATCCCATGGAGCTAAGAGACTGACATGGGGCGGGATTTGGGAAAAACTGGAACCAGAGATGAAAATACCATTGACACTCCCTCCCTATCTCATGATTTTCCATCGACTTCCTTCTTTACTCTCACTGCGGTCAGTGCTGGCCACATGGCAGAAATCATGGCCTCTGAGAGCTCCTGAGATATTTTTTATAGCTTCAGCCACTAAGTGTGATGCAGCCGTCTTGGGAGCCAGCCCACAGATTCAAGAGGAGATCCCTGATTGGCTCAGATTAGGGATCTACTTATTCCTGGATTAATAAACTGTGGTTTCAGGTGGTGGAGACTCAACTTCTAAAATGATAACTATGTCAAGGGGTGGTGGGGAGAAGAGGCACTTCTCGGAAAAATTGGGACCTCCACAAAGAGAAGTGTTCGATACAAAACAGTCCTGGGTTTGGAATTTGTCAGCATGTGGCTGGTTCCCAGCTGGTTCTCAGCCAATAGAAATAGCTTTCCAGAGCCCTAGGGGATTAAGCCAACTATGAAGATAAAAATGGATAGAGTCAAGAGGGGGAGGGTGTCAGGTTACGGCTTGGGAAACTGACAAAACCAGGTGTCAGCTCACTCCGCGTGCATTTCCGGTTTCCGGTGTGCCCTCTTAGACTGCAGAGTTGAACAGGTGAAAAACTCATTCCCCGGAATCCCAGGAAGTAGGACTCTAGGCATCACTTAGGATCCACCTTCTGAGGGAAATGGCGGAGGTTAAATTTGGATACAGTCAAGTGGGCAGAAAGGCAGAGGCTGAGACACCTATTTCAACTGGTGTGCCATGAGCAGAGGTGAGTGGTTCTGAAGCCAACAGGTGTGGGGGCTGTTTGCTGATGCTGCAGGCCCCTCCCTGATGGCCATGAATGTGGCCTGGTTCTGCTAGCAGGCTTTGTGAGCAGCTCCAGGGAGCTCCTCCTGGGGTCTGTTCTTCAGTGTGTCCAAGCATCTGGTAAGCCATTTAGTAGCCCGAGTTGAATCCTATTCTGCCTCCACTAGCTCAAGGGGATTCTTTGCGGCTGAGCCCTGATGAACGAATGCAAATGTGATGTGGCGGCCATCTTCAGAGAACTACACAGAAGCCTTGGTATCTGAAATGCAGTGTGCAGCGAGGGCTAACCATGGAGTGATGGAGTACCGATAGCCTTCCTGTTCCCATCTGGTTTAGCCCTAGGGTCTGCGGCCAGGACTTGCTGGATGTGAGTAGGGCACAGTAGCCCCAACACCCGGGCAGAGAAGGGAGCAATGGCAGAGAACTAATCTGGGCCTCCTATTGGCTACGTGTGAGTAGTGAATTCCAGGTTATCAGATCTGGCAGGAATCCAACATCCCCACTTTGCGGAAGAAGAAGGTAAATGACACAAGACATATTTAGAATTACAGGGAACCCACATCTTGGATATTGTGACCGGCTCCTAGTACATACCAGGAGTAAATTGTACCCAGAACGGTGTTACATAGAAACTCAGGAAATGGTCCTAGAATGGAATATACAGTCAGCCTTGAACAACACGGTTTTGAACTGCGCAGGTTAATTTATACGAAGATTTTTTTGAATAAATATAGCATAGTACTGTAAATATATTTTCTCTTCCTTATGATATTATTTTTTTAAAATTTTTTTTTAACGTTTTATTTATTTTTGAGACAGAGAGAGACAGAGCATGAACAGGGGAGGGGCAGAGAGAGAGGGAGACACACAATCGCAAGCAGGCTCCAGGCTCTGAGCCATCAGCCCAGAGCCTGACGCGGGGCTCGAACTCACGGACCGCGAGATCATGACCTGAGCTGAAGTCGGACGCTTAACAGACTGAGGCACCTAGGCGCCCCCCCTTATGATATTATTAATAACATTTTCTTTTCTCTACTTTATTTTATTGTAAGAACACAGTATTATAAGACATACAACACACAAAATATATTAGTTGATGGTTATCAGTAAGGCTTCCAGTCAATAGTAGGCTATTAGTAGTTAAGTTTTGGGGGAATCAAAAGTTACATGTAGATTTTTGACTGCACGGGGGTCAGTATCCCTAATCCTCCCGTGTTATCCAAGAGGCAGTTATATTTTATTTAAAAAAATTTTTTTAATGTTTATTTTTGAGAGAGAGAGAGAGAGAGACAGAGTGTGAGTGGGGGAGGGGCAGAGAGAGGGAGACACAGAATCTGAAGCAGGCTGTAGGCTCTGAGCTGTCAGCACAGAGCCCCACGTGGGGCTTGAACTCACGGACTGTGAGATCATGACATGAGCTGAAGTCAGACGCTTAACGCTTAACCGACTGAGCCACCCAGGTGCCCCAGTTGTATTTTATTCTTAATCGGTTTCCCCACCACTCACTCCCCTTTATGTACAGGTGCATTGAGCCATCACTGGATATGAACATTACAATGAGGCCACCAAGAAACAACAGTTACTATTATTGTAACCTGGGGGAGAGCAGCATCCAAGAAATCTTACAAAAGACTTGTGGCCATTTTCCTATGTATCAAGAAAATGTGAAAGCCATCTCCTAAGGACCAAATTTACACTGATCGATGAAGTGCTTTGCCAATTTAGACAGTAAGAGGTTGTTTAATTATAGCAGGGTAGCGGTGCATATTACACTAAACATTTGTTTTACATCTGAAAGCCCTGGAAATGGAAATTAATAGATTCACGCAGGAATGAACTTACTTGTGGGGACCCAGTGATTCCGAGTAGACCAGCAATTACTCATTTTTCTTTGAATTCATTTCTGGGATGGAAACACAAAAAAGTGATTTCAAGAAGGAAAATCGTTGCATGGAAATCTGGCAAGTTTTCACAAGGACTGAATTGCTCTTTTGTTTCCTGCCCAGCAATATGAGATTGTCAGCTGAAACTGGGTCTCTGCTGTGTTAGCAGAGGCAGAGAAGGCTCTGTGTCCAGCAATGGCCCTGCCCTGGGACCAGCCTCCCAGGAGTTTCCAGAGCATCCAGAGGAGAACGGAAAGCAGGTCCTTGGGAGAACAGGGCACTGCCAGCATTCGGATAATGAGCAAGCATTCCAGAGGAAAGACAGCTGGCAGATGTGGTCCACCATGAATTGGGATCAAACTTTAATGTCATTGTCATGAAGATAAAAAAGCAAAAAGGAATAATGAAGTCAACCAAATGAGGTCAGGACTTTACTTTTTTAACCCAAATCAACTGACTTTGCATGTGCAGACCCTGTAGGAGCTTGATTTTCTGGCCCCCATTTAGCCCCATGCCTGGTACAGTGTAGCTGTTCTGTTTAACAAAGAATGTTAAGTGATGATGAAACCAGGAAGACTGAGCTAAGAGTAAGGAAATACTTAGGATAGCAAGACCAACCTATGGATGACTTTTTTTTTTTTTTTTTTAAATGAGCCAGGTGTGGGAAGCTAATGGTAGAAGCTAGAAGCTTGGCTGTGGCCTGAATTAGGTATCTGGGAGGAACCTCAGAGTTGCAGGGGTGGGAAGCGGGACTGGGATGGAACATAATAGCAGCCAATGTTAACAATAGGGATTGAAGTAAATGAGTTTCTTGGCCCCCTTCCAGCCGTCCCGCAACCCCAGCCTGCTGGCGGCTTACTATAACCAGGCCACAGGCAGGCTCTATGGTCCACCGCCCCCATGCTCTGGGCAGGTTGGAGCCTGGATATGAAACAATAGAAATGATGATTATTGAGTAAGGTCCTTAATCCAACACTATGTAAATCTTAAAGCTGTCTGTTGGAAATTGATTATATTTTTCCACAGAGGTGAATGAATTAGGCATTGATATAAAGCTTTCTCGCTTACTCCCAGTACACAAATTACATATATTTTTTGAAATCTCTCATGATCATATAAATCAGAGGGAAATTAAGTTCTCTCAAAGTCTGGAGAACAGAATATCAAAACCAGGCAGAGAAAAATGGTCTTACCTGGTTGAATATCAGCGAATTCCTCTCGCCGTTAAATAAAGTGCCATCTTGCCAAATGCCAGTGAGCAAAGTATTCTAGAAACTAGAAGCAGCTGGAGTTTCTTCTCAGCCCCAGAGTGGTGTGCCTGGTAACCCTGGCCACTCCTCCTAGGGAGGGAGAGGACCGGGTGACAGCAGAAGTCACAGAGCCCATACAGCCTTTCTTGATGTATATTTAGCGGATGTTCGAACAGGGTGTGAAGAATCTGTCCTCAATAAATTTGGGGAAGAGCCACATAACATGTTTGACTCTGAGAGAGTCACAATATCTATTAATATACAAAATTTCTGAGCATGCCTGCAACATGGAAAAAGTAACTCGGATTAGTTCCGCAGGTACCGAGTTGACGAGCCTAGTTTTGCGTGTTATACCGTAGAGCGCCTGGAGAAACGGCCAGTGGGAAGATATGCTTCCGGTCTCTTTTGGGGAGTGAGAACTTCTCGGGCCGAATCTCTCCAGGCCATTTCAGGAGTCCGCTTCCCCAGGCCCTTTTGGGAGGGGTCACTGTGGGAGGAATAGATTTGCCTTTAGTGGCATCTGCTTGGGTGGTCTCGGACTCTGGAGAACCAAGAGAGCCTGAAGGTTCGGAGTGGGTAGTCCAAAAACGACAGTTCTGAAAGTTCCTCAGAGCTCTCTCTTGCTGGGGTCTTGGCTTAAGAAAAGTTGTGAAAGGGGATCCTAGTTTTCCTTCTAGGTCAGTGCTGGTTTAGCAGAAAATAATGCAAGCCACGGATGCACTTTAAAATTTCCTAATAGCCACATATAATTGAATGAATTTTCATAATATCTTTTAGTGAACTCAGCAACATATTTTAGTTCAACGTGTATTCCATTTAAAAAAATACTAATGAGATAGCTTATTTTTTTTTTAAGTCGGTATTTGAAATCGTGCGTGTGTTTGAGACTTATGACATACGGTGGCCTGGACTGGCTGCACACATGTGGTGATGCCTAGCTCTAGTTCAGCAAAGAAGTAGTTGCAGTGCAAGAAAGGAAGTTGGTTTCCAGGCTTACCCCACTGTTTGGAAATGGGTGGATTCAATGCTGATTTCCTCTCTGAGATGGTTAATTTTGTGTCAACTTGACTGAGTGTTTCCAAAAGAGATCAGCATTTGAACTTGTAGGTGAATGAAAAAAAAGATTGCTGCGGGCATCACTCAAACCTTGAGGGCCTGAATAGAACAAAAAGGCGGAGGAAGGGCGAATTTGCTCTCTGCTTGAGCCAGAGTCCATCTCCTGCTGTCCTCAGACATCAGTACTCCTGCTTCTGAGACCTTCGGATCTGTCCAGGACCTACACCATCGGCCCCCGATACCCGGGCTGAGTTACACCACCGGCTTTCCTGGTTCTCTGGCGTGCAGACCATGGGGCTTCTCAGCCTCCATAACCATGTGAACCGATCCCTGTAACAAATCTGTCTTTGTATCTCTGTATATCCTACTGGTTCGGCTTCTCTGGAGAACACTGCCTAATATAGCCTCTAAAACAGGAAATCTCAAGGGTGAGAACTCTTACTCACCACGGAACCCTCTAGGCCTTAGCATTTTATCAATGTGTGGCTCATCAAACACATACATTTGTTTTGTTCTTCCCTTTTCACAAAGCATCTTGTGATCTGTTTTCTCAATAACACCTTCACACGCCCTGCTGCTTCTCAGCACGTCCGCATTTAGCACGCTCTCCTCTGATGAAGGTTCGAGCTTGTCTATCTGTCTTAACTACCCCTCCCCGCTCCCTGTGTCTCCTTCACTGTGGCTACCCAGGGTTGTCTCATACGGAGCAGGCAATCACTTTCTGTTGAAGCAAACATAATTGAATTGTTTCCGGCGTGATGGAAGAAAGAGAACATGCCTTGAAAATTGGACAGACCTGGGTTTGAGCACTCTGAGGGGTGTGTGTTTGAACACAACAAATTCCTCTGCTTCACTCCTCAGAGCTTTATTTCCTGGCGTTAAAAAGAAAACCACAGGCCCCAAATGACATCACTTAGATTCAGGCCCCCAGCCAGCAAACCAAGACTCAATACCTGATGTAGCAGCATGGGCAAGCCCCTGAGATTGTAACCTTTAGCCAGTCAACAAGGAATTTGCTGGTCGATACCAGGCTATTTGCTGAGAGACCCCTCCTTCTCCCCTTAGGAGGGTGACCTTGCCTAAACAACGAACACCTTGCTAATAAATTCCTTTCTTCTCTGTTTAAAGTCCTCTCTTTGTCTTTTAAAAAACCTTTCTTTTGTTTAGCTCAGAGGAGCTCCCCTCTGCGTGCCACACGGGATGCTGCCTGATTCCTGAATTGTCAAGGAAGCCAATTAGGTCTTCCAATTCACTCAGTTGAATTTTGGTTTTCAACAAAGTTTGGTTTTCAACTTCCCAGTCCCTGACTCAGGGCTGAGGAGAGAGGCTCCTGTTGATGTCTTCACGGGGACGTAGTCAGGGGAACCAGGATTCTCCCTGGGACCCACCCTTCCTTGCATCCCCTCTAAGGAAGCCCCCTCCCCCCCCCCCCCCCCCCACCCCGGAACACCACTCAGTCTCTGTCACCTGCTCTAGGGGGAGCTGCAGACGTAGGGACCCAGAGGGAGGTCGTTTGCAGGTTCAGCTCAGAGCAGGTCCAGGAGTGGGCTTGCAGCCACCCCCCAGGAGCGCTGTTCACCTCCTGCCTCGCCTTCCTCCCGTCTCTGTATTTCTGCCGTATTTCCTGGCTTATGTGGAGCACTCGCCCACAGAAGACCCATGGGGTCTGGCTCTTTGGACTTCGGGCCTAGCGTGCAATTAGGCAAAGAGCAGAAACTCATCACTGCCTTGAGGGCACAGTGGTTCCCTCCCACCCCTGTCATGCTCCACATTTCCCATCTACAGCTTTCTGCCTTTTTTTTTTTTTTAACCAAGATGCCTCCACCACCCTGAAATTCTACAAGACCAAGCTGCTGATGCATTTGCATTCTAGCTTTCCTTTTGAAACAAGAGGGAGAACGTCTGCCCCAGTCTCCCCCGGGGCCTTGTGGAGAGAAACCTGCCACCAACAGGAAAAAGTTATTTAGTGGCATTGTAGGTGGGGTGGGGGGTGGGTCTGGGTGTGGCCTGGAAAATGGAGGACCTGGCTCAAGGCCTGAGCAAGCCCTTCCTGCTCTTGGTTTTCTAGAACAAAATTACAACAGAGGGACTTAAAGGCTTTCCCTTGGCAAAGCAAGAGTTCCAAGCAGCCAGAAGAGCCTCTTCCAGAAGAGGCACACTCATGGCCAGCAGTTCTGATCTCTTGTTCAGGCCTGCTGCCAACCTGCCCACCATCCTGGGCTCCCCACTGAGCAACAGGGAGCAGGGGACAGTTTCCGCGGTGCCTGAGCCTTGAAGCATGGAGAATGTCTGCTGCTCACACAGGGGCTCCCACACCACCCAGCCCCAGCCTCGCTTTCCTATTCTGTCTGGCACCCTGCCCTGGGCTCATTTTACTACTTTTCTCTTCCTTTTTTTTTTTTTTTTTTAAGCAAATCTACTGAAAGCAGGATAGGGAAAAGACAGGGAAAACCCAGTGACACAGTGACACTACTATTATCTAACAGGCTTAATATTTATCAGTGTAAAAAGCCTAGAATTAATGTCTGCAAAAATTTTTTTCTCAGTAGAAGTGGCCGTAGAGGAACCAAATCATGACTGGAACTCTGGAAAGGGGCGCTCCAGGCTCATGTGGGTGTGGACAACCACCCTGACCCCCAAGGGGTCCCCAGGCCAGGGCTGGGTGTGTGTGTACTGGGGGGGGCGGGGGGAGGGAGTTGTGAAAGGCAGGGTAGGGGACTCCGAGGGGACACCGTGGACTGAGGAGCCACACCCTCAACCACTGTGCCCTATCTTCTCATCAAACCTCACACCTTCAATACAAAAGTGTTTTTCTGTGGGGAGGCTGGTTTTTAAAAAACACACTATCCAGCTTTTTATGATCTCCTTTCTTCTGCAAACGGGTCTGGGAATGCCGGCTTCCCTTGAGAAGCGTTGGCTTTGTGCTGTATCCAGTCAAGGCCCAAGTCCACGGTGAGCCACATACAAAGCTTTGGGTAGGCCAGGATTTTTCCAGGAACCTGTTCTATGATCTCACCTCCAGGAATCACACAGGTTTCTTGTGTCTGTGGAGAGAAACTTGCTGGGTGAGGGGAAGGCCACTGACCAAGGACCTAGAATCTGCCACGCTGTAGGAAGAAGAAGGCTTGTGACTTCCCGAAATGAAGGGTTGGACCCCTGTTTAGACTTCATCCCACAGAGTCCCCTCGCTTCTGTCTGTTATGCCTAGAATTTGTGATCCCCAAAGACTGCCAGGGAGCCGAGTCTGATGTAAAAGCAAAAGAGCCTTTATTCGAGCTAGCTCGAGCTCAATCCCCTACCTGCACCGACGCAGCGGTGAGATACCGGGAGAGAGCCAGTTTCAAAAGGACAGATTTTATTGGGGTCTAGGGGCAGTTGGTGAGGTAATGGCTGTGGCCTCAGCCGATCGGCTGGGGGAGGGTTGGAGTCCTGTTAGGCAGGTGAGCGGGAGGTTACTCAAGGGGAGGAGGCGTGGTCAAGGTGAAGGACACAGAACAAGATGGAGTTGGCCAGCGTAGGCCCGCCTTTTCTCTGTCTCATGACTTTACGCTCCTGAGGGGCACGTGGCCAACACAGCAGGTCTTGGTTTTTCCGCTTCCGAAAGAGGAAGAAGAAAGCCCTCACATCTGAGCTGGCCAGTTTCCCTTCCACCTGCCCTTTGGGCTGGTGCCATGCCTACTGGTGGTGGCTGATGTTCTCACAGATGTCGGAGAGCAAGAATTCCTGTCCCCTTCGAGGTCCTTCTAACCAGGCTAAGAATCAAACTGACATGAGACAGATTAACCAGAGATAACCAAATTTTAATTTGGTACATACAAGGAGTCCACACAGACATGGACATTCCAGAGACAGGCAAAATGAGGTATAGATGTCATCTTGAACTGAGGAGGAAGGGGTAGGGGTCTGGGACTTGAAATGGAAGGAGTGTGATTCACAGAAAGATGAAAAAGCATATATGTTTGGTAAACACATATCTGCTGGGCCACTCAGAAACAAGGAGACACAGAGGACTTTGATCAAAGTGGCCTTATTGGTTCCTCCTCCCTGCCCACCACACCTAGTTCATAGTACGATGGAGTTCTCCATGGTGATAGCTCCCTTCCTGGAGCAGGTCCTCTGTCTAAATTCTTTTTAGGCACTTGAGGAGGAGGTAAAAATCTTTTCCTGAACTTGCTGGGTTTGGGTTGCTTTGTGACTTAAAATAGTCTTCATGCCAAAGTGGCCTGTCTTGGGGCGGCCTGCCCTTGCCCCTTACACAGAACAAGGCAATCCACTGATGTCACCAGAAGGATTATGCACTTTAAAAAGCTTCTGATCTCTGAAGTTCCATGGGAATGTCACTGAAAAGCAATGTCAATGTCATGAACCCTTAAAAAAATGCAAGAATAAGGCTGCAGATTTTGGAAGACTAATAATAATTCAAATACAAGGCAACTCTGGATGACCAGCTTCGCTGGGGCTAGGGTCAGTGTGCAACGTTTAAGAAGCTATAGAAGGACAAGATTTCTCCACACACTGATTTGTTCAACGGGAAATTAGGACGACTGGAAGCACTAGCTTTGATCGACTCAGTCTGAGGGGCTCCAGCCTGAGGGGTTCCAATCCATTTACATTCTAGAGCTCCCAACATTGGCCTGTCCTCACTTTGACCATGGACACAGCATGGACAATGAGAAAGAATGGGTTTACTTGGTGGCAATAGAAGTACCTCAGTCATAACTTATTCCTTGGATTTGGAGATGTGCTAAGGAGATTAGGAAGGTGCCTGAGAAAGGGACATAATGGTGAGAGTGCTTATACTTCATTCATTCATTATTCTAGGAATATTCATTGAATGACTGCTGTGTCATTGTTGGAAACACCAGACCCCATATTCTCCTCTGAATCCTTCCAGGATGGGAGGTGGTCAGGAATCACATCTGCCCCTCCAATCTGGGAACTCTCTGGAGCCTGGAAGGAGGCAGCTTGGGGGCAGATAGGTGACAGCACTCTGTGAAGCTGGAAGAACAATTTGAGACTTCACTATTCCAAGAGGTGGAAGAGAGAACATAGAGAGATTACAGCATGTTGCATTGTGGGAAGAACAGGCTGGTTGGTAACCCAGAATTTGGGCACAGATCCTGAGACCAAGGTGCAAAAAAAGAACAAAGGGGCAGTGTGTTTGCCTCTAGGTCACCACACCTACGGGGTTGCCCTCTATCAGGTGAAAGCCGGATGGATGCACCTGCTATTGCCTTCCAATTTAATAATTGTAGATAAATTCAGGAATGGTTGACCCATAATGGGGAGGTAAGGGAAAATTAGGGATCCTAGGATAATTAAAACAATTTTTCAACTTATCCTGCAAATTGATCAATGCAAGCTAATCTGTTCCATTAAGAAAACCAAAGATGTTGGGGCGCCTGGGTGTCTCAGCCAGTTAAGCGTCCAGCTTAGGTCTCAGCTCAGGTCATGATCTCATGGTTCATAAGATCGAGCCCCGCATTGGGCTCCGTACTGACAGTGAAGACTGGGATTCTCTCTCTCTCCCTTCTCTCTGTGCCTCTCCCTCGCTCTCTCTCTCTCTCTCTCAAAATAAATAAACAAACAAACAAATAAATAAATAAATAAAAATAGTTTTAAATAAAAAGAAAACCAAAGATGTTAGGGTGGACAGGTGGTATCATAAGGTCTAAGAACCGTAGTGGGCACTAACTAGACATTTTGGAAGTTTCACAGCTGAAATGGTCCTGGCTGATCCTTTGGCCCACCCCCTTCCTTGCTTGCACAGGAGCGCAGAGACATCCAGGGTAAAGGAAACCTGCCCAGGGCCCAGGGACCAAAGTCTCACTCTCCCGATGCCCAGGCCTGTGCTTTGCCAAGCTGGCAAAAATGCCACTGCAGACAGAGCATTCTTTGATCTTATGACGACACTGTCGCCCTCAGGGTCAGCGCTTTGAAGGCGGCTTTCAGAAACAGGGGTTTTCTCTGATGACCTTAGAGAAACGCAATCAGCCTGGAGGGGAGAAAAAAATCTGCACCCCAAGCTCCATTTGATGGAATAAAGATCCTTTTCAGAAGATAAAAGACAGAAAACCTTAAAAATCATAATATTTTATTTGAAAGAAGTCTGGATTAGAAATGTAATAAGCCTGCTCAAAAACAATAGGGCAATTAAAAGGTGTTTATGCAGTTAGCGATGCAAATGTGATATTTTAAAATGCCCTTGACTCTCTTAGTTACTGGAATGAACTTAGATTCAATCTGGCCTGCATCAGATTTTCCTCTTGAGATCAGTATGTTGCGTCTCTCCAACCTAAAAGCAGAAAGCTTTAGAAGTTCTCAGGAAATGACAAATGGGTTAAGTGTAACTCTTAGTAACACATCTGCTCCTCTCAACCAGAAGTTCCCTGGTATTAAAAACAACAACAACAACAACAAAAAATTAAAACAAAAAACAAAAAACAAAAACCTCTCACTCCCCCACCAACGTGGGGCTAAGCTAAGCTCTTGAAGATATCATTGGCATTTGTCAAACCTTTCTTTCTTTCTTTTTTTTTTTTTTTTTTAGCGTTTATTTATTATTGAGAGAGAGAGACATAGAGCATGAGCAGGGGAGGGGTAGAGAGAGGAGGAGACATAGAATCTGAAGCAGGCTCCAGGCTCTGAGCTGTCGGCACAGAGCCTGACACAGGGCTCGAACTCACAAACTGCAAGATCATGACCTGAGCCGAAGTCAGTCCCCTAACCAACTGAGCCACCCAGGCGCCCTGTCAAACCTTTCAAAATAACATCTAAAGCTTCTCTTGAGGGCGCCTGGGTGGCTCGCTTGGTTAAGCATTGACTCTTGATTTCGGGGTCAAGTCCTGATCTCACAGTCGTGGGATTGAACCCTGCATCAGGCTCTGTGCTGAGTGCGGAGCCGGCATAGGATTCTCTCTCTCTTCCTTGCCCTCTGCCTCCCCCCCACTCACATGCTTGCTCTCATCTCCGTTTCTGTCTCTCTCTCAAAATAAATAAATAAATAAAAATAAAAAGTAAAGCTTCTCTTGCCTGTGTCGAGGACCCTTGTCGATAATTTGACAGCTAGTTTCCGGTCTTTTGAAAGAGCCCACATCAGGCCACCTCCAGCTTTGATGCCTTGCCCAGCCCCTCCTTGCTGCATGATCAAGAGAACACCAGAAAGTCAAGATCGAGCAGCCTAACCCCGTTATCCTTGCCTGCCTCAAATCATTAATTGATCGGGCAAGTAATGTGTGGCTACTTGCAAGGCAAATCCCGATAAGGCTAGGCAGATGCCAGGATTTCATTTTTTTCTTGTAGATAGCAAAGTTCCATACTTGGAACAGAGGGGCTCAACTACAAGATACCTTTCTTGGAGGTATTCATTTCTGGATGCAGACATGTACCTGCTACTTGAAGCAAGCCTTCTGTCCAGACACCCTACCCAACATACACACTCACACATGTACACAAGCACACTCGTAGACACACACTCTCTCTCGCACAACTTGATCGACACACACTCCCTCCACCCTGACACATGCACCTTCCTACTTACAGCCCCCAATGTCATCTTCCCATTATCTCATCATTTTCTTTTCCTGATTGGATCACCCTTCTGAGTAAGACCTTCCTAGATGTCTTCAAGCTTGGGTGACCCAACTAATGAACAGCTTAGCCGAGAAGGAGTGTATTCCCCGTCCTACGCTTCTTGGACCCTGGGGGCAAGAGTCCCCTTCCCTAGTATTGCCATTAACTTCCAGTGAGAAGACAGGGGCTCTCATGCTTTTTGTTCCATGACAGCCACCAAATTCTGCTACCCTTCCTCTGTAGGCTGGCACACAGTCATTAGGCTTGCCCCTTGCTATCATTCACATTCAAGTCTGTTTTTCTATTTAAGGAGAATCTTCACTGGTTTCCATGTCCCTAGTTTCTATCCACTGAAATGTATCCTGCAGTCTGTTGTCAGAGGAATTTTATAAATTGTCACATCTGTTGTTACTTCCCACCTGCTGAAGGCTCCCAATGACCTGCAAGCTGAGAGTAACTCAGTGAATTAGTCTGGCCCCCAGGGGCCCCACGAAGAGCCTCAGTCTCCTCTGAGGCTGTAGAGGAAAGGGTGAATAAGACTGAACTTTCTGGACCAAGCAGAGTTCAGCCTTCTTCCCTGCTTTGCCACTTACCGACAACTCTAGGCCTCAAGTTTCTCACCTATAAAGTAAAAACACCGACTATTGTTGAGGGCCTCCTTTATGCTGGCACTGGGCTAAGCGCCTATGACAAACTGACCCAGCCAAACTGCCCGTCCATAATGTCAAGGTGTGTTTTTACTGTGGCAGGTGTTTTCAGTTGATCTATGTAGCCTCTGATGATTAAAGATGGCAGGAGGAGGGGTACCTGTAGATCAGCCCATCCTCTCCTTTCCACTGGGTGGAAGATTATAGTGACAGCAAATATCAGACTGACATCTGAAATGTTCCTCATTAGAAAGCCCAGAGGACTTTGTGCAAGTTCGGGAAAATCCAGGTTCCCTGTGCTCTGGGCCCTTTGGCAACCCCTTGCACGAAGGGTTTCCCGAAGGCGGATGTGGTGACATTTCAGAGGTAGGACCTTCTCACTTTCGAATCAGATCAGGCAGCAGAATCCTCCACTAAGTGGCAGAGGCTGGAACAACAGGAGTTGAAGTCCTCATTCCAGAAAGTGCTAGGCTGCTGGGCTCACCTTGTTCTTATGCTATTTCTAGCCACCAGTGATTTAACTAGTGAAATATTATTTCTAACATCTCTCAATCTTTAAGTTGCATTTTTTTAATTCAAATTTAATTTTTTTAATTTTTAAAAAAGCTTTAATGCACACACTTTGAGAATGGAGGTACTGATCATAGCCTCTGCTGGAGTGTGGAGTTTTGATTAGGGTCTTTCAAACGCATCTATTCTATTCTATTCTATTCTTCTATTCCATTCCATTCCATTCCATCTATTCCATTCCATTCTTATTTATTTATTTGTTTATTTTTATTTGTTTGTTTGTTTTGAAAGAGAGAGACAGAGAATGAGTGGGGGAGGGGTGGAGGGAGAGGGAGAATCTTAAGCAGGCTCTATGCCCAGTGCAGAGTCAGACAAGGGGCTCGATCTCACAGCTGTGAGATTATCACCTGGGCCGAAATCAAGAGTCAGACGCTTAACTGACTGAGCCACCAGGCGCCCCTCAAATGCATTTTAAATATTAATCAGGAGTAGATTAAAACTATCGTAGTGGAATATTCCAAAGTAAATGGTAAAGCAACACGGAAGTCCTTTCATATTCTGCTTGTAACCCTCACAACAATCCCATGAGATGGGCATCATTACCTCCATTCACAGGCTCTTGAGTTGAAGCAACTCACCCCAAGGTAAGAGAGCTGCCAACTGATAGAGCAGAAGTGCAAAGACAGCTCTGCCTGACTCCAGGGCTCCTGCTCTTTTTATCACATCACACAGCTTCTCGGTGCCTGAATGTGCTGGCACAGAGAGACTGAACATCAGTGACCTCTAGGGACACGTGGCCTGTTGGACCGTACCTTGAAAACATGTCCCGAATCCAGCCGCTCCCCTCAAAGTCTTGGCCACCATAGCCATCTGTCTCCTGTGCTCACCCTGGAGCCTCCTACCTAATCTCTCCGTCCCCCTACGATGTGTTTTCCCCCGGGAAATCAGGGGGATCTTTTAGAAGTACAAACTAAATAAGGTGACTGCCCTCCCCAAAATCCTCTCATAGCTTCTCATCACACTTCAAATATAACCCCAAATTCTCCCTGGGCTCCGAAGGTCACTGTGACCTGGTCCTTGGCCACTTCTTCCAACCTTATCACTATAGCTCCTCCCTCTTTGTTGTGCTTACCATAGCATCTGACTTGTTGTTTCTTCCTTCCTTCCTTCCTTCCTTCCTTCCTTCCTCCCTCTCTTTTTCTTTTCTTTCTTTCTTTCTTTCTTCTTTCTTTCTTTCTTTCTTTCTTTCTTTCTTTCTTTCTTTCTTTCTTTTTTGAATTACAGTTGATCCACAATGTTACCTTAGATTCCACAAGTCTATAGCACCTTATGCTATGCTCACAAGTAAAGCTGCCATCTGTCACCATACAACGCTGTTACAGTACCATTGACTATACTCCCTAGGCTGTGCCTTTCATCCCCGTGACTTATCGATTCCATAACTGGAAGCCTGTATCTCCTCCCTTTCGTTCATTTTGCCCATCCCCTGCCCCTGACGTGCTGTTCTTGAACGCATTCCCTCTACTCCCACATCTGGCAGTACATGGGCTTTCCTCCATATTCGCACTCTCCCACCATGACTGGCCTCTCTGCACTGTTCTCTTTTTAAAGATCCACTCCTGAGAGAAGCCTGTGCTGAAGTGGTACCCAACTTCATACCTTTGTAGATGTGTCTTTGCTTTACTTTGAATCACAGCACCTGTCACTGCCCGACACAGTACTGTATACTCGTTTATGGCAGAGAGTCGCTGTGGTCACTGTCTCCTCCCCGGGAAGGTAAGCATTTGTCTTTTTTGTTTGCTGCTTTGTCCCCAGTGCTTGGAGCATGTGTCTGGTAAGTAGCAAAGTCCAGGAAAATTTTTTTCAAACAAGTAACTACAAGAATGTGTGGAATCCCAGAAACGGTTACATCTGACAAACCTCGGTGTACAAATTTCAAATGACTGTGGGCCTTATTGTATGAACCTCTAACATTCAATGGTGGGTATTTTTCATACCCACCCACCTGTGGTTCTCCTCTCATTCCAGCCACCAGGAAGATTAAATGACTAGTTGGAACCAGCGATGAGTTTTGGCCAAGGAACTGAGAGCAGAAGTGACTTAAGTTACTTCCAGCCAAAGATTTTGATTCTCATTCAAGAACCTCCAGAACTCTCTTTGCCATAGAGACCAAGCTTCCAGATGATGCAGGATTAAGATAGTGGGGCCTCTGTCAACCTAGGTCCCTGAATGACTGCTGGGCCAAGTCTCCCCACCAGCCCACTTCCGATGTGCACCACAGTGAAAAGCAAACTTTTTAAATGCTAAACCACTCAGATTTGGGGCTCAATTTTTTTTTTTTACCACATTATCCCCTAAACCAACTTAACGTATAATCCACACACATAAGACAGATGAAAAGAACAGTAACTGACAAAGTTCACAGTTTTCACTTGGGGTCATCTGCTATAGCAATAAACTCCGGAGGCTATGGTGAGGTGATACATCCAGAATTGCCTTTCCTTTTTTTTTTTTTTTAATTAATTTATTTTGAAAGACAGAGAAAGAGAGAGAACGTGCAAGGAGAGGAAGAGCAGAGAGAGAGAGAAAGAGAGAGAGAGAGAAAGACTGCAAGCAGGCTGTCAGTGCAGAGCCCAGCATGGGGCTGGATCTCACAAACCATGAGATCATGACCTGAGCTGAAACCAAGAGTCAGACATTTAACCAACTGAGCCACCTAGATGCCCCCAGAACTGCTTTTCTATTGAGAATACCAAGTTTGGGAGCATGGATCAGGGAGTCAAGTAAAATCTTCAAGTAAAATTACCCAGAAGACTAGCTTATGGAGGTGTATAACCTGGCTATCTGAGTCCAGGTCAGGAACAATAAACAATAAACCAGCTGGCATTCTCCATTGCACTGGCTAGTGTGATGTTACATCCAATGCAACCAACGTGAGATGGCTACTTCAGAGGCTGAACCTGTAGCCAGGTGGGACAGAAGGTATCAGGAGTCATTGAAGTGTCTTCCTTCATTTACATTAGCAGTAGGGACACTGGGCCTCATTGCTTATGGAAGCTACTGGACTTTAAGAAGGTCCTCTGCATAACAACTGGAAAGGAATATCATCAATCATAAAGGCCTCCTACTGTTCAGCTGTCTTTAGTTGTTTTTGTCCCTCCCCATCCCCAACCCTACCTGAAGATACCCATAAACTTGGGAGAACTTGATAGAATTAGGGATCATGGCCCTGAGTCGGGGCCAGTTCAGAAGAGATGCGTTATCCTACGTGAAATAATGGATCTAGCCAACAATCCCCAGTAGATGCTAGAACACTTAGATGAAGGATGAATGAGTAACTTCTTATTAGGTGAGGCAGGCGGACAGCCCATTGGTCAACACCGACATGACCAGTAGTGCAGTAACCTCTTCATAAGATGCGATGTGAAATACACAGCACCATCCATGAAGAATTCTGCCAGAAGAATTGAGTCAGAATCTAATCAGGCCCATTGCTCTACCCTTTACTGGAAATGCAGGAGAAAGGGGGACACATGAAAAGATACCAGGAAGATGCAGTTAGCAAGATCTTGAATGTAAGAAATTCTGCATAACTAAGACGATTCATGCAAGTTCTTCATGAACCCAAGAACACCTGTGCCAGTCAAGGTGACCTGCTATGGCCGCCACTTCCATGCCTAAACTTGAGAGAGATGAGGTGTCTAAATCTCTCCCTCAAAGGGAACTCTAATCCCTGCACACCATATTCTCTCCTTCGCAGTGTCACCAGGCTTCATTCAATCCAGGACATCGATTGAACACCCACCATATGCCTGACTCATTTGTCAGTATGTATCAGTCTTCAGTAACACAGCTTTGAAGAATGGAAAAGTCTCTCTATAATCTGCACCACAGGGGACTGGCAATGTGAGTACATTTAGTAAGTACATTTTCTTTCTAACCATTTCTAGACCAATCCACAGGCCCCTCTGCCTGTTTTTTTCCCCGATGTCCATTTTGACCATGTCACTACCAACCTCAATCATCTCTTCTTTCACATAAACTCTGCTTCCCGGAGGAGCCCAGCTTCCCTGAGTCAGCTCCACAAAAGAAATCACTTTATGAAAGAGAAGGAACTCTGCGGAGGGCTTTCATGATGAGAAAAATACCCACAACTGAGTCATTCAGAAACAGGCCAGCTATGCAGGAGAGCCCTTGGTTTCTCCTGTCTTCTCTGTCCCTGACACTTCCTGTTGTTACTGGAACCGGACATCAGGTAGAATTGGGCCAACCCAGTCCCCCCATTGCAGGCCTGCCTGTTGTGGACCTCAGTGTGGTCCGAAATGTTCATGAGAACTTGGGGTGTCTGAAAGGAGCACAGCCTCACTGCCGAGACTTTGTTCCAGTGTGTCAAGTTTTTAATGGTAACTGCCTTGCCTCAGAGGAGCCTAGAGAAATGTTACTCTGATTACCTGGCATCAGACCTGATTTCCGGGGCCAGCAGCTAGAAGGGAGCTTGCTGTTTGCTTTTGAGCTGATCTCACATGTTCACTGCCAGCTGCTGGGGGAGCAATGGTATCAAAATGGCATCTGACACTAATTATCCTTGCACGCAGGGGATCACAGGTAAGGCATCCCTTTTTTTTTTTTTCCTTGTAGGAAAGAGCAAGGTTTACTTTAGCAATAGTCAGAGAACTGTTTTGGAAAGAATCTGACGCAGAGTGACGATTGCTGCCTGAGTAGAGAGGGCAGGAGCCTCATTTTCTCAGCTGCTGCCATGAGGCCTGGCATGTTAATAACTCAAAGGAGGAAGTATTGTAGTTCTTACTTTTCTGTTCTGCCAGCAGATTGGAGCCGAGTCCTGCTTGAGCTTTCACTGTAGGTGCTTTATGATTATATCTGAATGCTGAAATGCTAGGTTGTTGGCACGTCGTTTGCCTCTTTTGGAGAGGCTGAATTGTTCTTGACTGTCTTTCCATAGCCGGGTTAGGAAGGTTGCATTAGTGGCTCTCATTCTTCAACCCTTTCTGCACCCAGATCTTTGACATGTGACTTTATAATTTTCCCCCTAAAATGTAGAACATATTCCCCTCCCTTAACTTTGTCCATGGGACTTGCTTTAGCTGGTAGATTGAAACAGCGATAACAATGTGCCAATTCTGAACCTAGGCTTTAGGAGGCCTTGCTGTTTCCACTTGCTATCTTGTGCCTCTGCCTGGCCATGAGAAGCACTCTTTTGCTGTCATCTCAGAATGAACATGCATGGAGCAGATCTGAGCCCGAACCTCAATGAGAAGCCATGTCGTGTTGGACTCATGGCTGGAAGCAGACTGGCCCAGCCAAACCCAGCCTAGACCAGCCAAGCCCCAGCCATCCTTAAGGTTCATGAGCTAATTAAATGCTTACTTCTGTATGCTGCGTGATGTGTGCTCGTTTGTTACGCAGCATTATTATAATCATAGTCTGCTGATCCATCCATGTTTGACAGTCTTCTGGAGAGTTGCAAACTTGAGGTGTAGTTAAGAGATCAGAGTTTATATTCTTAAACAACCCCGATACAGCTAACAAGGTATCTAAGTTATTGGGGCAAAAAAATAGGTGCTTTGAGAGCCAAACACCATTCGGAGTGGGAGATATCTCTATTCTCAAGGAGCTGTCTTTACCTACTTAGTCACAAACTAACAGCTCTGGAAGGATTTCTTCTTGATCCCATCTAGTGATGATTATGACAGAAAATGATCTCTATAGCTGGATATACATTGTAGGAAAGTTTGCTTAAAAATTAATGTGTTAAGGGGTGCCTCGGTGGCTCAGTCAGTTAAATGTCTGACATTGGCTCAGGTCATGATCTCACAGTTTGTGAGTTCAAGCCTCATGTCAGGCTCTGTGCTGACAGCTCAGAGCCTGGAACCTGCTTTGGATTCTGTGTCTCCCTCTCTCTCTCAGCCCCTCCCCTGCTCATGCTCTATCTCTCTCTCTCAAAAATAAAATTAAAAAAATTAAAAAAAAAATAATGTGTTAAAAATGAGTAGATCAATACAATAAATTGTTTAAAAATATGTAACTCCTTCATTCATCCATCTAACAAGTATGAATTGAGAGGCTCTTCTGTTAGGCAGTAGAAATACAGCAAGGAACGAAGCAAGTCCTATTCTGGGGAAGACATTCTAGAAGAGTTGTACCACTTCTCAGCCAGCACCCACTTTATCTTTATGCACACTGGCTAACCAGATTAAAAAAAAAAAAAAAAAAGAGCCATAGCCTGTGTTTGTAAATATATGCAAGCAGCCAAAATATAATAGGAACAGACCGTAAAATTGTGAGAGCCTGGTTCAAATAAAGGAAGCTTCATCAGTAGCAAATGTAAGTTTGTTTTTCTAAAAATAGGTTTTAATCATTAAAAATCATATTTAAACTCATGGACATATTTGTACCCTCTTTTTCACAGCAGCATTTTTCTTAAGAGCCAGAAGGTGGAAGTCACCCAAGTCTCCATGCATGGATGAATGGACAAGCAAAATGGGAGACAGACGCACAAGGGAATATATTCAGCCTTACAAACGAGTGGAATGCCGACACAAGCTACAACATGGATGAACCTTCAAAACATTACACTGAGCGAGGGGTATCTGGGTGACTCAGTCAGTTGGACGTCCAACTTCGGCCCAGGTCATGATCTCGCGGACTGTGAATTCAGACCCTGCGATGGGCTCTGTGCTGACAGCTCAGAGTCTGGAACCTGCTTCGGATTCCGTGTCTCCCTCTCTCTCTGCCCCTCCCCTGTTCATGCTCTGTCTCTCTTTCTGTCAAAAATAAATGAACATTTTAAAAAATTAAAAAAATATATAAAACATTATGCTGAGTGAAATCAGCTAGATACAGAGAAAAAAATATCGTAGGGTTCCATTTAAATGAGGGACTCAGGGTAGTCAAGTTTCTAGAGGCAGAAAGTAGAACATGGTCACCAGGGGAGGGAGGAGGAGGAATGAGAGTTTTTGATGGCATAGAGTTTGAGTTTGGGAAGGTGAAAAAGCTCTGGAGAACATTACCTGTGTGGCAGTGATGGCTGTACGACCATGTGAATGTACCGGATACCCTGAGCTGTACACATAAAATCAATGAAGTGGTAAATTTTGTGTTGTACATCTTATCGCAATTTAAAAAATAATATATTTACAATTTTAAAGGTAAATCACTAGGAAATTTTTTAAATGCTTTGAAATTAAATTGAAATCTTTTGAAATAACCCATCGATGAAAAGTTACCTGGGTAGTGGGAGAAAACCTTGATGTGCACCTGATAATTTTTTCAAACAATTCCATTAGCTCTGAAACCAAAAATTTTGAATTTCAGAAAAACATTGCCAGATAAGCAATGTAGGCCTAATTGGCTAAGAATAATTGTGGAGGAGGGGGAAAAACAAAAACGGAAGTCTGGATTGCAAAGTCTCTGTGATGTTGAGGGGGCGGGGGGGGGGGGGGGGCGCTAGACCTCTGGTTCTCAGTAGCATCATCTGTAAAGGGAGCAGTCAGTCCGAAGACTAAGGATTCTGCTTCTTTTTGGCAGAGGAAGGACCACCTCTGCTGACACTTGTAAAGCCATGCTTTGCTTCCAAGGTCAACGCCAGTCCTGGATCCTGTGGGCAGCAGGTCTTGCCTTCCCACAGTGTAAAAGCACTTTGCAGGTGTAGACGGTCACGACTCATTTCCTTTTGCTCTCGTGCCATCACTTTGGGCTTCACAGTTAACCTGCTGGTCTCTAACGGGCCTGCCCCTCCATCAATAAATGATGAGTTTCAAGAAAAAGAAAGGCAACACTATAGCCATGCTTATTAATACTTGCTTCATGGAGATAATAGTTCATCTATTTTCCAGAAAAAAAAGGAAAAACTATCTGTCAGGTATGGTGCCAAGGGTGTCAAGTCTTAAAGCTTTCTTTTTTTTGTCGGGGTGGAGCGGGGGAACAAGACGTTGTTGGCTTCTCTGTGCCGGAGGCAGCAACTTCTGTGTGCTTCTGGAAGGACGATACGTGGTCCGTGGAAAAGGAGATCGATGGCGTGGAGGGATCCCCGAGTTTCCAGATGGACAGCTTAATAATAGGTAGCTGGAAAGGTTTGTGCTGTGTCATGCTCCAGGCGTGTTGTG
This sequence comes from Panthera leo, assembly GCF_018350215.1. Classification (NCBI taxonomy): domain Eukaryota; kingdom Metazoa; phylum Chordata; class Mammalia; order Carnivora; family Felidae; genus Panthera; species Panthera leo. Next base: position 54,425,599 of record NC_056681.1, on the reverse strand, counting down.
TGAAACGCTGGAACAAGGCAAGTCTTGGCCCGTCAGAAAACTGAACGCTTCCAAGGGTCAAAGAAAGATTTTCGAGGGGAAGCAAAAGCCTTGCGTGCCGAAAGAATGTGTGAAGGGCAACCTGAAAACACATTCAAGATAGGTAGAGAGCTCAAGTGCCTCTGCCGAAGAGAGACTTTGCATGACCCACTTTTGTTTGGGAGTAAGCTTTGAAGAGATATTTCTCCATCCAGGTTGCCTCGGTGTCTGCTGAGCAGTGCTCAAATTTCTAGAGAATGTTTAGTGCGCATGCAAGTACGACTAAGGGGTGTCAGACTAGCAGTTAACAATACAATGGTCTGTCATTACAAGCCTCCATCTGTGTCAGGTCAGTGTCCGCGAACACTACACGAAGTGTCCCAGCGTGGGTTCCTTGGGAGGCCCGCTTGGAGGTAGCGAATGGAACACAGGACACTCGTGAGGACATGTAAGAGGATCAACAACTGTTGAAGGGAGGGGACAAAGGTCAAACTGGCACCCACCAGGAGCTTCTAGCAAGATGGCCCTTCACTGGGGGGGGGGGGGGTGGGTGGAGCTGGGCCAGACTATAGTATCTTCACATGAATCACTCACTGGATGTGGGCTGCCTCTGAGAAGGAGGTGTGACCTTGGGCAAAGAGGCTGTCTCCAGGGAAAATGGACCCCAAAGAGGGCTGACAGCCAAGGACAGTCTTCTGGCACCTGGGAGAATATGACCTTTCTTCCCGAAAGGGAATCTGAGCTTCATAGCACTGTGACTGAGGGGTGGGAGGGAGGGAGGGAAGGTTATTATAAGAAAGGGACGGAGAAAGGAAGGAGATGGTTGTATTAGGATGCATTATAGTGGTAGGAATAACCAGGTCATTTTATTTTTACTTCTTCATTTGCAAAGATTGTCTTTATTTTACAGAGCCATTGTGAGGATCAAATATATATGGAAGCCCTCAATAAATTGCACAAAGCTGGACAGAGAAGTGTGTGATACTATCACGTAATGCACCAACAGTCAGGAAGCCACACTGGAAGTATTTGAAGAATTCAGCCTTTCAGTTCCCATGCCAGTGATTGCCAAACTCTCTTGAGCACCACAATCACCTGAGGAATGATTAAAACACACATTTCCAGGGGGCACCTGGGCGGCTCATTCGGTTGAGGGTCTGCCTTCAGCTTGGGTTATGGTTTCGCGATCGTAGGTTTGAGCCCCCTGCCCGCTGCTGTCAGCGCAGAGCCCGCTTTGGATCCTCTGTCCCCCTCTCTCTGACCCTGCCCTGCTTGCACTCTCTCTCTCTCAAAAAATAAACATTAAAACCAAAAACACAACCCTCCCCCCCCACACACACAAATTTCCAGGCCTCCTCCAGAGCATCTGATGCAGCAAGTCTGGAATGGAGCCTGAGAATTCATTCACATTTATAGATAGATGGATACTTTATTAGCATATATGCTACGGTTCTGTCTCTCCGGAAAACCTCGACTGATATACTAATACACATCTCGATATGCCAATTCCCCTGGATGAACCAAAAGTCAGGCTGAACAAAGCCTCGGAGATGCATTTGTTCCTGGTTACGTTTTAGACGGTATAGAAACAAGTATGCAGCCGTCATTAGAAACACAGGGACAGTCGTCGGAAGGACACGAGAGCCAGAATGGTTCTGATCTGAAGAGACAGCACAGAACAGTGATACTGTTGTGATTCTGATCCTCCTGGTATTCTGAGCTTTATCAAGGAAGAAATGATCTCAGGCCTGCTATATGGCTATGCAGCGGGCTCCCAGCCCCAGGGACTAACAGCGTCAGAGAAGCACAGCCTTGGCCTCTATCAGTCCCTCCTCTGATGTCTGATCTTGCTTTCAAACCAACTTTCCTCTTTCTGACCTCCTCTCCTGAAGTCAACCCCTCTCCTTTTTATTGCCTTGCCTTTTCTCTACAATTAGCCTCATTTTGAGTCTTCAAACGTCGAAATGCCTCTTTGACCCCACTCGTGGTTCCTTGGCTGTATTGTTCTTTGACAAAAGCCTGAAACACCTGCCCTGGTGTCAATTACAGCCAAAGTCCCCTTGCCTCCAGCAGCGCCTGCTAATCCTATAATCCAGTGCCGATTTCTACAAGACTATACCCAGTTTTCACTGCTCCCAATTCCAAGTAGGTCAGGCAGCTGATGGTAGCTGATTAGAGGCTCCCAGGGACCCTACAGATCTGGAGGCCACGGGGCCTCTTGGAACTTCAGAGGCGACATCAGAATCAACATAGACTCCCGAAGATTGCTAATCTTGGTGGCGCTTGAAGCAATTTGAAGATAATGAGCCTCTGTCAATTTGAGAGGAAGACGACGTTTATATCGTAACACCCTCTGCTGAGCCATTTTGGGATACAGTGGGGCTTTCAGTCTTTCTATAAAAAGGAAGTTTAACAAAAATGCATTTCCAAATGGGAAAGTGCAGCCATTTGTTCCATGGGAGAGTAGAGTTTGTTTAGTGAAAGCCTTCTGGCCCAAACGAGAAGTGAGTTAACTAATGGAGTCTGACAGCCCACGTCTCAGTTCTTGGTGGGATGGAGGCAGCATCATGCCAGCAGTTCACGTGTGTGTGTAACACAGGGAGGTGGGGATTGGGATTGGAGTTCCAGTTCTTGTTGCCATGACCGTGACCTTGGCTTCTGGATATACCTGGTTAGGCAAGAGGACTTGTGTCTATGACACAAAAGGGATAATCTTTCCTCCTTCCTTCCAGCTCAGACGACATGAGAGTGGATGAACGTCTAATGGCCCTTAGGGCTCACGGTTTAAGATAGCCCAAGGTCATTGTCACCAAGCACAATGCTCGCCCAGGGCCATGTCACTCTCCTCCTTAGTGGTCCCTGCTCCCTAGCAGTTGCGGGCGGCCTCTTGACTGGACTCTGGTCAGGAGGGGGAGCCACAGCTGGTAGGAGCCTGGGTTTCTGTTTCTGCAAGGGTGCATGGAGCAGAGGACGCCCTACCTTGGTCCCCATTACCACCACCCTGCATCCGACTGTGACTCATGTGAGAAAGAAAACTTGATTGTATTAGGCCACTGCCCTGTGGAGGCCATGTGTTTCAGAAATTGCCTCCATGTACTAAATATTGAGATGATGGTGGGGACTTGAGAATCAGGCAGATTTCACAGAAGAGGGGTTCTCAGCACCTGCCCAACCCTGTGGGGATGTATGGGGTAGGGTGGGGGGCAGGCTCAACAGGTCTGCCTGGGGGAAGCCCAGATTCTTGGCATTTGTTACTGCTTTCCAAACAAAACAAGCCTTAGAATGAAGAGCAATCTGGTTGAAAAGAAAGGTCACTTTAGGGCTATCTGGTTTCTTTAAGAGTTGATATCATTTTAAGAATATCCAAGTTTCTTTATCTTGGTTTGATCTCCTCCCAGAATCCAGTGATGGATACCCATTAACCTGATCAGCACCTCACCCACGGAAATTAATAATTCAAGTGGAATTCTGGCTTATCAGTTGGGCCCATGCTAGCTTCGTCTGCAGGAGGTGGCTTCCCCAGGGCTCAGTGTGACGGGCCCAGCAAGGAGCCATGGTTCCCAGCTTCTCCCCCAAAATGTCCCAACAGCTATTTGCCAGATGCCTTGTCCTTTTGAACACAGTACCCCACAGAGAGTAGACAGCTAAGAAGTATTTGTAAAAAGTATTTGTAAAAAAAGAAAGGGGCGCCTGGGTGGCTCAGTCGATTAAGTGTTCGACTTCGGCTCAGGTCATGATCTCGCCGTTCCCAAGTTCAAGCACCATGTCGGCCTCTGTGCTGACAGCTCAGAGTCTGGAGCCCGCTTTGGCTTCTGTGTCTCCCTCTCTTGCTCTCTGCCCCTCCCCCATTCATGCTCTGTCTCTACTCTCAAAAATAAACATTAAACAAATTTTTTTTAAAAAGTAAGAGACGAAAGAAATAGAACAGAAGAAGAGAGGCGATGACAAAAGGGCAGAAGGAAAAGGAAGGGATGGAGACACAAACAATGGACAGACAGACAGAAGCTCAGAAGCTAAGACACCAGGACAGAACCCGTGTTTCTGGATCTCCGCAGTGAAGATCTGCTGGGACCGGAGGCACAGATGGAGAATTCAGACAGACCTCTGAGGCCTTGCTTTCATTTACAACGATAAAAAGGAGGATGCTGTTGGTGCTTTCGTACAAGTGCCCACTAAATATCGCTTCCTCTGAGGGAACAGAGATTAGAAAACCCCTTTTCCTGCTTGAGCGAAGCATGAGCTTCTTCCCGGTTCACAAGCATGGCATCCTGTCAGTCCTGTGCCTCCCAGCCCCAGGGAGGGCCCCTCCATGCCCAGCTCCCTCCTGCCACCCTGGCTCACCCACTTGGGGCAGCAGAGGAAAAGAGCAGAAGCTTTGGATTCTGGCAGCTGAGCCCCGGCCAGGCATAGCAGGAGGTCCCTCCTAGATATTAACGATTATGACTGTTTGTCAAAATTCAACTCATAATTCGCCTCTAGAAGGTGGCCCTACTCGATCCCTGGCTTTGATTCACGCAATAGTTTATGTGAAAAGACCAAAATAATGGAAATATGAATATTCTCTGCCTTCTTTTTCCCCTTGCAGGCTTGCAGAAGGAAGCTGGCTTTCCCTGAGAGGAGTTTCCCACGGGGCCTGGGATGTCTGAGCTTCGTTCTGTCCCAGACGGACCTGAGCACAAGTGTACTTCACATATGATGACAGAGGGAAAGGAAAAGAGAGAAGGGAGGGCCGCCAGGAAAGGACTGTGAAGTCAGTTACTGCTCTGTGGACCTGGAGTCTGATCCTTCTGGGAATTCTGGAAGAATATCCTATGTGGGGGGAGGATGCAGGGTCCTGACTGGGGTCCGCTGGCGAATTAATGGAGCCATCCCACATCCATAGTGGGGACCCCTCCCACTTCCTGCCTCTGCTTTGAAGGTAGCGGCCCCCCGCGTGCACTGACACCTGTAAGGATGATGGACAGGGGCAGAGCCTGATGGCTTTGGCTACGGGAGGTTTTAAAGAAGGGAAGCGGTGGTCTCTATCTCTGTCCTCCTCACGGAGGGTGACACACCCAAGTAACAGACATCAATTCTTCTGAAATAGCCTCTTGGCTCTAGCGCGTCCTTCTCAGCGTGATGTGCTGGAAGCCTGGACCCCGCGGGTAACTGCTTTCTAAGGGTTTCACCCCTCACGTCCTCGCCACACCGGAAGCGTGTATGTGGGGTGCTCTGAGCACACTGCTGTCTGCAGGTACTTGTTGCCTGAGCCTGGTAGTCCCCACGGCCGGACTGCCAGCTGCTCAGAGACACAGCTACCATGCGACTTGCTCCTCCTGTGTCTCCTGACACTGCCTGGGACCGCTTATCTCTGCGTCCAGAAAAAGGAGAGGAGGTGAGCCATGAAAGAGACCCCTGAGGTCAGGGAAAGGGCCTTCGGAGACGAGGCTCATGAAGAGCTTCTCACAGTCACTGGTTGGCTGCATTTAATAAAGCTCTTCCTGCTTGCTGCTGGGGATGTGAATCAAGAGCACGTTTGTTTGGGGCTTCTGACCAGAATCCACTTCCCTTCCTGAGCAGAACTCCTTCTGAAACACCCCTCGGAGGCCTGGGACCGCAACGGCGCGTCCCGAGTGTCACCAGGAGGGTGCACACTGAGCTTGTCCCCTCCTGTTATGGAGTGTTTACTGGGCACCGCCGCTGAATAATCTCGGGCCTCTGTGCCGCCCTCAGGGACCGGGCTTTTGATCAGATAGATAATGAGCCTGGCTGGATTGTGAGGCGGAAAGGCGTCACCCGCATTGGGGTGCCGCATTGACCTGGCGGGGCTGGCAGGGACCTCTGAGCAAGCTCCTTTTTGCGGGGGGAGGGCTCCGGTCGCCCCTGTGCCCTGGGAGAGTGATTTCTGCTCCCTTAATCGGAAGGATCAGGCCAGTGTCTTTAGACAGCTTGGCTGCCTGGGAATAGAGATGTCGGCCTCGTTACACCAGCTGCGTAAGCGCCACATAAATACCGACACTATTCTAGATTGCCTATTGGAATGGCCAAGACCATGAAACCATTTGAAGTAAACGCAGATCGCCTGACACCCTGGCCTCTCTCCCCATCCTCTGATACCCCAGAGCTTTGTCCCTTAAAATGAACCCTGGCCCACAGCGCAACAGGTAATCTGCCCTGAAAAGGAGCATATGCCCCCTGCCCAGTCTCTTTGCTGTGCAGATGCCTCCCACCTACCTCCCCTAACCCTTTCCCTTCTATAGGACCAGAAGGGTGAGGGTAAGGAGAAGGGGAGCCTCTGGGACTTAAAACAGTGAAGGAAAACAAAAGTGAAGTGACAAAATAAGAGGGATAAAATGCAGTGTCCCCAAAGGACAGGGCTGTCACAGCCTGCCACTTCTCCTGACTGTGCAGGCTCTTCCAAAGCATCCCCGGGGTTTTGTAAAGATTTCCCCAAGTTTCTGGCTCTAATTCCATCTTCTGTTTTGATTTCCTACTGTACTTTCTCTACCCTCTCCCTGTGGACGGGCTTGGAGGGCAGGAGTCATCATTTCTATTCCTGTATACCTTTCATAGCACAGAGAACAACTTTCAAATAGTCAAAAATATGATGCCATCCCAGTCTATTAAATCATTAATAAGGGAAAGATCTGCTAAATCATTAATAAGGGAGGACATATAATAACAATGCTGGTTCAGAAAGTAATTTAAGGAGTTGGGTGGGTACTTGCAGGAATTTTGAAAACCAGAATGCTGGCATCAGATTGTTAGTTTAGATAGATCACTGGTTAATGTACTACAGGACAATAGAACAGTGGACAGAAATAGACAAGTAATTTCATAGTGCCTGAGCTCTACTGGGTGCGTAGCCACAGCAAAAACAGGTTTGTGATCCTGGAGGCTCAGATACTCCTTGGGTAGGCCTGTTAATTGCCCCAGAGTGTCGTTAAAAGAACACGGTGTCCCCATTCCTTAGTTCCATGTTTTAGATAATTTTTCTCGAGATTGGTGCTCACGAAGTACTTACAAATGGCCACACGAATGACACATAAATCTAATGTCATGTCTTGTAAGTAAACAAATCTTTTTCTATTTTCAATCCCCATGATCTATTCAGGGTAGCTCTTAGACCCTTTGCCGGACTGTGGAAATTTGAAAGAAGCCGTCCCATTGACAGGAGAGTGGATTTCCTATTGTGCAGTTAATGTATCTTAATAAAGTCCTGGGTCATATGTGTTGTCTGAAAACACACAGCACTCAGTGGTGTTATCCATGCTATGTGGATACCATGTCAGTAAAAGTTAAAGCGTGTTTAATGTCATCTCATGCAGGCCCAGGCTTTCCTCCCCTCCAGAACTCCTGGCTATTGAAAATTTTCCATATAACCGAAATATGAAATAGTGCTCGAACTATTAGCTTTTATTCAACTGTAAATTCACCCCGAGTCATTTCACATGGTTAACAGCTTATAAAAAGCAGTACACTTAAATCTAGGTCCCACGTATATAGTAAGGGCCAGCTCGATGACAACAAATGAGGAGGGTTTTTAATGTGACCATTGTTTAAAACATTTTGCTAAGTTTGGGGTACCTGGGTGGCTCAGTCAGTTAAGCGTCCCACTCTTGATTTCAGTTGAGGTCAAGATCTCAGGGTCCATGAGTTCCAACACCCTCGCAAAGCCTACTTGGGATTCTCTCTCTCCCTCCCTCTCTCTCTCTCTATTCCTCCCCTTCTCTATCTCTAAATAAATAAATAAACACACATTTAAAAAAAAAAATTTGGGGGGCGCCTGGGTGGCTCAGTCGGTTGAGCGGCCGACTTCGGCTCAGGTCATGATCTCACGGTCCGTGAGTTCGAGCCCCGCGTCGGGCTCTGTGCAGACAGCTCAGAGCCTGGAGCCTGTTTCGGATTCTGTGTCTCCCTCTCTCTGACCCTCCCCATTCATGCTCTGTCTCTCTCTGTCTCAAAAATAAATAAACGTTAAAAAAAAAAAAAAATTAAAAAAAAAAAAAATTTGGCTAAGTTATTTTACTCCTCCCCCCGCCCCCTCCCTCAGCTCTATGCTAAGAGGCCTGAGGTTATCTCTGCTAAGGGCAGAATGAAGACCCCCCCCAAAACCACCCTCATTCAACCCTGCAGAATTCTGTGCATCTGTCCTTGGTGGTACCGTGTGCTGGTGGCGGCAGCATGGCTGAGCCCGTGGCTGCATAGCACTGTGCCTGGAACCTCACCCCCGATGGCTCTCCCTTCCACTGAGCAAGGCGGCCAGGACCTGCTTGCTGCCTGGCCTCTGCACCCAGTACCAAGGTGTCATTTTCCTTCCCCCCACACAGCCATTCTCTGTGACAACAGCTGGGCATCTTACAATTTAACCTGATTCTGACACTATCTATCTGGAGACAGCATCAGATCCCACAGGTTAAGGCCTCAGACCCACAAGATTGCTCCCCACGTTCTTCAGATGCCAATGGCAAGTCTGGGGGTAGATCAGAGGCTATAGATCAGAGGCTCCGGTGACCCCCTCCTCAGGTTCAATAAACTCGATAGAGCAGCTCACAGAACTCAGAGAAACATTTTATTTACTAGATCACTGGCTTATCATAAAAGGATATAACTCTGGAACAGCCAGATGGAAGAGAAGCGTGGGGCAAGGTATTTGGGGAGGGGCATGGTGCTCTCCCCTTCTCCAAGCATACCACTCTGAACCGCCACTTGTTTACCAACCCAGAAGCTTTCCTGACTCCGTCCTTTTTGGGTTTTCTTACAGGGGCTTCATCACATAGGCACAACTGATTAAATCATGGGCTGCCGGTGATGAAATTTAATCTCCAGCCCCTCTCTGCTCCCTGAATGCTGTGTATGGAAGGGCAGGATGGGGGCTAAACGTTCCAACCCTCTGATCCTGTGGTTGGCTCCCCTGACAACCTCCCCCCCACCTTAGGGGCTTTCCAAAGGTCGTTTCATTAACATAACAAAAGATTTTTATGGCTTTCATCGCAGGAGATCCTAAGGGATTTAGAAGTTGTGTGCCAGGAATGTGGACCAAGACCAAATACAGATTTCTTATTATAAATCACAATATCAGCAGACTTCTTTGAATATCTGTTGAACGTGAAGTCTGTGTTCCCTCCTTTAAACGCAAGCACACATACACCTGCCTACCCTTATCAATATAACTTGGAGAACTGACATCATGAAATCCTGTGAGAGACATTTGGAACCCAGTAAAAGCCCCTGCACTAAGAGTGACGGTTCCTTTTATGTGTTTGCAAACACATGAGACTTCCATGGTCAAAGAAATGCATCTACAAAGAATTAGGGATGCACATAAAGGCTGGAGACCTTCTCTGAGGGTAATTAGAAGACCTGTTACCTTGCTGGTGTGTGAGGCCACCTCTGGGAACCACTCTTCCCCATGATGGGGCAAGCTCTCGAGAACCTCTCTCGCTGGGGGAGCTATTGCACCAGCTAATGAGCCCTGTTTGTCCACCTGCTGTGTTTCCAGTCCACTGGTCTTCATCCCATCTCTGGTCTGTGCACAGTGGACTCCCCTTCTGGCAGAGCCATTTACATTTGGGTGCGCACATGCACGTGTGTGTGTGTGTGTGTGTGTGCGCACAAGCTTCCCTCCTGGGGATTGCTCTTTCTTTGCCAATGCATTGAACACAGTGGCTTCACCCAGTCCCTAGTGTGTGGGGACAACGTAAGCAGAGGCTCAGAACTAAGGGATTACTAGCTTAGCAGGAGTTTGAGCTGCTCCCATGTGCTGTGGAGAAAAGTCTGGATTGCTAGGTTAAGGCACTGCTGTGGAAGGCCTCCGATGCTGAACCATGTTCCTTCTGCCATGGAGGTAAAACCAAATATCATGTGTAAAGTGCATTACCCTCCTCTCATCTATTCTGTATATTCGATTTTTATAGATTAGCCTTTGTGGCAGACAAAATTAGCCATTCTTCCCTTCTCTCAAAATAAAAAAAATCCACATGATAGCCCAAACAGAAGACAATCCCAGCCTCCCTGGCCTTACACAAGGCCACATATGGATGTTTTAGCTAATCAGATGCAATCAGATGTGGGAATTACTTTAAGGTGGGGCCACCATGTCACTCTTTCTTCCTAGACCTTGGCCAAAGTGGCTGGAGCTTAAGGATCAGGAGGACGGGGACAGGCCTGGGCACGACAGACAGATCCCTGACTAATATACAGAGCCACCAAACAGCCCCACTCCACCATGACCTCTCTTATGTGGAGGGAAATCAACGTCTGGCATATGTAGGCCACACTTGCTCAGGATTCTTCATGACACATGGCTCAAAGAAACCCTGTATATGTAATTTCTCAGCCTCTCACCTGTTCTATTTAAAAACTCGCCTGCTAAAACAATTTATTAGGTTTTAGATTCCTCAAGGCATCTTTAAACATTTTGGGGTTCCTTTATTCTCTTTTCATTTTCTTGTCCACATGCACATTGAGGGTCAAGAAAGACCAACCCCGATCAAACGAGTGAACCCACAACTCTCCTTTGGTGCTTGTGATCACACTTCCCCTTATTAAGAAACGTAGAGTCTCCAAATGTGGCCCGCCAGATTGGAAGACACTTTCAAGTTCAAGGACTTCCCTCTCTGCCCACTTGTACAAACATTTCCGGTCCCATTACAGCTCTGCCCTTTCTTCCCTGTTTTCACTCCGGGCCTCAATAAATACTTCTTTCACATCACCTGGAAAAATTTTGCTGCAAACAACTTAAGTCGTGTCCCTCCCTCCCTTCAGTCCCACCCAAAGGGTTGCCGGCTTCCAGAAAAATTTTCCTTTGGCAATGAAACAGAGAAAGGTCAACATTCAGTGCACATCCCACATCCTGTATTTACAGTGTCCCAGCAAGGGACACGTTCTCTGAATGTGAGCAGTGGGCTGGGAGGCCTTGGCACTTCAGAGCATCGTAGGCTAGAGCCCAGGGGTGTGTGACTAGGCCCTTGAGCTGCTAGCATGGCTGGTGGGTGGATGGGGTGGAAAAACAGAGGGAAACAGTGGGGGGCAGCCGAGGCAAGGGGCCCCAGCCTCCTGGAGGGGTCAGGAACCCCGACAGGCAGGGGTCTTCACCAAGCAAAACTGAAGCCAGGCCTCCTTAGCAGCTGCAAACGCAGTTCAAGCGGACCACATGATAGCTTTACTCTCCTACCTCAAGAATCCAAATAATTTCAGTTCAGCAGTGGACAGTCAGCGATGAGGGAACAGAAGGCAAGCTGACAGTCCGAAAACATCCCCACCCCACCCCCTTCCCAGGTGGGGGTATGTGTGATATTCCCCGGGATACCCCAGGCTTCCCAAGAACAAAGGAAAGGGGAAAAAACAATGGCTAACTGATAGAGATCACAGTCTTGCAGGACCTAAGTCTCCATCACCCCTCCAAAGTGATGTGGGGAACAAAAGCAGAAGGAAATGGCAGATAGAATGAATTTCCTTCTAACCTGCAGCCCAGTGACAAATACTTGAGGCTGACAAAGTGAAACTTTTCTCCATGAACTCCCTACTGTCTTCATGCTAATGCTTTGCTAGAGGGAAAACCACCTTAGCTTGACAATAGCTAGGCCTTCAGTATCCTGGGAGTCTTCTTAAGCATATAAATATCTCACTGGAAACTTCCCCTGGACCTTACCTCTCCCAACTCCACTGTATCTAACCACTCTCTCCTTGTGGTTCCGGGGTAGCTCTTCCTGCCCAGGGTCCCGTAGCTCTTCCTGCCCAGGGTCCCGTCCCCATGCTTCAATAAAACTACCTTTTTGCACCAAAGATGTCTTCCAAGAATTCTTTCTTGGCCACCAGCTTTGGACCCCATATACCTCCCTGTCACCCCAAAAACCTCATCAGTCAGCATCCTGCTTCACCCCCAACACATTGTCAACCTCAGCCGATACAACCACAGCCACTGTCCACTGCAAGGCTCATGACAAGTTCACCACCAGCCGCCAGGCTACTGCATCAGGACACTGCTGGCTTCTCCTCTGACCCTCGGCTTCCTCCTGTATGCTGACCATTCCACTTTGGGCTCCGGAGACAGCACAGAGCCTGGATTTCCTCCTCCATGGGCACCCCTTTTTAGTCTTCAGTGCTGGATCCCCCTTGGCTTTACTCCAAATGGGGAGAGCCTCCGGGCTAAAAGCAGCCCTATCATTTCCCTCTCTCAGCTCTCTCTAAGAGTTCATTCAGCATCACAGGCTTTACAGGCCATGTATGCTAACGATCCCCCGGTTTCTATCTCCAAGCCAGACCCTCTCCCCTGAGCTCCAAGCCTGGATCCGTAAGTCGGGGTTCGACGTCTGCGCCTGTGCCCTCCTGCATCATCCCAAACCTGCCGACGTTCCCTATTTCAGACCCAGATTCTCCCGTCTACCTGCTCGCCGTCCCCATGACCTAGGCGCCTCTGTCCTGTTAGTGCCACCGTCCAAATCTCTCTTTCATCTGCTCACATCTCTTCCTTCGTCTCCTTCACTGCCAACCTCCTTAGTCGCCATCAAGTCCACTGGGCCTGTTACAATGACCTCATTAGTTTCCCTCCCATTTGCCATTCAGTCTCTTCTCCACGCGGTCTCCACCGCCATCTTTCCAAAATGTAATAGGCCCCGCTGAAAGCCATCGGCAACTTCCCTTTGCTCTTGCTCTAAAATCAAACTCCCTACGACAGCTTCCAAAGCCCCCGTCTCCCCTGTCACTTGGCTCCTGCCTTACCCTATGACCCCCCTTCCTACCCTTTAGCCACTCTGACCTCCTTCCTGTCCCCCCACAATGCCAAGTGCTTTTCTATTTCTGGACATTACCCATGTATTCTCTCTGCAGCCCTCAACTCTCCATTCTCCATGTGACTAGTGTGCCCTTGGTCTTAGAGTCACGTCCACTGCTTAAAGAGCACCCCCTCCCCCCTACTTAAATGGACTAAAGCATCACCATTTTCTCTATCTTGTCACTGGATTTATTTCCTTCGCAGCCACTCACCACATCCTAGAAGTGTATTATTTATGTATGTGGATGCTTATTGTCTGCCTGTCTCCCATTTCTGCTCCCAGGAGGATGAAGGCTCCAGGAGGCAGGATGTGGCCCATGTCATCCAGCCCTGTGTTCCCAGCAAGCCCAGTGCCCAGCAGGGTGCCTGGCTCACGTGTATTTGCTGAATGAATGAAAGCCCCGAAGAAATACTTCTAAGGATAATTGATGAATTGGTCATTATGTGCCAACCTGTGCCCTCTAAATTGACCTCTTCCGTATACATTAGTTGCTCTCATCACCCCAAGGTTGGGTTTCCGATCCCTATTTTAGAGTTTTGGAAACAGGCTCAGAGGTAAGCGACTTGCCTCGGGTCACTAGCTGTTTCTAGGCAGAGCCAGGGCTCAATCCCAGGTCTGTCGGGCTCTGCTGCCCCCACCGTCACCAGTGAGAATTTTAATGGAAACGCTGCAACTGTTTTCAGTCTTGCTCATTGTTTAAAAGCAGCTGGAGATTTAAGGCAAGGCCCTCACTCTGAGAAGTTCTTTCATTGCCTCTCTCCCAGAGAGGTAATTTCAGATTACTTCGACTGGTTCCAAAATCCTGAGCGGCCCTCAAGAAATATAAGAACAAATCTTTTCCTGAGCAGCATGCCGTCCGTCTCCAGTGGGCAAATGCTAATGGAGGACAGGTGGAGCGTCTGGGGGTCTGGATACAACTTGAAAGCCAGTGCCAGGTTTCCTTCCTTCAGTGACACTAATCAGAGCTCACATGGGCCTAATGCTGACCAGATGGGGAAGCAGGAGGCTGGCGGACATGGCCAGTCCCGCCTGCCCGGCCCTGCCCGGTGAGGCTCACATGTTTGAGGTCCGAAAGAACAGGAATGGAAGGAGAATGATCTTCTCCCCTACAAACTTTGCAGAACTGAGCAAACGGGCAGATTCCTTGTCTCCTGTGCACAGACAGGCTTGGGACGACAACAGGTGGGGTCTCAGCAAAAGACCTTGCATTGTTTTTCTGAGGTCAAGCAGGGCCAAGCAGTTACCTCTGTTACCCCAGGAGGAGGGGGAGAGGAGCAGCTCTCAGCCCCCATAGGCAGCGAGGATCAAGCAGCCTAATGACCAGCGGTCTAAGAGGGGAAATAACTGGTCTTCCAGCATGCAGATTCAAGAAAAGGGCTGCTTTGGGACCACAAGGCCCTCTTGGGATCCCAGGGAGTAATCTGGTGGCTCTGCTTCCATGAGGTCAAAGGGCTTTGCCTGGCGAAGGTAAGTGGGAGCTACAAAAGCAGAGGAAACCCACCACCCATACATTCTCAGTGCTGGCAACAGGCTTTTAAGAACTCTTTGGTGAGGGGCGCCTGGGTGGTTCAGTCAGTTGAGTGTCTGACTTCAGCTCAGGTCATGATCTCATGGTTCTTGAGTTTGAGCCCCACATGGGCTCATTCCTGTCAGTGCAGAGCCTGCTCAGATCCTCTTTCCCCCTCTCTCTGCCCCTCCACTGCTCATACTCTCTCTCTCAAAAGTAAATAAAATATTTAAAAAATAAATGAAAAATAAAAATCCTTTGGTGAAATAGAATATACAGAAATAAGCACTTACGGTAAGTGTACGCAGCTCAAAGGATTTCCAAAACATACCAGGGTTCATTCAGATCAAGAAACAAAATGTGCCAGCCTGCATGTAAGGAGAGCTGCCATTTTGCCAAAGAGAAAATCCCACAGGAAGGTAGATGGCTAATTTGAATATGTGAATTTCTAGCAACATGGTTGATGTAACCAGGAGTCTCACCATACATTGCCAATTAACTTAATAAGGAGAAATATTGAAACATCACATTTTAATTTAGCAATGTTTCCCCCTTTTGGGCTCTTCCATATCATGAAACAATAAAACTCAAATTCTTTGCTCAAATTTCTTTGGTCTCAAAGTCTTCGGTCAACTGATTATCAAAGGTTGAAGGTACCAAGAATACACACTGGGGAAAAGGTAGTCTCCTCAATAAGTGGTGTTTGGAAAATTGATACCCACCTACAAAAGAATGAAATTACAGCCATATCTTATACTTTATTTTATACACAAAAATGAACTCAAAATGGATTAAGGACTTACATGTAAGACCTGAAACTATAAAACTCTAACAAGGAAACATTAGGAAAGATCTCCTTGACATTAGGCTTGGTGGTGATTTCTTAGATATGACACCAAAACACAGGCAACAGTAGCAAAAATAGACAAGTGGAACCACATCAAACTAAAAAGGTTCTGCACAGGAAAAAAAATCAACAAAACCAAACACAACCTATAGAATGGAAGAAAATATTTGCAAGCCATCTGACAAAGGGTTAATATCCAACATATACAGAGAACTCCCACAACTCAATAGCAAAAACAAAACAAAACAAAACAAAACAAAACAAAACAAAACCCAAAAACCAAAAAACAAAACAAAACCCCCCCAAAACAAAAAACAAATAAACAACAACAACAAAAAACCCTAAACAAAAACCAAAAGCCCTCAAATAACCAGATCGTAAAAATGGGCAAAGAAACTTAACAGATATTTCTCCAACAAGACCTACAAATGCCCAACATGTATATGAAAAGGTGCTCAACATCACTAATCATCAAGGAAATACAAATCTAAACCACATTGTGATATTGCCTCACACCAGTTCAGATGGCAATTATTTAAGAAACAAACAAACAAGCAAAAGATGAGTGTTGGTGAGGATGTAGAGAAAAGGAACCCTTATACGTTGTTAGCGGGAATGTAAACTGATGCAGACATTGAAGAAAACAGTATGAAGTTTCCTCAAACCATTAAGAATAGAGACCCCATATGATCAGCAATCCCACTTCTGAGTATATATTCAAAGGAATTGAAATCAGGATCTCAAAGAGATATTTGCACCCCTATGTTCACTGAAGCAGTATTCACAAGAGCCAAGACATGGAAGCAACCCAAATGTCCGTTGATGGATGAATGATCAAAGAAAAGGTAATGATATATTACACTGAATGTTATTCAGCCTTAAAAAACAAGAAGGAAATCCAGCCTTTTGCCTCAACATGGATGAACCTGGAGGACATTATGCTAACTGAAATAAATCAGACACAGAAGGACAAATACTGTACGATCCTGAAATCTAAAAAAGTCAAAGGTAGAATGGTAGTGGCCAGGGGCTGGGTGTAGGGGAGAGGTGTGGGGGGTGTCGGTCAAAGTGTACAAAGTTTCAAGTATACAAAATGAATAAGTTATAGACATCTACTATACGGCATAGTGCCATAGATAATAGTGCTGTTTTGAATACTTAAACATTTACTGAGCAGGTAGATCTTATGTTAAGTATTCTTATCACATACGTGGACACACACATAATAAACAAAGAGGACAGGAAAAATCTTTTGGACGTGATGGATATGTTTATGGCAGGGACTGCAGTGGTGATGGTCTCACAGATATATACAGTAAAACCTTGGTTTGTGAGCATAATTTGTTCTGGACACACGCTTGTCACCCAAAGCACTTGTATATCAAAGCAAATTTCCCCATAAGAAATAACAACACTCAGATGATTCATTCCGCAACCCAAAAATATCCATATAAAAATGATTACAATACTGTAATATAATAAGGCAAATACAAAATATAAAGAAAAATAAACAAATTAACTTGTACTTATCTTTGAAAACCTTCGTGGCTGGTGTGAGGGAGAAAAGAGAGAGAAGGGTTATTGTGTAGGACGACTTTCCCTATCATTGACAGAATCACTGCTATCTGTTAGCTCAGTGGAATCTTTTTATGGTGCAGTATTAACAGACTCTTGCCATATACTGTATTTAATGTAACTGGCAATAAGGCATCACAAGAAAGGGTCTGTATCTGCAGGCAGCCTGATTTAGAATGAAGCAAAGCATTCAGAATCTTACTCGTGTATGGAAAAGCAAAGGACTGTCCATAGGTGCTTTGAAGTGACAAAAAATACACTAGTGCCCGTTGTGGGCACCTTCCAATGTTCTGAAAAACTCACTGACTCCTCCCAAACCCCTCAGCCTGAGATGGAGCATCCGAGCATGGGAGATGATCACCCCAAATCCCGCAGCGAGAGAGAGAGAGAGAGAGAGAGAGAGAGGAACCATTGGCTCAGTGGTGATCACGTGACGTTTGGTGTCACATACTACTCATATTGCAAGACATCGCTCGTTTATCAACTTAAAATTTATTAGAAATGTTTGCTCATCTTGTGGAATACTCGTATAACACGTTACTTGCAATTCAAGGTTTTTACTGTACTTATCTCCAAAATCCTGAGGCTGTATACATTAAATATGGACAGTTTTTGTATGTCAATCATACCTAAATAAAGTGATTAAAAAACAAAGTCTGTTTCCCACAGCCAAAAAAAAAAACCCCAAAAAACAAAATGTTGCCAGTACTTCCAGAATCCTGCCTATATCCCTTCTGGTCACCAGGGCCCCTGGGGTAACCTCTCTCATGACCTCTACACCACACCGTCATTTTACCTGCTTTTTGCAATTTACATAAATGCAACCACACAGTGTGTATGCTTTCGTGCCTAGCTTTTTTCACGTATTTTGTTTACAAATGCATTAGCTCATCTCGTTGCCCACAGTTCTAGAACATTTGTTCTCATTAGACTGCAGTATTCCACTGTGTGCACCTACCAGAGTGTGCTTATTGAAGATTTGGTTTTAATACACTTCTGATTAGTGTCACCTTCCAGGCTGGATGAAAATGAAATTTAGGTGACAGCAGCCACCTCTCTAAAGATGGGAGCGCTCTGGGATGCCTGGGTGCCTCAGGGAGTTAAGTTCCGACTCTTGATTTCATCTCAGGTCGTGATCGCACTGTTTGTAAGTTTGAGCCCCGCATAGGGCTCTACGCTGACAGTACGGAGGCTGCTTGGGATTCTCTCTCTCCCTCTGTCTCTGTTCCTCCTGTCCTTGCTCTTTCTCTCTCTCAAAAAATAGACAAACTAAAACAAATAAACAAAAACAAAAACAAAATATATGGAGCTTTCCATATTAGAAATACTCGGTTTCATACAATGAATATTTAGGAATAATTTGTCCCCTCTCCTCTGTTAATCTATTTTATCCATATGTATTTGTAGAGCAATTTAGGTGACGATTGGCCTTCACCATGGAGTGTCCCCAAGAGGTGCTGGGTCAAGCCCGAGAAGCAGGAGTTTCTGCAACTGACAAGAACCATCATGGAATGTTATCATAGGTGAGCCAATTCCAATGACCTGGAATTAATAATATCTGCCCTTCCTCCTCCCAAAGCCACACTGAGGAAGACAAAGCAGATGTTACAAAGCTTATAACATGGTATGATAACAGTTTAACAAAAAAGGAGACCTGTGTGTTATATAGGGGCAAAAATAAAATAGAAGATACCATTATAGGTAGTGAGTTCATGAAGGAATTCATTTTCTTATTTTTACATCTTGAAAAGTCCATGTATTCTACATAAAACATGCCGGAGTTTTAATAAGAAATAACGTTATAAAGGTCAAATAATATTTACCGAGGAGCACCGCCATCTATAAATGGCAAAATAAATAAAGGACTTTATATACTGCCTCATTGACTCACACGAAAGACTTTGTGGTGTTTTAAAAATAGAACTTTGTGTGCCGTAATCTAATTTGGCAACGCTTAGAGCAGAAACGGCCCCTGCTGAAAGATTAAATGAAAAATAAAGTGCTTCGCAGTTGAGGCTGCCAAGAGATAAAGGGAGTCCACGTTCCTCACATGACTTTTCTTAAACAAGCAGGTGGTTGCTGAGCACGAGGGTTACGTGGGTGAGGAGGGCCTGCCAAACTGTGCTTTTCCGCCTCTCGTGGGGTTTTAGGTAAATACCTGTTTGTAGACACCATGGTGATTAGGGGGCAAAATGTCTCCCAAGCAAAGCAAGGAGTCAACAAGACTCAAGCCTTGGATGGAAGGCAAGGACACCTAACAACCCTCCAAAAACAAATTCAGAACAAAGGAATAATCTCACTATCTAGGGCTGGGCAAGGCTAAGTCTCCATTGTCTGTTACTTGGAAAAATCAAGTAGAATCTGTAAAGAGAGGGGATTTTATTGGATTTGGGAGGGTATGATTTGGCATTTGAGACCAGTTTTTTGTTTTTTTTTTAATATATATTTATTTTTGAGAGAGAGAGAGAGAGAGAGAGAGGCTCACACAAGCAGGGTAGGGGCAGAAAGAGAGAGGGAGACAAAATCTGAAGCAGGCTCCAGGCTCTGATCAGTCAAGAGAGCCTGAACCTTGAGATCATGACTTGAGTCAAAGTCAGATACCCAACCCTCAACCAACCGAGCCACCCAGGCGCTGCTGAGGCCAGTTTTAAATGTAAGAGACACCTAATTATTTCTAAAGGTCATTTGCTAATAACCCATTGTTTATATATTGTGGCCTGGAGCACAGCAGCATCTAAACCATGTGGGAGCTTGCTAGGAATAAAAATCTTGGGCCCCTACTTGCTACTCGGGACCCTACTGACTGAAACAGAATCTGTATTTTAATATGATCATAAGGCGATGCATTTTAAAATTTGAGACATCCTCAATAAGGAAATTTGGGGAAATAAGGAAAAACAAAGAGACAGTTTGGGTAGGTTTGCCTCCTGTTACCCCACCACCTCCCACACACGCTGATCTCCTTACGTAGTCACATCCCACACTTGCACAATTTGATAGCTTGGTTTTCACTCTGTCATAAACACCTTCCTGTCTTATCACAACCTTTTTTTCCATAAACAGTTGCTAGATCTGCACAATAGTCCACCAGCAAATGTACTCTAGCTAATTCACTTCCATTTTTTTCTACTCACACTTGAGGGGCTTAAGTTTGTTTATAAGTAATTTCACAATCAATAAATTTGACTTAAGTTTGTTTATAAGTAATTTCACAATCAATAAATTTGTGCCTAGCAATTTACCAATTTAGGGCTTTTGTTCCCCCCTGGGAGAGATTCCCAGAAAAGAATTTAATAGTAAAGCTTTCCTCTTTATAATAAGACAGGTACATTCTTATTATAAAAAGTTTTCCAAAATATGAAAACACAAATCTATATATGTGATAAGTTTGCACAGAGCCCTCCCCCCCACCACAGACACACACACACACACGTGTATGTAAAAACTGAAATCTGGGGGCACCTGGGTGGCTCAGTGGGTTGAACATCTGACTCTCGATTTTGGCTCAGGTCATGGTCTCACTGTTAGTGACATCAAGCCCCGCATGGGGTTCTGTGCCAACAGGATGGATCCTGCTTGGGATTTTCTCTCTCCCTCTCTCTCTGCCCTTCTCCTGCTCGTGCACACACTTTCTCTCTCTCAAAATAAATAAAAACCTGAGCTCTGAATAACGTTTGTCATCAAGTTAATCATATTGTATTGAGGTCAGTTTTCTGGTTTTGATGATCGTATTTTAGTTATGTAAGATGTAACTACTGGGGGAATCTGGGGGAAGGACACACAGGATCTTTCTGCACTGTGTTTCCAACTTGCTGTGAGCCTGTAATTAATTCAAAATAAAAAGTTTAAAAAAATATATGAGAGAGAGAAGAAAAAGAAGACCATGAAAGAATCACTCAAGCACAAACCCTGTTAATGTTTTGATATATTTCCTTTCAATCTTCTTCTGTGCCAGAGCACAGTATAGTAATTTTGTATAGTAATACAAAATACAAACTGGTTTCAAAGCCCTTGATCTATGCTGTGCTTGGTTAGGCATAGCTTTGGTGAGATCCATAATAACCAGCAAACAAGAACGGGTTCCGAGAGCTCCATATATGCTATGGTGCTTACAAAGGATCACCTTCAGGAAAACATAAACTGTTCATCAACATTGAAACTTTGTCTCTCACAACGTTTTTCTTCCCCGTCTTGGGCACCATTTCTATCTCCGCCTTATCTATGCACCTACTCTGTTTCTTAATTTGATTGCTATGAGGAGCCTGTGAAAATGCAGGTTTTGGGGGCCATCATTGTAATTTGGTTTCAGGAGGTGCACGCAGAAGGGAAAAACAATTTCTCTAGCCAAGTGCTCAGCTCTGGCTCTGGCTGCATTTGCAGAAAAGACACCAAAAAAAAAAAAAAATGACTGAGGTTGCAGTTAATTAATGCCCTGATTCCTAATGGGAAACACTTAAGTAAATAGCACTGGAGAACCCTTGAACTCCCCTTCAATTCCACACTCTGTGCACTCTCACGGACCAGCCCCATCTCCATGACAACCAAGGAACCTTCTTTGAAACTCAGCTCAAATGGCGTCTGTTGTGAGACACTAGCTCCAGTAAGCCTGGGGGCACAGGGATGCGCCCTATACTCCGTGCTCCCCTGTATCTGACCTGCTTATGTTCTGTAATTTACCTGTGTGCGTGTCTTTCTCCCTGCTGGGCTGTGAATCCGAGATGTTGGGTATGGGCCCATTCTTCTTTGTTAGACACATTCTGTAGTACCGCACACGTTTAAGACTATGTTCGCAACAAGTGTTTGTTGATGGAAGGAAGGAAGGAAGGAAGGAAGGAAGGAAGGAACAAATGGAGGGAAGGAGGGGTGGAGGAAGGTGGGTAAGAAGGAAGGAGGAAAGGATGGAAGGAAGGAGGGAAGAAAGGAAGGAAAGGAGGGATGGAGGGAAGGCAAACAGCTTCAAGGATATCACTGAACATGAAAGCAGCTAAAGTCACTGCCCCATCTCTCAGAATGCCTGCAACTTCAATGTGGATGTTAAGCACTTCGGCTCAGGTCATGATCTCATGGTTTGTAGGTTTGAGGCCCGCCTCGGGCACTGTGCTGACAGCTCAGAGCCCGCAGCCTGCTTCGGATTCTGTGTCTCCCTCTCTCTCTGCCCCTCCCCTGCTGGCACTCTGTCTCTGTCTCTCTCTCAAAAATAAACAAACATTAAAAAAAAAAAGTCTTTCCTGATTCTGCCCTTTGGGGCCTGTGAGTTCCTTCTTGACGGGTTGCAACATATAGTGAAATGTGGAGACAGGACTCAGGGCACATTCTGGCTTCAGGCATCTGCATGATCTTGGGCCAGGTACTTCAGCAATAAGACTGTCTTGCATCTAGAAAGGAGATGGGTGTACAGATCTTCCTTTTTCTTCAGCTCTAAGATTCATGGGTATCTTATCAGGCAGGTAGGGGTCAGAATCACAGAGGCATGATGATAAAGAAATTAGGGATGCTTTGTCCTGCTGTAAGTTCAGGGTATGGAGGTAGGCTGGGCTGTTTCAGGCTCACTTTGACTGACCTTGGTCCATTAGGATGAGAGGAAAGTAGCCTCTTTAGCCAATTTTGCACCAGACCTGCCAAGTAGGCATTCCTTCTTGGATGGTTGGAAGCAGGTGCCCACCATGGCTTTTCATTGGAATGGCCTGAGGACCTTTCGAAAACACTGAGGTCTCCCTTTCACCTGAGAAATTCTGATTTAGCCCTTCTTGGCAACGATGGCTTACCCACTAGGCACAGCACTTGGGGCGAACAAAATGTTTTCATTTTGTTTAAAATCAGAAGAAAAAGATAAGCTTTTAGGTCAAAGAAAAGGTTTTAATACATAATGTTAACACATTTGTCTTTGTACCAATGCAGTAGTAAAATATAATTTTCAACATATTTTTAGAGGAAAGGGCCCACGAAAATCATATTATGGCCCTGGGCAGGGGTGCCCATGTGGCATCAGGAATTTTTAAACCTAGAATTAGGTGATTCTAATGTGCAGCCAGGGTTGAAAACCAATGGCTTAAAGGGTACTTGAGTGGCTTTCTACCCTTAAATATCTCCACCTGGCCTCCCAACAGCTTGCCAGAAATTTCAGTGTTAGAAAAATTGAAATTAATTTAGATTTATAGGTTTTCAATTAAACTGAAACTCTGTTTCTAGGAGTCCTCACTCAAATGCTTTTTGAACGTGGCAATTACCAGCTTCGAGTAGACCGCAAAAAGGTACATTTTGGTGCATGGATACAGGAAGGAGAGATTCTCCCGCTGAAACCACAGGCATGAAGTATCTCTGGGCACCTGGGGGTGACTGGGGTCTGGAGGGGCTGGGAGGTGGGTGCTGACGGAGATGAGTCCAAACAGCTACCTGGACGGCAGGTGGGCCTTCCCACATGTGTGGGGCCCAGGGATTTCCAAGTTCTTCCTGCTTCGTACCTGATTTCATCTGGCTTCACAATGACCCGAGGCAGAGCTGTCCTCATTACCCCGTTTACAAGATTGGTGCTGGCCATACATCACAATAGGTGTGTGCTCCAAACTGCTACCAGGGCGGGGACCGCCCCCCATGGCAGACGGTGTCCGGTCACCACTGTGATTTTGCTGACTCCAATCCTGAATCCTAGTGCTAGTGTTTGGGAGGAAAATGGAAACATTTTCTTAACCTGTGTCAGCTTTTTCAGGCCTGCCATTGAAAACTGCCATTACTTCCATAACTATGCAATGATGCCAGAGCGTCCGTATCTGAAATGCTCAGGGACAAGAGGCAACAGGTGACTTTTTGTCCTCCCTTTGGGAACAAGTTCTCCGGCTGTGTCTTGGGCCCCACTCCGGAGTACAGGACCACATTACTACCTGTTGGCTTCCTGAGGGGCCCAGAGAGTGTAGGCCCTGACCACTGTCCACTCCTTCCCACTGCCCCCATAAAAGAGAAAAAAATAAGACAAAGGAAAGCATTTCTGTAGTCTCAAGATCTTGGTCCTCTCTCCTGGCAAGATGAAATTGACTTGACTCCATTTGCCAGCATGGAAGCTTTTACAGTGGATAGAACACAAAGAGAAAAAACATACTTTTTTTTTTTAACTTAAGAAATGAGAAATAAACATTAAGAAATCAGTGCAAAGTATAAGGTTATTCCAAATATCTTAGGGCCTCATTAAAGCAACACAAAACAAAATAAAATATATATATTTGGGTAAATCCCTGTCAAGAAGAGGGGGGAAGTGGTGGCATTATTTTAGAAGGAACCAAATGTAGTATTTTAGCCAGTAGAGATGTTATCTCATCAGTCTCTAACACGGTGGTCCCCACTTTATTTTGAACACAATTCCTATCATTCAAAATGTCTGAGCATGTAGCTCCATTATTTATTTAGGAAGTATACATAAATATTTCCACACAAATCTCTTATGCACACTATAAAACCCACAAAAACAGAAATAAAAAGGTGAGCTTAAAAATAAATATAACTAGATGTTCTGATGTTCTTTCTCATGCCCTAGTGGAGAGTCTGGCACTTTCCCCAGGGTGCACGCCCCTTGCTTGGAAACCACAGCTCCAGACATAGAGACACCGAATGGCCTTGATGGGTCTACTGAGGACGGCTGCAACAGCTCTCTCACATCTTTGCTAGCAAGGTGGGAGATGTGGACGAACATTTAGCAGGAAGATATTGCTAGAAAAAGACAATTTCCAGTCCAGCAGGGAAGGAGCTTAGATGTCTTCACTCCATCCTAACACCAAGTAAAATTCTGAACAAACTGAAAAATCAACATCTCTTCTTAAATTCGTCACAAAAGTGAGATTGCCCAGCAAACCAATGCCCCAAAATTGGAGAGACAGACAGCCAGCTGCAGGGAATCACAGCTTATCAGAGCAAACATCCACAAGCAGAAACCTCCATGGGAACCAGCGATGTGGGAGAAAAACCTGTACTCTCACTGGGGAATGTCTGGAAACTCAGCGTGGCAGAGCCTGAGAGATCAAAAGTCCAAGGGGGGAGCCTGGGTGGCTCAGTTGGTTAAGTGTCCAACTCTTGGTTTTGGCTCAGGTCATGATCTCATGGTTCGTGAGTTTGAGCTGCCCCCGCCCCCCGCCAACCCGTTGGGCTCTGTGCTGACAGCACAGAGCCTGCTTGGGATTCTCTCTCTCCCTCTCTTTGACCCTCCGCTGCTCACACTTGCTTTCACAAAATAAATAAATAAACTTTTTATTTTATTTAAATGTTTATTTATTTTTGAGAGATAGAGTGCAAGCCGAAGGAGAGGGAGCACAAGCAGAGAGAGAGGAAGACACAGAATCTGATGCGGGCTCCAGGCTCTGAGCTGTCAGCACAGAGCCCGATGAGGGACTCAGACCCATGAACTGAGAGATCATGACCTGAGCCGAAGTCGGTCGTGTAACCCCAGGCACCCCAATAGATAAACTTAAAAAACAAGTTCAAGGGGATCCAGAATAAGGGAGTCCCACACTTTGGTGCATTTTACCTCCTGGAGCTCTACCAGATTGTCACAGTAAAGATCCAAGAAGCTTCCCCTCCTGCTTCTAGCAGGGGAAAAGGAACCATTTTGAAATCTAGAGCATTCTGTTCTTCCCAAAAGTCCTGGCCTCAAGAGAAACTAGTTAAAGAGAGCCTAACCTGCTGGGGTTTTATCAGAGCCTAACTGAGCTGGGAGACGGGAAATATCCAACTCCAGCCCCTGCCAGCCATCTTAGCCCACTTAAGAGGAGGCAGGGGACTAAGAAGCTTTAATGAAGTTCACAGTTGAGGGATACAGGCTCATCAAAAGACTGACACCTCATTGTAGAACTATAGAACATTTCCCCTTCCCCACACCCACCATGTTACTCAAGGTCTCTTTACAGCAGGCCCTTACACCCAGTCCATCACACCTGCCTACCAACACAAAATTACAAGGCACACTTAAAGGCAATAAAACCCCCCAAAAAACAAAAAAACAAAAAACAAAAACAAAACAAGCAAGCAAGCAAACAAACAAACAAACAAACAACAGTTTGAAGAGACCGAGCAAGCATCAGAACCAGAGTCAGACACCACAGGGATGTTGGAATTATCAGACCAGGAATTTTTCAAAACTATCGTTAATATGCTAAGAGCTTTAATGGGAAAAACAGACAACGTGCAAGAACAGATAGAGAATGTAAGCAGAGAGATGGAAACTCTTAAGAGAGGCTCAAAAAGAAATAAATGCCAGAGATCAAAAATGTTGTAACAGAAATGAATGCTGCTTTTTTTTTTTTTTTTTTTTTTTTTTTATTTTTGGGACAGAGAGAGACAGAGCATGAACGGGGGAGGAGCAGAAAGAGAGGGAGACACAGAATCGGAAACAGGCTCCAGGCTCCGAGCCATCAGCCCAGAGCCTGACGCGGGGCTCGAACTCACGGACCGCGAGATCGTGACCTGGCTGAAGTCGGACGCTTAACCGACTGCGCCACCCAGGCGCCCCTAGAAATGAATGCTTTTGATGGGCTCATTTGTAGAGTGGACACAGCTAAGGAAAGAATCTCTAAACTTCAGGATATGACAATAGAAATTTCTAGACTGAAAAGCAAAGAGAAAAGGGACTAAAAAACACAGAAGACACTCTCCAAGGACTGTGGGGTGACACAAGTATAACACACACACAATAATACCAGAAGGAGAAGAAATAGAAAAAATATTTGAAACAATTATGACTGAGAGTTTCTCCAAATCAGTGTCAGGAGACAAACCACCAGCACTCAGAGAACAACAGGCAGGATAAAAGTCAAAAACAAAACAAAATAAAAACCATATAACCAGGCAAATAATACTCAAACTTCAGAAAACCAAAGGTAAGGAGGGAAAAAAAAAATCTTAAAGAAAGCCAAAGGAAAAACCAAAGGTAAGAATTGTACCTGACTTCTCAGAAATCATGCAAGCAGGAAGAAAATGGAATGAAGTGTTTTAAGTTTTGAAAGAAAAAAACCACCAACCTAGAATTCTGTCTCCTGTGAAACTACCCTTCAAAAATGAAAGAGAAATAGACTTTCTCAAACAAAAATTGAGGGAATTTGTTGCCCGTAAGGCTTCCTTATTAAGGTGTTTGAGGGATGGAATATTAGTTCTGAAGCAGTTCCAACTACGTCTCTCTAATTTTACATTGCCCTAACTGGTTATAGTTTTTGAAGACCAATTCTTTTTGATAGCATGAAAATCAGTGGCTGGTCAAAGGTGGAAGTGAACTAGCTGGATGTGCTTCCTGTTTGCTTACACCCAGAATTAAAGATGACAGAAAACTAACATTGATTTTTTTGGGGGAGGCACCATAGGCCTCCTCTGTGTCTTAGCTGGTTGAACAATGCACAGTAGGAGTGGCTATTTTCCCCATGTTACAGACAGGGAAATGGAGGTGTCTTAGCAGGTGGTAGAGTCAGGATGTGAACCCAGAGGCAGACACTGCTATCTACCAAGAAGCAATTCAGCTGCAGCCCTTTCCAAGGAAAATGCCATCCGGGTGGAGTTCTGACTCTCTTGCATTTTAGACCAAGAGCAGAAAGAATGAAATAACCCCTTGGAGTCTGTGGGAAATAAAAATCTTCCTTGCTCACTGCTGTGGTCTGAATGTTTGTGTACCCGGCAAATTCATAAGTTGAAGCCTAACCCCCAATTTGATGGTGTTGGTGGTGGGGCCTTTGAGAAGTGATGAGAGTGGGGACCCCCATGAATGGAATTAGTGCTCTTGTAAAAGAGATCCCATAGAGCTCCCTCACCCCTCCTACCGTGTGAAGAAACAGTGGGAAGATGGCCATCTGTCTTGGTCCATTTGTGCTGCTCTAACAAAATACTGCAGACTGGGTGGCTTATAAACCATAAGAATTGATCTCTCACAGTTCTGGAGACTGGAAGTCTGAGACTGGGGTGACAGCATGGTCAGGTGAGGGCCCTCTTCCAGGGTGCAGACTTCTTGTTGTATCCAACTGGGCATCAGGATTCTAACGCATGATTTTGGAGGAGGTGGGGGGACACAAATATTCAGACCATACCACCTCCATGAACCAGAAAATGGGTTCTCACCAGGCACTGACTCTGCTGGCACCTTGACCTTGGACTTCTTGCTTCCAGAACTGTAAGAAAAAAATATTGTTTTACAAGCCACCCAGTCTAGGTATTTTTGGCATAGTAGCCTGAATGCACTAGGACATTCACCTTGTCACACCCTGGCTCAGGAGAGAGGCTGCTATGCAGGAGGCAGCAAAATAAATTGCCCATCCTCTCTCCCAGCCTGACCCCATCATCCAAGGCACGAGGCCATCCACCCTCCCTCCCCTGCCAAAGCCCAGGATGGGGGGCTATGGTGGGCAAGGAGGGACCAGGGTGTGTTCTTGGCTCATTCTGAGAACAGGGTGTCTTTGTTTTATTTTTAGGAGGAAAATGAAACTGAGGAAAGTTAGAACTTATGAGGCTTTAACATGGTTTGCATTAGGACTGATATTAGTACCCCCATGTTCAAATAAATGTCTTCTCTCCAGCGTCATGTCTGGTGACTTGTTCTATGCCAGACTTAAAAGCAGAAATCTTTCCCTAGTTTATTTGGCAGCAAAACCTGAGCTGAAATGATGTAAGGCTGTTTCCGGTTTCCATTGGCCCCATCGACTGTGAATATGCATACCTCTCACTGCAGCAATATTCATGGATGTGAAGACAGGCACTGCCCCTGCCCCTGCCCCCGCCCCAGCCTGAGCCAGGGATGTTTTGTAATAGGCTAGAAGGGGCGACTATTCTTCTAAAAGCCACAACAGTTTAGATTCCATAAGTATCAAGACTTTGGATAGGGACTGTGGACCTGGGTTAGGATGGGAAGGGAAATGAAGGTTCATCGGAACCTGATATGCACAGAGCCGGCGATGGGCACATCCTCCATGTTCCCTATCTTCAGGTACCTCAAATCCTCATTTCACTCATAAGAAAACAAGTTCCAGGAGCTAATCACTGAGGAAAATTGAGGCCCCTGGGTAGGAAATGGGCTCTAGTTGACTCTTAAGTCCATTTCTGCCCCTCTAAATGGTGCTGCCTCCTCTCCACAGCAGTTTTTTTATTTGAGAAGATTGGGCTCTGAGAAAAACAGGGAATCTGGCCACGGAGTCTGCAGCAGAACCAGCTGGGAAGCTGGGTCCTAATGTGAAGTCCCCACTCCCTTCACTGAGCGGCATCTTCCCCCTGCTGGAGGTCTTCTCCCAAGATGTTGGCATGTCCCCTTTTCAATAAACCCTCTTTTCAATAAACATCTTGAGCCTGATGTTGATCTTCTCCTCCATTCCCTCCCAGATGTCCAGCAGGTAAAGTTACAAGATGACTTGGTTTGAGTCCCCTAGGTTGTTATCCAGCCTTCATCCTGCACAGACCACCATGCCCTGACCAGACGAACATCGGCCTCTCTACTGACCACTGGGAAGAAATCAGAGCAGTGTGGAGTGAATGCCACACCGAAGAAAGTGAGTACCCAGATTGCAGAGTGTCTATATCGAGGCAAAGGGCTGTAGACAGGCTGCTCTTTCTCATCCTGGCATCGCACAGACAGCTGGAGATCCTGAGGCCCAGACTGGAACCCAGGGTTGCCTGCCACCTCCCTGCTTCCCATACACTTGGCCTCAATGGACAGCATTATTATTAATAAAGATGGTAATTGCAGGGTTGTTTGTAATGACAACACACATACACAAAACACCTGAAACGATCCTTAGTGACCTTCAAAAGGTGATTGGGTAAATAAATCATGAGATACTCCTGCCTCTTTCTTCCCTTCTTTGCTTCCCTCTTTTCCAGCATCCAGGAACCCTAGTGTCAATCATTATCCCTTTCTTTGCACATACCTCCATCCCTTCGTCCCTCTCTGAGTTTGTCACACTCATCTGGAAAAATCCCAACCCTGGTTAAGGGTGACCCCTCACCTCCTCTGTATGACCCACATGGTTAGGTTCACCAGGCCTTGCTTCTGCCTTGCCCACTATGGTCTTCTCACACAGCAGAACAGTGCCCTTTGAAGCGTCACACCATGGGGTTCCTCTGCTTGCTATCTCCCAATGGCCCTCCATCTCTCCCAGAGTTAAGACCAGATATTCCCTTCCATTCCCACCACCCACCACCAGTCTGACCCTCTCTAGATTACCTTCCCTTCAGATATGTTCCTGTAGCAGGAGCTTTGCACCTGCTATTCTTGCTGCTGGGGATATTCACACGCTCTGCCCTCTCACTCCCGCCAGGTCTTTGCTCAAATGTCACTGTCTTGAGTGAGGCCCATCTCAATCATTCTATTTAAAACTGCAATCCTGGAGTGCCTGGGTGGCTCAGTCGATTGAGCGTCTGACTTCAGCTCAGGTCATAATGTCACGGTTTGTGAGTTTGAGCCCCACATTGGGCTCTGTGCTGGCAGCTCAGAGCCTGGAGTCTGCTTCAGATTCTGTCTCCCTCTCTCTGCCTCTCCCCTGCTCATGCTGTCTATCTCTCTCAAGGAATTAATAAACATTAAAAAACCTTTTTTTTTTAACTTCAATCCTCTCCCACAATGATTCCCCTCATCCTCCTTCTGCTTTAATTTTTCCAGAACGCTTAACTCTTTCTAATATAGTATATAATTAGTCATGTATCTGGCTTGTTGTTTTCTCCCCATATAAGAATGTACGATCCATGATGTTCTCCCCACCCCCCATTATTATACCCCAGTATGCAGGGTAAATAAATATCTGCTAAATGAATATCTTTTTTAAAATTACAGAAAAAAGGCTAGAATATTATACTCTTACTCCTGGTAAGAATGTGTACTTTATATATAAACTCACACTTTATATGTATACGTGCATATGTATATACACATACATACATACTTACAGTAAGTTATATGCTCTGTGTGTGAGTAAAATTTAAATTCTTTTATAAACATGTAATACTTCTACTTCTATGATTTAAGAAATCTGGATAATAACAAACATAAATATTTTTAAAGGCTACCCTAGCTCCTTCATTCCCCACAGCGTTCTTGGGGACTCAAAGAATCTATACTCCCTTTAAAAAAAATTTTTTTTAATGTCTGTTTATTTTTGACAGAGAGAGAGACAGAGCATGAGCGGGGGAGGGGCTGAGAGAGAGGGAGCTTCACAGAATCGGAAGCAGGCTCTAGGCTCTGAGCTATCAGCACAGAGCCTGACGCGGGGCTCAAACTCACAGACTGCGAGATCATGACCTGAGCCGAAGTCAGACGCTCAACCAATGGAACCACCCAGGCTCCCCATATACTCCTTGTATATGGGCTCTCTTAATGGAGGCCTAGCCCCCATACAGGGCGTGACCTCCTATCTGCCCTGAGGCCAGAGAAGCTTGGGCTCCTTGACTGAAGGGTTTCACTTAGAAAGGGAGGTGACAGATGAAGTCTCCCTGCATGGCTAAGCCCCAGAAAGAAACCCTATGTTCTGTGGAGGACTGAACCAAGAACAGAACTTCTTCCCTCCTTGTGCTCTGGTAGACATCATGTGGTACATAATCCCGTGCACCTTGCATACAGGACTTTCATATTCACAAATCAAAAGTGCCAACTGTGCTATAACTATCGCTGTGTTACCTCCCAACAGCAAGCCAACACCAAATTAAATTCAAAAGCACAAGTCAGACCACAGGGTTGGAGTGTGCTTCTGTTTTGGGAGAAACACGGGGATTGATCTAATCTCCCTTCTTCTGTAAATTCCTCAGAGAGCACTGTTTGCCTCCACTAAGGTGGAGGACACAGATTATGGCTTTGTTTAACTGCTGAATTGTCACATTAAAATCATGTATACAGTGTTCACAGGAGGAAGTGGCCCAACGCCTTGATGGTAATAGTGAGTCTGAAACAAGCTTTGAGCAGATTGAGAAAATGCTAGAGTCTGCCACAGTGGATTGCTGGGAAGAGCAGGTGTCAACAATTAGGATTGTCACCTGGCCCCCTATGATTCCTGCCTCCTGTAGTATCCTTGTGTGACTGCCTCCCACATTATACCAGGGCCGGTCCGTGTGACCACTAGAATATAGAGGAAGTGATGGCGTGTCACTACTAAGATGAGGTTGTAGAGGACAGTGAAGCTTCTGTCTTGGTCACTCTGTCTCTCGAATTGCTGTCTCTCTGTTGGAAGCCAACTGCCAAGTCATGAGCAGCCCCTATGGTGAGGAACCGAAGCCTCCCATCAATTAGGACAGGATCCTGCAGCCCCACTCAAGCATTCAGACGACTGCAGCTCCAGCTGATGGCTTGCCTGTAACCCGATGAGAGATCCTTGGCCAGAACCACCCAGCTGAGCCACTTCCAGATTCCTCACCCCCCAGCAACCTTGTAGCATAATAAACATTTGTTATCTTCAGCTTCCATGTTTTGATAGTTAGACAACTAATTCAGACAATAGACAACGAATTCAGATTTTGGTGACTGGCAGAGCGTTTCCATAACAAATACCTAAATCATGAAATGCAGTGGCAGTGGGCAGTGGTTGGGGGACTTTACAGAAAGCATTAATCAAAGCCTAACTTGCCTTGAACAGAATGTTAGTAGAATGTGAGTTTGAGGAAGCTGCTGGTGAGGGTTAGAAAAAAGTGAGGAAAATCGGATCAAATGTTGGAAGTTACGGGGATCTTTGTTATGCAGCAGCAGTATAACAGCAACACTATCGCTTGCAATATGTAGGAGTTAGGAAATGTATTTAATATGCTGGGTGGTGGAACTAGGGAGAATTGAAGCTGCCACTTGCTTTCTTTGTGCTGCTTAGAGTGAAACATGAAAGAAGAGAAGATACATTGAGGGAAAAGGAGCCAAGGTTTGCTGTTTTTGAAGATTCCTAGACTCTCCAGATGGCAACTGATGCTGAAATTAAGACATGGCTTCTGAGCAAAGATCAAATAAAGGGCACTCTCATAAAAGCATATTCCAGAAATGAAAACAGTGTGTGACTCTAAAATCCTTTGTGAAGACTTCAGAAATATCAAAGGTGGTACCTTAGGGTACCATTCAATCAGGAAAAAGGCCCTCCAAAAATGTTAAGGATATGGTTCATGAACTCTCTCAGTCATACAATAGAGTTTTTAAGAAGCTTGAAAGGACTACTCCTCAGCAGAAATCCCAGGTAGAGAAGGGCTTAAATTGAAGAGAATTATGGGTATGGTTTTCATGTAATGTAGCAAACCCCAATAAGATTCACATGAGACCCACAATGTTATAAGGTGAATTACACCCTTGGAAACATTCCAGCTTGGACTGACACAGTTCAAAATGAAAGAAGGTTCAAAATAAAAAGAAACCATGGGTGCCTGGGTGGCTCAGTTGGTTAAGCAAAATAAAAAGAAACCTCTGAACCCCCTAACTTCTAGAAGCAGAAGAAGTTGAGAAAACTATTCATATTAAGTGTCATGCATTACCTATTATGAAAAAGAAAAATAACTCAGAGGTTTAAACCAAGATGCCAGAAAGCAGAACCAAGAGCCCATGGAGCTATTTCTGGGTAGACGTAGGACTAAGTCCTAATCCAGGAACCGCCAACATCTGCTTAATGGGATATCAGAATCACTAGGACCAGTGGTTCCTTGGGACTCCCAGTTTTCCTCTTTGACCCAGAATGTCTGAAAAGCTTGCCTCTGCCTGTGCCCACAAATTTTGGGTGTGTAAGGGAAAGACAACTTGTATTTTTATGCCATGGGGTTCTTCTGCACTTGAACCTGATTTTGATGATGAGATTCTGGACTTTGAGCTGATGCTATAATGGGGTAAGATTTGGCAGAGGTGAGGTGGGGAAGAGGGATCTTTGGAGGAGGTGAGTGTATTTAACATGTGAGAGGGACACGAATCATTGGTGGCCAAGGGGGAGTCTGTGGTACCCAATCCCTAAGATGCCCCCAGTGATCTCTGCCTCCTAGCAGTCTCCTCTCACACTGTGCCAGTGTCAGTCTGTATAACCAGGAAAATACAGCCAGAAATGCTGGCATGTTACTTCTGAGACCAGGTAATAAAAGATATTGAAGCTTCTGACTTGATTGTACCCATCCTCTGTCTCATCGTTCACTCACTGGGGGAAGCCAGTTGCCATACCTATTGTGAGAAGCCATCTGGAGAGGTCCACGTGGTGAGGAAGGGAGGCATTTGACCCTCAGTTACCTGAGTTTATAAGCGAACCATCTGGTCGCAGTCAAGCCTTCAGATGACTGTAGCCCCAGTCTAGAACTTTACTGTGACTCCATGAGAGGTCCAAAAACAGAATTTCCCAAATATGGCACTCCCGAATTACTGACCCTCTCAAACTGCATGAGATAATAAGTGTTGTCTTCAGCTGCTCAGTTTTGGGGGGCAATCTGATATGTAGCAGTAATAACTAATACTGTGGGCTGGTTATTAAGGCTTCTGCCTGGGAAAATGGAGGCACAGAGAAAAGAAACCTGGGTCTTTTCTCCCAAATGTAAAAAAAAGAAAACAGGGAAAGGAATACTCACAGTTCTGACTGAGAAAGAACACAGTTGTGAGAGGGAGGTGGTATCACTTTTCCACTAAGGGGAGCCAACTGTTGCTCAGAATTCAACAGAAATCTCTTGCCTTAGAAGATCTGGTATCCTTTTAATTCTCCAAACATCCAGAAGCCAAACTTCAGGAGAAATGTGAGCTTGGGGGACAACAATAAGTGAGAGTGATGTTAGGTATGACATGTTAGAAGGAGAGGTGGTGGGCTTTGGGGTCAGGAAGCCTCCTTCAGTCCCAGCTTCTCACTCACCGGCTCTGTCACACTCAATAGTCACATGGGCGCTCAGCCGCTTTGCTTGCCACTCTCATCAATTAGAACATCTATCCTGTGGATTGGCCTGAAGATAGACACCCAGGGGCGCCTGGGTGGCTCAGTCGGTTGAGCGTCCAACTTCAGCTCAGGTCACGATCTCACAGTTCGTGAGTTTGAGCCCCGCGTCGGGCTCTGTGCTGTCAGCTTGGAGCCTGGAGCCTGCTTCCGATTCTGTGTCTCCCTCTCTCTCTGCCCCTCCTCTGCTCTGTCGGGCTCTGTCTTTCTCTCCAAAATAAATAAACATTAAAAAAAAAAAAAGATAGACACCCAACTGCAGTCCCTCCTTCCCTGGCTGATGTACAGATTGAGGACATTTGATGATGTTAGCCACCCTACCACCACTCCCCACTCCCCCCCTGCTCCCCCTGCCCCCTGCCCCTAACTAGCTTCAAGTATTTCAGGAACACTTTTTTCCCAGGTTCAGAAGTATTCATTTCTGGGGAGCACTTACCCACCAGCCTATAAACTCAATTGTAGGTCACACTCGGTGGCAGTTTAAATCATGCCTGGCACTTAGGAAGTTTTTATGTATTTGCTGAATGAGTAAGTGGCTAAATGTACGAATTGTTTAAACAAATGACTGACAATGTGCTTCAAGTACTGTGACTGCTTGTTTACTATGCCACCTAATTTAGATCCAGAGGGAATTGTCCATCAGATAAATTTCAGTTTTTATTCAGATTTAGCTGCTGGTGAGTATGGAAGTAGGGCTCAGAAGTCAGTTCTTTTGCTGTCTAAGGCAGTTCTCTTCATTGTGTAATAAGGAATTTGTCTGGTCTTTGTTCCTAGGAGGAAGCTTCTAGGCCCTTGGAATTTTCCAAGCCCTAACAGTAGTTTTGTTGTTCAGAGTGAGCTCCAGGGACCATGCCTGAGGTTCTGCTGAGATGACTCAGAACGGAAGGCTGGTCATGCCTGAAACAGCAACCAAGTGATTAGAGCGTTAGGGCTCTGAACGGGGTAATATCAGCCCAACCTCCAGGGAGGGGAGAGGGGCTGGAGACTGAGTTCAACCATGTGATCAATGATTTACTCAGTTGTGTCTCCTTAATGAAACCAGAATAAAAACTCTGGACACTGAAGCCCCATTAAGCTTCCTGGTTGGTAACCACACATGGATGTGCTGGGAGAGTAGTCCACCTTGATTCGATGAGGAGGGAACATGGAGGTTCCATATTTGGTATCCTTCCAGACCTCACCTCCGTGTGTCTTCTTTTGGCTGACCTTGACTTATATTTTTCATAATGAACTGAATTGTAAATATAGTGCTTCCCTGAGTTCTGTGAGTTGTTCTAGTGAATTATCAAACCTGAGAGGGTCACAAGAACCCTCTGAATTTGTGGCCAGTTGGTCAGAAGCGTGAGTGACCCGAGAACTCCTTAACTTATGGCTGGTGCCTGGAGTAAAGGAGGTCTTCCTGGGGGCTGTGCTCTTCAAGCTCTGCAGTCTATGCTAACTTTGGCTGGTTAGTGTCAGAATTGTATTGCAGTATTGCATGCCTACTGTTTAGTAGGCATTTGGCTGCTCCATCATACTTTGCTTTGGAATGTATATATAAGCTATTAAAAAAATAACTTTTTATAAGCTATTTAAATAAGCTTGGGTAGATAGGCGTGTATAAGCAATTATATATATATATATATATATATATATATATATATATATATATAAAATAGCTGCAATATTTGAAAGAAAAAGATGCTAATAGTGAATTTATCAGCAAATCCAAGCTTTCCAAAATGAAGGGTTATAGAAAATCAGCCAGTATAACATTATAGATAAAGATATGGACAAACTATTATCAACAATACATGATTACAAATACATATTGGGATGTTAAAAATGCTAATTTAGAATTCTAGTAAGCTGATTTGGGCTTAATTAAATTTTACATTACTGGAATCCCTAAGCCGAAATTATTTTTCTCCAGCTTATGTGCTTATTATTTATTTGCTGTTATATTATTTCAACCCATTCAAAAAAATATTCACGAGGTTATCAAAGTTATGTAAGGTTTAAAATCACACACACACAAAAGTACAAATTAGTCATGATCCGTGGTAGGATGTTAACTTGGAGATTTGGAAATCCTTTATTCTATTCATTCTATCTAATATTCTCAGATGTGACAGGGCAGAGGACCCCTACAGAAAAGACTGGACTAAAACACAGGTACCTACTCTGTAGCCAAGGAGAACCTGGGCCCAGCAGTGGTTTAGCCTTCTCAAGGGTCCATGGCCCCAAGTTGGGTGACCCTGCCCTCCCTCACAGGGGAGACATAGGTGGAACTCAGCCTTAGGTCTCTCAGTTCTTTGTGACTTATGGTGTCGCCAGACAAACTCCCAACACCATAATTCATGTGTACCTGCTAGTCAAGAACACTGTCACATGGAAAGGGCTCAGATGACAGAATTAGCAAACATTATCTGACCCACATAGTATATTGCAGAGTTATTTCTGCAATTTGAATTTGCTTTTGCTTTTTAGTCACATGGCAAAGAACAAAAGGAACCTCTTCAAAGGGCCAGCAAGAAGTCTTTTTAGCTTCGTAAATAATTTGTCAATGAAACTACAGGTGGGAAAGATATATTTTGCCTCACTTGAGTGCCTTGGAAATTGAGAACTCGTGTGTATAGAGGCTTTGAACTCTCCAGGAGAGTGGGGGTGGGGGGAGTGAGAATGTCTCATTTCCAAGGCCCATTAGAGCAGAAAATGCAATCCCTCCTGGGCCCTCCATCTGTCAGGTAGGCTGGCTTTCACCCCTCTCGTTTCCTGCCTTCCTGCTGCCCTTGGCTCAGCATTCTCAAGTCCTTGCCCTCACCCTCTGTGCCCACCCTGCCAACTCCCCATCACCAGAGGATGACAATAAGTGAGCATGCCAGGCTCCTGGCCATGGCTGGGGTAGTGATAGGTCCTCAGCAAGCTGTGCAGTCCTGCCCTAGGCTCAGGCTTTCTTGTTGAGATCTTCCTTCACCCTTCTCCCAGGTCACTCACTATGGTCACTTCAGGCACACTGAACACATTCATTGTCCTGTTTTCCCCCACTTGCTCTGTACGTTCCTAGATTTAAGCTAGCCATACATCCCCACTGACTCTGAAACACACTTCCATTCTTCTTCTTGGTCTGATCACGTATTCCTAAGGGCAATGGGGTATTTTATGTGAGTGTGAGACACCCCTGATTGTTCATCAGTAGCTCTCTACCCACCAGAGGAGCCCATTTGTGGCAAGCCCTTGGAAAATAATACCCTTTTCTCCAAATTCCATGGTTTCTTTTCTCAGAGAAATAAAGACTGATTCATTGTTGTAGTTTTGTAAACAAAATAGTGTAAGCTATTCGATTCATTTGCTCCAAAAATATTTTTGTGCCTTTTTTAGGGTCTCCTCCATGCTCAGCACCAGGAATGTGAAGACGAATAACTTCGCTCCGTTCTCCAGGCCCTGGTGTGTCTCATGTGGAGGGAGAGGGGTCACTTGTGAAGCACAAGGTGGCCAGGGTGGCCAAGGTTCAGAGAGCCTGACACCAGGGTGCTATGGGTACAAGGGTCACTTGCCAGTCTGAGGCAGGAGTCAGGAGTGAATTTCTCAAGGGTAAGAGGGAACAAGCTAAGAGAGAGGGCTGGAGGTATGGAGGACACATCAGGCAGAGTTCAAGGAAGTTCCAGTGGTGTGGGGAAGCAATGGTGTAGAGTGACAGGGGACTGTGGTGAGCTAGGACCAGGCACCTAGGCAATAGCATGTCTGCTATGTGAGACAGGTTTGAATTGGAGTATTCTGGTGGAGCACTTGTGTTCCATCAGGCCTGGGTGTCTCTACGTGTATCCTGGGGTAGGTGCACCTCCTCCTTCCTTTTCAACATTTCTTTGTCCCTTTGATCTCTTGCTTTTGCCCTCTCTTCTGAGAGGCATCTCATGTCCTCAGACCAGTGACTGACTCCTCTGGTCCAACCTGCATGGCGACTCTGTACCAACACAGTCACTGTGCTGCCTGCCCTGCCCACCAGCCTCCTCTTAATAAACTTGTGAGCCCGTGTTTTGGTGTCTCTTTCAAGATCCTCCTCAGTCGTGAGCCAACACATGAGAGAGGCAATCAATTAATTCACACTACTATACTGAAAACATATGTGACTTGAATGTATTGCATATCTTTCGAGAATTTTCATTTTCACAGTAGGACAAGGGTTGAACTAAAAAATGAATCTCCAGAGGTATAATTTCAGGAGAATATGGGCAAGCATTCACTCTCGTCCAAATTAAAACATAAAGGTGAAGACCACTTCTGTCTTTAACACTGTTCTGGACACATCCTAGGAGGGTTATACAACATTTTTTTTTAAATTCATGGCACAATCCTTTTGGTTATTAAATCTATTTTTTTTTCCTACCAGAAGGAGATGGCAGGAAAAAATCTGTTTTGTTTTGTTTTGTTTTGTTTTTGAGATTCCCAGCTAGTCTCTGGCTAATTAAGTGGTAACTACCAACAGTTATATTGTCCATACCCATTCTATAGAAAGTGCTCTGTGAATCTCAGTATGGGACATGGGAAGAAGGCTAAAGAGAGACCCCCTTTTCTAAAGAAGGGTGCAAGAATTTCTGTTGAACACTTAGCTGGGGTTCCTAGAAATGAGAAGGGGGAGGGGAGGTAAAGAGGGAACAGATCAGAGGGAGTCATCTCCCAAATTAAACGGAAGGAGCAACAGATGGAGATAAGGTCAAAGGTTCAGGCCCAGCTGTGGCCACCAGCCTGTTGGGGCACTAGGTGCTCTGGTAGGTCTGGGAGCAGCTGTGCCTGCAGTATGGCCTGGTGAGTTGAACAGGATGGCACATTTATGAGATACGTCAAGGATGGCACCAGCTTCAGTAATATGTCAGTGATTTTCAGAGAAGAATGGGAACCTGCTAAAAGAGGATGGAAATTTATGGTCAATGCAATCTGGAAAATATATAAATCAATGCAGCATCATGAAGCCAAAATACTCCCTGGGGGCTTGGAACTAATCCTCTACACCTGGACACAAAGGTCTAGCCTATTACAGGTTATCCCTAGTATGTGGCATTCTAGCACCTGGAAGTCTTTACACAGTTCACGCAGTTAACCGTAGATGTCAGAAAGATTCTGAAATGTCTTCCAAATCAGTGGACAGTGAGAGACAGAATAAAGCACCAGGAAAACATGGACTTGTTCTGTGTTTTAAATTCTCTACTTTGAGACTTGTCAATGTTGAACTAACATTTGACTGCCTGATGTATCCTGAGCATTGCCCTGGGCTCTGTAAGGCCTGAGCTTGTCTTGTTATCCCCACCGCCTAGCACAGTGTGTGGACACTGTGTGTGCTCAATATTTAGACCCTCGACACCAACTAGAATGTGAAACATGTACTACACCTATACCTGTATGCCTTCCCTTTTCTAACAATCCGGTGGTCTTGGTATAGTCAGAGTTATGCAACTATCACTTTTAGACTATTTTCATCATCCCCAAAAGTAACTGTGTACCCATTAGGAGTCACTCCCCATTTCTCCCCAGTTTTCCCCCACCCAGCTGTAGGCAATGACTAACCTGCTTCGTGTCTCTATGGACTTGCCTATTCTGGAAATTTCATATGAATTTAATAATAGTGAGGGGCCAACATGGTGGAGAAGCAGGAGGATCCAAAGTTCCCTCGTCTCACAAAGCAGTGTTGAAACTATAGGCCTTTGAACTCTGAGAGTCCAGGAAGAAAAGAGACAGTTATTCTTCCAGGGACCCACAGGGCCAACCTGACGGGCCATAGGGCTACTTCAATGAACAAATCAAAGCACATCTAGTGGAGGGTTCAAAACATCACTGTGAGTAGGGAGATAAAGTAACCAAACTCACAACAAGAGAGAGCAAGTAACACTCTCCAAAAAACACCTCCTGAAGGGCCAGGCCCTGGACAGTGTATGACCCCTCTTTAATACAGTAGTGCTCACAGGTGCAGGACACATAACAAGCTTTTAAAACACATAAGGGACAGAAAACTAGCCAAAATGATGAAATGGAAAAATTCCCCTCAAAAGAAATTCCAGGAAGAAATGACAGCTAAAGAATTGTTCAAAAAAGATATAAACAATATAACTGAACAAGAATTTAGAATAATAGTCATAACATTAAT
Source organism: Panthera leo (assembly GCF_018350215.1). Lineage (NCBI taxonomy): Eukaryota > Metazoa > Chordata > Mammalia > Carnivora > Felidae > Panthera > Panthera leo. The sequence continues at coordinate 54,384,924 of NC_056681.1, read as the reverse complement.
TGTTGGACTTGGAAAAAGCATACAAGACAGCAGAGAATCTATTGCTGCAGAGATCAAGGAACTAAAAAATAGTCAAGATAAATTAAAAAATGCTGTAAATGAGGTGCAAAATATACTAGAGGTGGTGACAGCCAGAATTGAAGAGGCAGAGGGGAGAATAGGTGAAATAGAAGATAAAATTATGGAAAAAGATGAAGTTGAGAAAAAGAGATAAGAAAAATTCTAGATCACGAGGGAGACTTAGAGAACGAAGTGACTCAATGAAACTGAACAATATCCATATCATAGGATTTTCAGAAGAAAAAGACAGAAAAGGGGGCCGAAGGTGTACTTGGACAAATCATAGCTGAAAACTTCCCCAATCTGGGGAAGGAAACAGACATTGAAATACAGGAGGCACAGAGAGCTCCCTTCAGATGTAACTTGAATTCATCTTCTGTCGACATATCATGGTGAAACTGGCAAAACTGGATAAAGAGAGAATTCTGAAAGCAGCCAGGGATAAATGAGCATTAACCTACAAGGTTAGACACATAGGGTAGTAGCAGACCTATTTACTGAAATTTGGCAGGCCAGAAAGGAGTGGCAGGAAATTTTCAATGTGATGAATAGGAAAAATATGCAGCTAAGAATCCTTTATCCAGCAAGCCTGTCATTCAAAATAGAAGGAGAGATAAAGGTTTTCCCAAACAAAGAAAGACTTAAGGAATTCATCACCACTAAACCAGCCCTACAAGAGATCTTAAGGGGGACTCTGTGAATATTGCAAAGACCACAGAGGACCAGAGAAATCACTACAAGCATGAAACCTACAGATAACATGACTCTAAACCCACATCTTTCTATGATAACACTGAATGTAAATGGACTAAATGCTCCAACCAAAAGACATAGGGTATCAGAAAGGATAGAAAAACAAGACCCATCTATTTGTTGTCTATAAGACACCCATTTTAGATCTGAGGATACCTTCAGATTGGAAGTGAGAAGATGGAGAACCATCTATCATGCTACTGGAAGTCAAAAGACAGCTGGAGTAGCCATACTTATAACAGACAAACTAGATTTTAAACTAAAGACTCTAACAAGAGATGCAGAAAGGCATTATATACTAATTACGGGGTCTATCCATCAAAAGAGCTAACAATTATAAATGTTTATGCACCGAATTCAAAAGCACCCAAATATATAAAACAATTAATCACAAACTTAAGCAATCTTATTGATAAGAATGTGGTAATTGCAGGGGACTTTAATACTCCACTTACAACAATGGACAGATCATCTAGACAGAAAATCAATAAAGAAACAAGGGCCCTTAATGATACATTGGATTAGATGGACTTGACAGATATATTTACAACTCTGCGTCCCAAAGCAACAGAATATACTTTCTTCTCGAGTGCACATGGAACGTTCTCCAAGATAGATCACATACAGGTTCACAAAACAGCCCTCAATAAATACAAAAGAAGTGAGATAATACCATGCACACTTTCAGATCACAATGCTATGGAGTTTGAAATCAACCACAGGAAAAAGTTTGGAAAACCTCCAAATGCACGGAGGCTAAAGATCATCCTACTAATGAACAACTGGGTTAACCAGGCAATTAAAGAAGAAATTTAAACATGTATGGAAACAAATGAAAATGAAAACACAACAATCCAAACCCTTTGAGATGCAGCAAAGGTAGTCCTAGGAGGAAAATACGTTGCAATCCGGGCCTATTTCAAGAAACAAGAAAAACCCCCAATACAAAATCTAACAGCACACCTAAAGGAACTAGAAGCAGAACAACAAAGAAACCCCAAACCCAGCAGAAGAGGAGAAATAATAAAGATCAGAGCAGAAACAAACAATATAGAATCCAGAAAAACAGTACAACAGATCAATGAAACTAAGAGTTGGTTTTTTGAAAAAAGAAACAAAATTGATTAACCCTAGCCAGACTTCTCAAGAAGAAAAGAGAGGAGACCCAAATAGATAAAATCACTACGAAAATGGATTTATCACAGTCCCTCAGAAATACAAGCAATTATCAGAGAATACTAGGAAAAATTATATGCCAAAAAACTGGACATCCTAGAAGAAATGGACAAATTCCTAGACACCCACACACTACCAAAACTCAAACGGGAAGAAATAGAAAAACTGAACTGACCCATAACTAGTGAAGAAATTGAACAAGTTATCAAAAATCTCCCAACAAATAAGAGTCCTGGACCAGATGGCTTCCCTGGGGAATTCTGCCAGACATTTAGAGCAGAGTTAATACCTATCCTTCTCAAGCTGTTCCAAAAATTAGAAATGGAAGGAAAACTTCCATACTCATTCTATGAAGCCAGCATCACCTTGATTCCTAAACCAGAGAGAGATACCACAAAAAAGGAGAAATACAGGCCAATATCCCTGATGAACATAGATGCAAAAATTTTCAACAAGATACTAGCAAATTGAATTCAACAACATATAAAAAGAATTATTCACCATGATCAAGTGGGATTCATTTCTGTGCTGCAGGGCTTGTTCAATACTCACAAATCAATCAATGTGACACATCACATTAATAGAAGAAAGGGTAAGAACCATATGATTCTGCCAATAGATGCAGAAAAAGCATTTGACAAAATACAACATCCTTCTTAAATAAAAACCCTCAAGAAAGTTGGGATAGAAGGAACATACCTAAACATCATAAAAATAATATATGAAAAGCCCACATCTAATATCATTCTCAATGGGGAAAAACTGAGAGCTTTCCCCCTAAGATCAGGAACATGACAGAGATGTCCACTCTCACCACTGTTGTTTAACATAGTGTTGGAAGTCCTACTGTCAGCAATCAGATGACAAAATGAAATAAAAGGCATCAAAATTGGCAAAGAAGAAGTCAAACTTTCACTTTTTGCATACTCTACATGGAAAATCCAAAAGACTCTACCAAAAGACTCCTAGAACTGAGACATGAATTCAGTAAAGTTGCAGGGTACAAAATCAATGTACAGAAATCGGTTGCATTTTTGTATACCAATAATAAAGCAACAGAAAGAGAAATCAAGAAATCAATCCCAGGGGCTCCTGGGTGGCTTGGTCGGTTAAGCGTCCGACTTTGGCTCAGGTCATGATCTCATGGTCTGTGAGTTCAAGCCCCGCGTTGGGCTCTGTGCTGAGACCTCAGAGCCTGGAGCCTGTTTCAGATTCTGTGTCTCCCTCTCTCTCTGCCCCTCCCCTGTTCATGCTCTGTCTCTCTCTGTCTCAAAAATAAATAAACGTTAAAAAAAAAAAAGGAATCAATCCCATTTACAATTGCACCAAGAACCATAAAACACCTAGGAATAAACCTAACCAAAGATGTAAAAGACCTATATGCTGAAAACCCCAGAAAGCTTATGAAGGAAATCGACAAAGACACAAAGAAATGGAAAAACATTCCATGCTCATGGATTGGAGGAATAAATATTGTTAAAACGTCAATACTACCCAAAGCAATCTACACATTCAATGCAATCCCAATCAAAATTGCACTGGCATTCTTCTTAAAGCTAGAACAATCCTAAAATTTGGATGGAACCACAAAAGACGCCGAATAGCCAAAGTAATATTGAAGAAGAAAACCAAAGCGGAAGGCATCACAATCCCAGACTTTAGCCTCTACTACAAAGCTGTAATCATCAAGACAGTATGGTACTGGCACAAAAACAGACACATAGACCAATGGAATAGAATAGAGAATCCAGAATTGGACCCACAAATGTATGGCCAACTAATCTTTGACAAAGCAGAAAAGAGCATCCAAGGGAAAAAAGACAGTCTAACAAATGGTGCTGGGAGAACTGGACAGCAACATGCAGAAGAATGAAACTAGACTGCCTTCTTACACCATACACAAAAATAAACTCAAAATGGATGAAAGACCTAAATGTGAGACTGGATAACATCAACACCCTAGAGGAGAAAGCAGGTGACAATCTCTTTGACCTCAGCCGCAGCAATTTCTTACTCGACACATCTCCAAAGGCAAGGGAACTAAAAGCAAAAATGAACTATTGGGACCTCATCAAGATAAAAAGCTTCTGAACTGCAAAGGAAACAATCAACAAAACTAAAAGGCAACCAATGGAATGGGAAAAGATATTTGCAAATGACATATCAGATAAAGGGCTAGTATCTAAAATCTATAAAGAATTTACCAAACTCAACACCCAAAAAACAAATAATCCAGTGAAGAAATGGGCACAAGACATGAATAGACACTTTTCCAAAGAAGACTTCCCGATGGCCAACAGACACATGAAAAGATGCTTAATGTCACTCATCATCAGGGAAATACAAATCAAAGCCACACTGAGATACCACCTCACACTAGTCAGAGCAGCTAAAATGAACAAATCAGGAAACTACTGATGCTGGCAAGGATGTGGAGAGATGGAAACCCTCTTGCACTGTTGGTGGGAATGCAAACTGGTGCAGCCGCTCTGGAAAACAGTGCATTCTTCAAAAAATTAAAAATAGATCTACCTTATGACCCAGCAATAGCACTACTAGGAATTTATCCAAGGGATACAGGAGTGCTGATGCATAGGGGCACGTGTATCCCAATGTTTATAGCAGTGCTTTCAACAATAGCCAAATTATGGAAAGAGCCTAAATGTCCATCAACTGATGAATGGATAAAGAAGAGGTGTTTTATACATTTAATGGAATACTACTTGGCAATGAGAAAGAATGAAATCATGCCATTTACAGCAACATGGATGGAACTGGAAGGTAATATGCTGAGTGAAATAAGTCAGTCAGAGAAGTACAGATATCATATGTTTTCACTCATGTAGATCTTGAGAAACTTAATGGAAGGCAATGGGGAAAGGGAAGGGGAAAAAATAGATACAAACAGAGGGAGGGAGGCAAACCACAACAGACTATTAAATACAGAAAACAAACTAAGGGTGAATGGGGGGGTGGGAGAGAGGGAAAATGGGTAATGGGCATTGAGGAGGGTACTTGTTGGGATGAGCATTGGGTGTTGTATGTAAGCCAATGTGACAATAAATTATATAAACAAACAAACAAATCATTTTAAAAACAAAAAAATAAATACAATAATAGCATATGTGGTCTCTTGTGACTGGCCTTTCACTTAGTATAATGTTGAATACATGAAATTTGAAAATTTCATTCATGTTGTAGCATGTATGGATCCTTCACTTCCTTTTACTGCTGAATAATATTTCACTGTGTGGATATACCACAGTTAGACCATTCATTGGTTTTGTTTGTTTTCAGTTTGTTATGATTCGTGCTGCTGTGAATGTTCATGTACAAGATTTTGTGTGAATATATGTTTTCATTCCCTTTGGGTATATTTGGGGATGGGAACAATTTAGGGAGTACAATTCCTGGATCATGGTGACTGTAGGTTTGACCTTTTCAGGAACAAGCAGACTGTTTTCCAAAATGGCTGTAGCATTTCACAGCCTCATTGGCAGTGTCTGAGGGCTCCAGTCTCCACATCCTCGCCAACACTTGTTGTCTGCCTATTTGTTGATAGCCATCCAAGCGGGTGTGAAGTAGAATCTCAATGTGGTTTGGATTTGTATTTCTCTGATGGCTTATGATGTTGAGCATCTTGGGCTTATTGGCTATTTCTGTATCTTCTGTATCTATTGTATAGATCTTCTGTATCTATTCATATCCTTTGTATCCTTCTGTATCTATTCATATCATTTTTAAAGTTGGGTTCTTTTTTTTCTTTTTCTTTTTCTATTGTTTCTATTGTATTTTCTATTATTCTCCTTATCTGTGTTTTGTTTTTTCACTTATATGATGATACTCATTGAGCACGGAGGTTTTAAATTTTGAGAAACTCTAATGTATCTATTTTTTTCTTTTGTAACTCATCCTTTGGTGTCATATTGAGGAACATTATGTCTAACATGAGATCATGGAGATTTACTCCTATTTTCTTCTGAAAGATTTATAGTTTTAGCTTTTACATTTAGGTTAATGATCCATTTTGATAATAATGACCCAATTTTTGTGTGCGAAATGAGAAAGTGTCCCAACAACACTTGTTTATATGTGGATATCCAGTTGTCCCTGTACCATTTGTTGAAAAGACTATGCTGTCCCTCTTGGATTGCTTTTGCATACTTCTTGAACATCAATAGATCATAAATATGCAAGTTCATTTCTGGACTCCTAACTCTATTCCTTGCTCAATACATCTGCCAATACCATTCAGTATTGATTATCATAGTTTGGTAGTAGGTTTTATAATCATTATGAGTCCTCTAATTCTTTTTTCAAGATTGCTTTGGTTATAAAGGGTCCTTTGAATTTCTATATGAATTTTAGGTTTGGCTTGCCAATTTCCGCAAATAAGACAGCTAGGATTTTGATAGACAGTGCATTGAATCTGTACATCAATACAGGAATACCGCTATTTTAACAATATTAAATCCTCCAATCTATGAACATGGGATGTCCTTCTTGTATTTAAACTTTATTTTTTAACAATGTTTTGTTGCTTGCAGTATACAAATTTTGCTCATTTTTATTTAAATTTATTCCTAACTATTTTATTCTTTTTGATGCTATTATAGCTTGAATTGTTTTCATAATTTTATTTTTGGACTGGTAATTGCTAATACATAGAAATACAGTTAATTTTTGTGTACTCTCTACCTTGATGAACTCATTAGTTCTAACAGTTTATTACTCATGTCTTTTACAACTTCTACATAGAAGACTATTTCATCTGAAAATAAGGATAGTTTTACTTCTTCCTTCCCAATATAGATATGTCCGTTTCCTTTTCTTGCTTATTTGCTGGGGCTTGAAATCCTAGTACAATACTGATTAGAAGTGGTGAGGGTGAACATCCCTTGCCTTATTCTCAACCTTAGGAAAGAGGTGTGGCTTTATTAGGTATGATGCTAGCTGTGGCTTTTGGAGATGCTCTGTATTAGGTTAAAGAGGTTCCCTTCAATTGCTGGCTTACTGAGAGTTTTTGTCATGAATGAGTATTGGATTTTGTCAGATTTTTTTTTTGCTTTTTTAAAAATTTTATTTTTTGTTTTTTAAAATTTACATCCAAATTAGTTAGCATATAGTGAAACAATGATTTCAGGAGTCGACTCCTTAATGCCCCTTACCCATTTAGCCCATCCGCCCTCCCACAACCCCTCCAGCAACCCTCAGTTTGTTCTCCATATTTTTGAGTCTCTTCTGTTTTGTCCCCCTCCCTGTTTTTTTTTTTTTTTATTATTTTTGTTTCCCTTCCTTATGTTCATCTGTTTTGTCTCTTAAATTCCTCATATGAGTGAAGTCATATGATTTTTGTCTTTCTCTGACTGACTAATTTCACTTAGGAGTAGCATAGAGTTCACATTAAGGTAGCATAATACCCTCTAGTTCCATCCACGTAGTTGCAAGTGGCAAGATTTCATTCTTTTTGATTGCCAAGTAATACTCCATCATATGCATATATACCACATTTTCTTTATCCATTCATCCATCGAGGGACATTTGGGCTCTTTCCATACTTTGGCTATTGTTGATAGTGCTGCTATAAACATGGGGGTGCATGTGTCCCTTCAAAACAGCACACCTGTATTCCATGGATAAATGCCTAGTAGTGCAATTGCTGGGTCATAGGGTAGTTCTATTTTTAGTTTTTTGAGGAACCTCCACACCGTTTTCCAGAGTGGCTGCACCAGCTTGCATTGCCATCAACAATGCAAGAGAGATCCTCTTTCTCCGCATCCTCACCAAAATCTGTTGTTGCCTGAGTTGTCAATGATAGCCATTCTGACAGAGGTAAGGTGGTATCTCATTGTGGTTTTGATTTGTATTTCTTGGATGATGAGTGATGTTGAGCATTTTTTCATGTGTTGGTTGGCCATCTGGATATCTTCCTTAGAGAAGTGTCTATTCATGTCTTTTGCCCGTTTCTTCACTGGAGTATTTTTTTTTTTTTTTTTTTTTTTTGGATGTTGAGTTTGATAAGTTCTTTATAGATTTTGGATACTAATCCTTTATCTGATATGTCATTTGCAAATATCTTCTCCCATTCTGTCGGCTGCCTTTTAGTTTTGCTGATTGTTTCCTTTGCTGTGCAGAATCTTTTTATTTTGATAAGGTCCCAGTAGTTCATTTTTGCTTTTGTTTCCCTTGCCTCCAGAGACGTGTTGAGCAAGAAGTTGCTGTGGCCAAGATCAAAGAAATTTTTGCCTGCTTTCTCTTAGAGAATTTTGATGGCTAAGGAAATAAGTTCTTAATTAGGTACTGTCTGCATGTTTTGCATTTTTTTTGAATTATCATCCTTGTTCTTTATCCTATTAATATGGTGTGTTACATTAATTGATTTTCAAATGTTAAACCAATTTTGCATTCCTGAGATGAACTCCACTTGATCATAGTGTATAACTTTTTGCATATGATGCTGAATTCAGCAACATTTGAAGAAATTTTGAAAGAATCTTTCACCTTTATCCACAGGGAATAGCGTCTGTGGTTTGTCATGTCATTGTCTGTCTCTGATACCAAGTAATGCTGGTATTATAAAATGAGTTGGGAAATGTTCCCTCCTTCTGTATTTTTGAAAGAATTTGTGTAGGATTGGTATTATTTCTTTCTTAAATATTTGATACGATTCATCAGTGAAGTCACTTGGATCTGGGCTTTCTTTATGGGAAGATTTTTAATTACTAATTCAACTCATTTATTAATAGAAATCTATTCATTAAAAAATTTTTGTTTTAGTCACTTCTTTTATTTTGTGTCATTCTAGGAATTTTTCCTTTTTCATCAAAGTTGTCTAATACATTAGCATAAAACTGTTCTTAATAATCTCTTATAATTCTTATAATTATTGTAGGGTCCGTAGTGCTATCTCCTCTATCATGCTTGATTTTTGTCATTTGTGTCTCTTCTCTTTTTTCCTACTCAGTTTAACTCAGGGATTAGCAAACTATGCCACATGGTCCAAATCTGGCCTGTAACCTGTTTTGTGTTGCTCAGGAATTAAGAATGTTTTTTCCATTTTTAAAGAGTTGTAAAACAACAACAAAGAACATGCAACAGAGACCATACATGGTCTTCAAACCTTACAATATTTACTATCTGGCCCTTTAGTGAAAAAGTCTTCTAACTTCAGGCTGGTCAAATATGTCAATCTTTTCAAAGAACTGACTTTTAGTATCATTGATTTTTTTTCTATTCTTTTTCTGCTTTCTATTTCATTGATCTCTGTTTTGGTATTTATTTTCCCCATTATACTGATTTTAAAATTGATTTTCTCTTTTTTCCTATCTTCTTGAGTTCAAAGATCAGCTTATTGATTTTAGATATTACTTCTTTCTGGATATAAGCATACAAGTCTAACGCTTCAATAAAAGTTGATATGCTGTGTTTTCATTTTCATTCAATTCAGGAAATTTTCTAATATCCCTAGTAATTTACTTCTGGCCCATGCATTACTTTACAGTATATTGTTTTATTTCCAAATATTTGGGGATTAGGTTAAGGAGTGTCCCTTCTATTGCTGGTTTGGTGAGAGTCCTGTCTGTTATTGATTTCTAATTTAATATTCTTTTAATTGGAGAACACATTTTATATGATTTCAGTCCTTTTACGTTCCTTGAGACCACTTTATGGTTTAACATATCGTCTATCCTATGAAATGTTCCACATGCATTTAAGAGAAATATGTACATTTCTGCTGTTCAGTGGAACTATATACATGCTGGTTAGATCATTTTGGTTTACAGTCTTCTGTACTCTTACTGATTTTTCTGTTTAACTGTTGTATCAATTACTGAGAGGGGAGTAATGGAATCTCCAACCATAAATGTTGAATTGGTCTCTTATTTCAATTCATTTAGATTTTGTTTTATATAAGTTCAGCCTCTGTTGTTAGATGCACATATATTTGTCATTATTTCTTCTTGATGTATTGACTCTTTTATCACTAGGAAAATGTTCCTCTTTGTCTCTGGTAATTTACTTTTCTTAAGTTGAATTTTGTCTGATATTAAATAGCCTCTCCAGTTCTCTATGGTTATTTTTTCCATGGTACACTTTTTCTATCTTTTTATTTCAATCTATTTGTGTGTGTAAATATAAAACATGTCTCTTGAAGACAGCATATAATTGAAACCTCCTTTTTCTATCCATTCTGATAATCTGTCTTTTGGTGAGAGTATTTGGTCTACGCATTTAATGTTTTAATGATGAAGTTGGATTTATACCTACCATACTGTCATTCATTTACTCTCTCTATATCTTATGTTAGTTATGCTCCTCTGCTTAATCAATCAATAAATAAAATTTTGTTAAAATAATATTAGATTTATAGCAAAGTTGCAAAGATAGTACAAAGCATCTGTTATCTTTTACAAATATTTGTTGGTGTACCATTTTAATTATTTTATTTTTACCTATATTTTTTGTTATTATTTATTTATTTATTTTTAGTGGTTGTTCTTGGAATTGCAATAGGCATCTTCGATGTATCACAATCTCTTTCGGATTATTACTAATTAATTTCAGTAATATATTGCAACTTGGCTCCAGTATAACTCCATTTCTCCCCCCCCCCCTTTTGCTATTATTATAATATAGATTGCATTTATGTATGTTATAAACTCAATAATACAGTGTTACAATTATTGCTTTGAGAAACCAAAAGAAATTAAGAAATTAAGTCTTACATTTGCCCACATATTTACCATTTCTGGTGTTCTCTAGGCATTCCTATGGATCCATTTCCTTTCATTATGAAGGATTTTCTTTTTTATTTCTTGTAGATCAGGTCTCAGTTTTTGCTTATTTGAGAATATCTTCATTTTGCCCCATTTTTGAAGAAGAATTGCACTGCATATAGAATTCTTCACTGGCAGATGACTCTTAGCACTTTGGACATACACTTCTAAGGCTTCTGACCTGAACTGTTTCTACTGAGCAGACATTAATCTTTTCAAGAGTCCACTGCGTGAGAGTTTTCTTGTGCTGCTTTCAAAATTGATCACTTTTCTCTTGCTTACAACTGAACGACTGAGTCTAGGTGGAAATTTCTTTGTGCTTTTCCTTTCTGTGGGTCTTTTTAGCATCTTGAATCTCCAGATTAATATAGTTATGTTTTCCTTTTTTTTTTTTTTTTTTTTTGAGAGAGAGAATGCACAAGCAGGGGAGAGGTGCAGAGGGAGAGAGAGAGAATCCCAAGCAGGCTCCATATTCAGCACAGAGCCCAATGCAGGGCTAGATCCCGTCCATGACCTGAGCTTGATCCATGACTTGATCATGACTTGAGCCAAAACCAAGAGTTGGATGCTCAACCAACAGATGCTTTGTACTCCAGATTAATGTTTTTAATTAATTTAATTTGTGAAGATCTCGGCAATTATTTTTTCTAAATTTTTCTCTCTCCTCTCCTAGTATGCTTGCTTTTGACTTACAGATTGCTGAGGTTCATTTTTATTCAACCTTTTTTCTTCCTTTCTTTCACATTTCATACTTTCCATTGATCAGTCTCTGAATTCACTCACCTTTCTGCCATCTGAAATCTGCTATTGAGCCCACCTAGTGATTTTTTCCATTTTGTTTTTCTCAACTTCAGAATTAACTTTTAATTCTTTTTTAAAAAATTTCTATTTCACTACTGTGATTCTCTATTGAGTCATTGTTGTATTTTCCTTTAAATTCTTTAAATATATTTATAATAGCTGCTTTGAAATCTTTGCTAAATCCAAAACCTGAGCCCCTTTGGAGTCACTTCATACTGCCCTTTTGTCTGAGTATGAGTCATACTTTCCTATTTTCTTTCCAGTCTGGTAAAGTTTCAAACTGAAACTGAATATATTAGGATACTATAGTGTAACAGTTCTAGATTCCCCTCTATTTTTCTTGGGGTTGTTATTGTTGTTCATCATTGCCTGGACTTAAACCCTGGAATCTGTCTCCCATGTGATACACAGTAAATGTCTCTACTGAGGTTTTTTTGTTTTTTCCTTGTATTTTTTGCCTGTCTTTGCTAAGGGCTTCCCCTGTGTCTGCATAGCTCTCTGATTAACCAATGCTTTAGGCAGTGCTCAAACACCTCAAGTCCATAAGGCTTACATCCTCTGTCAGGGGACCTGTGTGTGGGTTGGAAAATGCACGATAAGAAGTAACTATATCGTGGGTCTCCCTGGACTTTCATTTTTTGTCAGGTCCTTGGGTCTTCCCCAAGGTGAATACTTTTCTAGTCACCCAGAGATATGTAAAGGGCTTATTTTAGCCCACTTATGGCTCTCTCATTTCTAGAATTATCTTGTTAGACTTCTAGTTGGCCCACTGCTTGATCTAACAGCATCCTCAGTCTCGGGCTATCGACCCTGCAGGTTTTTTGTTATTAAAGAGACCAGACGTGGACAGTAGTCAAAGTGGTACAAATAGACTTTATTCAGGAACTATTGCAATAGGGGAAATGGAACCTCAGTACAAAACTGGATTCAATTTCAAATACAGCAAGGACAAATGGAGATTTATAACAAAGGAGCAGGTGATGGGGATCAGTGAATGGAAAACTACTGAGGAGATATCAGTGGTAGGAGGAGTTCTTGCTTAACTGACCTAACAGAGTTCTTTCTGAAGGCAGGCCAGAGTGATCACACATCACTTGGGGGATGGTAGGGGATGGGGAATTTGATCAGATATTGAGAGTGAGGGAGTCTCACTAAACTGACTTAGCAGGACTTTTGTTAACATTGGGCTATGCAGGCTTGAGGACAAGACACAATGGTGAAGCCTAGTTGAGAAAAGACCTTAGAGGAGCTTGACTAATATTGGTCAAGGACAGTCTTTGTCACCTTCTTCACTCCCAATTGAGTTCACCACTGTTTTGCCAACAAAATCCTGGGGGATTTTTACCCCAGCCCTTCACCCCCCAGTGTGTACAGCCTGATCCCAAAGCTGCCATTTTTGCAGCCAGTCCTACACTGATCAATCTGCTATCCTTGCCAACCGAGCTGTGGGTGACAGACTATAGAAACTGCCCCAGTCAACAAAGCCACAGACTTTTACTCAAAACTCTAACATTTTTTCAAGAATGTTTCTAAATTTGTTGTCTGCCTTTGTTTGAATTTCAGTACCCCCAGATTGTTATTTGGGACAATTTTGTCTAGCTTTTTTTTTTTTTAATATGAAATTTATTGTCAAATTGGTTTCCATACAACACCCAGTGCTCAATTCTGTCTAGTTTTATATGAGTTTTTCCAGAGAGGAATTGCCAACAGCTTCATGCCACCATAACTGGATGTCCCTCAAAGGCTCTTGGTCAGCGTCTCTTACATATAAAGTGCTTTGTGAATAACCAGGTAGACAATGCAGAAACCAGTGTTTTCAAACCTCTTTGGCAGGGGAACCTCCTCTTTTGTTTCAGGGGCGCTCTGGAATATGTATGTGTGTAGTATTTTTAAAAGTGTAACATGCAGGGATGCCTGGGTGGCTCAGTTGGTTAAGGGTCCGACTTGGGCTCAGGTCATGATCTCACGTTTTGTGAGTTCAAGCCCCATATCCCTCTCTGCACTGACAGCTCAGAGCCTGGAGCCTGCTTCAGATTCCGCATCTCCGTCTCTCTCTGCCCCTCCCCTATTGGCACTTTGTCTCTGTCTCTCTGTCTCTCTGTCTCTCACACAAAATTGAATAAACATTTAAAAAACAAATTTAAAGTGTAATATGCAGAGGACTTACCCTCAGAGGCTGTTAAAACACAGATTCCTGGGCTCCTGCCTCAGAGATTCTGGTTTTGTAGATCTGGGATGTGCATTTAAGGTTGTCTGAAGATACACACCTTGACCTTGGTTCTGCAGATTGCTCCAGTTCTCAAGGTCCCAGATCCTGTCCACAAAAGGCATTTCCTTTACTTCCCACAGGATTTAAAGAGACTGATATGGAGGAGATGGTGTTATGTGTTCACTACATCTGTCTTCATATCCTTCCTTGATGGGAACACATAAAACTTGTAGTTGGGAGGGGCCATGTGTCTAGATCTGGTCAAAGGTTCATGCACAAAAGTGGTGAGTACATGCCTTCCCCCCATGGCAGTGAAACGTCTGCATGCTATCCTTTCATCTCCTACCTCTCCTTTGGTGGTGAGGATGGGCTTTGGTGAAGATTGCAGAGCTACAACTTTAACAGTCTTGATACCTAAATTTCACAGACAACAGCTGCGCTTGGACAATAAAGGACTTTTTAAGTGCTAAGCCATTGAGATTTGGAGTTGTTTGTTACCACGTCATGACCCTAGCCTGGTCTGATTTAGGGTTATAGGAAGAGCAACAGTGAAATTACCTGCTGAAATAGTTCAAAGGATTGAGGGGGAAAAATTGCCATTAACAGGAAACCTACACTCTCAAAAATGAATGACTGGCAAACCCCAGTGTCATTTGATCAGGCTCCTTCCACATGAGGTAATATTCACAATCCACATGCCTTTCCTGGCAGTTGTTAAGGTCTGACCTTTTAAGTGGAAAACAATGTCTTAGACCTAATCTAAAGGACAGATATAATAAAATGTCAGTTAGCTAGAGCTCATCTATCCAGAAACTTCACTAGTAAAAATACTCTCAACAATCCCGGTGAAAACAAGAATCTTTCTATTTTAATCTTCAGTTAACCAGCATATTTTGTTAACTAGAATTCACAGCCTAACCCCTGAGCCTTCTCAGTATTTGAGGTTATATATACAATGATTTCAACACTATGCAAACACTAAGGAGGAAGAAAATTGATGGTGTACTTCATAAGAGAAAAAGAATAAACAAAATTAGTAAAATCGCTTTCAGCAGGAAAATATTTAAAGTTCTCTATCTAGGAAAAACACCAGCTAAATTAAATGTAGCTGGATGTATTTTATCTTTAAACACTTCAGGAGTCATGGCTTTCTCATGTGTGCTCCCCACCACCTGCCTCCCTCCACCCCGATTCAGCACCAGCCTGTTCTTCACCAACCCTCACCCCCACTCCCCTCCATCAGAGAAGAAACTATGGTAGCATGTGTGTCCTATCACTGAATTAATCATTGGAAAGCATGTTGATTTTAGCTTGGAGGAAATCAAAAGCCAGCTTGCAGCTCATAGAAAATACTGTGAACCCATTTCGTGAGGGTAACAGATACACTGGGAAAGTGAAATTGTCAACCTTTCCTGTTTTGCCTTTATTAACTTTGACATTTGCATGAAAATTGAATCCCGGTTTCCTGGGGGCTCATCTGCTCCTGCAGCTTCCTCCTTACCTGAAGGCTTAATCCTCTGTTGGTGACATGATAATCGGGTCTCTAGCAAGCAATTATGATGTCACAAAGAGGCAATTATCACTTCAGGTGAGAAAATAAACAGCCCACGCAGATGATCCCTTGAAATCTTCTTGATTATCTTAATGCAATTTTTCCTTGTAAAGACTTAACTTCGTAGGAGAAAATGACTATACGCCCAGAAAAAGAACCAACAAGGCAATGGTAAATGTTAGTCCAGGTTCCCTAAATCCTTACTGGTTCTCAGAGTATCTTCTCCCTCCGTCTGATGTCCACTATGAAGTTTACTGACTGCCCACGGAGATCCATCTGTTAGAGCTAAAAGCTCCTTCTCTTTCAAAGCCAAATTGAACAAAAGTTGGAATGTCATAGAATAATACCATTAGTTAGGAAAGCTTTCATTGTACAAAAATTAGACAATGTATATAAACAAAAAGAAGGCAATAAAAATTATCTAGAATCTTACCATCTGAAAAAAACCCATATTATTTTGATTCGTCTCTTTTTTCGTCAGGGTGTTGGGGTGTATGTGTGTGCATGTGTGTGTGGGTGTGCATGGTTTGTTTTATAAGAATTAAATCAGAAAGTTGCTATCAGCTCTTTCATTTGACTATATTATCATGAATGCTTTTGTATTGCAGCATTTATATATATATATATGTATATATATATATGTACATATATATATACTTTAAATGAGCAGAGGCAAAAGTTTATTAGAGTATAAGATCAGAAAGTAAGAATAGTATGAAATTTCTCTTTATAGAGAGGAGGCATTTGAAAGTGATTGCCCTGTTGTATTATATTTTAAGTAAAGGAAACCAATAGTCTTAGTATAAGAAGCAATATAGACAGGCCATTTTTCTTTGTTTTTTTTTTTAATTTTTTTTTATATTTACTTTGGAGAGAAAGAGAGAGAGACAGAGGCATGAGCAGGGGAGGGGCAGAGAGAGAGGGAGACACAGAATCTGAAGCAGGCTCCAGGCTCTGAACTGTCAGCACAGAGCCCGACATGGGGCTTGAACTCACAGACTGCAAGATCATGACCCGAGCTGAAGTTGGATGCTTAACCGACTGAGCCACCCAGGCGCCCCTAGACAGGCCATCTTTCAATGTGACTAAAGAGTTGATGTTTAATTCTGGCCAACCAGAGCATTAAATTCACTTGGC
This sequence comes from Panthera leo, assembly GCF_018350215.1. Taxonomy (NCBI): domain Eukaryota; kingdom Metazoa; phylum Chordata; class Mammalia; order Carnivora; family Felidae; genus Panthera; species Panthera leo. The sequence continues at coordinate 54,368,459 of NC_056681.1, read as the reverse complement.
GATCACTTGGTTGATGACTGGGCAATCAGGTAGACAGGTAGGCCAAGGCCATCTGCAAAGTACTTGTGGCTTAGGCCATTGAGGTCCCAACAGTATGCTTTGTTCACCAAATTGCTATGAGCCCCTGTCCTCCTTAAGTGTTCTCTTTTTCCAGTATGCAATAACACAATTGAATTGTCACCTGAAAAGGCTTCCATACATGATGACTTCCCTTTAGAATGCAAACATCATAAAGAAGGGAATCTCCTCTACAAAACCATCTATAGATACTCAAGAGCTAGTGCTAAAAAAATAGAGAATTTTGCCTTCAAGAAATTACCCCAGGACTCTTTCAGATCTCTTTGCCATCCTGAAGCTGCCTGACCCAGTAGGACTCTGACAGAGGGACAGTCAGTACCTGCCACGGTCAGGATGACATGGAAAAGAACGGGGAGGAGAGAGGAGGCCACTCGGGTATGGTTTCCGAGAGAGCGAGGGGTAGAAAATTGGAGTGAAAAGCTGAAGGAGTAAGAGGCACTGGAATGGTTGCAGCAGGTGGAAGAACTGTAGGAGAAAGGAACTTTATAAAATTGCTGCCGTGCAAAATAAATGGAATCCCTTTTGATATTCTTTGAAGGAAACGAGGAAAACCTGAAATTGGTTTTAATATAGTTCAATATAATATACTGGACTCAAAGCATTTCTTTGAATATAATGCTGAGATGAGACTGGGCCACGTGGAGCCTTGGTGTCTATCTAGGTTTGTTGAGTGGAGAACTTAGCACATGCCTGTAATGGGTGTAATGGCTCGAATACAGCCTATTTCAACTTCTCTGGTTATTATTTGCTCACAATTCTATGATCTCTACTGGCCCCTGTCCTAGAACAAGGTCTTTTGGTTATTAATGAACCTCTTCCACAGGCATGGGTATTAATTAGGGTAGTCCAGGGGGTTATATCCCCAAACATAGTGATATAGTGTCTTCACCAAGTTTAAAGTTTATTTCTCTTTCACATATTTGTCAGGAGGGAGCTGGTCCAGAGATGCCTTGGAGGGGGAGGGGGCAGTGCTCTGTTATCTTCAAAGTACAGATCTTATCTCTGGATCCTAGGCGGTTTCTTCAGCCCTTCCCATCACATGCACCTCTGAGCCAGCAGTAAGGAGAAAAGAGGAAGGGAAGAGAATACAGTACTTCTCTTATTTTAAAGGCACATCCTTTCTACTTACTTCCTCTTTTCCAGAACTAGTCACATGACCACACTGAGATGCAAGGCAGGCTGGGAAATGTTACCTTTAGTGTGTGACCAACTGGCCAGCTAGAACTTAATTGTTCTGGAAGAAGGGGCAGATAGCAGAGAGGTGACTATGCATCTTCCAGAGTCCTTTTCTTTCTTTCTTTTTTTATTTTTTAAATAAAATTTTTTAATGTTTATTTATTTTTGAGAGAGAGAATAAAAGACAGAGCATGAGTGGGGGGATGGGCAGAGAGACAGGGAGACACAGAATCCAAAGCTGGGTCCAGGCTCTGAGCTCTCGGTGCAGAGCCTGACATGGGGTCCGAACTCACAAACTGTGAGATCATGACCTGAGCTAAAGCCTGACACTTAACCGACTGAGCCACCCAGGCACCCCTTCAGAGTCCATTTCAAGTTCAACTTCTTCACAATGCCCTCCCCAACTATATCCCCACTGATCTCTCTCTGCTCTGAGTTCTTATTCATTCCACCCCCGACCCCCACCCCCAGCATATGTTCCTTCACTCTGGGTAACTCTCCCCTATTTCACATAGAAGGGTTTCATCCCTTAACCTCTGTCTTGTCAACTCTACCATAACTTGCATTAAAGGTTCTAAACGTAATTTATTGAATAACTGTCTCTTTCGGCTACCCCTCAGTACTTCTCACAGCACTTCCCACCAAAAGGCACTTGAAAGATACTTGTTGACTCAGACATTGAGGATATTAACAGAACCTCTACCAGAGTGTGAAGCGTTTTAAGGAAACTGAGTCGAAATCCACACATAAATTTATGTAAGTGTGTTTTCCTTCTCTGACGTGACAACTTTTTGGATCCGTGAAGACAAGTTCTTTGATTTTAGGGCATTCATTCTATGGCTCTGACTGTAATCGTTTTAGCACTGGGAATTATTTCTGGTGGCCAGACATTAAGAGACTAATCCAATTATGTTTCCAGATGTGACGATATGTACCTGCCCGTATCACGTTTGCCTTAGGTATTAGCCATTGATTTTTTTCGAATGAATTAACTCAGGCAGACATTTCTAACCTCAAGTTTTGTATTGTGGAGCCACAAGGGAATTATTTTTTACATTCCTTTTATCCTTTAAAAGCAGAAGAAATATTTCGCTTTGATTTTTCAAATCTCCAGTGAAAGCCTGTTCTATATTTTGGAGGAGTTTCTGATTAATATATGTTATCTCTTTCTCTATAATCCATTTGGGGTCATAGTGGTTTTGAATTTGAGAATAATTGCCTCAAAAAAGGACCATTGGAGGTGAAATCCGTCCTGCATGCCAGGTCTAGTGTGCCAACCAAGGCCTTATCTTGAGCAGACACAGGGGAGTGGAATCAACATTGGATACCCAAAACAACAGTTTAGTAATTTTAGTTACACCTTTACTGGGATGGGAAGCTTGGGAAAGTAACCTAACCTCCCTGAGCCTCAGTTTCCTCTCCAGTAAAATTCTGGTGGCAATATCTACCTTATTTCATGGGTTAAATGAAGTAAAGTATGTGTAACCGGGTTGCCTGTTGGTTAAGCATCCGACCTCAGTTCAGGTCATGATCTTGTGGTTTGTGGATTCGAGCCCCATGTTGGGCTCTGTGTGGACAGTTCAGAGCCTGGATCCTGCTTCAGATTCCGTGTCTCCCTCTCTCTCTGCCCCTCCCCTGCTCGCACTCTGCCTCGCTCTCTCTCTCAAAAATAAGTAAACATTAAAAAAAAATTTAAAAAGTATGTGTAACCAGAACATAAACATAAAATGGTCCTGAATTTTCCAATCGCTACCTCTGAATTATGTGATATTGAATCCCTTTCTGCAACTAGGTCATACTCCTATTAATGACACCTTGAAAAGATTCTGTCATTTGAGGCTTACTTGCCATTATACAAATTTAGTTCAGTTTCAAGGCAACAGTTCCATCTTATATCTGATTCAAAACACTCTTCCTCTGGCACAAACATGACCTGTTTCTCCAGGACTAAGTGCAGGGTGGGGGTTGGGCTTTGTTCTTTCACTTCCTGGAAGGGGAGGGGAGAGGGCAGCCTGGCATGGCTCTGACATGGTCTGGAAGTGTTTGCTGCTCCATATGGATGGTGTGTGTTTTCCTTGGAGGCGCTCCCCAGCTTCACCTGGTGCTCCCAGGACTCCCACAGGACTCCCTTGGCACCTGCCCTGGCTCACCTCCAATTCCCACTTCCGGTTGGACGTCCCATCTGTGAGCTCACTCCATCTCCTGGCCCTCAGCCCTCTCTCCTTCTGAGTCTCTGGCCCTGGTGCCTCTTGTGTTTTACATCTCCTTCCCTTCGCAGTTAATTTGTCCTGTATAACCTGGGAGAGGAGAAATCTTTCCTACGGTACCTTAATATCCAGCAACTTATATAGCAAAAGTGGGATGTATTTAATGAGATAATTTTTTTTTTTTTAAGAAGAAACATCTTTCCGTGACCAGGAACACAGCAGGCAAATCCAAAAGAGAAATGACACGTGGAGGAAATACCTGCAATCTCAGATGAAGGGTTGTCTCTAATATGTAAGGGGGCTTCTAAACATGGAGGAGAAAAGTCCTCCGGGTTTTTTTGATCTCTAGAAAAATAGGTCAGAGAAGGGAAACACAAATAAGCCTATAGAGTCACCACGCCTCCCTTACCATATTGACCAGATCCCAAAGCTGAGCACTATACTCTGAGAGCAGGGCTGTGGAAACACATGCTTATGGAAATGAAAGCTGACTGTAGCAATATCTAGTAAAATTCCCTACACGTTTGCCTTTTGTCCTGGAAATGCTACTTCCAGGGACCTATTCCAAAGATACACTGGCAACAATACACAAAAACACATATGCACAGGAATCTCACAGCAACATTCTCTGTGGCGGACCCCTTTGGGGACTGTGGAGTATCATACAGCATTCGGAGGGACAAGGAAGATCTCAAGATGCTGCCATGCTATGACTTCCAGGAGATATATATATATATATATATATATATATATATATATATATATATATATATATTTAAAGGCTTATTTCTTTACTTTGAGAGAGAGAGAGGGAAAGAGAGAGAGTGCGCCAGAGGGGAAGAGGCAGAGAGAGAGGGAGAAGAGGAGAATCCTAAGCAGGTTCTGCCTGTGAGCACAGAGCCTAACTTGGGGCTCCACCCAGCGAACCCCGAGATCCTGACCTAAGTGGAAATCAAGAGTCATATCCTCAACCAACTGAGCCACCCAGGTGCCCCAGGACATATGATTAAATGAACAAAGCAAGTAGAGGAAAACAAATATAATATGCTGCCATTTACCTAAGGAAGGGGGGGTATAAATATATTCTGATAACATGGGAGGATAGATCATATAATGCATAAACTGACTTGCCTTTAGCAGGACAGAGAGAAAAAAGAAGAAAAGGAGAGCACAAAGAAGCTTGACTTATCTCAAAATATTTGTATCTGATGAAAGAGACACAAATTAAAAAAATCCAAGAAGTGAAAACTCAGTGGTACTAATTTTGTATTTTTTCTTTAAAAAAAAAAGAGAGGAGAAACTTATTTCCCACGTCCTTCTAAAATCTGACTTTAACGAGGACACAGTAATTTATTACAGAGACAGCCACCATTGATTTACTAAGCCAAGCTTTGTTTCAGAAGGATCTCGCATGATGGGAGAACATTCAACATGGAGTCAGACATCCTAGGTTCTGGGCCAGCTTCCAGCTTCCAGGAGGTGGAACCGTGTGATATTGCTGATGTTGGAGCCTTTGATCTGCCAACGCGGCCGAGGATATGGCCCGATCTCATAGTTATTACTCTTGTGACCCTGGCTGAGCTGTGACCTCTGTCACCTCTCCCGAAAAACCCTGGGGAGTCCTGCCTGGCTCAAGCTGGTTGTAAGATCAAAGACAAGCCGGGCAACAGGAGTTTGGTGAGCTATTGTTATGGCCTACAAGGGAGGCTGTGGGGGTGCAATGAGAAGGTGTGAGTGCGGATCCTTTTATAGCTCTCTGCAGACAGTTTCAAAAATAAGGCTGAGCTCCATTCCCCAACGGTGCCAGGGCTGGAGGCATGTTCTAAATTAGACCAGTTGTGCAGACAGAGACCTCTTTGCACTGCTAATGTGCAATTAAAGGACATTCGCATGCAATGAAATTCTCGTTTTTTATTCAGTGCTGTTCAAGGAGGATCCTTTGTGTTGTATCGGCGATTGTAATAATTTTCTCCTCTTTTGAATGGCCCGTGCACTTCTCACGTTTGGGAAGCGCCAGCTGGACAATTTAGAGACTTCCTGACAGGCCACAACTTCAGCAGAGGTCGCTCTGGGCCCCCACATGGATGGGAAATTGCCTTTTGGGACCCCTGCCAGGCCCTCTGGGGAAACGGGAACAGCCCTTCTCAAGTGTAGGTTTGGCGGTTCAGTGGACCAGGGGACCCAAAAGAAGCAAAGAGAAAGTCAGTGGCCTCACTTCACTTCCAAGTAAGGCCACGTTGTTTGTATTCGACTCGGTAAATTCGGAGCTACTGGTGAGATGCTTTTTGGAAGTGCGTGAGCCGTTTGAATTGGGCCATTTAAGACCCTGAATTACAGCTGACTGGAAATTAAAGCTTGTAAGTGCTGCCTGGAACCACAGGGAGCAGGGCGGGGGCCTAGTGGCCGCCTAGCACAGCTCCCAAATGTTTACAGTACTTGATAACGCTTGCTAGCATCGAGACAAGGGCAATAAAATGTGAATTAGATGGAGATGAATGTGCCACAGAGGCAGGAAGAAATCCTCAAGCAGATGTGTGTGGAAATTAATGGTGTGGTGATAACAAATCTTGATGCCCTGCACAGCAACCGTTCTGAGAAAAGGGCCCCTGACGACTGTTTGCTTTACTGATGGGGGGAGCCTCCTGGGGACGGCAGGAAAAAGCGGAGTGAGAACTTTTGGATTCAGTGCATGTGGTGCATATGAAGGAGCTCTTCCAGCTTGATGTAGGAGTACAAGTTAATTGGTGCCGTTAACAGCTCTTCTCTAGAAGGTTCAATATTCGTTAAAAAAAAAAAAAAGTGTATTTTCTACTCCTCCTTCTGCTTCCGCTTCTTTGCTACCTGGCTTCTTCCCTCATTTACTCCTCCCTCAGGAAAAGAACAAGGGTAACTTCCGTGGAGGAAGAATCATGGCATTCAGCCCTAAGCACATGCTGCATAAGGACACAGTTCCCGAAGTCAGCTCCTGACCCTTAATCTGGGTCTGGACATTCAGAGCAATGAATTTTAAAGGGCAGTTTTGCAGGCTTCACAACATGAAAGCATCCAGACCCTAAGCCTGGGTGCTCTGGAAGGCTCGTGATTGACTTTTAAAAAGCCTTATTTCGATGAAAGGTGAAGAAAATAAGATAAGAAAGATACCACTTTGGTGATTGTGACCAAACTGGAAAGCTCAAAAGTGACACCAAAAGAGCAATTCTGTAAAGTTGAGTGCAGACTTCATGGTGGAAAATGCAGTGCAGTCAACCGCAAAATATGGCTGAATTTGGCATCTGGAGATTGGGAGTTCAGTTTGTAGCTGGACCGCTCAGTAGCCGAGAAAAATTTGCAGGCCACCATTGGTGTGTGAGCGCTTTGAGGCTCACCTCGTATTGTTCCTACTGTAGACCCGAGCAGCCATTTTACCAAGGAATCCTTGTTTTAATGCGGAATGATACTTAGAAACTGCGATATGGGTACTGACGGTGCTCACTGCTACTGGGGCATCATTGCTTCTAAACTCTTTTGATGGAAAAAGATAAGTAATATATTTTTTAAAATCATGAATGCATATTAATAGCTTCAATTCAAATAAACTCAACACCACAGAGTTCTTCTGCATTAATCTTCCATTCCACAGTTGGGCCTCCTTTCTTCCACGTGAAGATTCTGGAACATCACTATATTTACCCTATATTTGCTCTATTCTATGATTATACTCAAAATAATTCAGAATTGTTACATCAACACCACAAACAACGGAACTGCTAGGTCAACATTTCCTTGCAGATCTTTTGCCCAGAAAATAAGTCCCACAAAGAATGTTTGCTTAGAGTACTACATTCAGGTTATGTAAGCTGATTCTTTTTTCTGTGTGCTTATGTTACCGATTTGATATATATTGTAATCATTTGTGTTTATCCAGCTTTAGAGCCCTTTAGAAAAATGTTTTGACTTAATATTTTTGAGTATGTAGACCATTTGTACAATTCAAAAGTCAAAACTGTGTAAAAAATAATACTCATTTCCATCCTTATTCATTACACTCTGATCTTATTTAATACCAAGTGTTGTTGGTCTGTTTTAAACTTCCTGTGATCCTTTAAAAAAAAAAAAACACAAGTAGAGACAGGACTATTTGCTTACCTCTCCTTTTATACACAAATGACAGTATGTTATTTATATATTCTATCTTGCTTTTTTCACTTAATATATTTTAAAAATCATTTCCCGTTGATTCAAACATGAAATGTGAGTCTTTGGCTTTCACTTTTTGCAGCTGGGTACATTCCTTTATGCATCTGTACCTTAGCTTATTCAACCAGTTCTTGAAGGGGGCACATTTAGGTCATTGCCAACATTTTGCTCTTATAAATAATCACATAATAAATGATCATCTAAATATGTTGTTTTGTGTTGGTAGAGATGTATTCTCAGCATAGGTTTCTAGAGGTGGGATTGCTTCAGTCAAAACGCAAATGCATATGGAGCTCTGTTAGACATTGCCAAATTTCCCTCCCTAGTGATTATCCTCTGTCCAGAATACATTAAAGTTGTACCCTTACGGCCTCCCTAACAGAGTGTGTTGTACTTTTGCCTGTTTGTTGATCTGTCAGGTGAAAATGGTAACTTGGGATGGATTAACTTGCATATCTCTTATTATGAGTGAAATTGATCCTCTTTCCTATGTTTAGAGGTCATTTATATGTATTTTTCATTTCAATTTTAGTGGATGTGCTGCCGAAGGGAGCGCTATGCTTTCTCTATGATTGTTCGTGTCTTTTGCTAAATTTCTATAGGATATTTGCTCTTGTTTTTCTTCCCTGTTTCTGAGAGCTCTTTATTTATTATGGAGATTAGTTTTCTATTTGTGATGGGTGTGACAAATAGTCTTCCCCCATTTCTTATCTGTCTTTTGACTTTGCTTACAACATTTTTTTTTTATGTAGTCAGATTTATCATCAGGTTATAAAAGAATTTCTCTTTCACTTTTTAAATATTTAGATCTTTGATTTATTTGGGTCTTATCCTGTTGCTGAATATGAAATAAGGATCAAAAACTTTTTTCCAGTGGCACCTGGGTGATTCAGTCAGTTAAGCATCCATCTCTTGGTTTCAGCTCAGGCCATGATCTCACAGTTCATGGGTTTGAGCCCCATATCGGGTTCCACACTGACAGTGTGGAAACTGCTTGGATTCTCTTTCTCCCTCATTCTCTCTGCCTCTCCCCTGCTCACTCTCTCTGTCTCTCTCAAAGCAAATAAGCTTAAAAAATTAAAAAAAATTTTTTTTTCCAAATTGCTATCCAGTCATCCTAACAGAATATATTAAGAAGCTCTAACTTGTGTAGAACTACCATATGATAGAGCAATTTTGCTTTTGTGTATGTATACAAAGAAAACAAAATCATTATCTCTAAGAGATATCAGCACCTCTGTTCATTGCTGCATTATTTACAATAGCCAAGCCATGCAAACAACCTGAGTGTTCATCGAAAGATAAGTGGATAAAGAAAATATCACACACACACACACACACACACACACACACACACACGAATATTATGCAGCCTTAAAGAAAAGAAAGAAATCCTGCCATTGGTGATAACATAGATGGAACTTGAGGGCATTATGCTAAGTGAAATAACTCAGGCAGAGAAAGACAAATACTATATTATCTCACTTACATGTGGAATCTAAAAACAAACAACCAAACAAAAAACAGGGGTGCCTGCGTGGCTCAGTTGGCTAAGCATCTGATGTAGGCTTGGGTCATGATATCACCGTTCATGAATTCAAGCCCAGCATCAGGCTCTGTGCTGATACCTCAGAGCCTGGAGCCTGCCTGGGATTCTCTGTCCGCTTCTCTCTCTGCCCCTCCCCCACTTACACTGTCTCAGTCTGTCTTGAAAATAAAGAAAGAAATAAAAACATTTACTAAAAATAAATAAATAAATAAACTTGTAGAAACAGATTAGTGGTTGCCAGAGGTGAGGGTGAGGTGTGGAGGGAATGGGTAAAGGTGATCAAAAGGTACAAACTCCCACTCATATGATAAATAAGTCCTGAGGATGTAATATACAGTATGGTGACCCTGTTAACAATACTGTATTGCGTATTTAAAACTTACTAAGAGAAGAGATCTGAAAAGCTTTCATCACAAGAAAAAATTTTAACTATCCAAGGTGATAGATGCTAACTAAATTTATTGTGGTAGTCATTTCTCAATATATACATATACCAAATTATTATGTCATATACCTTAAACATATATAACGTATATACCAATTACATCTCAATAACACTGGGAAAAAGTTTTTTAAAAAATGGTGTCTCTTTTCTCCAGTGATTGCAGATGCCACATTTATCACATGGTGAATTTCCAAGTATACTTTAGTCTATTTCTGGACTTTGTGTTCTGTTCCCTTGCTCTATCTATTCATGTAGAGCATTCTGTTTTTATTTTAGAGACTTTATATAATGCTTAGATATCTGATAAGGCTAGTCCCTTGTAGGGAAGTTTTTATGGTGGCTGAAGAATTCCACTGGCATTTAGCAGGTAGGGGCCTGGAATGCTACATATTTTGCAAAGCACTGACTGTCCTGTGCAGTGACAAAGCACCTGGCATCTTGCACAACCTTCAGACAGTCACTGGATTTCATGTAGATGAAAATCTATTTCTAGTGATCTAAGCTTGGAAACTAGCTTTGATTCACATATAAACACAAGGTTTTTGCATGGTTTTAATGCACACTTTATTCCAGATTTTATAATTTTATTTTATTATGCATCATTAGGATTTCAGGAAAGTTATGTCACTGCTGGTGCTCAGAAGTGTCTGAGTCACTAACATAACACTCCTGAATCACTTTGTACCAGTGGCTGCCATCTTTGGGGGAGTCTTTATTTAGATGCAGGTATCTGACTATTTCATCATATCTTTTAGTGGTGTTAATGCACAAACATTTACTATTAAAATACGTGTTTTTTTTAAATCAGAAATTATTTCCCTTTATTTCTTCCTTTTATGAATTTTTTGAATTATGTTGATTTTTAATAATTACATATATAGTAGCATATAAACTATGAATTTCATTTCAGAATACTTTATAAAGTATTTGTTATATATACAGAGGGTTTGGAGCCTTATCACGTTGGGAATCAAGCCTAGACCTGACTCCATCCCTGTTAGGCTGTTTGCCAGGGCATACCTGCATACTGAGATTACTGCACGGGCCTTGGGAGAGGCTGGGGGGATGTTCGCAAACCCATAAGTAGTGCTGGAAGAAGAGCTCAGCATTTTCCTCTGACGTTGACACAATGGTTTCCTTTTTGGTAGCAGGAACAATGTATTACTCAGACCGTGGTAGAAGACAATAGAGGTGAGAACAAAATTCATACCCCAATTGCATTTCCCTCCCCAAGGAAAGCACTGCTTTCAGTTTGGTGGGTGTTCTCCCAGACTTTTAATCTTTTAATATTTTCCATGTCTTTGCAAATGTGTGTATTTGTGTAGGGGGTGTATGTTTGCAGAGAGGATGCTGTCTAGAATACGGCTCAAACGATATTCATTGAGCACCTTGATCTAGACACTAGATACTGAAAATATGAGCAGAGTATGGACCCTGACCTCAAGGAGCTTATAAGTGGGGCAAACCACCAACACCAGGTAGAAAGTGATGCATCAGAAGATACCAAGATACCAAATGCAAAGGGGAGTAGGAAGGAGAGATTAGAAGGCAGAAAGATAGTCCTTTAAATGGTGTCCTTTAAATGGTGACGCCTTACAAAGATATATCCACATTTTAATTCCTGGAACCTGTCAGTGTGACCCTATTTGGGAAAAAAAAAAAATCTTAAAGATGTAATTAAGTTCAAGGGCACCTGGGTGGCTCAGTCGGTTAAGCATCCAACTCTTGATTTCAGCTCTGGTCATGATCTCATGATTCATGAATTCGAGCCCCACAGTCAGGTTCTGAGCTGATAGCACAGAGCCTGCTTGGGATTCTCTCTCTCTCTCTCTCTCTCTCTCTGCCCCTCCCCCACTCACTCTCAAAAATAAACAAACATTAAAAAAAAAGATGTAATGAAGTTCAGGATCCTAAGGTAAAGAGATCATCCCAGATTATCTGGATGAGCCCTAAATCCAATGGCAAATGGTCTCATAAGAAACAGACAAGGAGAAGACAGACACAGAGAAGGCCGTGTGAAGACAGAGGCAGAGATTGGAAAGGATGCAGCCATTAACCAAGGAACTGCCAAAGACTGCCAGCAGCCCCCCAAACAAGGACAGACTTCCCCCAGAGAGCCTCCAGGCCTCCCCCAGAGCCCTGTTGACACACTGATTTCAGGTGCTGGTCTCCAGGACTGTGAGAGAAAAGTTTTTGGTTGTTTTAAGCCACCTAGTGTGGGAATTTTTATAGCAGCCACAGGAAACTAAAATGACCAAATTGGTGTTTGTTTTGTTTTTCTTTTTAAATTTCTAAAACATACCTATCTAGAAAAGTGGCTGAAACATAAATGTACAGTTTAATAAAAAAAATTGTAATGTAAACACCATGCAACCATCACGAAAATCGTAATGTAGAACATTGCCAGGCCCCAAAGCCCCCACACAGCCCTGTCTCTTCCTTTCAATTCCCCTTGCCCCCTCCCATCTTTGGGGATAATCGTTCCCCCATGATCACATCAAATTTCATCACTATGTGTTTATTTCCAAGCAATATAATTTTGTTTTCACCTGCTTTGGAATTTACAGAGGAACACACAGCACTTCTTGTCTTTGTTTATTTCACACTAAGTTTGTGCAATTCATCGTGTTGGCCAGTGCAGCCATTTTCATAGTGGCATGAAATACCACCGTGTGGATAAGCTGTAATTCATGATCCAGTCTTTTTCTGGATGTTGGGTTGCTTTCATGTTGGGGCAATTACACTCTTACACGAGTACCTGGGTGTTCATGTGCTTGAGTTTCCCTGAGGTATATACCTGAGTACAGTTTCTACGTTTGCCCACGTTCGAGGACTATGAACCATGTTCATGACATTAGTTAGGTCAAACTGTTTTCTGAAGTGAAAGTGCCCATTTACCCACACTTTTGCCCCCCTTTTCATTAATCGCTGGTATTGCCAGACTTTAAAATTTTGGCCAATCTAGCAAGTGTCTAGTGGTATCTCACTGTGGTTTAAGTGTGAATTTCCCTTGTTACTAAGGGGTTTGATCCTTTTTTCATGTTTGTTGACTATTTGGATATTCTCTTTAGTGGAATGCCTAATTACCCATTTTAATTGGATTATTTGCATTTCCTTATTCACTTGTGGGGGTTCTTTATATAATTTGACTGTGGTCTTTTTGGAGGTTGTGTTTCCTAGGAAATAGACCCTGAGAGAGAAGTGTGCTTGCAGGATATTTATTGGTGAGTGCTCTTAGTATTAACCCCTGTAGGAGATGAAGGAAGTAGAACCAGGCAAAAAGAAAAGTTGGGTTGTGGTGTGGTCACAACAACGTTTCACAGCCCCATGGAAGCACTGAAATCAGATGGCCTTGAAGAGTTGATAGAAGTTGGGGCAAGGTGGTGGCTGAGTTTTCACACCCATGCAGGGACCAATCATTGGATGAAGCTACCACTGGGAGAGTGCATGATCTAGGTCAAGTGATGCTCTTCAATTGAGGATGAGTCCTGAGGGTCTCAGCTGGGAGCTGTTGGCTGTAGATATTCCCAGCAGCCAGAAGAAAGAGTTCTTCTGGCCTGAGACTGGGATGGGGTTGGGGAATGCAGGTGGCATACCACAGCATCAGACTATTACAGAGCCCTTCATCCGATATATATGTTGAAACTTTGGTTTCCTATTCTGTATCTTACCTTCTCAGTCTCTAATGGCAGTACTATGAGCTGAATTGTGTTTATATTTTTCTCTTGGAAAAACTCTTCTGCACGTGGCAAGCAATAGTGGAGCCGGTCCTTGGATTCCAGGTATCTCGCTCCTTCTATTCTCTGTGTCTGGCTGAAGTTTGACATGAACGTCCGTATTAAAATTTGTTAAATGGTTTCTTGGATCTGCCTTTGTATTGTGCTATGGGATGAATAATAACCCCCCAAATTTTATATTTTGAATTCCTAACCCTCGGCACCTCAGAATGTGACTATATTTGGAGATAGTGTCTTTAAAGAGGTGATTAAGTTAAAATCAGGTCAGAAGCTAATGCAGTATGACTGGCGTCCTTGTAAGAAGATGAGATTGGGATGCATGGGTGGCTCAGTCAGTTACGTGTCTGACTTTTGAGCTCAGCTCAGGTCTTAATCTCAGGGTCGTGAATTCAAGCCCTGTGTTAGGCTCCCTGCTGGGTGTGGAGCCTAGTTAAAAAAAAAAAAAAAAGAAGAGATTGAACAACCTGAGTGTCCATCAATAGATGAATGGATAAAGAAGCTGTCGTATACATACACCCAATGGAATATTACTCAGCCATGAAAAAGAATGAAATCTTGTCATTTGTGACAACATGGATGGAGCTAGGGGGTATCATAAGTAAAATAAGTCAGACAGATAAAGACAATAATTGTGTGATTTCACTTATATATGGAATCTAAAAAAAACAAAGCAAACAAACAAATGAAACAAAACAGAAACAGATGCACAGATACAGAAAACAATTTGGTGGTTGCCAGAGATGAGGGGGTTGGGGAAGGGTGACATGAGGGAAGAAGATTAAAAAGTACAAACTTCCAGTTATAAAACAAATAGGACCCAGGAATACAATGTATAGCATAGGGAATATAGTTAATAATATGTAATAACTTCCTATGGCAGCAGAGGCTAGCCAGCTTTATTGTGATGATCACCTTGTAATGTATATAAGTGTCAAATCACTATGTTGTACATCCAAAACTAATATAATGCTGTGTGTCAACTGCTCTTCCATAAGAAAAAATCCGAAGAAAAAAAGAGAGATTAGGATACAGGCATGCTCAGAAAAACAAAAAACAAAAAACAACAACTTGAAAACACAGGGAGAAGAGAGCTATTAACAAGCCAAAGAGAGAAATCTCAGAGGAAATCAACTTGGCTGACACCTTGACCTTGGACTTCTAGCCTGCAGAATTGTAAGAAAGTAAATTTCTGTGTAAGATGCCCTGTCTGTAGTACTTTGTTGGGGTAGCCTGAGCAAACTATATAGGCACTGTTTAAAAAAATGAACAAAAGTTTGTAATTTAATGTAATTGAAGTAATTGGACATATCAGTTTGCTCCTTTATGCTTCCTATATTTTATTTAAAACACTGGTCCCTCCTCTAGGTTTAAGACACTAACTTATGTTGTTTTCTAAAAGCTTTGGTTTTTTAGGAAGAGGAGGGAATTCATGGACCAGGTTGGAGGGACAATAAAAGAAGAGTATTCCAGGGAATGGAGTAGAAGCAGAAAAAAGAACAGGCAGAATTTCCCCGTATGAGTTTACTGCTGCTACTGTAACAAATTATCACCAACTTCATAGCTTAAACCAACACACATTTATTATCCTAGGGATCTGGAGGTCAGATGTCTCAAAGGGGGCTCAATGAGCCAAAATCCAGGTGCTGGCAATGTTGTGTTCCTTCCAGAGGAGAATCTGTTTCCTTTCTTTAGAAGCTTCTAGAAGCCACCTGCATTCCTTAGCTTGTGGGCCCTTCCTCCATCTTCAGGGCAGCAGAGTCAGACTGAGTCCTCTTCATACTGCCTCTTTCTGGTTCTTTCTCTTCTGACTCTCACTTTCATTTGTGAGGACACTTGTGACTATGTGGGGCTCACCCACATATCCGGGACAATGTCTCCAGTTCAAGGGCAGCTATTAGCAACATGAATTTCTTCTGCAACCTTAATGCCACTTTGGCATGTAACCTAATAATTTCACAGGTTCTGAGGTTAGGATGTGGACATCTTTGGTGGCCATTATTCTGCCTACCTACCTTTGGCTTCCTACATTATACTGGCTAACAACTCTTGCTTCTTTTCTTGTGACCACCTCAGAGGAGCCAGGACACTTGTCCAGATGAAGTTTGGGTGTTCTATGTGGGTCTGAGACAGTTTTCTGGTCATTATCAGCATTCTTGATGGGGCCTGAGATCCCACAGTACTTAACAACTGGTGTTGGAAGAAAAATGGCTCCATCGTCAAGGCTTTGAGGCTATTTTTTAAAAAAAATTTTTAATGTTTATTTATTTGTGTGTGAAAGAGACAGACAGACAGAGTGTGAGCGGGGGAGGGGCAGAGAGAATGGGAGACACAGAATCTGAAGCAGGCTCCAGGCTCCCAGCTGTCAGCACAGAGCCTGATGTGGGGCTCGGGCCCACGGACCATGAGATCATGACCTGAGCCGAAGTCAGACACTCAACTGACTGAGCCACCCAGGTGCCCCAAGCTCCGAGACTATTTTTTGCCTCAACCACTATCTAGCAGCAAGCATGATACAGAAGCAGAGAGCTATTGTGTCCTCACCTGCAAGTTAGGTTATTCTTTAAGTCAACTCAAGTCATTTGAGTTATAAATCTGTGAGTGCACATTTGGGATCGAACACCCTACAAGCAGCAAAATTAGCCAAAAATTGGAGGGTAGGTGGGAAACGGAGAAAAATAATTATAATTTTAAATGAAGAGGGGGCTGCTCTTTTCTTTCTGCAATTGAAACGTGGCTCTTTTCCTGACTCAGAATAAATAAGGCTTTCTATATTCTTCTACAAGGTAAAAGGCATATTTTAAAAATATATGAAGAGATATATGTTCCCTCCTGCCCTTCATCAACATAAGCTGCACGGAAGATTCCCCTCTGGTGCCATTTGTCCTGTTCCCCATGCTAGGCTGTTCTGTCACTACGTGGCAGGTGTTCGCCTGAGGCCCCGGTTGCTCTGGCAGTGCCTTGGGGCCTGTGAAGTTTGGGGCTCCCAGGAGCACATAGCATATGGCCTCACTGAACATGTGGGGTGGAAAGAGAGCCCCATGATGAAGGTTGATTCATGGAGCCCAAATGGTGTTCGTAATGGTACTCCATTAAGCTCTTCTTACCCGGGGCTGTATTTCCAGGTGTATAGTTTCCTTTCTTTATTGTCTTTCTTTTCGAGGTGTGGGTTTGGGGGTGGAGAACACTCTGGGCGGGGAAGATCTTTCTCACTTGTTCAACCGTATTCTCTCCCTCTCTTTCTCCACCACCTCTGGCTATACAATAGATCTAAATCTGGCCTTTAACTTTGTGATAAACCACCAGTCACTGCTTTGAATCTTCTGAAATTGGAAATACTGAGCATATGTCCCCTTAGGTACCAGGGGAAAAGTATTTTCTTGTTCACAGAGATGTCACCTCTTTTTCTCTGTAAAATTCTGCCC
This sequence comes from Panthera leo, assembly GCF_018350215.1. Lineage (NCBI taxonomy): Eukaryota > Metazoa > Chordata > Mammalia > Carnivora > Felidae > Panthera > Panthera leo. The sequence continues at coordinate 54,351,669 of NC_056681.1, read as the reverse complement.
TGAAGCAGACCTCATCTCTGGGCTTGAATAGAAATGTGACTCGAACGTAATAATGTGGTAGACTTTTTTTTAAGCCAGTGAATATTGTCTCCTCCAGAATGGTCGGTCACTCTGAAGGGCTAAGCATGTATTCCAATGATCTCCTTTTGGGAAATTGGTTTTAGACCCTGCCTCACATTTTGGTGTGGGGTAATTCCCAGTATTAATGAATGTTCATCCTTGAGGAGTGTTGTAGTTTTGGAACAAACTGCAGGTTCTTCAGAGCCCTGTGACAAAGGGGTGAACAAGTATGATAGCACCATATTTATGATTAAAAATGAAGATATTACTCCAGTGACTTTCAAAGGAGGCTACACCCTGTGGGGGCAGATCTGAATCTTGGGCGGAGGGGGGAGGATGCATATGCATTTACATACAGTGTTATAATTTTGTATCTGAAAAATGGAAAAACACCTATTTAAAACCTGAAATAATATTAAAGAAAGACATGAGATCTTTTAGATTTTTACAAAAGGGAATAGGGTTTTAAATTTTTAAGAACTTGCTCTTAAATAATAGAGGAAATGTCCTTGTGTATCTAGGAAGTGAGCTGTGAGCATGAGTTCCCTCAATGTCTCAAGGTCACGGTAGTGGTAGCTTAGTGGTGTAGCTGTCCTTACCTTGAAGGCCCATCTCAGAAGTATAAGTGCAGGTGCACAGTAAGTGCCAGAACGGCCCCCCATTCCATCACACTCAGGGCTGATCAGGACGCCCAGAAGCAGCAGGCTTAGTTCTATAGGGAATTTTAATGGGGTTCTTTCACCAACCTGAGAGCCTCTGGAGAAAGTCCATCTGTAATGGATAGGAATCTGGAAACCATTTAATCTGTGGAAAAACTGAAGGAATTGACATTCTGTATAGTCTGAAGAGGAGGCCAATGGGATACATGACAGCTGCCTTCACCTATTTGACAGGCTTAACATGAAGAAAAGCTTTTTGACTTATTCTATGATCTTCAGTGGGGCATTTTCTTTTCTTTTTTTCTTTTCTTTTCTCTACTTCTTTCCTTTTCTTTCTTCCTTCCATCCTCTTTTCCTTCCTTCTTTCCTTCCTTCCTTCCTTCCTTCCTCCCTTTAACTTGATTTATTTAAAAAAAGATTTAAGGCAACTTGTAATGATATATATGATAAAACAAGAAAAAAAAATTTCAGCATCTAGGTGATAAAATTAAGATACAGAAGGAATAAAGTTTGGGAAAATATATAAAATAAAACTGTGATTAGTACACAAAGTGTGTTGAGAAGTAAGCTACAAACTCAGCTCTAATATTTTAAGACAGAGTTAAGTCAATGAAGTGAAGACAGCTGGGCTTGTGAGTAAAACAAGCAGATATTGCCAAATGATCATTGTCCAGCAATGGGATGGGTTACCTTGGGTGTGCTGAAAGATGACAGAACCAGGCCCTACTCCCCATTGTCACCCACATTATGGAAGGGAATCCCATACTGGAAGGGAAGAGAAGCTGGATTCAATGAACTCAAATTCCACAAAAGTTGTTTATGACTTGATCTCATATTCTATACTTGCAGTCATAGCCAAGGCCAAGTGACCACATGTAGGTTACCGTAGTGGTCTCTGAAATAGGAAAGATTATTGTAGTCCTCCAAGCACTTTCCCAATTCCTTCCTGATGCCTGCAACCCCAAAGCCAAGTACTAGTTCCCTAATGAGACAGAAGGCTGAGAAAACAAGACCTGGGGGTTTGCAACACACTTTGAAAAATTATGTCAAGTTGTAAATGACACAGAGCCTTTCCAAAGCGCAGAAGCCATGGAAATGGAAAAGGCAATAGAAGGAGCAACTTTCAGGGCTGATCCACTTTGGATTCCCAAGCCATCGGGACAGCTCTCACACCTGGTCATGAGGACCACATTTTTACATGAGAAAATATGTGTTCAGTGTTTTGAGAGACCAAGGTATAACCTCCATGACATTTCTCTGGTTAGCGTACTATCTAGGGAGGCTAACTTGGTCATAAACAACTTCTAAATCTCTGTGGCTTAATACATATATTTTTGCTCATGTCCCAGCCAAAGAAGCAGACACAGCTCTCCTTTACAGGAGTAACATGAACCTTGGTGCTTTCTATCTTCTTGAGCCGCCATTTTCCTTTTGCCTCCGAGTTTGCTACACAAGAGGAAAGAACGTATTGAGGATTGTGTGTGGCCTCACCTCTGTTCACACCTCTGTCACCCATTTCCTACCGTAAAAGAATTATTATCTCACCAGGTGGGTCCAGATTTCTTAGAAAAGCAGCTTTCCTGATTCACCACCAGGAGAAGGTATGACATGGAGGACAAGTTTGTGGGCAGGAGACTGTTAACTTGGGTTCTCTGCCTGAAGCAGTGAAAGAAATCTGGCTTTGCTTCTGAAAAGGAAGACCTGTTGAAAGGAGCTAGTCAGATTTGGTGAGCCTGGGGCTTCATCAGGGCTGGGTGAAGGTAAATGACTGGTGAAGAGTGCTCACTGGAGCTTCCTAAAGAATTTGAGAACATGAATGTCTCGTGTTCACTTGAAGTTTGCTTGTCTAAACTGATGTAATGTAAGCAATCTCTCAAATCTTCAAATATTTCAAATCTTCAAATCTTCAGCAGGCTTTGTACACACAAAATTACCAGCATCCAACGGGGTTCCAAGATGTAAGCAACAGAAACACCTTCTGGCTAGGTGAGAAACAAGTGAATTCAGGAAATGATATTAACTTTCTCAGAGAATCCCCAAGAGCCAGAGAACCAGATGGAGGCCATATAGTCAAGGGTTATGCCCCATATCACTCCCTGGGATGGTCTCCATGGAAACCACCCTGCAGGCATCTATGGGCACAGACACAAACACTTCTGAGGTGGGCCACAGGACACTGCCCTGGAACCCCATTACCACTCTCCCTGAAGTCTGTGGGTAGCTGCCACCACCTTAGACAGCATCTCTAGCTTCAGATTCAGGGTTTTGCATGAGTTCATCTGGGATACTTGCCTGGGCCCAGCTGCAGAGAGGCTGGCAAAACAAATGAGCTTCAAAAGGTGTGAGAGGTCTCAAATCTAGGAAGGCTGAATCAAAATGAATGACAGGTGTCCACTTGGTGACTCTATTTGGAAAGTGAGGAAGACATTATATACATTTTTTGACTGGATCAATGGAGAACAGAGATGTGGGACCTTACAGTGTATGAACTGAGGAAGGAGGAATAAATCCCCACATTGCCTCATCACCTGTTTTTCTTGCAGAAATCATGGGGGAGGTTGTGGACATCCACAGATTGTAGAGTAAGGGGTTCATTCAACATACTCTAGCTTAGATCTCAAGGGGTAGATGGGCCCCAGATATTGTTATATGATCAGGCTCTTTCAGTAACAGAATGCCTTAAATCTTCCCTTTCAAAATAAAAACTTATTAAGGGAAAATTATTCCAAGCCATAGTCAGATAGGTAGCATATTCTGTGATCTCTGTATCAGAGTGTAGCCTAACTGGCTGTGTCTCTATAGATAGGCAAGCCACTTAACCTTTCTGGGTTTCTGTTAAATGAAGGATTCTGGAGGGGTTGATACAATGTTTTGCAATCAGCATTCATAGTTTAGTCCATTTGTTTTAGGGAAAGTTCCCCCCATACTTTATTGAGCTATAATTTACATAAAGTATACAAATATAAAGTATATACATTAATAACTGTCTTGGCTCAGGCTGCTCTAACAAATATGCCATAGACCGAGTGGCTTAAAGAGTACACACTTACTTGTCACACTGCTGGAGACTGGGAAGTCCAAGATCAAGGCACTACCAGATTTGCTGTCTGGTGAGAGCCAGTTCTTGGTTCATAGACAGGCCTCTTATTGTCTTCCCATGACAGAGAGTAGAGAGCAGGAAGCAAGCTTTAGTGTCTCTTCTTATAAGGGCACTAATCCCTTTCGTGAGGGCCCCACTCTCATAATCTCATCATGGCCAGACTTCCTTATACCATTGCATTGGGAGTTAGGATTTTACCTTATGCATTTTGGAGGGACACAAACCTTCAGTCCTTACAATGACTTTTACATATATAAATACACACACGCGCACACACACACACACATTACCCTGATCAAGAGATATGGAATATTTTTTCTACATCCAGGGAATCTCTGTTGCCCTTTCCAGTCAATGTCTTCCCAAACTTAGCTACTATCCTGACTTACATCACCATAATTTAGGTTTGCCTGTTCTTGAACATATAAAATAGAATCATACCATGTAGGTGTTTGTATCTGGCTTCTTTCATACAACATGATACCCGGAGTCATCTTGGGTAAATTTTAAAAGCTGGAATTGATCATTTTGGAACAGAAAAAATTTCACTGGCTTTTCAAACAGATACATGGTACCACAATACCATAGTACCATGGTCCCCCTGGTACCAGAGAATGGGGAGATTTTTCTAGATTGGCAAAGAGGACAATGACATCTCCTCAGAGATCTGTGATCTTGGTGTAGCTGCAGACTGTGATTTCAGTGCTGATTCCAGACTTCCAAAGATTTTATTAAGAAAAACAGTGAGGCAAGAAAGGAAGAAGAGATGAGGGGTGGAAGGAGAGGAGCAGACAAGAGAAAAGATAGGGGCTGCTGACTAGCTGCAGGAGTTTACTCTTCCTCTTCATTTTCTGGCATATAATGTTCCCTCAGAGATGAAGCACAGTTGTGTAAACAGATCTGTGCCTGTAATGTGAGGAAGAAGGGAGGAGAGCCAAGTAAAGCAGAGATTTCTGGAAAACAGGAAGAACTTGCCTGAAATAGAATAGCTCATGCCTTCATGATGGAGCTTCTTGAGAACTCATCAGGCGTAAGTAAAAATCAGACGCAGTGCAAACAAAGCATGACTGGCACCATGCCTTTTGCCCACCTGTGATGTCACTGTCCCTTGTCCTGGCCCCACATGCTGGACAACTGTGCAGCAGTGGGCTGATGGAAGAACTGGACAGGCTGAGGACTTGATGCGTCACTGGATCATTAGCCAGCGAGGGGAGAGTGGCTGGCATCGGCATGAGCTGTATCTCCCAGTCCCCAACTGACCAGCTGTTCTCAGCAGAAAGGCATTTCTAACTTTCGGTAAATTACAGAGGGCATTGTAACTGTGAAGTATTTCGTGAGAGATGGGGGATGGGCTTTTTAACTCTTGGGTCTTTGTTCATGAACAAGCAGTTCTGTACACAGTGAAAATTCCACCCTTAAGCATTATCTCCTTGTGTAACAGATTTTTGCCTTTTTACCTATATTTTTCTTAACTGTAAGTTTTTAAGGGAGGGATTTAAAACTTTTTTTTTGCTCTGACCAGAAGTGGCCCTGTGTTCCAGTCCATTCTCTGGTCACTTTATTTTCCTCTGATCAATATTCAGACACCCCTCAAACAAGCCAATGGTTCTGTCTACGTACCAACAAAGTCTCTTGAACTTGAATTCCTTTGAACAAATTTCCTGAACAGGGGCAGCTGAGGAATTGAGGACTGCTACTCTCCATCCATCCCTTTGGCCTTGCTGAAATCATATCTTTAAAGGCAATGTAAAATCCAGGGACACTGAAAATTATTCCATGCTCCAAATCGGTCATGTTCCAACTTGAATTGACAAAAATGGAATAAACAATGAGACACCAGTCCACACTTTTAGAATGGCCCAAATCCAAAAGAAAATCTGACAATAATAATTTCTGGTAAGGATGTAGAGCAACAGGAATTCTCATTTGCAGCTGGTGGAAACGCAAAATGGTAAAGTAACTTTGGAAGACAGTCGGACAGTTTGTACAAAGCTAAACATACTCTCGCTGTAAGATCCAGAAGTTGCACCCCTGGGTATTTACCTTACTGATTCGAAAACTTACATGTACTCAAAACTCTGTACACAAATGTTTAGAGCAGGTTTATTCATAATTGTCAAAACCTGGAAGCACGCAAGGTGTCCGTCAATAAGTGAATGGATAAACAGATGGCAGCAAACCCAGACAATGGAATATTATTTAGAGATTAAAAGGGAATGGGCTATCAATCCACACAACATGATGAATCTTAAATGCATTATGTTAAGTGAAAGACTAATCTGAAACGACACTATACATCGTGGGTCCATTTATATAACATCCCACCTTATCGAGGTGGGAAACAGATCAGTGATTGCCTGGAGCTTAGGAAGGAGGAAGGCTGAATAGGAAAAGCACTCAGGAGAAGCACATTTTAAGGCTGTGAAAATATTTTTGCATGACACTGTACTGGTAGAGACATGCCACAATGCATTTATCAAAATGCATAGGATCTTGCAGCAAAGAAAGTAAAATGACATGTATGCAAATTATAAAAAAATCAGTGAGGAGGTCAGAGGATTGCAGGATACAGTGCAGACTGAGAAAAGAATTTAACTGTGTTACAAATGTGTGACATAATCCTGCTGAAGAAAGTGGGGGAGGAGGTGTTGTCTTGGGTAACTTTGGGAATGAGTGGAGTCCACAAGACCAAAGACAGGAGAAACTGTATATCTCATCAACTGTATTCTAGTTGATGAAGTTGTTTCTTGCAAGTGTATGGGTTAACAATTCTGATAGTGCTGTGTAAGTATACTTGGATTACAAGAATTAATGAAAGATGGTGGAAGATGGGAGCCAGGCTTCTCTGTGTTGGAGTGGGAGTTTATAGCTAAGTAAGGGGAAGCCTCAAATGAACTATGCAGTATTCCATGTGAGTTAGTACAGACATCAGTACGGACTCATGTTGAGCTTACTCTATATCGTTCCAATTTTAGTATATGTGCTGCCGAAGCGAGCACGGGCTTACTCTAGATACAGATGGATAAATGTAGAAACAATCCTGGATATGTGCACACACAGGCAAATGCACACTCACATATCTCCACACTCTGTCTGCTGAGAGGGCCTGGGAGCAATGACACTCCAGCATCAATGAGCACACCTTGAGCTCAGACCTTGGTTTCTAATACCGTGCTTCAATAAGAGGAACCAGGATCCTCTGAGAAGTGGCTGGAGACGAACCTTCAAGGTCTTGTAGTGCCAGAAAATAAAGAAGAGTTTAAAAAACAAAATGATGGGGCTATGTCAAGAAAACACAGGAACCAACTGAAGGAATGACCAGGGCTAGAACAATGTTAGCAGCAAAATTACATCAGATTATAAGCCAAAGCATAAAATAATATCCATGTGTCCACACTTACATAAACAAATGATTGTATAAATAAATAAGTGGGGGTGGGTAGACAGGTCTCCTGTGCAGAATTCCACATAATTTATGTAGAGACTCACCCTCTCAAGGAGGTGGAGCATAATTCCTGCTCTTAAGTGTGGGCTGTTCTTAGTGACTTCCTTCCAGAGGGCAGGCAGTAGGGAAGAGGTGGGGTGCAGTGGGAAGAGCAACCTTGCAGTGGCGAAGCCTGACAAACGCTACCTCAGCCAGGTAGTCAAGATCAGCACCGTTAGGGATGAGTCATGTTGATAGCTTGTACGCTTGACATGTTGTGACAAGAGAGACACGTCAGCTCTGTGGTTTTTCATCCCCACATCCCATGAACCCTCTCTAAGCATGAGAAAAACACCTCAATTGTGAAACCTTCTACAAAATACCTGGTCCTCTCTCAAAACTGCAAAGGTCAAATACAAAGAAAGTCTGAGAATCTGTCACATTCTAGAGGAGCCTGAGGAGACTTGACAATTCACTGTGATGTGGTGTTCTCAGTGGGATCCTGGGATAGAAAAGGGACATTAGGTAAAAACTGAGGACATACGAATAAAGCATGGACTTAATAATAATAATGCATCACCGTTGGTTCATTAATCATGACCAATGTACCACAGTAGGGTAAGATGTTAACAGGGAAGCAGAAGTGATTAAGTGAGGAATCTGGAGATGGGAGATCATTCTGAATGTACACTGGGTCTATGTCCATGTACACTGGGTGGGCTCCAGTGTAATTGCACGGGTCCCTGGGGGAGGTTTGACCCAGAAGAGGATCAGGAGATGTGACAACAGAGGCAAGATGCTGTGGTGCTGGACTAGAAGACAGAGAATTGAACCATGAGCCAGGGAATTCATGGAATGCAGCTCCAGAAGCTATACAAGGCAAGGAAATGGATTCTCCTCTAGAGCCAGTGGAGGGATCCTGGCCTGCCGGCATTTTGATTTTGAACCAGTGAAACTAATTTCAGGCTTCTGGCCTCCAGAACTGTAAGAAAATAAATGTGTGTTGAATTAAGTCACCGAGTTTGTGGTACTGTTACAGCAGCCGTAGGAAATAATCTCTCTGCCTCTCTTTCTCTTGCTCTCTCTCTCTCTCTTACACACACACACACACACACGCACACACACACACACACACACACTGCACCAGGAGCAAGAAGCCACAGGAGGAATCAGAAATCACATATGGATGTGTTTTTGTAACACACTCTCTCTCCCCGCAACCCTGTGAGTAAGTAAGCAGGGAAGATATTAGCAGTGTGCCCATTTTACAGATGAGGAAGCAGCTGGGGCCAGTGCCCCATTACTTGTGGGTAGGAGATCCAGGACTCACGCCTAGACGTTTGGACGCAGAGTCCAGGGCTCTATCTCCTGATTTCTCAAGCTCTCCCCTCTGCTGGCTTAGCACATCCCAAAGTTAATCTCCTTCGTTGAGAACAACCTTTCCCTTCTGCTTGTCACCTGCCAGGAATTCCTCCCCGTGACGCGCTCACCTAGGCCATCGTGCATCACTCCATCAGTTGGCAAGACTCAGAAATGAGTGTTATGAAAACTCAGAAAGCGCTAGGACATTTGTTTGCAATCACTAGTTCCCAGGGAACCGGGCTGTCTAACACCGTGGCCACCCCTCTCTCAGCCAGAGCCTGAGGCATGATCTGAAGACATTTAGGAAAGGATTTGGGATGGAAGCAGAATACCGAACGAACATGGCCTTTCAGAAGACTTCACCGTTCAAGCGCAAGGGTTTTAAACACTTCCCCCCCCACCAGTCAATGTGTACCCCGTTCTCTCTAATTCAAGGGGCACCTCAAGAAGGGACAGCTTGTCATGGAGCAAGCAAGGTCATTTCCACAGGCCAGACACTCAGGCAGCACTAGCCTCAAATATTTGAAATAGGTTGTGTCATGGACGGGAAGGACGGGCGCTCCTCTATTGGGTGGGAGGGAGGAGGCAAAAAGTGTGAGAGTAGAGGGTGTGTGTGATATTCTGGCTCCAGGGACGGGACTAACACAGACCCGCTGCGTCCTGGAGGTGGGATCCTAGCAGTGCTTTGATCATGGCAGGCTCTGATGGCAGGATAATTCTCACTAACAGCAGACCGGTCTGTGCCCTAGACTTCACATCTCTCCCTTCATGTGATCCCTTCATGTGATCCTCCAACAAACAAGTCTCATTTTGCAGATGAGGAAAAGGAGGCACGGAGTCATTAAAAAACTTGGCGGAGCAGGGATTTGAACCCCACATGTCTGGGTGGCAGTCTGATATACACCAACACGTTCCTTTCTAGTGACATGTGGAGCCTTTTTTTCTCATCTGATCTTTTTCCTGTCTTCCCCTGAGAGCTGAGTTAGGAAATCTACAATCCCTGCCCTCACCCCACCTCCCCATGTCCCCACTTTTTTTTCTATAGGAAGCCAGTTAGTTGCCTCAGAGAAAAGAGCTGAGGCGTGGAGAGATGAAAGAACTCGCCGAAGACACACAACCATGTGAATTCTGACTGTTTGGCTCCGAGGCCCATACTTCTGGCCATTATTCTAAATCAGGGATAAAAATAGAGCCTAATATTTAGGGGGGTTGCTTTGTTTTTTGTTTTATTTTAATGAAGAGAACGTATTCCAAGCGCTTTCCTTCATGACCTGCCATACGCCCTCAGTAAACACCAACGAACACTAATACTACAACCAAGTACCAAATAACCCCAAACTGCCATGCTGAACACTGCTGTGTTTCCCCTGTCTTCTTTCTTTGCTATAGCTTGTCGCTTATTATTGCTGCCTCCGATTTGTGCTCCTCCATTTTAGTCTTTGCTTTTACACAATTCAACGTGCTAATGGAAGAGACGCATTTTGCGTTGCCTGTCTGGGGCCATGTTTGTACCTGGTAACCCACTGCACCTCGGCCATAGCTGTTGGGACCAGGAGTTGGCACCCGACCCAGCCCTAAATGAGCCTGAGCCAATCGGATTCTCTGTCTCCTGGGGAGTTTGGAATCGGGAATCTGAGACGGTGAGTGAAGATGGTTCTTGAACTGAAAGGTCTGGTGGAATTAGAGCTGGCGTCAGCTCCTGGGTAAATCAAAGGCACTGTGATACCAGTGCTGGAGCAGCAGGGAAGCCACCACTCCACCTAGAAGGTGGGTCCTTGGAAGATGCAGAAGAATGGGGCAGACAACGGGGGGGGGGGGGGGGGGAGGAGAAGAGAAGTCACGTGATTCCATCCAAGGTGAGGTAGTAACTTCCATCTTCAAAGTTCAAGTCCAGCCGGGACAGGGGAGGGGGCGGGTAGCATGACTATATTTCCTGTCCCTGAATTTCTGAGAGATTGTCCAGAGTGATTTGTTTTTCGCGTGAACTCCTCTGCGTGGGTTTCTCTTCCTTGCAACACACCCGATATGAGCTATACTCTTCCTGCAGAGACAGCTGTTTGAGCTCTGATAGCTTTTGCATAGTTTGTAGCTCTTACAGTTGAGAGGATTACCTAGAGCAGTAGTCTGCAAAGAGGGGTCTGCAGACACCTGGGATCCCTTAAATCCTTCCAGGGGATCTGCAAAGTTAACACTTTTCTGGTAACAATACTAAACGTGATGTTAAAAAAATCTTGAACGAGTAAAAGATCCATTGAAAGTACATATGGGGCACGCAGGTGGCTCAGTCAGGTACACATCCAACTTTGTCTCAGGTCATGATCTCATGCTTCGTGGGTTCGAGCCCCGCATCGGGCTCTGTGCTGACAGCTCAGCAGAACCTGGAGCCTGGTTCAGATTCTGTGTCTCCATCTCTCTCCACCCTCTCTCACTCACGCTCTGTCTCTCTGTCTCTCTCTGTTAAAAATGAATGAGCATTAAAAAAAAAACACACAAGACAGATCAATGCGTTTTTTTTAAAGTTCTTCATGTTTGAATAAACATTTTTTAAAAAGCACAAGATAGATCAATGCATCTAAAAGAATTTTTAATGCTTTTTTTTGAGAGAGAACGGTGAGATCATGACCTGAGTCGAAGTTGGATGTTTAACCGACTGAGCCACCCAGGCGCCCCAGATCAACGCATTTTTAATGGGACAGTAAGAAAAGTTTATTGATTCGATTTGCGATTTCTCATTACAGCTTACCTTTGAGAAGCTACTACTTCTGAGCTTTGGAGTAGTACCAAAGAAGAATGTCCACAATTATCCAAAAACGGGTATCTAAAATACTACTCCTTATTCCAATCACACATCTATCGAGGCTGGATTTTTTTCAGGCACTTCCACCAAAACAACATATTGCAACTGAGGGAATGTGGAAGACACGAGAACCCAGCTGTATTTCATTAAGTCAGGTATTACAGAGATTTGCAAAAATATAAAACAAGGCCATAAATATTATTTATCCTAACATGTAATGGGTTTATTGTGTTTTTTTATTTTAAAACATTTTTTAATGTTTATTTTTGAGAGAGAGAGAGAGAGAGAGAGCGCGTGCACACAAGTGGGGGAGGGGCAGAAAGAGAGGGAGACAGATTCTGAAGCCGGCTTCAAGTCTGAGCTGTCAGCACAGCGCCTGACGCGGGACTTAAACTCACGAACCCTAAGATCATGACCTGAGCCGAAGTCGGACGCTCAACCAGCTGAGCCACCCAGGCGCCCTTATTGTTTTAAATACTTTAATAATACCTGTTTTCATTAACTTCAAATTTAGTAAATGTTAACAGATATACATAACCTACACAAAGACTCCTTGAGTCTTTTGATAATTTTTAAGAATGTAAAGAGAGTTCAAGACCAAAAGGTTTGAGAATGACTGGTCCCACCCACCAACCATGTGGCTAAAGTGTACCTTCTGCAGCTTTCCTAAAAATCATCATCTAGTCTCAGCTCCATCTTTTCTTGGAATAGGAAGCTTGCTAATTGTCCAGTGGTCCCATTCCAGGTAATGGCCTGAAGTGGTCCCACTTCTAGCCTCAGCAATCATGCAACATCTTGCAGATGCCTCTGCCCAGCTAAGGCAGCCATCTGCCATCCCCCTCCTTTTCCAGAGCAAATGCTTCATCCCTTGCTTTCTGACTTGGTTAGTGAATTCGTCATCCACACTTGGTCTTATTTGTACCCATTCTAGTTTTCTACTGTCCCAAAGGTCTTTCTTCTTATTACTTCCAAGGTTAAGGGTATTTCTCACATGATTCATGTTTATATAAACCTGACTCCAGAATAATTGAGAGTTTCTAGAGTTATGTTTACCAGACTCAATAGCTAGCTTACATGTTACAGGACTACTTTGTACACATCTTTGAGTATTTGTAAGCCGCCACTCCCATTTTTTTTTCTTTTTACTAAAATGATACAAGTGTGGTGAACTCCTAGCTTGGTTTCCACATGGAGATAACTCTACTAAAGCAATACTCCTGATCTCTTGTCCGTCCTTCGTTCTCTGCAGGGAAGGAGACTTACCCAGTCCCAAGTGAGGCAGGCTTGTGGCTTCCAGTGCTGCCCACTACAGGGTAGGTAAATTCAACTCGGGGGTTCAGTATTTTTTTGAATTTTTAAAAAATGTTTATTTACTCTTGAGAGAGAGAGACAGAGCATGGGCGAGAGAGGGGCAGAGATGGGGGGGGAGACACAGAATCTAAAGCAGGCTCCAGGCTCTGAGCTGTCAGCACAGAGCCCAATGCAGGGCTCGAACGCATGAACCATGAGATCATGACCTGGACCAACGTCAGATGCATAGCCAACTGAGCTACCCAGGCGCCTCAAGGGGTTCAGTATGAGCAAGCCCTTTGGCTGCCAGCTCTACCCTCTTGCTCCAATCTAGTCTTTGTCTGTAACAGGGTGAAATTTTGATCTCCATATGTCTGACTTCTGTGTCTCTCATTTGGTCCTATAACCAGACAGGGCAAAGGGTATTACTTATTGGTTTCCCTCAAATTCCAATACTTAAAAAAAAAAAAAAAAAAACTAAACTAAATCAAAGGCTTTAATAAAATTAAGCCAGGTCTCTGAATTAGCAGTCTCTGAATGATCACACATTATTGAGATGTATGTGTTGGGAAACATTCTCTGGTATTGACCAGTATGGACTGCTGATAGACAACTTTGGACAGCAGTTAGGGAACGAGTTTTCACAGGAGTGAAAGGAGCTGAAGAACAAGATGGATTTGGTGAAAGTAGACTGTAAACATTACCCCAGGAGTAGAGGAGCAGGGGACGGAGACAAGGGATACCCCAGTCCATTGAGAACAGGGCATATGACACGTGGACTCCCACGTGTGTGGAGGATGCTGGAATTTAAGTCCTCTCTTTTATGACATTCAGTCTTACCTTCTTTACTCTGAAAGACTGCCTTCTTTCCTTTTAAAATACTTAACTCAAAAAAAAAAAATTCCAACCCAGACACCCTGCAAGGATAACCTTATGCATTCTTTTTTCCTTCTTTAACCCTTGTGATTCCCACGGAATCTCATATGCTGAAGCCCCGCCATCTAAGCTTGATGCAAGATGCTGACCTCAAAATAGCCTGTCCCTTGAACACAGAAGATAGAAGGCAGATTCATGAATAGTGGGCATTTTAATTTTTTTTTAATGTTTATTTATTTTTGAGAGAGAGCCAGAGAGAGAGAGAGAGAGAGAAACACAGAGCATGAGCAGGGGAAGGACAGAGAGAGAGGGAGACACAGAATCCAAAGCAGTCTCCAGGCTCTGAGCTGTCAGCACAGAGCCCGACACGGGGCTCAAACCCATGAACCATGAGATCATGACCTAAGCTGAAGCCAGATGCTAAACTGACTGAGCCACTCAGGCGCCCCAGTAGTGGGCACTTTAAAAAGCATGAACATGTAAACTCAGCAGGTTGTCACTCGAGGTTAAAAAGACAAAAACAGAGGACGATGGGGACAAACCCTGTTGTATAAGAATCAAGTGAGGCAACAATGAGATGATGAAAGGTAGTTATGGCAATAATAATCACAAGTAAGTATTAAAGAAGATTATAAACAGGAGTCTGACCTTATACCGTGAAATCCGTTATTCGTGTTTATCATTTGGGAGGCCATGAATTGGGGGGGACTCTGTCAGTTACTTTTTTCAATTTATGCTGTCTTGAGTCTCACCAATTTCCTGGAAACCCTTGATAAACTTTTAGGTCATGGACTGTCAGATGTTAAAGAACGGATGTAGCTCCAGCCGGGATTCCATGCAAAGCGCTAACGAAAGTTCTATGAGTGTTGGAGAGGCGCAGAGAGGCTCCCCAGCAGTCCTGCAACAACCCCAGTGAAGATTTACTGCCAGGAGAGGGGCGTCCTGACATTTGCCTCACTCTAGAATGGCAGAGAGCCAACGGCAATCTGACCTTTCAGAAGTCAGCAGTTGGCCTGAGGGAGGGGAGCCTCCTGGGACTTTACGAAGATTGGAATGTGATTTAATAACCTCATTTATTAATGTCTCTCCATCCACATGCTCCTTCCCTTCTACCATTTCTTTCCAGGCCTCGGGAAAGTCTTAAAAATGTTTACTGTAATTCGGATTAGGTTCAAAAATATTTTAAAGTTTGCATTGCAGTATTTGAAAGTGCAATGATGTATGTAACAGTGGCAAGGGCGGGCTTGGTGTTGGCAGATCTGATGGTCGTCTACTCGTGCCCACTACCTGGGGGACTCCTGCCTCAGTCAGCCGGCAAAATTGTGCCACTTAACACATTTATGGTAGAAAGTAAATTACGGCATATATATTTTAATGTTTATTTATTTTTGAGAGAGAGAGACAAAGTATGAGTGGGAGAGGGGCAGAGAGAGAGAGAGAGACAGAATCAGAAGCAGGATCCAGGCTCTGAGCTGTCAGCACAGAACCCGATGCGGGGCTCGAAACCACGAACCATGAGATCATGACCTGAGCCGAAGTCGGATGCTTATCCAACTGAGCCACCCAGGCACCCCGCATATATATTTTAAATGCCTTATGCAGGCTCATACGAGAGTCTCAGTTTTTTTATTCTCCCTCTTTTGTTCTCTCTCCTGCCCTCCCTCCTTTCCTTAATTCTTCTTTTTCCAACGCCTCATCCTCTCTTTCTTGCTGATGATCAAATGAATTTTATAACCGGACTAAGTTGACCTTTAATGGAATTGAACAGATGTTTGGTGTATTTGCTTTACACTGTCATAATAACTACAGCTAATATTTCTATCATACTATATACTTTCAAATGTGCCTTAAAATACATTACCTAATATTGGGAATTATGCCAAAAGGAAACAAGCTAAATCTTAGTGCCATCACATGTCAACCCCCATCTTGGGAACTCAGTCATGTAGAATGAAGCTGTGTTAGGAAAAAACTTCCATCTTTCAGAGCATGGAAGCAGAAGAATATTCCCTAACTCATTCTATGAGGCCAGCATTACCCTACTATCACAATCAGACAAAGACAACAAGAGAAGAGAAAACTATAGACCAGTGTCACTCCTGAATGCAGATGCAAACGTTCTCAACAAATTATAAGCAATTTGAATCCAACAATGTATAAAAACAATTATACACCACAACCAGGTGGGATTTATCCAAGGCAGGCAAGGCTGGTTTGACGTTTGGAACTCAATTAATGTAATCCATCACATGTCAGGATGAAGAAAGGGAGTGGACCAGCCTGGCTGTTAGGACTGCAGAACCCCAGCCTAACCTCCTCTGGGCTCCTACTGGCTGTTACCCTGTGATCCAAGAGCACCACTGATGTTCCCACACATTGCATTTGTATTTTCCTGTGGTTTCTTGTCCTAAGCAACCAGTTGTCTCTTTAATCCAATCCCATTTGTTCCTAGCTTTGGTTTGTTCATCATCTTGATATCTTTTTTTGAAAGTTTACTTATTTTGAGAGAAAGAGAGAGAGAGGCAGAGAGGGGGAGAAACAAAATCCCATGCAGACTCTGTTGTCAGCACAGAGCTGGACGCAGGGCTCGAACTCACAAACCGTAAGATCATGACCTGAGCCCAGATCAAGAGTCAGATGTTTAACTGACTGAGCCACCCAGGTGCCCCTTAATATCTTTTGAAGAACAGAATTTTTTATTTTATTTTAATAGAGTCCCATTTATCCTTCTTTATGTTAATACTTTTCATCTCCTGTCCGTGAAATCTTTTCCCTACCCAGAGGTCCTCAAGATCTTCTCTCACTTGTTTTTTTTTTTCCTAAAAATTTCACAACTTTTTGCTTCTTATTTAGGACTGTTATCCGGTTTGAGGTAACTTTTGTATTGATTTTTTTTCCCCTATGTATAACTGGCTGTCTTTGAACCATTTGTCAAAAAAAAAAAATCCCGCATTGAATTATCTCGATACCTCTGTTGAAAATTAACATACAACACATATATTTTGATTTACCTGTATACATTCATCCTATTGCATTGATCTCTATGTTTATTCTTCTTTAAATGTCTATGTATTTATTTATTTCGAGAGAAAGAGACAAAGAGAGAGAGAGAGAGAGAGAGAACATGAGCACGGAGCAGGAGAGGGAGGGACAAGGGGAGAGGAAGAGAGAGAATCCCAAGCAATCTCCATGCCGTTAACACAAAGCCCAGTGTGGGGCTCAATCCCATGAACTATGAGATCATGACCTGAGCTGAAATCAAGAATCAGTTGCTTAACCGACTGGGCCACCCAGGTGCCTCCATCTGTATGTTTATTCTTAATACCAATACCACTGTCTTGTTTGCGTAGATTCATAATATTTCCTGAGCTCAGATACAAGTGTCATCCAACTTCTTTCTGGTTTTTCCAAATTGTTTTGGTTATTCTGGATTGCTCACCTTACTTTATAAATTTTGGAATCTGCTTGTCAATTTCTGGGTAAAAGTCTTCTGGGATTTTGACTGGAATGATGTTGACTCTATAGGTCACCACTTTGTAAAGAGTGTGAGGCTTTCCACAAGACACTTCCATTTCCCCCTTCCACTGTTTGTCCGTGGCTCTCAAACATTTTACTGCTACATATACTATAAGCCCCACAGTATTGTTATTTTCATGTTAAACTGACAATTTTCTTTTGAGGAAGAATTTTAAGAGAGAGAAAAATAATCTCACATCTATTCACATATCTTACCATTTCTGATGCTCTCCATTCCTTTTTAATGACCTGAATTTCCATCTGGTATCATTATGGTGTAAGTTTACAGAACCTCTTAAAATTTTTTTTAAAGTAGGGGCACCTGGGTGGCTCCAATGGTTGGGTGACGACTTCAGCTCAGGTCATGATCTCATGGTCTGTGAGTTTGAGCCCCACGTGGGGCTCTGTGCTGACAGCTCAGAGCCTGGAGCTTGCTTTGTATTTGTGTCTCTCCCCCCCGTCAACCTCTGCCTCTCCCCCACTGTGCTCTGCCTCTCTCTCTCTGTCTCTCAAAAATAAATAAATGTTAAAAAAATGTTAAAAATTTTTTTATTTAAAAAAATTTTTTTTGAAGTATAAATCTACTGGCAATTAATTATCTCAGATTTATGTGGTTTTTGTTTGCCTGTTTTGTTTTTTTGGTGTCTTTTTGTCTGAAGAAGTCCAATTTTCTTTCATTTTTGAAAGACTTTCTCTGGATTTGGGTTCTAGGTTGAGTGTTTCTTTTTTGTGTTTTAATGATATCATACTGTCTTCTGGCTTGCATTGTTTCTTCTAAGAAGACAGTGGTAATTTTTATCATTGTTTATACATGATATTACTTTTTACATTTGACTGTAAGATTTCTAGTTTATTACTGTAATTTTGGCATGACTGGACCCATTTTTATTGGATGATTTTGTTTCCCTTGGTTATAGGTCACATTTTTCCTGTTTTCTTCCCTTCTCCAGTGACTTTGATGTGATGTTGTGTTGCTGAGTGTCTGGATTTTGTTGTCTTCCTTTAAAGAGTGTTGAGTTCCATTGGGGCCAACAGTTAAGTTACTTGCAAATCATTTTAATAAAAGAATCCTCAAATACAGGCTTGTTTTTAATGTTGTTACTGTGGGCTAACAGTAACATTTAGTGGGCTTTATACTAGGTCTTAATTTATCTTCCTACCTGGCTTGACCCATCTGGGGTCACTATTAAGACCCCAAATATTCAATGAACTCTCTCCATTTTGGTTGTTCAGAACACAAGTGCCTTTAAACTCTGGGAAAAATTTGGGTGTTTTTCAGCTTATAATTCCCTGGTACCTCTCTGTAACACCCCGTGGAGTTTTACCTTCCATGTGCTTACTTAGTATTTAGCAAAAGACTCAAGGGGACCCCTAGGAAGAGACTTAGGCTATTTCATTCTGTAGCTCCTTCCTCTCCAGCACTCTGCCCTGGAAATTCTAAACACTTTGTTCTTACCAAACTCTAAACTGTCTCCTCATGTCAGTGAGATTACTGTCCTCTGTGTAGTTCCCCCCTTTCTGTTGTACAGTGTGAAAATTGCCTCCATAAAGAAAACCAGGGTAATTGTAGAGCTCCCTTGTTTATTTACTTTCTGGTGGGGATCACAGTCCTATGCTGGCTGTTGCTCAATGTCTGGAAATAATTGTCTCCCATACAGTGATCCATTTTCTAGTTATTTACAGCAAAAAAGTAAATCTGGTACAAGTTACTTTAATATACTTGGAGGTAGGGTCCCTAATGTAAGGCCCATGGCCTGAGGAGTCCCTGGAGTTCTAATGGTGTCATTCCAATGACAGAAATATTTAAAGTTCTGCCCTGTGCAAAGCTCTGTGACAGTCTCATGGGACATTAAGTTCTTGTGGTTTTGTTGTGGTGGGCTGTAAACACATAAATGTGCAAAATGATTTCTTTGAGCATTTTAACTGCTTTAAGCTCCTTAGAACACAAATGGAGTAAACATCTCTATATAGCAGGTCGAACCCGCTTCCCAACACTAGTGTAGAGTTCTAATTTTCATCACGTACAAGTTCTGTCATTAAGGTTCTTTTGTTGTTGTTTTGGGGGTTTGTGTGTGTGTGTGTGTGTGTGTGTAATGGAATTTTAATTGTGTGGCCATGCACTATCATTTCTACACTAAATCCCCATGATAACAAGTATTTGGCCACAGACCGCCGTTCTATCCTCACCACATTTGAGCTCTTGCCCACAGCAACCAAGATTAATTTTTTTTTAATGTTTATTTTTGAGAGAGAGAGAGACAGAGTGCAAGCTGGGGAGGGGCAGAGAGAGAGGGAGACAGAATCTGAAGTAGACTCCAGGCTCTGAGCTGTCAGCACAGAGCCTGACGCAGGGCTCGAACCCATGAACCGTGAGATCATGACCTGAGTCGAAGTCGGATGCTTAACCAACTGAGCCACCCAGACACCCGACAGCAGCCAAGTTTAAAGTGTTGGCCATGCTGTTTTGGTTCACTTCTTAACTGAGGCTTTGATGGCCTGCATCTCACCACCCAGTGCTTACTTACTGATTATATTTCTGTCTTACATTTTTCCTCCCTTTGAGTTTCTGCTTCGGTTGTTATTTTGCTTTTTTGGTTGGTTGGCTTTTTTTTGACTTTGTCTTGTGGCTCCTGATACTACCTCGTCTCATTGTGCTTTCTCTAGTTTAAAGCCGATAAGGTTTGGGCTGGCTGTATTTATTTACTCACGGATCTTTATCATGTGTGTCCATTTGTCCCAGTACCATCTCACCAGAGAAAAGAGAAGAGTGTAGTGCCCTCCTAACTATGTGTTCAAGCTTTCTTTCTCCCATGACATTCTTGCTTCTTGACCCTCTGGATACCAGAATCAGTGCCCCACTTCAACTAGGGCTTCTGCCCTCCCTGCACAACTTCTACCTGGGCCTGGGCATGACCTTTCTGTCCAACCTTTCCCATCTCCTCGCCGGAAACACTGATCTATTCTCTATGCCCATTACTCTAAGACATGATCTCCCTGGAGAAAACCAGACTGATCTTAAAGAGTAATGACATGTGGCCCTCCTGCATATCTAGTTACTTACGACAAGGAGGGTCAGTGTCCAAGAAAACCCAGGAAAGGACTCTCGGTCAGCATTTCAGGAGGCATGGGTGTGAGCAGGCGTGAGTAAAGGAGTCATTTGGGGGTCTGCTCTTCATTGGAATTTCTCTGTTCCCCTCTTCATCCATGCCTCTTTCATTCTGTTACCAAATTCAGAGAATAATCAAGGCCACACAGTTTACCAAAACACAAGCGACTTCGGTGAGTGAGAGTAGTAACACTAATACTACATTTGAAAGCTCAAAGTCTAGTCCGGGAAGTGACCATCTTGCCAACCTGGAGATGGCACCATTCTTGCTTGAATGGAGTTGATTATACCAGTTAACAAGCTTTAAATTCCCCATTTCTATAGGTAGGAAGATGGGGGGAGGGGCTTATCTGTAACATAACCCAGATAACTGTAATAATTGATGTTTAAATCATCCCCCAACTCTTTGAATGTCTAACACTTTTGGGGAAACTGAAAGGCTTTGTCTCACTGGCAGTAATAATTGGATCTGCAGCAACAGAGTATGAATGACCAAAGTCATTCATACTTTAGTGGGCTGTTCACATTTTTGCCATCATCGGGGATTTTGATGAAAATGCACAAGCTGATCCAGAAAAAAAAATATTTGCATCTAAGCTTTGTATAAATGACTGGTTTCAGTCAAATCTACAGTCAGTGGTATTTAATCAGAGTCCTTTGCATCAAAATATTTGACAATTAATCTTGGGCCAACTAAACATTCAGTTGATTTAGACAGCAGACTTCCATGGCAATGAAGCAGATTCTTTTTAGATAGAGCAGATCTTGGCCAATGTGTTTTTCTCTGAAATTTTGCTAAAGATTTTTATTTTAAGTCTCTCTCAATGCCAGAGGTAGGAGTGACTTACCGAGCTGCTTGGGGTTGTAAAGAAGCATTTATCCTTGGGAATTTTTCTTTTTCTTTTTATTCTTACAGAGTATATGGGTGCTTATGGTCTTTTTCATGTTGCGTGAAATAGGACTTGCTTCATAGAAAAAGCAACAAATGTAAGAGACCAAATGCTTGTATAATCAATATGAGCTTCGTCTACGTGGGATCTTAGAGACAGAACTGCTAATTGCATTCAAGTCTGATCTTGAGCTCAGCAACACGGGTCTGTATATATGTGAGGGGCGGGATGGCAGTTGGCAGAAATGTGTACAGAGTGTGTTAATGCTAAAATTATACAAAGGACCCAGCCATTCAATGAGAGCCTCGTTGCTTCTTATTAATGGAAATGGATTCTCGTATTTTTCCTTGTCAGATTCCAGCATTGCTGGCTGTCTGCTATTCAAAGCATCTGAACCCTCTCAGATTCCAGCTTCTGTGGGTGTAAGACAGGAAATGCAAAGTGGTTTTGGCCCAAGCACAACAATGTGAACTCTTACAGAGTGTGCCCTGTGGGGTGGCCTTTATTATTTTTATACTGTTTCAGATTAGGTGTTGAATCATGAGTAGCCTCTCTCTGTGAAAGTTTTGGATATCGGTGCACTTTTGGTCTCAAGTGACAAAGTCCTAAAGTAAGGATGGGGATTTACTGGACTTGGAGTCTGCCCGACAAGGTCTCAGGTGCCCATCTCTCCTGGACCCTTCCTCCACAACTTTATCTTTCCTGCACACCTCTTCCTCTGTGTGACAGCCAACACAGCTACCAACAGTTCCAGGACTTTCCCTGACATGGATTCGAACACATTGAATGATGCTGTCCACAGCACAGGTCCCAGTGTCCCAGGAAAGGTATTTGGATCAGCCGTCCACTCATGGGGTCTAGAGCTCAGGTCACCTAAGAAAGGGCCATGTGTATCTCAAATGGGGGCAGGGAGTTTTGGGTAGAAGTGGATAGAAGGCTGAAGACTAGTGAGCGAGTTCTGGGCAGACAAGACCACCCTTTAGTACATGTGGCAAGGTGGGCATTTGTCCTCCTCTAGGCCCTGAGTCCAATTCTGGTTGATCACAGACTCAATATCATTCTGATAGGGTCGTCATTGACTTGGTTTAAAACAACAAAAAACAGCGAGCAATGCTCCAAACCACCGACGACTTTCTCCAAGCATGGAAAGAGAAACAGTATTTTGTAGTCTTGGTTATGTGGTTCCCCACCACCCTCCAAAGCAAAGACATAGCAAAATGCATAATTAGACTAGACAGTATATTGAGAGCAAGGAGCATGCTGGATTCTCTAACTTATGTTGGAGCAGTGCCTTGGACACATGGACGCTCTATAAATGTTTCCTAAAATAAATTTTTGGAACAAATGTTCTACCAATATCAAGAGTAGGGAATCATAAGCAATTGCTACGGACCCAGCGTCCATAGCAGAAATGTAAACAGGTGGCTACACACTGGGATGAAGACAGACTTAACGATGTTGCCCCTACAGATAATGGCAGCCTTCGCCATGCTGAGGAACCAGTGCACTCAGACAGGCAACAGCCTGAGAGCATCCCTTGTGGGGCTGGTTGCTGAAGACTTTGCAAGTGAGTCTGGGAGCCCCGTGACTCGGGCGTCAGCAGGAAGCCAGGCTGCGTTTGTGGCTTGACTTGCTGTGTGACTCTTGTATTTCACTCTGTTCCTTTGGTGTGAAGTTCTCATGGCTTTGCATTAAACGACACATCATCACAAAAGATAATTTTATTTATTTTATTTTTTAAAATGTTTGCTTATTTTTAAGACAGAGAAAGAAAGAGCGTGGCAGGGGAAGGGCAGAGAGAGGGAGACACTGAATCTGAAGCAGTCCCCAGGCTCTGAGCTGTTAGCACAGAGCCCGATGCAGGGCTCAAACTCACAAACTGTGAGATAATGACCTGAGCTGAAGTCGGACACTCAACCGACAGAGCCACCCAGGCCCCCCCCCAAAAAGAATTTTAAATTACAGTAAGATTGCTACCAAGGTCATGTGTCGCTCTCATGCCGAAACTGACCATGTCCTGAAAACTGCCTGTTACATGTGTTGTATAGTTTCACACATTTAACAACTACCTCCATCAGCACAGAGACATGGACTTCTGCATTTGGCCAGAAGGTGCCACATGAGGCCTTCCCTGATGTGCCCCCACTCCCAACCCCCTCTGTGTCCCTCCACATAACCTGTCCTTCCTGCATGAAGCAGGCACGATCCCTCCCATTGTTTTTCCGTCCTCCTGGCTGAATTATGCTTCCTTCGTGCATAGGTCCTGTCAAGTCCCCTGTGGCCTCTCCTTCCTTCTCATTGTCTGTGTGTCCTTCCCAGGGCTCTGCCCCGCAGGTGTCATTCGGGGGACTGCAGCTGGGGCATTGCTGAGTTCTGCGGTGGCTCTCGGATTAGCAGAGGGGTTGTTTGGGCTCCCCGTGACCGCTTAACAAACCACCCAGACTCTGGTGGCACCGATGGAAACTCACGATTACTTCCCACAATGGCCGTGGCCAGGGCTCTGTTGCTGGTCTCCCTTGGACTCAGTCGCAGGGCTTCATTCGGCACGGTACGCAATGGGGGCAGAAACGGACACAACACTTCCATCCTCATGGGCTCCCTCTGGTAGGGCCCCCAGACCTCTTGAGTGGTGGCTGGCTTCCCAGAGAGAAGAAAGGGAAGCTGCCAATTCCCTTAAGATCTGGGCTAGGAGGCCTCCCACCATCACTTGCACTGGGTCCTGCTGATACAGATTGGCAAACCTTTTCTGTAATGGACCAGCTAGTGAGTATTTCAGTTTTGAGGGCCATATGGCCTCTCTCAGAATGACTCGACTCTGCCAATGTGGTGTGAAAGCAGCCAGAGACAACTCATGAATGAAAGAGCCCAGCTGTGTTCCAATAAAACTTTATTTACAGAAAAGAGCGGCAGGCTGGATTCGACCTGAGGGCTGATCCCTGCTATGGGTCACAGCAGTCCCAAGGCTGGCCCAATTTAAGGGGAGGAATGGCACACGCATAGAGGAAGGGCCAAACCACCTCAGAGACGAGCCGCACAGCACGAGGCCCAGGGTCCCACCGGCCAGCTGGGGAAAGGCAAGGAGGTCGGTGAACCCCACCATGACGGTGAGGGATGAGCACGTGTGCTCATGAAGACAGTGTTGGGAAGGAGGAACAGCTGGCTTTCTGGCGTCCTCAGTAGCTTAGCCCCGATGGAAGGCAAGGGCACCACCACAAAGCCAGCATGTGCAGAGGCAGCTTCCTCCAGGGGAGCAGGGGCTGTGGCCTTCCCCAGCTTGTCACACTCAGAAATCCCACAGAAGATGAGTTCACCTGCCCACAGTGTTCTGCTGGCAACAATGGCATCCCTTTTCTTCTAAAGCAATAAAAACCAAGAAGACCAAAACTCATGTATTCCATTTATGAACTTATGTCAATATTGCTAATATTAGAACTAATCCTATTGAAGGAGAAGACGGTGGAAAGGAGCAGAAAATGAGGGAGGGGGAAGGCGACCTGCTGTGGCCACTCAGGGCAGGAGCAGGGGCGTGTGGAGAAGCTTCTGGTGAAGAGGGACATGGAAGATGGTGAGCCCTTGAAATACAGAGTATGTTATGCTTATCTTTCTGTCCAAGGCTTGTGGTCAACTAGACAGCACTGAAGCAATAGGGTTTGGTTCTACGAACCATAGTTGCCAACTAAAGAACGGGAGTTAGTGGTTGGGAATGGAATGTTCATAGAGGGTGGGGACGGGTCCTCCCCGGGAGACACAGGGACTCTGTGAATAGGGCTTTTGGTTCAGTCTGACAACAACCCTGGAGTGAAAGCAGTGACCTCCTGGAGGCAGTGCCCAGTAATCCTCAGAGGAAAATACCAGGATGTCAGCTGAGAATGCCGCAGAGAATGGAAAAAAGGGAGTCATCCTGACAAGCAGCATAAACATGGCCTCGTGCTGGTCAGCAAGGCAATTGATGCAGAGGAAGAGAGTGTCTGATGTCAATGACAGAGCTGAGAAGAGTCTGCTGGGCTCATGGGTTGGGTGTGGGGGAGAGGCTTCCCCCCAGAAAGCCCTGCTACAGAAGAGAGAATGGACAGCACCCCAATGAGGGAAGAACTTTCTAATGATTTCAGTTTCTAAAATGGAAATGGCTTCTCTATGGAGTGGTGAGTCCCTACTATGTGACATATTCACAGAGAGGAGAGCCGGGCAGCCTGCTGCCCTGAGCGGGCTTCACAACATGGCCTACGAGAGCCCATTAAGCCCACTTACTTTCCTTCCAAGAGCTGATGTGCTTTTCTGAGAAATGGCCTCACTCTAAACTGTAAGCCCCTTAAAGACAGGGAGCCACTGGCTTTTTGTGTTCCTATCGCCAACACACTTTGCTATTCCCTATTTCCGTTTGATGAATGAACAGATGGCCTCACACACCCTCAGTATCACTATGGAGGTTAAAAAATGGAGCTAAACACACACTCCCATATGGCCCAGCAGCCATTGGCTGCCAGGGATTTACCCAAGAGAAATGAAAACGTTTCCACACAAAGAAGTGTACGTGAATGTTCATGGCAGCTTTATTCTAATGGCCCCCCCAAAATGGGAACAGAACAAATATTTATCTACTGGTGAAGCAATAAATATATAAATTGTGTCATATCCACACAGTGGAATCCTCATGAAAGGCATCAATAAAAAGGAACACCACCGATGCATGCAACACGGATGAATTAAAAAACAGCATGCTAAGTGAGAGGAGCCAGACACAGAGTGAGCACCGTATGTTTCCCTTTATGTGAATTCTAGAAAAGGCAAATCCGCAGTGGTAGAAAGTAGGTCAGTGGTTGCCAGAGGCCAGAGAGTGGGAGAAGGGAATGACTGCAAATGGGCACGAGGGAACGCTCTTTGGGTGCTGGAATATTCTCTCATGGTTAGCTGGTGGTTACGCAACCGTGTCCATTTGTCAAAACTCTTTGAATTATACACTTTAACTATGTGGACTTAGTTTATTGTACTTCAGCGATACCTCAAGAAAGTCATTAGAGAATGTGGATGTTCTTAGACTTGGTTTTCAGGGTTGGGGACAGTTGGGAAAAAAGTAGGAAAGTTCTATTTAAGTAACTCGGCAGGTTGAACAATAGAGAGTGGGGCCCCGATAAATTCTCTACTGCTTGGGCCCCAGGGCTGTGTTTCTGGTGATTGGTGCCCAGGGCCTATCAGGGCAGAGAGAAGGATAACAGCGCTCCCCCACCTAGTTGCAGTGGCCATCGTGTGGCTGTGCCCTGTGACTGTTGTCGCCTCTGCTGCCAGGGCCCTCAAAGGAGAGACAGGACTAATGGAAAGGGCCCCTGGGAATCACCTCCATGACAAATCCCTTCACTCCTAGACCTGGATCCTCTCCAGCTACTCCACCCCTTCCTGCCCCACCAGGTGGCTCTCCAAGGATGAGGTTCACTCGCTAGGCAGTAAACAGTGAGTCAGGAGTACATATTCAAAGTCTGGAGGGTCTGACAAATGCAATATGAAAAGGACTTAAAAATATACCCCCCCCTCCCTGCAACACACATACATAGGGGGGAAAAAGAGAGCAAATACTAAGGCTCACAAAGCAAATACCTGAACTCTTTCAAACTCATATGTATGCTAAGACGATACAAACATCAAAGGGAAAAGGAAATTTCCTGTGTAAATATCTTGGGTGAGACAAGCTTCTTGAGCAGACTCTTAAGATGAAGAGGCATGTTTGACAGAGAGGAAGGACCTCACCTCGGAACCAAGGGTTTGAAATTATGAACTCCTGAACGAGAAAAAAAGGGAGGGGGGAGAAAGAAAGAATGAACTCCATGTGACGGTGCTTTATAGACTTTCAATCACTCCTATAAGCCTTTATCACTCTTGTTTCTAGTAAGACACGTGTTGATTGTTTGGGTTCTGAGAGCTTTCAAACGGCTAGCAAAATGCAAGTCGTTCTGCTGTTCCTGTCACATTAGTGTTTACGTGCTGTTTCCCTGACTAGACCACCCGCCCCCTGAGGACAGACCGGGCCTCACACTCTCCAGCACACAGCACCCAGCACTCTGGGCCATCCCAGGATGCAAACGGATCAGAGAAATGGAAGAGTGTGGACTTAGGAAACTTGTGACGCTGGTGAGAATGACCAATGGCCCTCGCTCAGCGTCCTTATCTGTAAAAGGGAGGTTCTGTTCCTGCCACCCTGCATCTGCTGCAAAGGACCAACCTGGAAGTCATCAAGTGGCATTTAAACTAGAGGCTTTGAGGGGCGCCTGGGTGGCTCAGTCAGTTAAGCGTCCAACTTCAGCTCAGGTCATGATCTCACGGTTCCTGAATTCGAGCCCCGCATCAGGCTCCATGCTGACAGCTCGGAGTCTGCAGCCTGCTTCGGATTCTCTGTCTCCCTTTCTCTCTCTCTCTGCCCCTACCCCTGCTCATGCTCTGTCTCTTTCTCTCTCAAAAATAAATAAATGTTAAAAGGAAAAAATTTAAACTAGAGGATTTGCATTAGCTGGTCAGCCCGTTGTACCCATAGGTGCTGATGCCCCTGGGGATGGATGATGTGCTCGGAAGGAGAGGTTGGCAGTGAGGCTTTCTCCCCTCAATGAATGGAGTCTTTTTTACTCTTAATACCGTATCATAAATATTTTTATTTCACAGAGATCTTGGAGATACAGTACCTTCACAGAAGCTACAAATCTCTCTGATGCTGACATGGGGGCTAATTTGAACTACATTTTCTCTCTGGCTCTGCATTTACAAGGCTAGCTTAAAATTCTGCACTCAGTAATTAACAACATAAAGAGATAACAAAACGCAACACCACCAAAAAGAAAAGGAAATTAACAAGAGCAAAAATAATCAAGGAGTTCTGTGGACTGGATCGTGTGGGTGTTGCCTGTACTTACCTGTTGGAGCTCTAATCACTCGCCCCAAAGAGAGCTGAGTAGGGTTCTATCAGCGATGCTCCAAGATTTGCAGGAGCAACACCACGACATGATCCCTGTGCCACCACTTTGGGATTCAAGGTGCTTGTCAAAAGCTGAAGGCGTTGCTTTGAGTCATTTACAAAGGCAGAGATCACTCAGGCGCCGATGGTGCCTGATGGTTCCTTTGGCCTCTGCCCCATCTGTGCCTGATGGCGGCATGACCTTGCTGGTTCCGGGCTGACGAGAGCGCTGACTGGTGCCATAGGGCCTGGTTCAGGCAGCAAGCCTCTGGGTTTGGTCCTGGTGCCCAGGGCTGCCATCCGTCACCTCTGGAACTGCGAACACCTCCTATAAAACCCATGCTTTGTGTCCAGTGTTTGACCTCACAGGTAGAAGGAATTTGGGAAATGTGTGCAGGTAGCTATGCTACCCTTCCACTATGCCAGCCTGGCCTGGGGCTTTGTGGTCTCCTTGGCTTTTGGAAGTTTCTAGTTAAAGTGCTGCATATTCGAAGCATGAGGAGGTTGGAAACTGGCCTCATTCCACACATTAATCTGCTTTAATAACATCACCTATGGCACAGAGGTCACTCAGGGATACAAATGTCGTTTTCTCAAGGCTCTGGCTGTCCCCGGGGCCCCTAGCTGGGGATTTACAAACTCACCTGCACTAAGGACCACTCTGCCTGTGGAGTCCCAGGCACCTCATCGGGAGCCCTGCTTACGGATTCAGGAGCCCTGCTTACAGAGCTTTCAGTGAGCCAGAACTGTGCATAATAAGGACTTTGTGCTTCTCAATATTTTTTTAGATCAAAAGGAAATTTTCCCACTTTCCCTGCCTTTGGCTTCAGTTATTTGAAATGGCAAAAGGTATTAAAATTCCAACATGGAAATATGCTTAATAAACAGGAAAGGAGTTTTGAAGACCCACCACTGAGCATGAAAGTTAACCCCGTGGTTGCCAGTACCCAGGTGTAGACAGTCTCTACGACTGGCACTTGACAGAGGTGTCTCTATGCAACGGCCCTTCCTTATTACTAGAACCGTGTGGCTGCCGTGAGCTTTTGTTATGTGTAATGTAAGTTTTTCTGATGTCAAACTTAAAAAACAGAAACGTATGAGATGATCTTGTTTATATACAACCTGTGTAACCTCCAATTTGCTTTTAGAAGGCACCATTTATTCATTCATCAAATATTTACTGAGTGTTCAATTTTAGGGGCAATAATAAAAAATGAGAACAAACAGACTGAGGAGCTCAAAATCTTCAGATCCAATGGAGAGAAGAAGAATAAAGTACACAAATAAATCCAGGGTGAAATGGGGAAACATTAAGGGGGACACCAGGGTTATAGAAATTTGAAGGAAAATCTACTCCTGACCCAAAAGGAAGAAGGAGGAGAGCCCTCTTGGAGGATGTAGCATCTCAGGTTGGCCTTGAATGCTGGGTGGCTATGGTGGGTTAGAAGGTCGACATTCTCCCATTGAGAAATGGCACCTTTGTCCCTCCCCCTGAAAATGGGTGAGTTCTGTGACTGTTTCGATCCATAAAATGTGGTGGCATGGATTCATGTCACTTTCTAAGCCAAGACCTTAAGATACTGGCTGCCCCGTCTTCTTGCCATTTGGAAAAATTGGTCTTGGAATACTCTCTCTGAGAGCCATGAGTCCCCATTTAGGAACCATCCTGAGATCCTCATGCTGGAGAGACCAAGAAGCCACATGTTAGCACTTCAGGTGACAATCTCAGCTGAGTTAACCTTTCCAGATAACTCCACTAAGGCACCAGACATGTGAGCATAGCTCTCTGGGACTCTCCAGTGCACACCTTCTACCAGTGGAGCACAGTCAAGTGAGCTTCATCCATACGGCATGGAGCAGAAGAACTGCCCAGCTGAGCCCTTACAGTGACAGGTGAGCAGAAGAGTAGGGTTTTGATTAGCAGAGACGAGGGCCCGATGGCATCCCAGAGAATGGATATATTGTAGGCGAACCCACAAAGGTGTATTCAAAAATTTGAGTTTTGGGGAAATTGAAAACTTACAGGAAGTATAAGGAACAAAATAACTATTATACATATTTAAAGGCTAAATAGAGAGTCTGAAGGTCATGTGTGAGTAGTCGAGAGAGCTATATATTCTATAGTCAATGGGATGCCACTAAGATTCTATGTTTTTTCAACTTTTGATTATGGGAATTTATAAATATACACAGAAAATAGTATAATGATCCTCTGTAGACATCACCACTGGGGCTCAAGCAATGTATAAGTGGTTTCTGAAGAGGAAAAGAATAATCAATATTGCCAGACATTTAAAAAATTTTTTTGAATCTTTATTTATTTTTGAGGTAGAGAGAGAGAGAGAGAGTGAGCAGGGGAGGAACAGAGAAAGGAGACACAGAATCTTAGGCAGGCTCTGGGCTCTGAGCTGTCAGCACAGAGCTGACGTGGGGCTCAAACCCACAAACTATGAGATCATGACCTGAGCCAAAGTTGGATGCTTAACCAACTGAGCCACTCAAGCACCCTGGTATTGCCAGACTTTTTTTCCTGAAATATTTTTAGGCAAATCCCATACATCATTTTACCCATAAATATTCCAGTGGGCAGTTCCAACAGTTAAGAGCTTTAAAAAGTAACTACAGGGGCAGCTGGGTGGCTTAGTCAGTTGAGCATCTGGCTTTGGCTCACGTCATGATCTTGCAGTTCGTGAGTTCAAGCCCTGCATTTGGCTCTGTGCTGAGAGCTCAGAGCCTGGAGCCTGCTTCGGATTCTGTGTCAGCCTCTTTCTCTGCCCCTCCCCTGCCCGCCTCTTTTTCTCTCTCAAAAATAAACATTAAAAAAATGTTTTTAAGTAACTATAAAACCATTTCGTACTTAAAAAAAAGGAATGACCTTAATAAGAAACCCATTCTGTAATCAAATTTCTCCTATCAAATTTCTCATATTGTGTTCTTATTCTTGGTTTGTTTGACTCAGAGTCACGCTGGATCCCACGCAGCATTTGGTTGATTTGTCTCTAAGGCCTCTTGCAACAAATGGCAGTTACATGTCAGATGCTGCCCTCTTTCCCATGCTGTTTCGTCCTGTAGAATTCCCTAGTGTGCCTTAGGCTTCTGGCACCCCCACCAAGTGATGTCATTTAGCATGCTCTTCCAGACGCTTATTTCTTGTGAACTAGGAGAAAGAGAGGGAGGAAGATGATCACTGTGGCGTTTGGAGGTGGAGGACAGACACAGCAGGGCTGTGTTTGAGGAGGTCAGTCTGAGGGCACCTGAGTGGCTGGGTCAGTTAAGCACCCAACTCTTGATTTCGGCTCACGTCAAGATCTCGCGGTTAATGAGACTGAGCCCTGCATCAGGCTCCACACTGACAGTGCAGAGCCTGCTTGGGATTCTCTCTCTCCGTCTCTCTCTTAAAAAAATAAAAATAAAAATAAAAGAGAAGGTCAGTCCGGTAATGTGTGATATGAGATGTGGGGTGGATCGGGACCCATCCATAATTAGGGTTCCTGGAACTCCTGGCCTCGGCTGCAGGGTGAGGAAAGAACACACAGAGACCTTGAGTGGAGAGGTCAAAGGGAAGTTCTGGTAAAGATAACCATTGCTTACATTTTTGAGGTGCTTACTACACACTAGGCTCTGTACATGTGACTTCCTGCTGTCAACATATAGATAATATTTCTTGAATTCTGCAGAACCAGAGAGGACACATGACTTAGGTACAAGGCTAGTACATAACACTAGAGGAACTAGAACCCAAAGCCTGCATTCTTAGCTGCTGTACCAAATGGCAGGAATTAAGCCCCTGGGGATGCTATGGTACATGGTGGGGGGGGGGGAATGTGTACAGTGGGGCAGTGAGGCCAGACAAGGACTGAGGGAAGCAGGTGAGTTTTGGCAGAGATCCCAGTGAGCTGAGTGTCTCTGAACGTATGTGAGCACTGCACACATCAGCATTCCCTAAGAGCCACTTCTTATGAAAGAAAGAAAGAAGAAAGAAAGAAAGAAAGAAAGAAAGAAAGAAAGAAAGAAAGAAAGAAAATGCAGATTCTGGGCACCTGGGTGGCTCAGTTGGTTAAGCGTCCTACTCTTGATTTCAGCTCAGGTCATGACCTCACAATTCATGGGATGGAATCCCACAGGGGGCTCCCTGCTGATGGCATGGAGCCTTCTTGGGATTCTTGCTCTCCCTCTTTCTCTGTCCCTCCCATGCTCATGCTCTCTCTCTCTCTCTCTCTCTCTCTCTCTCTCTCTCTTTCAAAATAAATAAATAAACTGGGTCCCACCCAAGACTGACTAGATCAGAATTCTCGGGAGTCTGACCCAGAAACGTGCATTAACAGGCACCTTGGGGGTTTTAGACCTAGCTTGAGAAACAGCAGAATAAAGAATGGCACCAGCTGTAGCAGAGGGAGAAAGAGGAGCCATGCGCTTGGGATGACCAAGTTAAGTGAACAGGAAAAAAAAAGACTTTTCATAGTGCCTCGTACGTAGCTGCTATTTCATACGTACTTCTGAATAACCAGATGGAAAGGAACTTGATATCAAGGACTGACATACTGTCTCCAGCTGAGCACCTGAGTCCAGCAGCCCCCTAGAAAGACAGAGTCCTTGGACAAATAGTCCAAACACTGTTTGTTAAAAGGGCTCTTTACCTCGTAGGGAACATGAACACTCCCACCACACCTCAGAATCTCTTACTGAAGAAGCTGCCCCAACAGCCACTAGGGCCCAAAGTTGACTTTCCTTCCCAGACCCCCCTCTACAGCTGAACTCCTCTGTGTTTATATGGGAGAGACAAAAAAGTCTCACCTGGCAGGATCCAAGGCACCCTGGACCAGGCAAAAATGAACATGAACAAAGGACTCTGTGGGGACAGTAGCTGAGAGAGCTGTGTGCTGTTTTATCAGTGTTGATAAGACCTTACCACCAGAGTGGAGTTGGATAAGAATATCAGAGCCAAAGACATTTTCCTCTGGAGTGTGGTCGAGGCAAAGGATGCCCAGTGAGCATTTTGAGACAAGAGAACAGAAATGAACTGAATTAAACTGGCACAGTCACGAATCTGAAGCTTTTAATACCTCTTTTACTAATTAGTATCTTCCTGTTGGTAACCATAAGTCTTTATTTTGAGCTTCCTTCCTTCCTTCCTTCCTTCCTTCCTTCCTTCCTTCCTTTCCTTCCTCCCTCTTTTCTTCTTTCTTTCTTTCTTTCTTTCTTTCTCTTTCTTTCTTTCTTTCTTTCTTTCTTTCTTTCTTTCTTTCTTTCTTCTTTCCTTTCAAAATGAAAATGAAATACCAATGAAATATTTTTCAAAGAAGATTGCCTCCAGGAACCTGGGTGGCTCAGTCAGATATGTGTCTGGATCTTGGTTTTGGCTCAGGTCATGATCTCATAGTTCATGAGTTCGAGCTCCTCACTGGGCTCTGGGCTGACAGTATGGAGCCTGCTTGGGATTCTCTCTCTCCCTCTCTCTCTCTGCCCCTTTCCCACTCTCTCTCTCTCTCTGAAAATAAATAAATTAACTAAAACAAAACAAAACAAAAACAAAGAGGATTGCTTCAAACCAAAGTATCATGGCACATTACTTATGGGGTGGGGATTGATGGGGAAGGGCCCCTGGAGGGTTGATAATGTTTATTGATCATGATGTCGTATATTTGATCTCCACACTTTTCTGTATTGTTGTATTTCCATTTTCCCTAAAGAGGCTGTCTCTATGATTGGCAGAGCTGGAGAAATCGGTCATAATTTGGGGTGTGTAATATCCCACTTATCCGGGAACTATAAAATCTTTTGGAAACCATTTTTGTTTCTCAAGTAAACACGATCATGTTTATCTGTGTGGGTAGAAGGTATACACCGAGCTTCAGCCTACTCTCCTGGCAATGTCTTCTTACCACAGCCCTCCCCGTGAAAGATGCTGCTGTTCCCTGGTCCCCCAGGATGTTGGCTGGAGCAGCCTGGAGGTGGCACCTGAGTGAGCTCACCTCCATCCCTTCCCCGGGGAAAGGAATCAGAAGAAGGAATCTTCTTCTCACCTATGGCAATTACTTTAAAATACTTTTTTTCTGTAGGATCCTTGATTTGCCCTACCAATTCTATATTAAAACAGTAATCAAGGTTGGGTGGTTTTTTTTTTTTTTTTAAATATAGGCTCATAAAAAATTAAGATTCAATATTCGCTGTGTCTTAAATGCTACCACTGTAAGAGCTGATTAAAGCAGACTTTTTTTTTCCCCTTAGGATCTCAGAATTAAGAAAAAAATAAAATCACTGCTCTGCATTTTCAGCTGAAAATGGGAAGGGATGGGTGAGGGAATGAAATGTAGGTCTGTATCCAAAAGACAGAAGAAGGAAACTGTCCAGAGATGTGACTGCTGTCCCTACTGGCTGCGGTAGCTCAGTTTTGATCAGACCCTAGTTAAGAGGAGAGAATTTAAATGTTATATTAGAAGCAAATTCCCTTGGAGATTTGGAATACAAGGGCTCTGGGTGGGGGGGATGATTTCCACAAGAAAGGAAAGATTACAATGAACATCTTTAACGTATGTTCTAAGCCAAACAGAACACTGGCTTTTTATTTCCTTTGGTTTTCGTCCTGATAGTACATTTCTCGTCCCTGCGCAAAAGTAACTACATCATCTTTGTTGTTGCTTTTCTCATTCGTCTTTTCCCCCAAGGGCTGTGAGCATTTCCTTGCCCGCCTTTCAGGCTCACTCTGGCACCTTGGGAAGCCGGGACAGCACAAGGTTTTGTGATTATCTGACACACTTCATGCTTTTTCTTTCCTCTGCCGGCCACTATCTGCCTTCTCTAGCTCAAAATTAACGTACTTTCTCACTGCCTGCTGCGGAAATCCAACTGCGTTACATGGAGAGAGAATTCTATGGCGAGATAGTAGGCACTGACCAGGGGAAGGTATAAAAAGTGAGGAAGCAGTAGAGAGGTAGTCCACGAAGGAGTTCAGAGCAGATCTTAGGTGGGAAGGGACCCTGAAGGTAATTTCACATCATGGCCATTTTGTGAATGTAGGGTGACCTGCTGGAAATCAGTTGCGACAACTTTGTTTTTGTTTTCCTTCCCCACTCAGTATTGCCTAGTATGTGTCCTCTGTGTTTGCACAGGCCTGGTACTGGGGTGGCACCTGTGGGGGTCGCTTCCGGGCCTCCCTTTAAGTCTTTCAAGCGCGGGCAGATTACAGGGCGCATACAGGGACCCATTTGTCCTGAGAACACCTACCACGTTCACCAGGTTCCCGGTTTCTGAAAGGCTTTTCTATCAGAGTAGTTTGGGGGCCAAAGTTTTCCTGAACTGCAGTTCTGAACCCAGACTGTGGAATCTTTCAAAATATCACAAAACATAGCACCGCCAAAGGCATCTTTAAGCGCAGCGTGGGGGAATTAAGGAAATTCCAAAGGCCACTTTATAAGCCCAGGCAGGAGCCGGGCCCTGCGCCCTGGAGGGAGAGAGAAGGGGAGGAAGGGAAGTGTTCGCGCGGAGTGAAAAGGGGAAGAGCCAGCCGTCTCCCCCATCTTTTCCCCTGGCCCGGGCGGTTCTCGGTGGCCCCAGCATCGCGTCTCTCACTGGCCTGGGAGGCGCCTCTGTGGAACGGTGGCCGGGGAGGGGGGCTCGGTGGCTCTCCGAGCGGCCGCTTGGCCCCTGGCCCGTTGGCACGGCGCCCGCCCGACAGGTCCCGCCCCGGCTGGAATGTAGGGAGCGCCCGCCAGCCTGCGCCCCTGTCCTTGTGCGCCCAGTCCTCTCGTGCGACGGCTCTCGGTGCGCGTCTCTCTCTTGCCCTCCCGCTGCAGCCATGGCCGCCTCCTCCGCGCGGCTCACTGTCCTGGCCATGACCGCTCTGGCGCTACTCCTGCTGCTGTGCCTGGGCCCAGGTATGTCGGCAGCGCCAGGGCGCCAGGGAGGGAGATGGGTGATGGGGTGAGGACCGAGGGACCGTGAGTCCCAGCAAGTGCCAATGGGTAATAGGGTTTTGCTCTGCAGAAGTGGGAGTGGCGCGCTTCGGCAGGCGGATAGAGTACCAGGGTCAAGGGCAGGTTTCGGACAAGGGTGGTCACCTTGGGAAAGAGTGAGGGCCAAGGTCCCATGGAGGGGCAAGAAGTGATTTGGCCCTAACTTAAGGGGCAGAGGGGTACTGGGAGCTTTAGGCAGTGGGGCCTTCTAGGACTGAGGGGAGCCAGAATGCATCATTATGGAGATGCCTTTCCAGGCAATTCCCTAAGGAGGGCAGGGGAAGGCGGGGGGGCACGCTTGGCAACCCAGTGAAGTTCCAGGTCTGCAAAACTGCAGGCAGGCCTCACAACCCAGACAGGGAAAATGCTCTTTAAGAAGAAATGCTTAACCTTCTGTGCTTCAGGGAGCCCTCAGGGAATCAGTTGAAAATTCCAGGTTCCTTGCCTATAAAAGGAGCATGTTCATACATACCCCCCAAGATGAAGCAGTTTGGTGGATGTGCAGGCATCTGAACCTTGGGAATCCACAGACCCCACCTTAGGGTTTTGTCCTGACAATAATACCTTCCACTTGAGGATCCTTTATGGGTCACTAGGGACCTTGCGCATGCGTGAGCCCTTTTGACACTCACATGTCTGCGAGGCATATTGTGATCCCAGATCTGCTCAGGGTACTGGGGCTGGAAGGCATGAAGTGCTGGCCCAAGACCCTGAGATGGGTGCTCTTCCCACCACAGAGTGGCCGGGCCCTGGCTAATGACAATGGAAGACACCCTTGATGGCTCAGCTTCTGTGCTTTGCTTTTTCAGAACAGGTGTGGAAAACCAAACTTCTGGTTGGGGGGGGGGGGCGGGGGGGAGGAAGCCTGCTGCAGGAGCCCTGAGGTCAGACAGAGCCCCTGGTCGCCAGAACAGCAGGGGACTTGCTTAAGTCAGGAGAACTGCTTCTGAGTTACAACCACAGGGGAGGCTCATCAATAATTTCTCATTACATGACTGATCCGCCCCGCCTCCTCTGTGCCTTCCATTTTCAGAAGCACATCTGAATAAAGCAAGTGAGCACCTGCTATAAACCTTCCCTCTTCAGACCTGTATTTTATTTCATTCATACCAAGAACGTAGTGAAAAGTGTCAGTTAAAATATTATCATCATTGAGCTGGAATGTGAAAGTTTTCATGACACAAAATGAAAATCCTCACATACGTCAAGTCCCCAAGGTGGCTCCTTATGACACCCGAAAACGTTAAATGGAGAAAATGATCATTGCTCCTTCTTGAGCAATTTATTAATAGTTAGCACCTTCAAAGGGACATCCTGCAATTCTGCATCTGCTGGGAGATCTAATGTCAGGCTGAATAAATTCAGGAGTGCCTATTATCACCATCTAGATACAGTGACTGATGATGTAGGAGTAAAAAAAAATTCCATACTATTGGAAAAAATTCACAGCTATTCGGTTATTCTTTATTTTTTTCTTCAAACAAATTTAATGTGGTGTCCAATTATATGTATTAATATTTGTAGTTCAGGGTGTAGTAATTGGCACAGTGGCAACTATTAATAATTCATAATTTAGGATTTTTCCATGCGTTTCTGTTGTAGAGCTGAGGTCTGGTGAGGCTCTCATTTCTGGAACAGTAGTGACACACATTTGCTGCAAGAAATCGCAGCAGCAGGGCAGATGCCAACATCCAATGTCTATTTCAACATCAGGCCACATTTCACTCATTTACTGTCAAGTGCTTTTACAGAAGGCAAACAGATGGAGGGGCGATACTTAATTCTGTGTGTGCCACGCTGTTGTTAGAGATGGATGAATGTTAAGGTATTAATGAATGCTAATAATGGTGCCAAGAAACAGACCCGGGTGCTTTGGCAAATGTGTTCATAGATTTCTTTATTGACTGTTAAGGTTGGATGATTCTTAAGGTACAGCCTTTAAAAGTAGCCCCATTCCAATCTAATTAAATAATCCCCTCTATAGGAGCACCATCAAGTGCTCATCTCTGCCTATTTACTCTTGATGGGGAACCTCTTGGGGGAGACTCATCCCATCTCTGGGGGGCTGCCTAGGTATTGGAAACTTTATGCCTTAATCTGTGTCCCACAGGTGTTTCTGGAAATCATTTGCTGACTCCTTTTCTCAAATCATATTCCACTGTATCAGTTAACATACCATATTAAATGTACACATTATAGGGGTGCCTGGGTGGCTCAGTTGGTTGAGCGTCCGACTTCAGCTCAGGTCATGATCTCGCAGTCTGTGAGTTCAAACCCCGCGTTGGGCTCTGTGCTGATAGCTCAGAGCCCGGAGCCTGCTTCGGATTCTGTGTCTTCCTCTCTCTCTCTGCCCCTCCCCGGCTCATGCTCTGTCTCTCAAAAATGATAAATAAACGTTAAAAAAAGTTATTAAATGTACACATTGTAAATATCTGTAACCAAATCATTTGAAGGTTTGGGCAAATTTTCACAAAGTTTGTATGTTTTTAGTGAAAGTTACCAGTAAGGCTTTATTCAGTAGTGCAACGAATTTTTTTAATTTCTTTATTTATTTTGAGAGAGATAGAGGGAGCACACAGGGAGGGGCAGAGAGAGAATACCAAGCAGCCTCCCTGCTGTTAGCGCAGAGAGTGATATGGGGCTCAAACCCACGAACCGTGAGATCATGACCTGAGCCAAAATCAAAAGTCGGTCGCTTAACTGACGGAACCACGCAGGTGCTCCTAGCAGTGCAATTAATTTTTATTTTTAATCCCTGTGCCCAATTTTGGAGTTGAGAGGATTGTTGGTGATAAATGTATGATGTAAAAAAAAAAATTCCCTGGTTCCTAGAGATTCTTCCCAACCACGTTCCCTGGCTGGCATACCTATTCTAAGGGCACTTGGCTAGTGCTTTTTAAATTCAGATGCCTACAGAGGGCTAGCTGACAGGTGAAATGGCTCTTTATGGCCATGGGGTGGGCTGAGTGACTTGGGCCCAGAGATGTTCCAATTCAAATTTTGCAAACACTGCGTGCAGTCATAAAACACGTCTGCAGGAAAAGCTCAGCTGTGGGCAGCCAATTGGTCACGGATGTGTTTTCTTCCCCCCGATTACATAGTAAATACTTTAAGCAGGGGTTCTTAGTCTTATTTAGGTCCCAGACACTTTGGAGAGTCTGGTAAAAGACATCACTCCTATTCCCAGAAAACTGTACCTTCGCAGATGCAAACACGGGCCTTGGGGCCTGTCCATGGATGGAGCAGTTAAGGGCCTGCCTAGAAAGGTGGACATCACCACCTTCATCC
Source organism: Panthera leo (assembly GCF_018350215.1). Lineage (NCBI taxonomy): Eukaryota > Metazoa > Chordata > Mammalia > Carnivora > Felidae > Panthera > Panthera leo. Next base: position 54,312,415 of record NC_056681.1, on the reverse strand, counting down.
TGGGGCCAGATCAGCTCCTTACACCTGAACATGCTATGTTCTGTTCACTACTTCTGAGGCTGGATTTTTCTTCCAGGGGCTTTGGATATCCCTTCCAGGGACAAGCCTCGTACCTACATGTAGCACTTAAAGATCAGAGATGTCTATGGGTCCTCACACCTGCTCACCAAGCAGAGGAGGGTGTCCTACCAGACCAGTCATGTGATTTTCTGTTAAAATGTTTAGGCTGGTTAGAAATACTTTTAGAACTGAATAAAAATGTCAGAAAATGGTATAGATAATGCCTGATTGGAAGAGGGTCCGGGCAACCTTACAAAACTGGGCTGGATTAAAAAAAAAATTTTGTTTAATGTTTATTTTTGAGAGAGAGAGAGACATAGAGTGTGAGCGGATGAGGCTCAGAGGGAGATACAGAATCTGAAGCAGGCTCCAGGCTCTGAGCTGTCAGTACAGAGCCTGACTCGGGGCTCGAACCCACGAACCGTGAGATCATGACCTGAGCCAATGTCAGACACTTAACTGACTGAGCCACGCAGGTGCCCCTGGACTGGATGTTTAAAGAGCTAAAGTGCCTTCCTCGGCTTATGACAGTGAAACTTCATGGTGCTTGCCCGCCTTTGTCCTCACACGGCTGCCTTCTTTGTACCCCCTCCCCCTCCTCCAAAGATTCCAGCCATTGGACTTTAGGTTCCATCCATCTGACATGATATCACCTCCTTCACAGTTAACTGAGATCCTTGATTACATCTGCAAAATGCCCTATTTCCAAATAAGTAAACATTCAGTAGTTCTGGGTGGATATGAATTGGAGGGTGGGAGGCATTATTCCATTTACCATACCATGAAAAGAGAAAGTCTGCAGAAAGGTACATATGACAGACAACCGGCCCTCATCATAAGACGCAAGGAGCTTGAAAGAACGATGTCACTTCTCCTAGGGAATATCTCAAATTGTTATGCCCTGGGTCAGCCATGGTCATTGTCACCAGTTTGAGCCATGAGTAGCCTGAATTGTTTTTCCTTCATGACAGGGAAGGCAGCAAACATCAAATACTGTGATACCTCCAAGTTGCCAAGACAAGATAGGGGCACGCGGTGCTTTATTCCAACTCAGATTTTTGCACTTGAGAATGTAAAGGGTACAGTGCAACTCTGACATGATTTCTGTTTTCATTCCATTAGGTGGCGTAAGTGGGAATAAACTCAAGCTGATGCTTCAAAAGCAGGAAGGTAAGTATACCCCCCATGGATAATGGCTGCCTTCTTAATGGGGCGCAGTGAAAGGCAATGTTGAGCGTGCTCACTGGGGTCTTGTATTTGGAAAATCAGAAGTGTTTACTCCTTAAAAGGTTGGCAGATCTGAAGGTCTTACTGTGTGTGTGTGTGTGTGTGTGTGTGTGTGTGTGTGTGTGGTATTTCATTGGATAAATATTATTGCCAGTAAATGTTTGAAAATTATTTTTCTGAAAGCTGTCGGTGTGGACTCAAAGATAAAAGAAACAGTGCTACTGTGTTAATTGAATGCTATTTATTTTAGAACCAAGATACCCTGTAGAGCACGTATCTAAATTTAGAGCATATCCTTTAGAGCACATAAAACCTCCATTGGTGGAATAGACACAGAATGGTACTGTTGTAGTATTCTATATGCAATTAGCCCCCGGGGTCAGGGTTGAACAGAAAAACTGTTTGTCACTAACACCTGTTGTGAAAAATACTCCTCCAAGGAATGTGATAGATGGCACCAAAATGTTGTCGAACCACAACAGGTTGGGAGCCATACAATAGGAGTTCCAGGCCCACCATAATCAGGTAGATCAGTTGGACCAATCATGTGGTCTTACGAAGGCCATCTTCCCTTGGAACTGTCATCTTTGCCTGTAAAATGAAGAATTTGTACATCTCTTAGAAATTTAGAAGTGTGACATTTCTGATGTGAACCTTTAATCCCTTATATTCCTTCCCCGCCCCAACTCTGCCCCAGTTAACAGGAGAGTCTGGCAGGCTGAAGCCTGCTCCCTGACAATGTGGGGCTCCCTGGTGCTATTCATATGCTTCCCAGTCAGCCCCCCAGAGATCCCCTGGATGCTGAGCCTTGGGGGCTCCCCTCAGGGGCAGGGGGCTTCTGAAGGGGCTCCCAGCATCTTCCCCAGCATTTCTAGCTGCTCATGAGGCCCTGGCCCATCCCTGATCTCTGTGCTGAGCAGCCCGCTCCTCCAGGACACCTGGGGTGACGGAAGCTCTTGAAAGGCCACCCTGTCAGAGGTGGGAGCAAGCAGACCACTAAGATAATCACGAGTCCTGATGTACATCCTCAGATTTTATTCAGGTCAAACCTAGAAACACATATTGAGCACCTGATGTGTACAAAAGGGCGCAACAGGCCCTGAAGGAAACAGGGATGAGCAGGAAGTGAGGAAACAAATCCACTGATACTTATCCATGTGACCAAAGAACACATAGAACACTTCACTCCCATTATCCTGTGCAGCCTTCGTAACACCACCAAGATGGGGACTGTCAGCCCGATTTTGTAGATGAGGGGACAGACAGCAGGGGAAGACCCAGTGGCAGAACTGTGTCCCCTGAGCACGTCCTGCAGAAGGGGAGCCTTTTGAACCATTGAAACCACACTGGGAAGACGTTGGGAGAAGCCACATGCTAAAGCAAGGGCCAGTACCTTTCAAGACTTGGTTGAACCGTCGATGATCTGTGAGGCCCGCCGATGGTGACCCCAGGTGGCCTTGTGTGCTCCAGCTCTCCGGGGTGAGAGCATGCCATGGTGCCAGGCTGGGCCACTCCGAGCTCATTGTTCTAGTTCTTTTTCCTTCCTGGTCACCTAATCAGGCACAGTGCTCTCTTGTTTGCACGTGCAAGGAACGTACACCTTTATGGCCCTAGACATCTACTTGTTTCCTAAATGCCTAAGGGGTGGGCCACCAGCCCCTGCAAGCGGCCTGGGGTCTAGGCCCAGTGAGTGACTGCAGAGAATGGGCTGCATTTCTTCTCTCCCCTGTGCGCCTTTATGTGACTGCACCCAAATGGAGAGCTTACTACCAAGGGGTGTGGAGACAGATGATGGACAGCTGTATTTCATCACATGTGATGTAAGAATGAAGTTGAAAGTCAAAACCATCTAATGCGGGGTGGGCTTGGGGTGTGGGATGTTCGTTAGCGATTCACCCACACTAAGAAGAGAAATCAACCTTTGTACTTTGGGGGGGGGTGGGGTATTGATATTTCAGCACCTGCTTCACCTAAGACGAAAGTGGCGGTGGATGAGAACAAGGCCAAAGAATTCTTAAACAGCCTGAAGCGCCAGAAACGGCAGCTGTGGGACCGGACTCGGCCAGAGGTCCAGCAGTGGTACCAGCAGTTCCTCTATATGGGTTTCGATGAGGCGGTGGGTATTCCCGGCCCCTGGAGGACTGGCTCCCTGCAGAGCAGCACCATGGGGATGGATGCTTGGCTTGGGAAAATGGCACAGAAAAGTAGTCTTCATAATTCACTCCAAAAAGTAGGAGACCCCATTATCTGTCAAGTGCTACCCAGGCATTGGATAACATTACCATTGAGATGTAGGGACATCAGCTAGAATTTTCCATCACACTACGCCCAAAAGGGAGTCTCTCCCAACATGGCTGGGAAGCGGGGTTCCAGAGAAGCCACTGCCCAAAATGGCCGGGACCTAAATTCATCCAGAACCCGATTTCACTTATCTGTACAGTTTTGCCCAGCGGGTGTTTTTTTTTTATTTTTATTTTTTTAACATTTATTTACTTTTGAGAGACCCAGCACAAGCAGGGGAGGGGCAGAGAGAGAGGAAGACACAGAATCTGAAGCAGGCTCCAGGCTCTGAGCTGTCAGCACAGAGCCTAGCGCAGGGCTCAAACCCATAAGCCATGAGATCGTGATCCAAACTGAAATCGGATGCTTAACCGACTGAGGCACTCAAGTGTTTTTGAGTGCCTGGGTGTTTTTAAGATAATTTACAACCTCCCCAAAACATTTGCAGCTTTACCTCCAAAAAATGTCAGAGACAACAAGATTGATGCAAAGACCCATGAGGATAATGGAAAGAGATGAAAAGTAACTTTTTATTGTATTTTTTATTTTTTAATGTTTATTTATATTTGAGAGAGAGAAAGAGAGAGAGAGAGCACAAGAGGGGGAGGAGCAGAGAGAGAAGGAAACAGAATCTGAAGGAGGCCCCAGGCTCTGAGCTGTCAGTGCAGAGCCAGACACGGGGCTCAAACTCGCAAACTATGAGATCATGACCTGAGCCAAAGGTGGACACTTAACCGACTGAACCACTCAGGCACCCCAAAAGTGAGTTTTAAAAAAATGTCTACTTATTTTGAGGAAGAAAGCATGAGGAGGGGAGGGGCACAGAGAGGGAGAGAGAGAAAGAATCCCTAGCAGGTTCCATGCTCAGCCCAGCTGGGGGCTCGATCCCATGACCGTGAGATCACGACCTGAGCCTAAATCAAGACTCGGACACTTAACCACCCAGGGGCCCCTGACAAGTGGCTGTTAAAGAGAGGTGGGCTTTGCATGTGCTTTCAGGGAAATTTGGCAATGCATTTGCAGGAAAAGATGGTTCCGTTCCTGTGTCCAGGAGGTAGGTAGGTGAGTGGATGTATTCACGAAATCCAAGGAAAAGAATGTTGACAATCAGAGACTCCCAGCAGGAAACAGGTACAGGTGAGGTGGCAAGGGAGTTAAGATCACGGATTCCACTGCACAGAAGCAAGTGTGCAGAGTGACCAGCGCGGCAGTGCCAGCAGGAGCGCTGGACTGGAGGCTCTGCGGCGACATGGAGAACACTCGCCCTGCCCCCCAGCCGGAAAGCGTGCCCGGAAAGATGAAGGGTGACATCTCCAAGCCGGGGGAGCTGGAAGGGCTTTTCCAAATGGACCCAAGATTCGTACTGTGCACAGAGGGTGTCTGTATACAAAGCACCACAAATTGATGAAAAAAAAAGGAAACTCTTTAGAAGCCTTATTTTTAAAGGTTTCTTAAAAGGCAGCCATGTAACTGTATTACAATGTCCTTTCCATTCATGTATATATATATATATATATATATATATATATATATATGTCCTGCGTGTGCAAAAGGCTGAACACATACATCCAGACTCTGCCAGGCAGGGGTCTAAGCACTTAATATGAATGAACTTACTTACAGTCGCAACAACCCAAAAGACAGGTACTGTTACTTGCGTCCTTGTGTTTGGTTTGTTCCTTCCTTGGTATTCCATTTTCCAGTGGAGTTACTGGGGCTGAAGGTAGAATTAGGTAAGGGTCTGTAAGCACTGTCAAAGTGCACATTCCCGTGAGTCACGTGGGAGAGCACCAGTCTACCCACATCCTCAGGAACACCTGGAATTCTCACTGAAAATTAAAAAAAAAAAAGAAGTACTTATTTGAACATGAAAATTGCATGCCAGTTGTAGTAACTTGCATTTCTTTGCTGCAGTCCATGAAAAAGGCTACTAAGAGTTTAATGTGGAGAGGGGAGCCTTGGTGGCTCAGTTGGTTGGGCGTCCAACTTCGGCTCAGGTCATGATCTCACAGTTCGTGAGTTCAAGCCCCACGTCAGGCTCTGTGCTGACAGCTCAGAGCCTGGAGCCTGCTTCGGATTCTGTGTCTCCCTCTCTCTCTCTGCCCCTCCCCTGCTCGTCCTCTGTCTCTCTCTCAAAAATAATAAATATTAAAAAAATTTAAAAAAAAGAGTTTAACATGGAGAAATGGCTAAAATAATGACTGATGACAGAAACAGAATAAGGGTGAGGATCCATAAAATTATAACTAGCCACAGAAAAGACTGGAAGGCAATAACGTCAAAATGTCAGCTATGCTTGTCTTTGGCAATGGAGTTGTAATCCCCCTTTTTCTCTGCCCCACTCCCACATACCCATTTGTAAATATGAGTGTGCGTTATTCCTGTATTCATAAAATATTTTTTTTACTTTCTTGAAAACAGCTTTTTCCCATAAAATGGGAAAAACTGGGGAACAAGATTATTACACTATGGGAAAAGCTGTAGTATTGTAGGGAAAGCAAATGTTCTCATTTTCATGCCAGAGCCCCCGGGGCTCAGCAAACAGAGGGGCGGCGTGGTGCCCATCAGCGTGGCACAGGCTGACCCACCGCTCACCCCCGGTGGGTGGCCACAGAGAACACCATTGTGGCCGAAGCCAGGCCTTCCAGCCTCAGGAGCGCTCAGATACCCATGTTCACTGGCAGTCTTATGCAATAGATGCCTGCAACCCAGCCACCGGAAAATTCCATCCATGAGGTGCAAAAGGGTGCCTGAGAACTTGCACTTTATAGCATCCCTAGAGGTTGGATGCACCGGCCACACTTTGAGAAAAATTGGACCCAAACTTCTGGATAGCCTGCAACCTCCCTAGGTCAGCCTTCCCTTGTCCCTGCCTTTTCGATCTCACACCAAGTATCTCTCCGAGTTGTCACCATCCACACCTGTGAGCTTGCATCTACATTCACCTTGTACCTTCGTGAGCAACAAAAGAATCTCTCTTTCCTCTAAGAGAGACAATGGTGTCAAAGACCAGCTACCCCAGTTATAAACCTGAAAGTTGTTCTACGCTTCTCAATCACTTCAGTTCTTCTTCCCCTTCTTCCTGCTAATTGCAGCTGCCTATTTTCATGTGTGTCTCAGTAACTGTAGGCTTCGTGAAGGCAGGGAATCTGTCCCAACTTGCTTTGGGTGGCCCTCCGGTGCCACGCATAGGGCTGACAGGCTGCGCCCAGTTAAGAAGTGTTCGTGGAACGAAGAAGGACAGCCGTGCAAACTCTAACCTACACCACGGGTATAAAACGGTCACCGTTGCTACTGCGCATGGCTATCACATGCCCCGGTGGTGGTTGATTTAATTCACCAAGCATCTACTCTGTGCGCTCGAGTGGGCCAGGCGCAGGACAGGACAGGGAGAGGAGGCAGTGTCTGTAAGATGAGTACAATCAGATGTGCACGGTGCCCGCGGGTCAGGCCAAGTTATTGCTGTCTTTGGGAGACGTCCATTTTATCTACTAGAAAAGAGAAAAATGTTTAAGTGTTGGGTACATTTAGAACTCACAGGACGGAGGTTTTCAAGGGCTTGGATCAGTACTCTTTAGCTGGCTGTACTCACCTCTGAGTACAGAGTACGATAATGAAGGGTGATTGTCAGTTGGAGCTGTTAATCATTGAAGAAGAGCCACTATGGAGAAAAGGCAGAGGGAAGATGTGGTCTAGGGGGAGTGGGTGTCCTTCAATCTGTTCTCTGTTGTGCTCTTTTTCTCCAGAAATTTGAAGATGACATCACCTACTGGCTAAACAGAGGTCGGAATGGGTACGACTATGATTCCTACCAGCGTCACTATGACGAGGACTCTGCGATGAGCCCCTACGACTGAAGGCACGGACCCATCGGCAACTACCATGACTACTAACACCCCGTGCATACGAACCAGCGCCGAAAGTGCCCCCCACCCCGCCCCCTTCACTGCCTCGCACCACGTGGCTTCTGCTGGGCTTTATTCCAGCAGATCTTTTCTACCCCCTTTCTGCGCCCAGGAAGGGTGAATTAAAACAAACAATATTAATGCTTTTTGATATTTCATGCAAGTACCTAACAACGCATTTCATTAAAAAATAGAAATAAAAGCATTTTGTTAAAAATGCAAGTCTCCGAATTCATTCGGGTGGATTTCAGTCCCTGGATTTTCCCTAAATTGAAGCCTCATCTGAGAGACAGCTCTCTGTTACCATCACCCTGCCAGGAATCCTCGCCACCACCGGGGCAGACCAGGCCACTGAGCAGGGCGGTCTTCCGTTTGTTAACATTTCTGCCCACGCTAAACCCAAGATATGGAACCAACAAGAAAATTTGGTCGAAAATTATTTAAGGCTACAGAACACGGCTTGGACTAATCATTCCACATGTGTGTGAGACCTTTCTGGGCCCCCAGGCCCTGAGCTAGAGCTGGGCCTGTTTAATATGATCACGCAGGAAATGAAGGGTAATAGAAAAAAGGCTGAAGTTTGGGTGAAGTCATGGCCTCATTTCTCTTAAAAGAATTAAAGCTTAGCCAATGAATTCAAGAAATATTTAAGAATATACTTCACTTCATATTTAAGCAACCAGAGTGAATGAGGGGTGCCTGGGTGGCTCAGTCCGTTAAGCCTCCGAGTTAGGCTCAGGTCATGATCTCTTGGTTAGTTGGTTCAAGCCCCCTGCAAGGCTCTGCACTGACAGCTCAGAGCCTGGAGCCTGCTTCAGATTCTGTGTCTCCCTCTCTCTCTCTCTCTCTCTGCCCCTCCCCTGCTTGTGCTCTCTCTCTCTCTCTCTCTCATTAAAAATAAGTAAATAAGCAACCAGAGTGTGAATAAAAGAGAAAAGTGCTGTGGAGGTGAGGAGAGGAAAGAAGGAGGGAGATGGGGGCAGGATGGTGAGGTGAGGGGATGCTGTCCGGAGACATTACTGATGGAGGGAATCTGGTCACGGCCTGTGTGATGACCTCTGTGCTGCGGCGGGCACTCAGAATGGCTCTTAGACTTTTGTGTGTCACAGACCCCTCTGACAGTCTAATGGAAGCTTTTCGTTCTTTCTCAGAAAAATGATAATTTTGTATATAGTCCCTGGACTACATCTCCATTCACAAACCATAACTAAAGATAAACAAACAACGGGCTTCAGGAGAGTGGTATATATGGGCACTCATAACACCCACATATAAATTTTGTTTTCATAACTTTATGTCTTCCTTTGGCATCCTTACGATTTTTTAAAAATTTGGTAAACTATTCATAATATACAATTTACTGTTTTTACCATTTTTAGGTGTATAGCTCAGTGGCATTAAGTGCTTTCACATTATTGGGCAACCATCACCACACCTGTCTCCAGAACATTTCCATCTTCCCGAACTGAAATTCTGTCCCCATTGAGCACTAACTCCCCATCCCCCACTCCACCCCCCCACCCCACCTCCTCCGCCGCCAGCTCCTGGCAGCCCCCATTGTCTTTTCTGTCTCCGAATATGGTGACTTTGGTACTTCACTGACGTGGAATCATACAGTGTTCTTTTGTGTCTGGCTTATTTCACTTAGCATAATGTCATCAAAATTCATCCATGTTGTACCATGTGTCAGAATTTCCCTCCTATTTAAGGATAAACGATGTTCCAAGGTAGGTTTGTACCCCATTTGATTTATCCATTCATTTGTTAGTGAACAGACGCCTGGGTTACTCCCCTCTTTTGTCTGCTGTGCATGATGCCCGTGCACATAGCTCTCGTGTGCCTGCTTTCAATTCTTTTGGGTGTATGCCCGGAAGTGGAATTATTGGATCATATGGTAATTGTTTAATTTTTTGAGGGACTGCCATACATATTTTTCACAGTGGCTGTCCTGTTTTACATTCTCACCCTTTAAGCGTGTTTCTTCTTCTTGTCTACTATTAGGCTGGTTCAAACCCAGCACAATTAAAGAGGAGGGAGGGAAGGGTGATGGAGAGGCCATCTCAGCTTCGTTCCTGACCTTGCCACGCTTCTCCATGCTTGCTGGATGATTTTGGTAGATGTCTATAAAATTAAGGAAATTTAAGGAAATGGAGTTTCCTATTTATCGTGCTGGCTTTAAAAGTATCCTAAGAAAAGTTCTAAATGTCATGAATGGATGTCAAATTCTATTTTCCTTATCTGTTGAGATGATATAACTTTTCCTTTTTAATCTATTAATTAATGTGGTGAATTCTGTTAACAAAAGTCTAATATTAATCAATTGAATCCCTGGGGTGAAACCTCACTTGATCGTGAATTCTTTTTATTTATTGTTGAATTCTGGTTGGATATATGTTCAGAATTCTTATATCCATGTTCATGAGGAAGGTTGGCCTTAGTGTTTTCTTCTGGATGTTTTTGTCAGTTTAGGTATCACGGTTATTCTGCCCTCTTAAAATGAGCTGATTTCTTTCTTATTCTGTGTAGGAATGGAATGATTTGTTTCCTGAATGGTAGCATTCAGATAAAGCCATTTGAATTTGGTGTTTTCTTCATGGTAAAATTGCTTCCTATTGATTGCATTTTTTTTTTTTTACAGGTAAAACATTATTCTGACTTTATGTTTCTCCTTGGATCTGTTTTGTTAAATTCCATCTTTCTAGGTAGTCACCCATTATATCAAAGTTCTGAAGTATTGAGAGTTGTTCTTATTATCCTTTTACTGCTTTTCTCTGTAGTATCTGTGGTTTTGCTATTTTTTTTTCATTTCCATTCCATTTGTGCCTTTTTAAAAAATGAACCGTCTTTTCAAGCATAAAGATTTTGCTTTGTTGATCTGTTCTTTTGTATGTTTCTCTACTTTGTGAATTTCTGTTCTCTTAATTTCCTTCCTTCTGCATCTGTGGGACTTTGATTTATATTAGATCTCAGCTCTATTTTCAGCCTTATTTTTTTTGAAGGCATTTAATAGTTTCCTTCCAAGAACTGTATCCCATGAGTTTGATGTGAAAAGTTAAGAAAAGATGACATCATCTCATTTCAATTATATTTTCTCCTTTGACCCTTAAGTTGATTACAAGTGTTATTAAATTTCCAAGTGAATGGATTTTTCTAATTATCGTATTGGCTTTGTTTTCTAACTTAATTGCATTGTGGTAAACAATTGGAAAAAAAAAAAAAAAAAACAACTATGGTCAGATCCTGATCCTTGGAACTATACTGAGGCCAGTTGTATGGTCCAGTGTGTCAACCCCAGCAAGTGTTCTATGCGTGTCTTTTCCAGACATCAGATGAAATCAGGTCCATTAGCTCAAGCTGGGTAGTTGTACTCTTCACATTTTCTATTTTCTTACTGATTTTTTTTTTTTTTGGTCTGTTTGATCTACTGATTACTGCCAAATGTGTTAATGTGTACTATGATGATGGATTCAAAAGGGTTTTCCTTTAATTCTGTCATTCTGGCTTCATAGGAGGCTATACACAAGTTTGCATGGTATCCACACATTTCAATGCATCTTCCTAGTGAATGGAATCGTTGCTCATTATGCAGCAAATTTCTTATTTCTAGTAGTGCTTTTTGCCTGAATTCTCCTTTGATATTAAGATAACTATATTTGCCTCCCTTTGGTTACTAACTGCCTGGTATATCTTTTCCATAGTTCAGCCTTTTTTTGTGTGTGCTTTATGTGTGTCTTTTGTAAAGAATAAATAGCAGACATTTGTTTTGTTTTTAAAATATGGTGTGACTATTAAGGCCTTAACAGGAGAATTTAGTCCACATACTCTATTTTTAAGTTCATTCATTTATTCTGAGAGGGGGGAGGGGCAGAAAATGAGAGAGGCGGCGGTGGGGGGTGCCAGAGAGAGAGAGAGAGAGAGTGAGAGAATCCCAAGCAGGCTCCAAGCTATCAGAGCAGAGCTCACTGCAGGGCTCGATCCTACACACTCTGAGATGATAACCTGAGCTGAGCTAAGAGTCGGACACTTAACCAACTGAATCACCCAGGCGCCCCTATTTCACTTACTCTTAATGTGATGAGCAATTTGGTTTTATTTCTAACATCACAGTTTGGACTTCTGACTCATTCCATTTCATCTGTTCCTGCATTCTTATTCCTCTTTTCTTGCCTTCCTTTGGACTGTTTTGTTTTCCTTGGTAGAGTCTTTTCCTTGTATTTCTTTTGAAGGTATACAGTGGCTCTATTCTATTCGTGTTTGCTCTATTTAATGCATATTTGACAACACGACAGGCGCTCGGTAGCCATATAGCTTCTCCTGGACAAACAAGGACCTTGCAAAACCTTATTCTCCAATCTCCTCTCCCAACTTCTGAGCGGTTGTAACTTGGCATTTTAAATTTAGCCTTCTTTATTTTCCCCACAGATTATCTTTGTTTCATATGTAGTCATTAATTTGTTTAGACTGTCACATAGTTATCTTGGTTCATTATTTCTCCTTGCAACTCAGACCACGTACCTGAGGTCATTTTCCTTCGATTTGAATGAAATCTTTCAGGATCCATTTAGTGAGGGTCATTGGGTGGTAAACTCTCAAGTTTGGCATTTTCCCCTGTTTCACTTGGTACAGAATTTTTGGTTATTTAATTAGTACTTTGAGATGATTCTTACTGTCTTATGGTTTCTACTGTTGACGTTACAAATTTTGCTACTTACCTATCACTTCTCTCTGAGTGACACTGTCCCTCCAAGGGTCTTTTATAGCTTGTCTGCTATCTCCCACAGCTAGGTCTATATATATTTACACTGCTTAGGGTGTATTGGGCTTTTTAATCTGACGGTCAGCATCTTTAAACAAATATGGAAAATTCTCGCAATACTTCTTTGAATGTCACTTCTTCCCCATTCTATGATTTCTTCCCAAAATGTTACTCAAGTATATAAACTTCACTTACATTTTCCCTTCCTTTTTCAAATATGCTTAGCTATGTCTCTTGTTATCTGCTCAGATTTTCAAGTTTCTCTTTTATTTCCTTAAATGTATGAAACTTCTTTTTATATTGTTTGTTCTCTCCAGTATCTGAAGAAGCCTTTGTGGATCTGTTACGACCCTGCCATCTATCCATTGTTTTTCACCCATAATGTCATCTCCTTGATTCCATGTAATGCCTAATCCCTGCTCATTTTATTTAGAGCTTTATTTGGTTGGGAAATATTTGATGCCTGATTTAAGCTGAATTCGTCCATGTGGCCCTTGCGTCTCCCTTTACGAGTGGCCTTGGGTGCAGAGGCAGGGACAGGTGGAGTCTTACCAAACAGGGACCACTGTAGATTAAATTCTCCACTTGTGGATTTATAGACCACATGGGGACACCTTGGGGTTAAGATTTTCATGGATGCTCTCTCCCAACCTACCCACCCACCCCTACCCAGCTCTCTGAAAGAAGCATCTTCACTGCCCACTTCAGTGTGATGGGTTTATTTGTTTATCCATCCAGGTGGATTCCTTACTCTTGTATCATTAGGAGATAACACCTAGAAAGATTGTTTTTTATTATGATATTCAGCACTTTATTTGCCCTTATTGGAGATATATTTAGGTTATCTAATCTGTCATACTACTAGAAACAGAACTCCTATTTGGTCATTCACTTCATTTATATACATATATTACTTTTTGAGTTTTTATTTATATTTGAGAAGGGGGGGCAGAGAGAGAGGGGGACAGAGGATCTGAAGCAGGCTTCACATTGACAGCAGAGAGCTGATGTGGGGCTCAAACTTACAAACAGTGAGATCATGACCTGAGCCAAAGGGGGACACTTAACTGACTGAGCCACCCAGGTGTCCCCTATTTGGTCATTTACTTCCTATCAGACGTTCCTCACTTTTTTGTGTATGTCTAGGAATCTCTGAAGCATAATGCTTTTAGTAAGTAAAATATATAGGATTAAAAATGAAACCAATTATATTAAAAAAGTTACCAACACTTTAAATATTTATTTTGGGGAGAAAGCACAGCAGGGGAGGGGGACAGAGGACCTGAAGTGGGCTGTACAATTACAGGCTGACAGTAGTGAGTGTGATGTGGGGCTTGAACTCACGAACCACGAGATCATGACCAGAGCTGAAGTCGGATGCTCAACCAACCAAGCCAGCCAGGTGCACCAAAATTTACCAACATTTTAAAAGACAAATTTGTGATATAGTAATAAGGGTGCTTCCTTGTGCTATGAGTAAGAAGATCTGGTGCCAGGTAGACAAAACAAGTAGTGAAATTATTCTGAGATATTCATAACACGTATAATGTGATGGCATATCTGATTTGTACGCATGACAAAGTCCCAGGTAAGAGCAAAGACTATTGCAGTTTGCTGCCTATACTTATAATTAAAGAAAAGTCTACATTTGAGCTGGGGAGAGTAAAAACAAAGAACATAAGATCTTTCCCCATTCAAATTCATGAAACTGTTTATTAAAAGGTATTTCCAGGGGTTCCTGGGTTGCTCAGCCGGTTGGGCATCTGACTCTTGATTTCGGCTCAGGTCATGATCCTGGGGTCATGGCATCAAGCCCCACATTGGGGTCCACACTGAGCGTGGGGCTTGCTTAGGATTGTCTGTCTCACTCCCTCTGCCCCTCTCCCCTGCTGGCATGTGCTCTCTCTCTCAAAAAAAAAAAATTTTAAAAAAGGGGGTTTCCACTCCAATTCCTGTAGTATATCCAGAGTAAAAGTTCCCAATTGTTCTTAGGTTAAAGGTGAAAATACATGAGTCGTCCTAGGAGGTCTGGTCCCCGCCTCTCCCTTTAGCCTCCTCCTGTCACTCCCTCTTGCTCTGATTCAGCCACTCCAGCCTTTCCATCCTTTGAGTGTGCCATCGACTCCCTCCTTCTGGAAGGTTCTCTCTCCCTCTTTTGCCTGGGTAACTCCCAGACTTCCTTCAGTGTTCACTGTTGTCCTCTCCCCTCCCCAGTTCTTCCAGGTCAGCTTCCTCACACAGGCTCTGCTACAGTGATGAGATATAGCACCTTCCTAGAGAATATTGTCACATGGGCCATTATCTGATAAACCTCTTGGTCTCTGCTGGACTGGAAATGCCAGGACACACGGCATAACTATCTCTTGCTCACTCAGAGCCTAGCACAGAGCCCATCAGAGTAACTATTCTTTAGTATGGGTTGGATTGAGCTTGACTGCATTTGGGAAGGGAAAAGTTGATCTAGTCTCATTTCTACAAATGGGGAAAATGGCCAGAAGGGCTGAAGGACAGACACCTCCTAAGATACAAAGTGAAACAGGAACAGAACAGGAATACAACTCAGATTTGGGGGTCCTTCCCATATCAAATGATCTCTCTCCTTCCTCCTCAGGACATGCACCACCTTACATTTGCTTATCCCCATGTCCCTACCCCCAATTTCCCCCATGGCAATGTCCACCTCCTTTCTCCAAGGTGTGCCTCATGGGCCTTTGGTTTTCTGAACCTGTTCTCAGACCGGAAATGGTGAACTAACTTTTTTCCCACTCGTCCAATGACAGCTGCCTTCTGAGCAGAAGCTCACATGATCAAGGATGAGAACTTAAGGCCAGGCTGGGTGGGAAGCTTTTTCAAGCTTGGTCAGAGGCCCTTGGCCATGTGCTTTCCAAATCATACCACATAATTCTTTTCAAATCAAGAAATACGGTCTTCTTTTATAAAATCTCCAGGATTTTATAAACCAATTATTTTCATATACAGCTTCAACAAAGGGGGATGGGGAATGCCGTTGTAAAAAGATACAAAGATTGAAAATGGAAGGATGACACGTGCACAGACATTGCTCTCCCCCTCTTCCTCTGCCCCATGTTTTTAAACATTGAGTAGACAGCATCTGGGGGAATATGACCAGATCATCCCAGGAATCTATGCTAGGGATAAAATGCCCGGAGTGACTGGACTGCTCATTTTCAAACATCTGAAGAGCTGTCAAAAGAAACAAGTCTTTGTCTCGTTCTTGGAGAGCCCAAAGGGCACAACCAGAACCCAATTTCAGCTCAAAATTCCAAACGTAGAATGGGATGCTTCACGAGGTTAAGTGCTTCCAGCAGGGTGAGTGAACATTTTGACAAGATTGTTTACTGCAAATTCTGCGTTCGAAGATTAAAGTTCCTTAAAGTCTGAGATCCTGAAATACTCAGTGGTGATTCTCATACAACGGCAACTCACTTCTCCATCCCTGCTGAGCCTCTGTGAAGAGATCTAGCACCTGATTCCTCTGAAACCCTGACTAAGCCTTTTTCTCTGATAAAACTAATAGTACATACACCTAAGGCGCATAGGCAAGACTAGATAATGGCAGACATGTTACAGCTAAAAGATTCACTCCATTCAGGCTACAGGCCACTCAATAAAGGCTCTAGTAGTCTGTGATCTACCCTGCCTCTACATCACAGTGTAGCAATGAGGGAAAAACAGGAAGATACCTCCAGGGAATCGGGATTTATAAAGAGCTGCGTTGTTCCCTTGAAAGTTCATTTCTTTTCTTGTAAATAAATACCTAGCTTCGCTAATGTAAGATGGCCTGGGGAGAGGGCAGACAAAAACAAGCAGCGCCACTGCTGTGACCACCAGCATTATGAAAAAGCTGAGAAGCAGCCCAAGAGGCGGATGTAGTAGCTCCGGGGGAAAAAAACCGTGTAGAGTGGACTCTGTCATAAAGGATGTGTGGTGGGCGCTGCCTGTAATTCATGGCTAGTTTTTTGTTGCTTTTAATTGAGCTCTTTCTCATCCTATTCCTTTCTGATTTCCAGTTTCTTTTCTCTTTTTGCTGAGAAACAAATCTTGTGAAAACAGACCAGCAAATGTGACATAGAACATGGTAAGCATCTAACATTAAAGAAGCCCAAGTGCTGATAAGAACGCTGATGAGTGGGTCTTTATTGCACTGACGACAGATGAATTTTACCTCCTGCCATTTGACCTGTGGAGCTAGGAATGATGATTTTGACTAATTGTCCATCTATGATCTTTCCAGCTGGCCGCTGACTCAGACACGGTTCTGTTGTGGGAAGTATAAACACAATCATCATCATTTCCTTCTCCCATCTGTATATTACGTCACTGCAACCTCACTATCACCTTTAAAGTAGGAAAATCGGGTGTTATCACCTTCACTTATTTTTTTTTAATATCTTCAACGAGTTTTATTTCATTAATACTTGATTACTGAAATTCCCTTTTTAGCTACTGATTCCTATTTAATCCTTTTCGGTGCCTATCACATTTTCCTCCCTTTATTTAAAAGTAATCTTTCAGGGTGCCTGGGTGGCTCAGTCGGTTAAGTGTCTGACTTCAGCTCAGGTCATGATCTCGCGGTTTGAGCCCCGCATCGGACTCTGGGCTGAGAGCTCGGAGTCTGGAGCCTGCTTTGGATTCTGTCTGTCACTCTCTCTCTGCCCCTCCCCTGATCACACACTCTCTCTCTCAAAAATGAATAAACTTAAAAAAAAATTTTTTTTAAAGTAGTCTTTCAAATTCAAGTTTTGTCAGAAAGACAGCACAGGGCATCAAGCACAGACCATGGTATAGCTGGAATGCTTAACATGATTAGATCTTTCAGCGTCATGTGACATGATCATGGGATTTGTTTTCCTTCATGGTGGAATATATTGATCAGGGTTTTCAAATACTGTACTAGCCTTGTATCCCTGCAATAAGTTCCACTTGGTCCTGGTACACAGTTCTTTTTATATGTTGTTAATTCAATTTGCTAACATTTTATTTAAAATCTTTGCACCTAAAAGTTAAATTTAAAAAATTTTGCACCTATACTCATGAGAGATATCGGTCTGTAGTTGTCCTTTTTTTGGTACTGTCTTTGCCTTTTTTTTTTTTTTTTTTTTTTAGGTTTTTATTTATTTATTTAGAGAGATAGAGAATGAGCAGGGAAGGGGCAAAGAGAGAGGTGGACAGAGGATCCGAAGCGGGTTCTGTGCTGACAGCAGAGAGTCTGATGTGGGCCTTCAACTCATGAACCATGAGATCATGACCTGAGCTGAAGTTGGATGCTTAACCAACTAAGCCACCCAGGCTCCCCTCTTTGTCTGGTTCTGATGTCAGGGTAACACTGACTTCATAAAACAAATTGGGAAGTGTTCCTTCCTCTTCTAGTTGCTGGAAAAGATTGTGTAGAATCGATGTGACTTAAGTATTTGGTAGAATTCTCCAGTGAATCCTTCTGGGCCTGGAGATTTTTCAGGAGGCTAATTATGAATTCTATCTTATACGACTATTCAAGTAACAGATCCCATATTGGGTAAGTTGTGTTAGTTTGTGTTTTTCCAGGAATTGGTCTATTTCATCTAAGTTGTCAAATTTACATACTGAGTTGTACCTAGTATTCCCTTATATTCTCTCGATGTCTCCTAATTGGTGTGATTGGCCATTTTCGTTTAATGTAATTATCATATTAAGGCTTAAATCTGCCTTTTTTTTTTTTTTTCCTACTTGTTTGTTTCCTTTTTCCCATCTTCCTGTGGGTCACACATTTTTTTTTTTTTTTTACAACTCTATTTTTTCATTTGAGTATATCTCTTTCAGGAGTTGCTCTACACATTACATTGTATGTACACACGACTTCTCAAAATCTACTGGCATCAACTTTCACCAGTTTGAGTAAAATATGGAAGGTTTTTACCTTCCAGCATTTATACACAATTGCCTTATTTCCTTTAAATTAATTGAAAACCACAAGAGTGTTATAATTTTTCCTTCAACCATCAAACATAATTTAGAAAACGTTAAGAGAAGGAAAACCTATTACATTTTCTCTTATTTTTGCTCTTTTCATGTTCTTCCCTCCTGCCTGATATCCCAAGTTTCCATCTTTTGTCATTTCCTTTTTGTTTAAAGAATTCTACTTTAGTCGTGCTTTTAGGGTGGGTCTGCTGTGAAAACACCTCATAGTTTTCCTTCAGAGGAGAATGTCGTACTTTCCCCTCCATTTCTGAAGGGCATTTTCACTGGATTGACAGTTCTTTTCTTCCAACACTTAGAAAATGTGCCACTTATTCATGGGCTCATGGTTTCTGATTAGAAATTCCCCGGTCATTCTGTTTTGCCCCCAAGGCAATGTGTCTTGTCCCTTTGGCTGCCTTTGAGATTGTTTTACTTTGGCTTTAGTTTTTCAGTTTGAGTATTACGTGTCTTGGCATGGACTTCTTTGGGTTTTCTTATTTGGGGTTCGCTTAGCATTTTGAATCTGTTGGCTTATGTTGCTTTGCCAACTTTAGGAAATTGTCAGTTCTTTTTCTTGGAGTATTTTTTTCAGTTCCATCTCCCTCTCCTCTCCTGGTACTCCAATGACATGACCGATTTTTTGTGATACTTCCATACACCTTTTTTTTTTTTTGGTCTATTCTCTTTTTCAGACTGGGTAATTTCTACCGTTTCATTTTCAAGTTCATGGTGTCTTCCCTTTGTCCTCTCCACTCTGCTCTTGAATCCATCCACAGAGCTTTTTATTTTCATTATTTTATTTTTCACTTCTACAAGTTCCATTTCATTCTTCATATCTCCTCTTTGCTGAGATTTTCCATTTTCCATGTTCCAAGCATGTTTGTAATTGCTTGCTGAAGTATTTTCTTGATGCCTGCTTTAAAATACTTATCAGATGGGGATGAGAGAGGTACAGCATCAGTAATATAGTCAATGGCATTGAAGTAGTGTCCATTGTATGGTGGCAGATGGTAGCTACACTTGTGAGCATAGTGCGACATACAGAATTGCCAAATCACTATTTTGTACACTTCAAACTATGTAGCATTGTGTCGACTACAATTCAAAATAATTCACAGTAAACAAAAACTAAAGATACATAGAAGTTAAATATTTGTCAGATAATGCTAACATCTGTTGTCTTCTCTTACTCAGTTTGATCTTGGTTCTTGGGGTGACATGATTTTCCATGGACACCTGGTCAATATTCTAAGAGAAAACTCTGGGCCTTGGCAGGTCTCCTCTGATACTGCTCCTGTGAGTAAGAGGGAGCACTGCTCTTTACTACCTGGTGGGGGTGGAGGTCCAGGCTCCTCACTGGGTCTCCACGGATGACATTCAGGCCAGAAGGGGAAGGGGCACTTCATTACTGCTGCCCAAGTGGTCCCCACTGGGGTTGCTTTGTAACTACTGATCAAAGAGCTGAAAGTCCTGACTCGCCACAAGGCCTCTGACACCACCCCAGTGGCAAATGAAAAGGACACATCAATACTACTGGGTGGAGGTGGAAGTCCATGACCCCCATGTGGTCTTACATCATACAGATGGGGTCATTACCAGCCATCAGAGATGCGAGTCCCATATCGGGCTGTCTAGTCCCTAGCTCCCACAAGGCCTTCCGGGATACCACCAGGGAGAGGTGTGGGGGTGGGGGGCTGGCTGAGGCATCTTGTCACAGCCAGGCAAGGGAAACTCCAGGCCCAACTTGGCCTTTAATGGCAGAAACAGGATTGAGCTACAATTTTCTCACGTGGTATTCGGCTGGAGTAGATCCATTATTGTTTGAAAGTTTTCTGCCTTACTAGGCTGCCCCTTTCCTGGTACATTTGTTACAGCGAACAGGTTTGAGGGGCTTTGACTGTGTCCACTGGCATTTCTGGCTTGTGGCTTCTCCATTCGGGGATGTATGAGGCAAGAAGAAAATCCAGGGAACTCCCTACTTGTATTAGTTTCCTAGGGTCGCCATAACAAACACTGGACACTGGGCGCTTAAACAGCAGACACTTATTTTCTCACAGTTCTGGAGGCTGCAAGCCCAAGGCTAAGGTGTCAGTAGATTTGGTTTCTCATGAGGCCTCTCTCCTTAGCTTGCAGATGACTGCCTTCTGGCTGTGTCCTCATACGGTCTTTCCTGTGCACATGCACACAGATGTCTAAATTTCCTCCTCACAAGTCATCAATCAGACTGGATTAGGGTCCATCCTAAAGATCTCATTTTTAACATAATAATCTCTTTAAAGACTTTATCTCCTGCATTCTGAGGTCCAGGGGATTAGGGATTCAACATGTAAATTTTTGAAGGGACACAAGTCCACACATAACACCACTGTGACCTTCCTCAGGTACTGAGGTATGCAGTTGTCTGCTTTCTTCTATCCATTTCCTAAGCCTTCCTGTGTTTGATTTATATATAATGTCCAGAATTTTAAATTGTGCTTCCTGGGAAGAAAAGGGAAAGTCTTATCTACTCCATTCTTGGAAACAGAAGTCTTTCCCTTGCATTTTTATCTTCTTTTCTTTAAAAACTCACCTTCTGTGGCTGGCAAATGGTAAAGCCAGTGAATCTTCCGCCTCCTGCATCCCGGGTCTGTAGATCACATCACATTAGTTTCATTCTGAACGAAATATATCTTAACAAACACAGCAACACAAAATTCAAAGTGTACCCAGACAGCAAGACTTTCAAACACCGTTAAAGTTCTTGCACGCGCCCGCCGTGGAAGGAGCTTGCAGGTCACTCCTCCGTCCCAACTGCTAAGAAGCAAAACTGGAACCACCACCAATTCTTCTTACATTCAACAGAGTAGTGAGGTCACAGGGCAAAGTGCTTTCCCCCAAACTGGAGACTGGAGAACATACAGAATCACAACTTAGCAGGATAGCAAGCTCTGAGCGAACAAGGACCATGGGAGTGAAGTCTGAACTGTGACGCACAAACTACTGGAGGCTCAGTGTGGACAAGGCTTGGTTTAGAAGCCCAGGGGGAGCCGGTCACAGGGGGACCCGCGGTTTTGTGTTTTATCTCTAGTTCCACCTGGTTCTCTCGGCAAAGAGCGGAGAAACACTTCATGCTCCTGGTGTGCTCAGGCGAGAGGAAGGAACTGTTTGTGGAGTACACCAGAGTACCCAGTTGTCCCTAACAAGACCTGCCCTCGAGAGACACTAGTCAACCAGGGTAACCTGCTGGGGTTATCTCAGAGCCTAACTGACCTGGAGAATGGGAAATCATGCCGGCCCCCACTAGACACCTTCCCGCCTAAAAGGAGAAAAAAAAAAAAAAGAGATTTTTGATAGTAAAACCTTCTTTTTTCCTTCCCTCAGCACAGCTGTAGATAAAAAAATGACCCTGATTCCTAATGTGCCTAAGGTACAAATAGGACACAGTCAAGAATTTTTAAGACAGAGGAAACAGGTGGGTCAATCTTGGTAATTAGAACAAAGCCCTACTGGAGTCTTTGAAGCAGTGTGTGTCCCTTCCTCCATATAGTAAACAGTTCTCAGGGCAATGCAGTTTTTCAACTCCCTATCAGATAGAACGATCAGCCACAGAAAGTCTAGTTAATACACAGAAATCACCTGTATATGCAAATTGAAACCCACAGCTCCTCTGCCCCAGGAAATCACTGAAAAGCTCCCAGATCTCCCCGTCGCCCTTATGAGGCTAAATGGTAAGTCACTCCATGGCCAGACCAGCATTTCACTCAATACAACTTTGGAATTGAGGATGAAGTCAAGCTCATAGTCCAGCCCAGAACCCTCAGAGAGGCAGCCCATGCAGCACCAATGTCGTGACTAAAGATGCCACCAGGGCTCATGGAGTGGTAACCAGGCTGCTGCGAGAGTCTAACTGGGGACAGTGGGCCAGGATCAGTATCTAAGAGCGTGTAGCTGAAAACCAGTAAGTTTTGATTCTGTGATGTGCACCTTGCTTGAGCCCATTGTCACAGAAGGAAGAGGAGTTGTGCCCCAGCACTGATGCCCAGGTCAGGAGCTGATCCTGACACGTAGGGGCATCATCACTACCCACTCCCCTGTCCCTCTCCAGGCTCCCTCAATACCACTTTCTTCTCTCTCTGGGACCTTCATATGCTCAATCCAAAGCTTACATTATTTCCCTGGATGCATGACCCTTTTCCTTAGGGGGAATCAGACATGATCCCTCATCCCCTTCTTTCTCGTTTCCTGAAAATTTTTATGAAAATCATGGGGACAGAAGTCAAAAGAATTCCAGAATTCTAGACACAAGCAAATAACAAGGTAAGAGAATTGTGCACCCAAGGCTTTTGGGTACCCCCAAACTGTACTGCCCACTTTAGGTCTACAGAAGTTCACTCCAGGACTCTGTTTGCTCTTCATGTCTGGGATCACCATTAGCGGCTCTCAAACCTCTCAGCTGTTCACCTCTGTCCAGGAAAAGGTGTATCGCACATTTCAGGCCAAAATAATGACAACTGAAATAAGAAACCTTCTCTGAATCCTCTCTTTCTCCTTGACACACGGTCCATTCTAGCAATGATCCTCAGCTCCAGGAGCCTTCTGGGGATTAGCATGACAAATGAAACAGAACCACAGCTTCCTTAGCCTGGCCTCCAAGAGTCGGTGGGAAAAACATGTCCAATTAAGAAAAAAAAATCCCTAAGTGCTTTTGAAGGGCAGGAGAGTCTGGCTTTCCGGGGTTAGCTGTGGAAACAAGCATTCTGCCTGCTCATGCAGAGCCACCTGGCTTGGAAAGTGCAGTCGCTCTAACTTCCTGCATTGTTCTTCCATTTGTTTTAAAAGGAATAACAACAAAAAATCCTAATGCTAAACCTTGAAAGAATTCTTTAAAAAAAAATTTTTTTTTTATATTTATTTTTGATAGAGCACAAGTGGGGGAGAGGTGGACAGAGAAGGAGACACAGAATCCAAAGCAGGCTCCAGGCTCTGAGCTGTCAGCACAGAGCCCGACGTGGGGCTTGAACCCACAAACCGCAAGATCATGACCTGAGCAGAAGCCAGATGCCCAAGCGACTGAGCCACTCAGGCACCCCCCCCCCCAAATTTTTTTTAACGTTTATTTTTTGAGAAAGTGAGACAGAGTGTGAGCAGGGGAGGGGCAGACAGAGAGGGAGACACAGAATCCGAAGCAGGCTCAAGGCTCTGAGCTGTCAGCACAGAGCTTGATGTGGGGATTGAACTCATGAACCGTGAGATCATGACCTGAGCCAAAGTCGGTTGCTTAACCGACTGAGCCACCCAGGTGCCCCAAAGCTTGAAAGAATTCTTAACAAAAGCAAAAGCTCTCAAAGTTTTCACTCAATGAGCCTCGCTTGCAGATCGTACAACAAAGAGCACTGCTTTTTCTCCATCTGGTCTGTGCTGCCCAGAGAGGGACACGTGCAGACTCAGACCCTGGGTGAACGCTGAGATCTCTCCACACTGCAGTTAGCATGCTACGCACATTCAGCCCTGCTAGCTTAGCAGTTCTTAATATCCACTCATCAAATTACATGTACCAACCCGGTTGTTTTCAGATTTTTCCTCTAAATTCTGCAGTATTTTTCTTCTTCTTTTACTTTGAGAGAGACAGAGAGACAGAGAGACAGAGAGACAGAGAGAGGAAGGCCGAGTCGGGGAGGGGGCATAGAGGGAGAGAGAGAATCCTGAGCAGACTCCTTGCTGTCCGCACCGATCCCAACTCGGGGCTTGAACCCATGAACTGTGAGATCATGACCTGAGCTGAAATCAAGAGTCGGATGCTTAACCGACTGAGCCACCCAGGTGCCCCCCTACAGTATTTTTCTTAGCAATTCAATAATACACATGCAAAGCAGAAAGCCAATCTTTAGAACTACAAGTGGGTTTCAATATTTTATTAAAATAGCATATATTTAACCACCGTTAACCAAGAATACGTTAACTTTGTCCCCCCACCCCCACCCCAAATACGCAGCACAACACAGTAGTGATTCTGAATATCCTTGATCGTGATAACCAACAGAAGTATTTCAAAGTCAAGTTTGCAACTAAAAACGAGACCTTGGAAAAATTCTGAATTAAAAGAAACATAAAGCCCTCAAACAGAATTCTTTTATCCGCCTGAGGAATAAATGCCGGTGTGCCACCCAACTGACAACACTGCTTAAGTTTGCTTTTTTTTTCTTTATGCATAGTACAACGTCTCATTTATAAGTACCCACTTTTATAAATAAAATTGGCATTTTCACCCCATTTAATGTTCCTTTTCAGCTTCACAAAGAAACCAGTAAATAAAACTGTCAACGACAGTCACAACATATGCTCTCGTAGCAAGATAAAAAACGTGAAAATACGCAAAGATGCATCTACGCTATTTTACATAAAAAGACAGATTTTAAAAAGTGCAAGGCAAAATTTGCAGTTTTTTGAGGGGAGTTTTTAGGCACATCCATTTCTTTAAAGCAAGCTTCAGAATGAAATTCCAGTTTGTTCTTCATGACACCTGTTTTAAGTCTTTCCTTTAAAAAAAAAAAAAGAAGAAGAAGAAAAGAAAAAAAATACATCCCATCAAGTGTGAAACAGGGAGTCTCCCGTCCCGAGAAGTGAGGTTTTCAGTTATGGCGTGTCCGTCCTTTTTTTATCCTTGCGGGCTTTGGTTTGGGGATGTATTGATTATTTGCCTGGTACTCAAGTTCTTTGCGGAAGTAGTGGATAGCTTTGTTTAAACCTTCCTCCAGCGGGACCTGTTTAAAGAGAAAGAGAACAGGAGACAAGGTCACTGTCAAGAAACAGCGGGAAGCAGGAAGGAAGTGCTGACATGGGGTCTGCCCTCTGGAGGCACACTCACAGCACCGTGCCACCCCCCCCCCCCCCCCCCCCCCCGATGCTGCTTTCACAGATTCAGCCACGTGCGTGTGCAAGTTTACAAGAGCAGGCTGCATTGTGGGCTCCCATTTCCCCCCGTAACAGAAGACAACACATGAAAGGAGAAGCCATGTAATAGCCTGGAGAAAACCCTACATCTTGTCTGCCCAACCACACCAGCGCCCAAGAAAACCACCACGGGCCTTTGTCAACAGGGCAGCGTCGGGCCCGCGCACTCACCACGGGCTCCCATGCCAGCATCATCTTCGCTTTTCTGATGTCAGGTTTTCTTTTCTGTGGGTCATCCTGGGCTTCGGAGAGAAACTGAATCTCACTTCCACTTCCTGAATTGTTGCAGAAAAAAGAAAGGTAAGAGAATCACAAACCACTCTGGGTGTGACTTCTGCTATACGCCTCAAAGCAAAATCCCATCTGTGCACTGAATAAGGGAGCACATCGCAGAACACATTTCTCACGGAGTCACTGAGCCACGTGAGGAACTGTACCTCTGGTCCTATGAGAGCTTGGTGAGAGGCTGTTACTCTGCCTCCACAGGCCTGAGAGGAAGGACAGGGCCTGTTCTAGCTGCCAGCTCCAGGGCAGACCAGCCACCATCAGCGAACATAGCAGGCATGCCCACAGGGTCTGACTCCGAAGTAAGTAAAAATGGTGAATGGGGAGTGTGGTCATCTGTGATGCTGATGGCCCTGGTGAGCCACATCTGAGGCATTCATGTGCCGCAGGAGCGCTGGAATTGGGCCGGCTGTCAACTCGTTTAACCAAGTAGAGTGCAGGAGGAATGACCATGGGCCAGTCCCGGGCTGATGCCTTATGGAAGGCCTGACCATTTATGCACCTGCAGGTGTGAGCTCTGAGCCAACACATAAGCTGTCCAGCTACCCTGCTGGGGAGATCACATGCAGAAGGACAGAGAACCTGGCTTGTCCCGCATCCTAGCAGGGCCCCTTCCCTGCTGGCCGGCAGAATGAAGCCATACCAGGGGCCATCGGCAAGACCTGCAGAAGAAACCCCCAGCAGAGGCCAGCCCCGATCACAGATTCGTGAACAAATAGGATGGTTGTTGTTTTAAGCCTCTGCAGTTTGGGCTGGTGTACTTACTACTCAGCCTTTCACAGAACCACAGAGGATCTTGTCAAAATGCAGATTCTTATCCAGAAGACATGGGTGGTATGTGTGATTCTCCACTTCTAATAAGTATCCCATGGGCCCCACTTGGGGTAGAGGTTCTGAATGGTCTAGATCCCAGACAAGCTGTTATCTGAGTACATCCCTTCCCTACTTGGGTAGAGATGGGCAGACCCAGAGTGGGAAGGCAGGGGGAATAGAGCTAGGGGAGGCAACTGGGGCTGTGAGATCCTGCAATTTATGTCTGAGGAAGGTCAGCTCCCGTCCTGTACAACTGTCTGGAGCTGATTAGAACATGCTGGTAGATGACAGCCCCATGCCAGGAAGGACAGCCCTGAAGAATCAGCACACCTAAGTGTGGGGTCTGAACAGGCAAGGCACTTCAGAACATCCTATGTTAGGCTTACCCCAGGTCTAACCACTCCAACCTAGTTGTGTCTTGACTCAAATTTCTCGATCAACTATGGAAAACAGACACCCCCTACGAGCCAGACTTCCCAGAGCTCCAGTAAGCGTGCCGAAGTGAGGACAGGCTTGCCCAGTGCACACTTGCAGCCCGAGGGCTGGATGAAGATACACGAGCTTCTTACAGCTTTTAGAGTACGCCCTTGACTGGGGCTACTCCCAGTGTCTACGCTGCCTCCAGTGGATGATGGCCGGGTTGGCCAGAGCTGTAAAGAGCTTGAAATCGCCAACAGGTTCTGTCAGAAACATGCAAGCTGGTGTCGCTCCCTCTTGGACCTCCAAAATCCCCTTCTCATCACTGTCAGTGATGACTGTTTGGACATCAAACAATCGTCACCTGTGCAGCGCTCCACCAGAACCATGTCTTGAGCCCTGGGAACAAGCACTTCCTCCTGCTCCACCCCGACCTGCTGATGCAGCTGTGACCACAACCCATCTCCTTTCCCACGCCCCTTCGTCTTTATCTTCCCATTACTTAATTAAAGAATCAGAAAACAATTAAGTGTTCCTGATAAAGTTCTGCTTTTTATCCAATTCAATTAGCTTGTATTAATTACACATTTTTTAGTCAAGGTGTTATTAACTGATAGCGCGAGTGCTGCCAATTTCACTCAGCACGGTGTTTGTCCTACTTACCAACAAGGTTTTTAATTAACTGAGCAAATTCTAGGATTGTGTGTTCTTCTGGGTTCCCCTAAGGAAGAAACGGTTGCTGATTAGAAGTGTAATCCCAACAGCAGAGATCTCTACCACTCAAACTGCATGTACATCTTCAAAGCATCCACGGGCTAACTCTGGCATCTTAGAAAGTCACCAGGCTCCTGCCTCTTCCTGTTTCATCAGGTGCTTAACTGATCGGGATGCTGACTAATCCATCCAGCAAAGTACTAAATTGTACTGAGTACTGCTTTTGTCCTCCAGACTTTGTTAACAAGAACACCCCTCAGCTAGGTCAAGAGCATCTAATAAGGACATACACATTACCTGGCCTAGAAGACCAGGAGAATTTCTGTATCTAACGTTACTATAACTGCATTGTCACTTTGCATAAAAGTTTGGTGCTGCAAATTAGCTCTCCTAATATATTTCCCTCTGGATGCACTGTGTTAACAACTTCAGTAATAATGGATTTGCAAACTTGCACAAGGAAGCTGTAACAGAAATGAAATGCACTCATGGATGAGGGCTCTGGGCAAGCCAGAGGGAAAGACTCGATGTGGTTTATAAAGTGAGCTTGCTTTTGGGGGCTTTAAGGAAAATCATTTTCTCCTTTCTTTTCTTCCCTCACACATGACAGCAGCCACTGTCCTTCTTCCTTTCCTATTCCTGCTACTATCTATTTAGAGTGCACACGCACAAGCAGGGATGCGGGTGGAGAGAGAGAGGGAGAGAGGGAGAGAGGGAGAGAGGGAGAGAGGGAGAGAGGGAGAGAGGGAGAGAGGGAGAGAGGGAGAGAGGGAGAGAGGGAGAGAGGGAGAGAGGGAGAGAGGGAGAGAGGGAGAGAGAGAATTCTAAGCAGGCTCTGTGCTGTCAGCACAGAATCCGACCCAGGGCTTGAACCCACAAACCATAAAATCATGACCTGAGCTGAAAGACTTGCACGCTTAACCAACTGAGCCACCCAGGTGCCCCCCAATTCTGCTACTTTTATTTGCCACCTCCTCTCCATCATAAGAGACCACCATCAAGTTTGGCAATTTCATATCCTAAATACGCTGCACTCCCAACTTCCTGGTCTGGTCGAAGCTAGAAGGAAAGAGAGGCAGGAAGGGACCCTGGTCTTACATATGAGCACAAAGGAAGGACTAATTAGCAGAGTGGAGTGATAGGAACTTGGGAGGGAGGGGCCCTGTCTATGTCAGGACTACTGGCAGACATTTTTCAGACTTCAGGGAAGACAGGTTTCTATAAGAGATGGAAGTTCCCAAATGGCCCTGTGCAAAGCCACATAACCCCCAGAAAAAAAGAAGGAAGGAGCCGGGTATCTAAGACAAGATTGGTTACTTTAGGAGGGCGATAACTGACAACATGCACATTTTAAAGGGTCTGGAGCAAAAACCCAGGATGAGGGTGGCATGGCCTTTAAAGTATCAGGTAAGCAAATGCTCAAAAGACACTGAGGCTCACAAGACATGTCTCATTCTATTTTTAACTTCACATTTCTTCAAAAGTGCATGAAGGTAGCCCTACGTAGGCCCTTGCAGCAACTGGCCCCCATGATCGGTCAACAGCCAGACAAGGGAATGACGTCTCCATGTCTCCTGTTTGGTCAGAATTCCCTCCAAACTCAGGGAGACAGGAACTCTACAGCTTGACTGCTGGTTACAAAGAAAAGTACAAGGAAAGGTTTTTGAGGGAAGTGGTTTCAAGAAATAAGCAGGCATGACCACTCCTGTGCAGGAAGCAGGAAGAGGTGGTTTGGGAGAAGCACCTGAAACAGACTCCAAGTCTTGTCAAGGTGAGGCCATGGCTCCAAAGAAGCTACTGTCAGGGGCCATAGGCAGAACATCTTGAATGATGGACAGTATACACTGGACAAGATAGAATGAGGGTGTCTGGGTGGTCAGTTGGTTAAAGTGTCCAACATCGGCTCAGGTCATGATTTACGGTTTATGGGTTCGAGCCCCATGTTGGGCTCTGTGCTGACAGCTTAGAGCCTGGAGCCTGCTTCAGATTTTGTATCTCCCTCTCTCTCTGCCCCTCCCCTGTGCGCGCGCTCTCTCTCTCTCTCTCTCTCAAAAATAAACATCGAAAAAAAATTAAACAAGATGGAATGAAGCCATTCAGAAGACAGTAAGCAAGAGGGTAGGGGGACTCCAGACATGAACATGAACTCTGGCTGAGAGCTGGGGAGGAGACTCAGAGGGTTTGACCTTGCCCTCCAAATGCTTGGAAAGCTACCACACTGTAGAGCCATCAGACTAGCTGTGAATGGCCCCCATGCTGGGAAGTAAGGCCAGTGGTAGCTCACAGTCACAGACACCAAGATTATAGTTCCAAATATAAGGAAACTCTTCCTGCCAATGAAGTGCTCTGAAGGGAAGCACGTTCACCAAGCAGAAAACCGTGGGGCAAAACCACCTTCTGATCCCTCTAACAGAGAGACTCTGGGACCATGGGAAGCAATGAAGGAAGCAACAAAGGTGCTCGGGGCAATCAGCTGAACTACAGATGTGATGAGAAACTGGGAAACTTTAACAACTTCTGTGATCTGACTCTCACTTAACAATGTCTTACAGAGAGTAGATTTATTATGTCAAACAACGGAGAAAGGAATGCACACAAAAAAATGTCCATCTACAGCCACAAAGGCTGTCACACATTTTTAGACCCAGGCCATTCAGGATGACAGAGGTGGGTGTTGTTGTTTTATTAAAAAAATTTTTTTTAACATTTATTTTTGAGAAATAGAGTGTGAGCAGGGGAGGAGCAGACAGAGAGGGAGACACAGAATCCGAAGCAGGCTCTAGGCTCTGAGCTGTCATGACAGCACACAGCCCGCCTCTGGGCTCGAACCCATAAACTGTCCGATCATGACCTGAGCCGAAGGCAGACACTTAACTGACTGAGCCACCCAGGCGCCCATGAAGGTGGGTGAGCGTTTACCATGCCATTCATCCATGCCTTGCAGACATTTTACTCCTTTGCAAACTCTTACTTTGTTTTGTGTTTATTTTTTCCTCTGTTATTCAGCAGGCAATACACACGTATGGCCTACGTGTGCTGCTGGGAAATACAGCACAGCCTGCTGCCTTGCATGGTTTTACAAAAGCACGGAACTCTAACATGACCTGGGGGGCATGGAAGGGGCGGACGTACTCACCAGGTTGACGGGGCTGCTGACGTTGCTGTTCATGAGAGCCACGAGGCCATTCACCAGATCGCTGGAAAAGACGGGAAGGCAGGGTCAGGCGTCGCCTGCTATAGTGCCCAGGTGCCCTGCAGACCCACCCCATCTCCCGGAAGAAAACCAAAACCCAAATGGAAAACCAACAGTCAAAAACAAAATCCTGCAAATCAGCAGCGTTGAGAATGCTGTACTCATGGATGATGACATGATGTCTGGGATTCGCTGTCAGTGTGTGGGGGACAGACGGCTAAACAGGATGGAAGCTGACTGATGGGCCTACGTGCTCTACTTCTGTATATTTCTGGAACACTTCAACGATTAAGCAATAAAAATAAAATAGGCGTACACCCCCAAAAGATGGTGTTTCTACAGCTTCTGATGAAAAGTCCATGTTTAATGTGAACCATGTAGCTGGTCCATGTGAAAAAGCAATGATTCAAAAAAAAAAAAAAAAAAAAAAAAGACCCACTGAAATGAGAGCACTCCAGTATGTAATTCTCATACTGGCAAATCACAGATAAAGCCAAACAATGCAGGTTGAAATAAACCGGACCACTGCTGCCGCCCCTCAAACTTCACTTTGCCACCTCCCCCCGCCCCACCCCCACCAGACTCCTCGCATGGAACGGTCAGGGGATCTGGATGTTTCAGATGGATCGTGACCGACTGGGCCATGAAGGTGAAGAGAAGTAAGCAAACTTTCGCTTACCAAGGTTTGGTTCTTATTTTCAGAGGCTTTAAAGTGTGGCTCTGTTAAAAAAAAGTTACTTCGTAAAAATGACACCTCACTGTGGCACACAAGCACTTGTTCCACGTCTACTTTCATCGGCTGTGCTGCTCAGGAGATGTTTAAAGTTCTGCTCTGGTGATCCAAAGGCAGTCTATGTTGAAACCTTCCCCTCCTCCTCTGTCATTACCAGCAAGGAGCAGGTTGCCAGGGTCAGTTTCCAAAAGAAAACCTGTTTTTGCTTTCCTTTTCATTAGGGAAAAAAAAAAAATCTGGGGGGTGGGATATTTAGCAAACTAGTTTCTGAATTTTTGTCTCTGACGATTGAGTATTTTATGTGAACATGCCTAAAGTCCGTTCCACTCTCATAGGTCAAGCTTCATCACGATGGCAGTAATTATTATATTACATCACAACACGTCTCTCATGGCATAGGCCACTACATAACTCGTAAGAAGACGTTAAAAGCTGCCATTCTGTAGCATCCACAATCATTTTTTGAACTGAAGTGGGGTGGGGGAGGGAGGGCCCACATTAAACTGGAAGGCAACGGACTCGTGCAGTCATCCTCGTGGCAGGGACACGCATCTTTTATGTAATAAGTTGGCAACTTTTAAGGTCAAAATTGCACAGATCACACTTTTAACCTGAAGCTCTTTGAAAGTGTCATTTTGACAAAGTGACTTTAAAAAAAAAAAAAAAAAAAAAAAAAAGCATGACTTTCTTGTGTGAATGAGGCCGTAACCTGACCGTGAAAACATCAGACCCAGTCATGCCAAGATATGAATGTGTATGGTATGATCACCTGGACCTCAGAAACCATGAAATGTCGCTTCAGGGCAACTGTGGATTTTGGAAAGTTAACTTAGTACAGTAAGCACAGACTCAGACGTTGCACATTTTTAACTGCAAAGTAAACAAATTCTCAGTTTCTAAAAAACAGCTTGGTAAAAATAGCAAAACTGTAAGTTATCTGCCTCAGCAGGGTCTTGAATAACAAAAATTGGAAGTCAGGAGAGCGGTCTGCCCGAGCTTGCTACAGCCATCGGAGCACACACCGTGGGCACGTTTGGTCCTGAGCTGGCATGGTGTCGGTATGTGCACCACTGAATTCTTAAAATATTTTAATCACTGGCGGAAGAGGTATGAGGCTATTTTAAATGAATTTTGTATCTGCTGCCTTTGGAATAATGAGCACGGCGAAAAAGATCCAGTTCTAACTGCTGTTACTGCACAGTCTCCATGACAGTTCACGAGCTGTCACTGCTGGAGACGTTTGGGGGCCACCGGTGAGGTGGCTCCAGGAAATGCCAGGAACTGCAGGACTCCCTCACAATGTGCACAGACTGGGGGTGGGCGAAGGCAGGTGGGATGAAAGTGTGTTATTAGGAAAGATGGTGCTCGATACCCAGAGGTCCAATTAAGATGGTCCGGATACAGAAATGTAGCATGATGAATTTTCTCTGAGCACATGGTTCCTGGGGTAAGTGCTTTGAAATGAAAACAATCCTGAAGGAGTGGCTGCTGCAAATTTCCTGGTTAAATCCTTCTTAAGAGTATCTGGGCAACAAAATGTACCAGTTATATTTTACTCCCAGGCTTTGTGTCCTGCTCGGCAAGACACTCAAGGCCAGGGAGGAAAACAAAAAAACAAAAAAACAAAACCAACCACTGACCAGGATATATGTTTATTCATAGCTTTCTTTTAGACTAAATGTGAAAATTAAGAAATACTTTCGGGGGAAAAAAAAATCTATGGTAGTTGTTGTTATTTTTGTTTAAAAGACTTTTTTTTTTTTTTTTCCTAGAAGTTCTATTTTTCAAAGAGACTTCCACCCAGGACTCTCACATAATCAGACAAAAGTCTATGCGGTTGCTCTGGCCAAGATGGCCCAGACCTGTGCCCGCCCCCCACCCCCACCCCATCACCCCATCACTGCTGTAGCACCCCTGGGATGGCCTCGGGACACACCAGGAATAGCATTTTCCGAATGACAGGCATCCCAGGGTATTTGCATTGAAAAGTGAAAAATACAGGGTACCCAGATGCAGAGCTGGATTTTACGAGGATTTAGGATATCAGAAACTAATAAAGAACTCATAGTAACCATGTCATGTGGGGAAATATTTTGGTATATCCAACTGTTTATAACTCTCTTCCCAGAACCCAAGCTGCATTTTAAAATGTCACCAACTGAACTGACAAGAAAACTAGACATATGAGGATTAACAAGAAAACGATAAAAATTACCACGTGAGACTATTCAACAAAGTTCTCAAATGTATTTTTTTCCGTTCCAGCATAAAATCTGACATGAGGACAGTCTACCTTATCTTTCCTTTAATGAGGACAGTCTCACCCGCCCCAGAAAGCCACATTTCAAATGGGTCTGATTTCAGCACCTGTGGGTTTGCTGGATGATTAAGGCCATCTCTCCAATTGGTGTGAACCGGAAATCAAGTCGCCCTCAGAACTGGGCAAGTTTCCCTATGAAACACTAGGTGGCAGTAAAAGATTAGCACATGAGTCATAAAAGTCTGGGACTTACTTGCAAAAAAAAAATTAAAGATTTTAAACGTGGGGCTTGAACTCGCAACGCCGAGGTCAAGAGTCACATGCTCCACCAACTGAGCCAGGCAGGCGCCCCTAGAATTTTAGCTTTTAAACAGAGAACCCCAAGGGCTTTCCATCTGAAAATTAAAACGGACTTTTAACCGAGCCACGACAGAGATGTGAAAATAATTAACGTATAAAACAGACACAGGCTGTTTGGGCCGCACCACCTCTGCCGGAAGCGGCCCAGCTGCCTTACCTGACGTACTGGAACGCTCTCGTCTGCGACCCGGATCCATACACCTAGGAGGAAAGCAACAGTCAGGCTGCCCGAGAAAACCACACTGCAATGGGAAAACGGGGTTCCTGAGAACTCCAGGGGCACAGACTGACCTCAGAACTGACAGCGGAGGGGCAGTGATGCGACAACTCACTCTGTACTTCAAAATAATGCCCCAACACGAGAACGTGCACATACACACGTCAAGTCTGTCCTCCAGAGTGGGCAGCGGGAGGAGTTGCTTCTACTGCGGTCTTGTGATGGGTCATGGATTACGTTGGGTTCTGGGGCCTCTGCGTCCAGCAGGGTGACGGACACGCATAAGCAGTGAGCAGTACATGGAACAGTCCACCCTGACTGCCCATCAGAACAGCTGGTGCTCAGTCAGACCAGTCACAGAATCTCTGGGGAGGAGGCGGCAGGCACCTCGGTATGTTTACAACCAGTTCTCCAAGCGATCCTAATGTGCAGCCAAGTTTGAGAACCACCCAGGAAACTCTGGATAGGAGATGGAGGTGGCAGGAGAGAGGAAGGGGAGGGCTTCAACGCTCCATTTGTGTCCCCTGCACATCGTCATGTCTCCGGGCCTCCACTCGGTTCCTTTCCTCTACCGCTACAGACCCCCTTGTCTAAACGTCCCCTCCTTGTGACACTTCCCTGGCTCGTTCTCCAGGCCAGAATGAACGACTCTGCCCTTGATGCTCAGCCATTCACACCATTCCTCTAGACTCTCTCCGCCACTCACACCAGCTTCCTAGGCTGTGGGCTCCTGGGCACAGGCGCCGTGTCTGACTCACCCATTCCCTGCTGTAGCACACACCACCCGTGCTCCACGAACATGTGCTGAACAGTAACCTTGTAAGCTCTGCAGTTTACAACCGCTTAGAATGAAGAGATGGACACAGAAGGCTCTTTGAAGCACCCCCTACAGTCACAGAGAAGGAAGGAGCCACAGGGCTTTTGTTTGCCTGCTTGTGGTGGGAAGGTGGCAGCGGGGAGGACGAACCACCTTCTGGGACAGCCTGATTTCCAAGCCGGAACAGAACAACACCGGCGCCTCCTGCCACAGGCCGCCTGATGCCAAAGAGGAGCCGGAGGCCAAGAGCCCCACAGTCCACACCAGCCTCCTGGCCTTGCTTCCCAACAGGGCTATGCAGGGCTCGGGCCGCCGGACTGGAGAAGCAAATGGGAAGGGACAGGTAAAGGGAGAAAAGCATGCCTCACAGGCACCTGCCTTTTTCTTTCTTTAAAAGGTTTATACCTGAATAAACATTTGCATATACCAACGTCAAAGGGGCATCAGATTGACCTACTGGGGCGAAGGCCCTCCCAGTGAGAAAAGCCCAGGGAACTGATTTAGGGAGCCTTCTGTCTACAAGACACAAAACATCGAAGAAAAAGGAGTGCACCTCTCAGAAGCAGACCCACCCTTTCCGGGCAGTTCTGCCTGAACCCAAAGCCTTGGTCTTGCTGGCCCTTCTGCTACATTTGGGCAAGTCAGAAAGGAAGCCTCAGGCCCAGTAAGTAGGAAGTAGAATTGGGAGTGGGGGAGGGCCATACACTACTGCAATGCTGGCTCGTCCCCTTGGAAATCCACCTCCATCCGAGGGGTCCTGCAGGTGTGACGCCCATAGTATTTTTCGTACAACCTCATTACAGATGGGGTCATGGAAGCTCAGAGCGCTGCAGTGACCGGCATCCAGGAGAGCAAAGTCTACCCTGACTCCAAGTCCGGGGATCTTTTTCCTACCCCACCGCATCAGTAATTTCAGAACGGCCTGTAGCTTCAGCTGTCAGCGATGGCCTACCAGTTGGCACTGAGCCATTCTCCCATCTCATTATAATGTGATCCGATTTAGACGACCCCCCTCAACCCGAGTGACCGCATCCTCGATGCATAGGTTTGCAGATGTGAAAGCCGTACTGTTGGTTGTCGGCCATGTACCTGCCGCTCCCGGCTTGTGGAGTCAACACGGAGGGTGCAGACACTCCTCTCTGCCTGCACCTTCCCGCCACCCCTGCTCAGGTCCCTGCGACAGCGGGTCAGGTGGTCTGCTGCCATGTGCCGGCAACACGCACAGAAGCCCACTGCACGTGCAGAGCAGCAACGGCCTTCAACGTGCCTGGCTGCAGGCGTGGTCTCTACTCCCACGAGCCCTCCGTCCCCCTGATGGGACCCAGTGCCACGGGCTGGCTGAGCCAGAGCCAGAGCCAGGGGTAGGTTAAGTGGGCTGCCCGCGTTAGGACTCTGAAGAATCACACCACACGCCTTCTCAACAATAGGAGTTAAGAGAATCGTGATGGCGACGCTCACAAAACGTCGTAAACCCAGAGGGAAAACTCAAGCAAGCTGCGTCTGTTGAGTGTTTCGCACAGTGGCCTTGTTCAGAGGGCCCTCCCAGACGGGGCAGGGATGACCAGAGGCCAGGATGTCCTCAGGCACACCTCCCCAGCTGTAGGCACCTGAGTCGGCAGAGGCGGGGCTCAGTCTGTCTCCTTGAGACCCAGAGACAAAAGCCCCTCAGCAGCACCCCCACCGCAGACACCTTCCACTGAGGTCCCACTTGATGTCCAAGTGGGGTAGCAACTGGCCCTCGGAAAAGTCCCTGTTACAGAGGAGGCAATGGGAGGACCCCTATGCCCAGGCTGTGGGAGGAATGCAAGGATCCCGGGGACCCCCACGCACAACTCTCCTGGATCCTGTCGATGATCGACTTTGAAGATGTGCTCCAGCGTGCGCACTTAGTTCAAATGCACTGTGAGCGGTGCCCCTGGACCCTTCTTCCCTTGCATCCTTATAAAGTCCTATTGGATTTAAGTTTCTATAGAGTATCGTATCCTTCATCTCTGCTTTGGTTTAAATCCGTCTCCCTATATACGTCCCCAGTATTTATTAATACGATGACCTTGAATTCTTGTGTGTACAGTTCACTGTGTGCAACGTGAAGAAATAAAGAAAGGGTGCACGTGGGAGAGAGAAGATGCTATGTGCCCCTCTCCCCAGCAAATACACCCACCCTGACCTCAGAGCACCCGGAGCCCTGCACACCCCCCGGCCCAACCATAAGGCACACCAGGGCAGGCACCGAATCTCACCCACAGTCCTGACAACAAGCAGATAAGCAACAAATGCTACAACATGAACAACCCAGGGCCTGGTGCTGCCGGTGAGTATGGCACAGCTCCCACGGCTGCCTAGTTTTCCTCTACGGGAAGACAGCAGGGCTTTTAGCAGCTCTGGCTTCGCTTCATGGAACGAGAGAAGAGCAAGGAGATTCAGGGTCCTGCTCAGTCTGGTAATGAGGGCTGTGTGCAGGTCAAAGCAGAATGGAGATTCAGGAATTCCCAAAAGGGAGAGGTAAGCCAGTGGGCGGGGAGGCAGCCAAGAGCACAAGGAGCACTACCAGGGAGCATCACAGGGGAGAGGGGAGGAGCATACTGAACACTGCAGGGGAGCACCACAGGGGAGCACTCTGGGGGAACGCAGCAAACGTGGGGGGCATGAGGAGCACTGCGGGGCGATGGGGGTCATGGGGAGGACAGCCAGGGAGCATGGGGAGCACTATGTAGCGAGCAAAGAGAGTAGCACAGGAAGCACTGCAGGGGAGCACAGAGAGCATGGGGTCATGAGGAACACGCAGGAGTATAGCGAGTTCTGCAGGGGAGCACTAGGGGGAGCATGAAGAGCACCACAAGGAGCTTGTCAGGATAAGGCACACGGGGGGTGGTGGGCGAGGCATGAGGAGCCCTGCGGGGCAGCATGGGGCGCATGCATCAGCCCAAACCCCACTGCTGTGCCTCGTGCCTCTGTCAACGAAGGCCCCAAATCAGAGAGCACTTCCGATACTACACTGTGGATACAAACAGTGTATAAATAAAATGCAGACTTTGGTCTCAGAAGTAGGGTTTCTCCAAAATTTCCCTTTAGAAAAACAGCAAGACTTTTTAAAAGATACAGACTGTGACTCAAACCCCAATTCTTACACATCCAGAAAAAATCAATGTTATCTGCAAGTTGGAATAAATCACAGGAAGGTGGCAAGACAGAATTAAACCCCACTGTGAACATGTGTATAGGTCACATGTGAGCGAGCAAGTGCTTAAACTGAATGGTGAACTCAAGTCTCTTCAAAATAAACTTAGTAAGCTAGCCCTCCTCGACTATTTTCTAAACTCAACTATTTTCTAAACTTCCTGAACTGGATTGCAGGATTTTCTGAGCTTCTGTGTGCTCAAACTAGACAGAACAGAGCTTCTGTGCGTGACTCACAGAACTCAGCAAAATATTCCGAGTTACCCTAACAGAGGTCTATGACTCAAGGTGGGGACAGGTCCAAAGAATGGTATTTGCCCAGAGATAAGATAACAAAAGACTTCAGGGAAATAGCAGCTGGAAGGCGGGTGACCACAGTAACCCAGCTTGGAAAAGGGAAGGCAAGATACTAAGCTGCTACAAATGAGATCTTTAGTCTTAGAAAGAACTTGCTGGCAATGAACAGGAAGGGAAAGGATGGTTGTACCTCCTCGTTAAGCAAAGTGTTCCCCAAGATGGGCTGGACAGAGAGTCATGACACATGACCTCCTCCTCCAAGACTTCTCCACAGAGCCATCTGACGAAAGAAGAGAGGCTACCTCAATGGGGCAGCAAAGGACGAAAAGTTTAGCGACTCCATCAAATCACTAAAGGGAAATAGAATGCTGTGTGACAGGAGAGACCAGACACTTCTGAAAAGCCTCCCTGAGGACTTCTGCCACCAGAGGCGCCTAGAAAAGATGGAACGCGGCGTGTTTTGGACTCGTCGCAGTCCTGCTCGGCACCAGTCGTCC
The DNA here is from genome assembly GCF_018350215.1 of Panthera leo. Taxonomy (NCBI): domain Eukaryota; kingdom Metazoa; phylum Chordata; class Mammalia; order Carnivora; family Felidae; genus Panthera; species Panthera leo. The sequence continues at coordinate 54,273,519 of NC_056681.1, read as the reverse complement.
TGCTGCCGGGTCCCTGGCACAGAAGCTCTGGTGGCGAGGAGACAACACATGAGTTACCACCATCTGCCCACAATAGGTGCTTTCTTGGGCTGGCGAGGACTAGCTTCCCACCTGACACTTGGAGCATGGCTGCAGCCCAGAAGGCAATCAGTCAAGAAGCTGTTTCTCAGAAAGCTTTTAACAGTTTGCTCTGCAAACAAAGCAGCTCTGATCTTGGGTGTGAACATAGTCAGGGAGGGCAGTGGCTAAAAAAGCTCCAGGAGTGTCCCTGAGGGTGAGGAATTCTCAACCAAGCAGCTGGACTTGAGGGGTTCCCGTGCAGGAACCCGGGGGGCCCAAACAGCAGGCAGAAGGGGAACACGGAGGAGAGGCAGCTTAGCTTTCAGTAACACTAAGCCCACTACTTCCAGAACAAGCCCCAGAGCCCTTGTGCTCATCACAAAGGCAAGCAGCCACTATAAACCCAATCGCTAGCTTGACCAGCACTCATCACATGCCTCCTGGGCACCAGGCACTCTTCTGGCAGCTGGGGACTCGGCCATGAATGAAACTAGATCCTGATTCCAGAGCTGACACTCGAGAGGGGATTGGTGGCTGGAAAAATAATACTTCAGTCAGTGATCAGTGCAGGGAAAACAACAGAAAGCATGGTTAGGAGGGGAGAGTGGCAGGTGGGTGTCATTACATATAGAATGGTCCAGATGAGAGGATGATTGAACCAGGAGATGCCTGGAAGGAATGTGCTCCCTGGAAAGGTAGAAGCAAAAAGCTGGGGTTGCAGGGCAGCGGGGCAAAAAGCTGGGGTATGCAGGGAGGCCCGTGAATCACGCTCTCAGCAGGTGAAAGCTCTCGAGCTTCTACTTATCTTTAAAGGATCCCCTGGCTGCTGGGCAGAGAGCCCCCGACAGGGAGAATGAGCGGCTGGAAGGCCAGGGCAATAAACTGGGAGTGTGTGGCATGAGGGCCAGGGGCAGTGACAAAAGAGGTAGACGGGGCCGGATTCTGAATCTCTCTATGGCAAGACCACCAGGCTGTGCCAATGGAGTAAGAAGGAGAGGAGCCAGGGTGTCCATGGCGTGGCCATCTGCAGGCCCCGAGGCTTGGAGCCAGCAGCTGGTAAGTGGGAGGGGGGAGCAGGTGTGTGGGACCCTGAGAAAGGGTTTGGATTCACCTCTCTCCCGCATGTGTGCAGGAAAGTCACCCACAACATGTGTCTTGCCCTGGATCAGGGGGCACATCATCTTGTAACAGGCTCAGCATTTTGTTCTGAATAGGCTGGTATAGTCAACCTAGCCAAGAAGAAATAGGAGCACCACAGGGAACAGCGATCAAGAGCAGAGGCTCCGGCTCATACTGGCAGCCGCTGTCTGGCCACATAAGCTTGGCAATTCCTCTAACCTCCATGATTCAGTCTTCCCAGCTGGACAGTGGGCTAATAGAACCTGCGCCCCATACATCTGTTGTGAGCACTGAGTGACTTAATGGAGCTTCAGTCTCCCCATCTGGACAACAGGCTAATAGAATCTGCGTCCCCCACATCTGTCGTGAGCACTGAGTGACTTAATGGATGCAAACATCACTGAATAGGAGACGGTAAATTTACTCTATTGAGAGACAGATGGATGGATACGTATGTACACAGAGCTGTAACGTTCCCTCCGGAATCCACTCAGCTGATAAGCAAACCATCCTGCAGTTTTCAGAGTAACCAGACCCTTATCTACCCTGGATGTCCACCAAACACTGAGCCTGAAAGGACGCAGAGGCTACAGGGCTGGAAGATGTGAGGAAGACAGGAGGAGGAGGAGGAGGAGGAGGAGGAGGAGGAGGAGGAGGAGGAGGAGGAGGAGGAGGAAGGAGGAAGGAGGCAGGAGGGCAGAGGAGCAGGAAGAGGAGAGGAAGAGAGAACTGAGGATTGAGCAAAACCAAAGAAAACCATCTGAACTGAATCAGCAAACCCCACACAGAGCAGGCGAGAGCCACTCCTCCCCGAGGAGGCGACAGGGGGTGGTGGAGATGAGCTACCCATCCTGACGCCACAGGGGTATCTTCTAAGGGCATCAGGCGGCTGGTGCTCACCTGTACTCTACGCTTGAACCACTGACCCCAAACCACCAGGGTCCTGAAGCCTCCCAGGTTGAGTGCAACCAGCAGAGGGCATATGGGCGTCACCATGACAACTGCCAAGACTTGCCCCAGACACCTCACTTAGCAATCTGAGGGTCACTGAGGACACACACAGCCCTGGCTACAGCCGGAGGGCCAGAACAGTGTCCAGAAAGGTGGTTGCTGGCAGGCTGGTGCGGCCAGACATACCAAGCAGCATGGACCCAAGCAGCATGGACCAGGCTGTAGCCCGCACACTAGACTATCTGTGCGCCTGGAGAACAAGCCCACCAGGTTCTGCTGCTTCTCTTCCGGGTTCTAGCCCCGCGCCTTCCCTCCTCATCACTAAGGGCAGCAGGATGTGCCCCGCGCAAAGGGACAACTGCGGGAAAGTTATTCCCTGAACCAAGAGGCACTGCTCCTTTGTCACTTGCTGGCAGACTGCCAACTTTTTCTGCCCCCACCCGAGGCCCGCACAAACCGTGAGTGGCTCGCCCTGTAGCGCCTGCAGGATGAAGTTGCTGACGACCCGGCCGTCGTTCATGTGCATGCGTGGCCCAAAGGTGTTGAAGATCCTGGCCACCCGCACTTCCACGCCTTCCTGGAACAGCAGAAGAGGACGTGAGATGCAGTTCACTTTGTGTTTCTGGTGCCCGGCCCATAAAGAAAGTCTGAAAATGTCTGGCTTTTTGCTCCCAAATGAGAGTGGTTTTCTGGTTCAGTCTACATGATGCATTCGTTAACAAATATGAGGACTGCACACAGTTATACCAAACTCAAATGTGTCCCCAATCCCACTATCAGGCCACTGGCATCAACCCTCTGCCAGAAAACCTGAGAGGTAGCTAAATAGTACAAGGGGAAAACACGTTTGGAGAAAAATTTTTTCCCAGCAAATAAATATCTATTTCCCAAATAGAACCATGCCATGCATAGTCCTTTATAATCTTCTTCACACAGTATTTCCTGCAGGTTTACTAGTCAATAGTGATTTAAATGTCAATGAATGTTTAATAGCTGATTTGAAGAAAAACAAGCAAATACTTTATCCTGGAAAAGAAGGGACATACGGGTATTCTTTTGAAGAGCCACGCTGTCTTACACTCCCAATCTGGTCCACTGGAAAACTTGTTTTAGTGAAAACCTAAAGACAATCTGGCACCCCCTGTAGGTTGGTATCTAAAAGACCTGGAAAGATACATGCCAACATTATTTAAAATGGCTGTCTCTACATGGTCGGATTACAGGTGCTCACTTTCTTCTACATGTTTTTTAAATCTTTCTATTTTTGTTCCAATAAATATGTATTACTTCTTTTTTATAGTAAGAGAAATTTTTTTAATTTAATTTTTAATTTTTTAAAACGTACATCCAAATTAGTTACCATATAGTGAAACAATGATTTCATGAGTAGATTCCTTAATGCCCCTTACCCATTTAGCCCACCCCCCCCCACAACCCTTCTCATAACCCTCAGTTTGTTCTCCATATTTATGAGTCTCTTCTGTTTTGTTCCCCTCCCTGTTTTTATATTATTTTTGTTTCCCTTCCCTTACGTTCAACTGTTTTGTCTCTTAAAGTCCTCATGTGAGTGAAGTCATATGATTTTTGTCTTTGATTAATTTCACTTAGCATAATACCCTCCAGTTCCATCCACATAGCTGCAAATGGCAAGATTTCATTCTTTTTGATTGCCGAGTAATACTGCGTTGTCTATAATATACCACATTTTTTAAACCATTCATCCATCAACGGACATTTGGGCTCTTTCCATACTTTGGCTATTGTTGATAGTGCTGCTATAATCATGGGAAATATGTAGTACTTTTGTAATCAAGAAAAGTGTATTTTCAAATCTATAATCAGGAAAGTTTTTTTTTAATGGTTTTATTGACTTTTGAGAGAGAGAGAGAGAGAGAGAGAGAGAATATGAATGAATGGGGGAGGGGCACAGAGAGAGGGAGACACAGAATCTGAAGCAGGCTCCAGGCTCTGAGCTGTCAGCACAGAGTCTGATGCAGGGCTCGAACTCACGAGCAGTGAGATCATTACCTGAGCCGAAGTCGGATGCTTAACCAACTGAGCCACCCAGGTGCCCCCAGGAAAGTACATTTTTAAACTCCAAAAGGCTTCTCTAAACTATCTCACGCAATTCTTAATTTCACAGGCTACTTTTTCATGAATCAAAAAGTTAAATGTTTTGGGGCGCCTGAGGGGCTCAGTTGTTTAAGTGTCCGACTCTTGATTTCTGCTCAGGTCATGCTCTCACGGTCAGTAGATGGAGCCCCATATCAGGCTCTGCGCTGCGTGCGCAGCCTGCTTGAGATTTTCCCTCTGGCCCTCCCCTGTGCATGTGCTCATGTGTGCTCTCGCTCTCTCTCAAAAAAAAGTTAAATGTTTGCATTACACCCTGAATTAGTTGACTTCCACAGCATCTGTGTCTCTAATTTGTTTCACCCATTAGACTACGGACACGTATTTTCCAGGCGTCTGAGGACAGGCAGGATGGCAGCGTGAGGCCCAGGGGCTCATGTGCCCTCCAACTCCACTTGTTCTCACTGAGCTGCACTATTCTTTGGAGAGGAACAGTACGTACCTCACAGGGGGATCATAAAAAGGAAGCCGGTCCTGCATAACGCTTGGCACGGGCCTGGCAGCCAAAAGCAGTAGTTGCTATTGTGTTTACTTGACCAGAAAGTTCTTATCTTTTCTAATTCTACTGCCTCAGATCTGGCACAGGCTAGGAGCCAATGGACCCTCAGCTAACCGGGCTGATTATGCACAGACTTCACCACCACTGGGATGACTGAGAGGTGATGAGCTACAGTGTCCCAAGGGTCCATGAGGTCTCCCTGTGGCTGGAACCACCTGGCTGGCCACCTCTGCTCACGGCAGCCTTATCTCTGTCCCAGTTGCTAGACAAACATTAGCAATTTTATGGGCACCAAGATGTGAAACTGCTGGGAAGCATGGATCCAGCAAACAGCTCACTTCTAGAAACCAGAAGGCTACATTTTTGCTAGGGCCTCCCAGCAATACATTATAATGTTCACATGAGCTACTCAGAGTTTTAGGATTAAGGTATGAGCTCTAATTCTAGGTCCATGAATAAATCATTCTTTTCTGTACTGAACTAACCAGAGAATATTTCCAAAATGGGGTGAGAGGGAGAAAGAAGCAGAGATGTTGACCTCAGTAGAAAAGAACTCGAAAAGTAGCCACTTGCATTTAATTGTTAAGATGAGGAAAGATCAGAAGTGGATGAATATGAAATTATTCTAGAAAAAGACTGGAAAAGCCTCAGCAAATTTACAAGAGCCAAACCCACGTGCCCAGCAGGGGGAAGCTCGTGGGCTATACAAGGTTTGCAACAAATCAGATGCTTTCATCCTCTGAACTTTATCCTCTGGAACAACCTTCCAGAACAAGGCCTTATAAAAGCCATGTTCTGAAGACATGAACTGACCAGGATGTAAAGGAGCCTGTTTTTATGGTTTTCCCATTTGGGTTATAAACTTAGGTGCTATAGGACAATGCCTCTGGATAGGTGTGGTTGCCAGGATAGCCACCTCACCTTTCCGAGAATTCGAGCTCTGAAACATAAAATCCATAGCTCTCAAATGAAATCAACATAAACCCAAGGCTCATGCAACATAAGACCCGCTCTCCTATCATGCAGTGGCTCTGGAGTTTGCATACTGCCTCCTCAGGACACAAAGGCCACCCCCATTCTGCACGCACAGTCTAACAGCCCTCCTCCCCTGCTATCCTGCAGGGCCCTTGCATGACAGGGTGGACAGTCAACAGATACTGACACGGCTGCTTATGGTGGCAGCTTGGTGGGTGGACACATATGCACCTTGGAGGAAGGTATAATTACTCCCCGTCTCACACCTGAGGAAAGGGCCAGTGTCTGACACAAAGCCTACTTCCCTGGATGAAACCCCAGAAGGTGCCTACAGGCTGCAATGCCTCTTCGGGGAGACCCTCCTCTGAAGGACCAATGAGCAAACGCATGCACAAACTCCTAATTCATATTCAACCTTCCGTCTGCCAGGGACAGAGTCGTGGTGACTACCGCGCTGGTGCGTGACTTTCCACCATGGCATGTTGCAGGATCTCTGCACACGCACACACGTGCGTGCACACACACACCAGCAACCCGGAAAAGGAACTGCCAAGTCTTTCAGAATGGCTGGGTTTCACTGTGGCCGTGGTTTTGTCCTGGGTGGGGATCAGGAGTCATTCACTTAGGACTCCGAGCATCAGGAAGCTTTTTATCAAGCATTAGGGCGACTCCTCTAAGTTTGAGACACAGCAACACAAAACCAGTGGAAACCTAAGAGAAGACAATGCTTGGGGTGCCACCCGAGTGAGCATATGTAAGCACACGTAGGTAAAGAACACGTGGCTTGCTTTGATAACTGGGCTTTGGAAACCGTGGCCAGGCTGCAGTAATACACAACCCCAGATGGTAAGCTGGCATCAGAAGGTCTCTTCCCCTATTTCTAGGGCCCAAGAAGGGTGAAGGGTTTGGTAGGCAGGCCTGACTGATCAACCAGTGGTAACTCAAGAGATACAGTGAGGGAACAAAGACTCCTCCCTCCCCAAATATCTCCAGAGGACAGAAATGCTGCCAGCAGGGATTAAATGAGCTCTCCCTCAAACGCTCTCTTTTAAAATGCAATCATTGCTTGGCAACTACTGTCGCCAGCTACTGAACAACACAGCATGATCACAGTCACTGTCTTCGCTGATGGCAGGTGCCGGAGGACAGAACACAGAAGCCCTGCTTCGGGAGAGCAGGTGCCGACCAAGAGCTGACCATCTGCCACCCGCTCTGTGGTTGTGGGCAGCCTGCTCGGAAGGCAGGGATGGGGACAGAAGAAATAAGAAGTGCTCCTGGATACGACGGGCCTGACTCTGTGATGCTTCCATAATCCTCCTGACACCACTGGGAGAAGTGCACTCACGTCCCAAGAGCAATAGGATCATGAGGCCCTGAACAGTGACCTGGGTAATTCCCCTACGACCTCTCCTAAATGCATCCTGATGAGGTCTGCAGGCCGTTACAGAACACAGAGCAGTCTTGCCGTGCAGGGTTCTCCAAAGTGCTAAAAAGTTCCAATTCGCTCTCAGTGGTGGCGGAGGGAGGAGGACACACAAGGTCAGGGGCCGCTAGCTACGTGTCTGCCTGGCAATCACTCTCAACAGCCCTGCTTTGGTCTTAACAATCAGCCCAGAGTGTTCGCTGTGCAGCGCATGGTGAAGCCAGGAGGGGTAAGTACTACTCTGCCAGTTTCCGGCTGGGACTTGTGGGGTGTGGAGGGCCAGGTGCTCAGCGAGTAAGCCATGGAGCCAGGAGACAGGACAAGGCTGGCACTGGGCAACTCCAGGCCACGAGTCTTGACCCCTACGGGTGAATACTACCTTCAAACATTTGACTTATAAGCTGCTTGCTGAATATATATTTTTCAAACTAAAACATATATACCAACTATGTAATTTTTTAAAAGTACCCTGGGGTGCCTCAGTGGCTCAGTCGGTTAAGTGTCCGGCTTCAGCTCAGGTCATGATCTCACAGTTTATGAGTTCAAGCCCCACGTCAGACTCTGTGCTGACAGCTCAGAGCCTGGAGCCTGCTTCGGATTCTGTGTCTCCCTCTCTTTCTGCCCTTCCCCTGCTCACATTGTGTGTGTGTCTCTCTCTCTCAAGAATAAATAAATATTAAAAAAAATTAAAACAAAAAAGTACCCTGATGTCACAAAATAAAACAAAACCCAAAAGGCCACTGGACTCGATGATTTCTGAGTTTTCAGTCTTTCTGCTTGGCCAATCTATGGTTTTATGAATGGTGGCTTGTTTTGCAGACCCAGTCCTGTAGGTGGGCCACAGACCCCAGAAAGTCAGACTCACGTGGGGCCATGAGCTCAACTGCACACCAACCACTGACCACAGCGAGTGGACAAGTCCCCACATTTGAAGTCTCCAGATTCATCCATGTGCACAAAGAACGCAGACCTTAATTCCTCCCTGACAAGTTCAAAGGACAGGTTTCCCCTGGGATCCAGAAGTAGAGTGTTTCTATGAAACCCTTCATAAGCTGGGATGACATAAAACAAAGAAGCAATTACCATGAATTTATATGGGAAAATTTTTGAGCGTTCCCGGACTCCAAAAGTAACCTCTCTTTGCCTTTTCTGATACCCAAGGACACACCTTGCTAACATGAACAGAATAAACCGAGACAAAGCCCAGATGGTCCCGGACACAGGTCAAGGCTCTGGCACCTGGCGCGATGCTGAGATGCTGTGTGTGGCTTCTGGGTAAGGCGCTCGGGGAGGGTGGGGGGGTGGGGGGAGGGCTCACAGCCTCTGTAACGGCTCGATGAAAAACCAACCCTGAATGCTATTTTTGCCTTTCACATGTTTTTGTAAAGGTGACGATCCTGTTTGGGTTCCATCTCATTCCACCCCCTGGAAGAAGACTCACGGGAGCTTCTCCTTCTGTAAAGGATGTGTCCTGAAACGTGTACGTGCGATAGATTTTTCTGGGAAGTCAGGTTCTATTTAGAATATGTTAGCATATTTCCATACATGAAAACAAACTCAGGATTCTGAGAATCTTTTGGAAAAGGGAAAATCGTCCTTTAGATCTTTAGAAAAAGATCTCTAAAATCTTTAGACCAAGATTATTCATGCCTCTTTTCATCTTGATTATATTCTCCATCCTTATCTATTGGATTTATTCAGAGTAAGATACAACCACATACCATATGGGGTCTTCCCAATGAAGTGACAACTGACACTTCAGAGGAGATGTGTCATGTAAAAAAAAAAAAAGAAGAGTTTAAGTTATTGAAATAACTAAGTAAAAATATGCCAAAGGATGATGGTTTATCCTTCTCTCTGGTCATTCTTTTTTCATCTGTTTCCAGACAGCGTAAATCGTACACCTGAAGCTTTGAATGTATCTTGCTATCTTGAAAGGCTGAATTTATAACTATAAACTGGCACAGTTCCTTGGTGGTTAACCTCACCGCTCTATCAGCGGCTGGTCATTCCAGAGCAACGCCGTGTGGACTGCCGGGCCAGGTGTCCTCACTGAGTGCGTCTGCTTCAGGGCAGCGCCGACGCCCGTGGACTCAGAGCTGCACCTTCTCTCGCCCAGCCAAGCTTCCTCACCCGCAATGCCCCACCGGGACCACCAGGAAAGGGCCAAGGAGCACGCGCTGCCGCCAGTGTGGGTCCTGACTCCACTTACAGGCGGGGGAGCTAAGAACAAGTTTTGTAGCCCACCTTCCCATCTGGAAAATGGGCCACCCACCCCTACCTCAAAGGCATCATGAGAATGAGGGGATATTAAACAGACTAAGCCCTACAGACTGAGCCCTAACAGAGGCCAGCACACCGTAAGGCCCTCACAGCCCACAGGGTCCGGCTCCTCTGCGCCACCCAGAACAGGCCTGCAGGGCAGCACCTCCAGAACTGCGGGGCACTGAACTGAGCACTTAGGGTCCACAAGGGCTACATCCACTAAGGAGGCACAAGCAGCAGCAAAGTCAGAGTTCTGAAAATCAGTCACTTGGGGGTGAGAACCCCAAAGATGGTCTGATTTGCCCCAGACCAGGCCACACCCAGAGGAGCCAACCCCATATGGACAGGAAGTGTCCGACCTACTCTTTCTCAGAGCTAATATAATAATCCCGAGTAAAAGATTTTACTTGGGTCCTAAACGTTTACATCCTTCACAGTCTTCACATGGCGGCGTTTATTTTATTTGTTTTGTCCTTATTTTTATCTCTGGATGGGATTACGGGTAACAATTTTTCTTCCTTCCTGCTCATCTGTGTTTTCTTATTTTCTATTCCTGGCCCTGCATCCTGCCAGAGCAGGAACACAAAACACTTTTCGACTGCAGGAAATGCACCAATGTTTCTCTCCTCCTCCTCAGCATGGATTCAGACTAAGGAGGGAGAGAGAACCCGTAGGGGGCCCAGTTGTGGACCCATGGCTCTCCCTGCAAGGAAGCAGAGTTATTTGTAAGGCAAATAGTAGTGGGGTGAAGGTGGGAAGCCCATGCTGTGCCTTCTTCACAGGCCTCTCAGAACTCGGGCAAGGCCAGTGACCTCTGCCCCAGTGCATGGCCCTTGGCTGTGCTGTCCACACATCAAGAGGCATGACCTCTACTTGTCTGCTGTGCGGCCACCAGAACCAGACATGACCCTGCCACCCAGAGGCACGGCCACTCCCTGACCTAATGGCTACCCCACAGGAGCAGGAGCAGTGCTACGGCGGAAGTGCATCACATCTGCTTATGAGTCCTAACTGGCCACAAGGGGCATGTGCTATTTCCAGATGACAGTGACTGTAACACTCACCCAACACGAGTCCTTGGACAGGTGTGCCAAACAATGTGATGAGTCTGGACAAGTCTACAGGCCACTAGGTGCTGTCAGCCGAGACCCCAAGCTTCTCAAAAGCACAGAGCCTTTCTTCTACAAGGCGTTCTCAGACCTAGTACCAGGACATAGTTCCCACAGGTAGAGCCCCTGGTGTTCCAGTGAGAAGCACACGATTAACTTGACCATGGATGTGACTCTTCCATCCACACAACACTCGTCTGCTGGGGCCTTCGGTGTGTGAAGCACATCCCAGACATTCCACAGTAAAGGCATCATTCAAGTGAGGGACTGTCCTTCACCAGGACAGCCCCTGCAATGCAGGGACACCCTCTTGACAGGGCTCTTATCAGGGACACTTAGGCACAGACCAACTGTACACACAAGGGGCTTCTAATGGGAACATGAGTTTACAGTTTTCAGAGTAATGCTACTTGTGCCATTAACCTCCCAAGACCTCCGTGAGCAGAAACATAAATGCTGACAGATCCAGATTTATCTAGATGCTACATTCCCGATATCATGAGCCAGATGAATCGGATGCAATGGTAGTTTCTGTTTGAAATGAGTACCCTAGCTAGTGTGTGGATGTGTATCACAGTTCCTGGCATACAGTCGGTGCTCAATAAATGCTGGCTATATTATTACTATCACAATTACCATGAGCTCATACCTTGAGGAGATAGCTATTCCCTATAGACACTCCTTAGACTCACTGAATAAAAGTTCAATTAAAATGACCTATTTGCCCACCAGCTTTAACCTATCTAAAAATTCACTAAGAAACACCACAAGAATGAAAGCAAAAGAAAACAGTTGAGAAACACAAGTCTTCAAACTCTTTATACAATAAAATCGCAACACGTGCCCCTTAAGAACACAGGTTAGTTTTCTCAAGTACCAACATATCCAGACATTGTTCTCTGTACCTGGGAGGCCATCTTATGTACATTTTATTTTAATATTTATTTATTTTTGCGAGAGAGAGAGCCAGAGTGAGAGCAGGGGAGGGGCAGAGAGAGAGGGAGACACAGAATCTGAAAGACTCCAGGCTCTGAGCTGTCAGCACAGAGCCCGATGTGGGGCTCAAACTCACAGACTGCGAGATCATGACCTGAGCCGAAGTCGGACACTTAACTGACTTAGCCACCCAGATGCCCCGGGAGGCAATCTTAAATTGCGGGGTCAAGATATTCTGGACTCAAGAATGAGAAAGTTATGCCCTTTCTATAACTGATTAATGCTTCTCCTTTTTTAAAATAATTTTTTTAATGTTTATTTATTTTTGAGAGAGAGAGCATGAGCAGGGGAGGGGCAGAGACGGGGGGAGACAGAAGATCCGATAGAACAGAGCCCAGTGCAGGGCTTGAACTCACAAACTGTTGAGATCATGACCTGAGCCAAAGTCTGACGCTTCTGAAGACTGAGCCACCCAGGTATCCACTGATTAATGTTTCTTAAAATAAATGGATAATACAAGTCGATTGCCCAAAGTAGCTTAGAAAGCAATTAGTTTTGCTTCTGGCTGAGAAAAAAGACAGAATAAATAAATGCCCACATAGGCAGAGGTTATTTTATAGGTCTTTAATGTTGGTATTTCACTAAAAATATAAGGGAAAAAACCCCTCCTGACAACTCTCCTCTGAAAAAAAGAAAGATGCTCAGGGACACTCAGCGCCGGGCACATTGACAATGCCTCTCCCCTCATGCAACGTGCACTGCCATCTGAGGTCGCCTGCTGCTCCCAGGGACAGGCAATCAAGTCTCTAAGTCCTAGGAGTATGGGCCACACCATCTGACTGCAGTCCACAATGATTTATGCCCATATCCCTCCCTCTACTAGAGGGCATGTCTGGGGGGACCTCAGAAAGCTGGTCCAAGCTCAGGGACAGTGACCAAGGAAAGGATGGACTAGCCTGGGTCCTTGCCTGGAGGCAGAGCTGGGGTGGGAACCGAGGCCCTCCACCTCTTGGTCAGTGGGCTCTTTTGGCTACACCATGTGGCTGACCAGATCTGCCCCATGACACCATTCATGGGAGAAACCTCCAGTACAGCAATGAATAATTAAGAAAGCAGGAAACAGTATGAAATAAATATAAACAACAATTCCTAAGGAAGTTCAAATTAAAGCAATAATAAATTCATTTGTAGACCTATTAAATAACTCAGAAGAAAAGTAAACAACAACAAAAATAAACTTCACTAATTTGAAGGCTTCAGGAAAACACAGGCACTTACTAACTGCTGATGGGCAATTAGGCAATAAAGAAATGTACCATTCATAGTCATGTAACAGCATTCCAAACCAAAGAACATATCTCCAGGAAACTGTTTTTTAAAACGGACATACACGGGAAAAGCTGCTGATAATACTATTAATTTACAGTAGTGGGAAACTAAACTCTCCCAGTAGCCACTTAATCACGGCGTTTCATTCCTGTATGGTGCTTTGCATTTGACAGGACAGGTGCTCCATGTGTCTACACCCCAAGCCCCCCAGGATGCGGTTCGATACCTGCTTCATGTAGGCATAGCACATGGTCTCGGCAACGCGCTTCCCTTCATCGTAGCAGGCTCGGGGTCCTATTGGATTCACGTGGCCCCAGTAATCTTCACTCTGAGGGTGGACTTCAGGATCTGTGAGTGCAGGAAAGTGAGACCATGTGTTCATCAAGCTTGTATGCATCGTGAACAATGAATATTTACGATGCAAGAGACTGCTCTAGAAAGACCAGGGTAAACATTTACAAATGGAGAGGCCCTGATCAATGTTGCACTGCCCATTCTCTAAGTTCCAGTGGGACAGGCTGGACAGTACTTTTACAGGGGAAGAAATAAAGTAAAAGACCAGGGTTCTCTCAACTGCAAGCCCCTCTCCCGTAAACTGTTCTTAACACTTAATTATACAAGCTATAATTAAATGTAATCTACGTGAAAGGATGTATGGTTCAACTTTATATTTATAAAATATGTAATTACAGCAAAGCCTGTACTTCTTGAAATAACTTCAGGAGCACCTCTGTGGAACACAAGGACTTCCCCACGTGCCAACAACCCTAGAACAAACTCGAGAGCCTCAATGAGACATTAGTACCCTGGTCTGTGTAGGTGGAAGGATGGAGCGTCCCTAAGGCAAATGACCGCTTGTTCCCTTAGCACACATTTTATATTTCCCAACTTTTGTTTCTCTGGTGTGTAAATCAATCACATTTTAAGATGTGCCAAAGGCACAGACCATTTAAAGAACCTAGTAACAAATTCTTTTTTAACACAAGTGTATTTTGGGAATGTGGATACCTAATTTATATGGCACACTAGGAATTTTATACAGCCATAGCCAAGAAACCCGGACAGTGTACAGGAGCTCTGCTTTATAAATTCATCTCGTGCTTATCTTATAGCCAAAATCTGACTGCAGCTCATGGATACAGAGTCACGAATACACAGGTGCCCGAGTCGGCCGGCCCCCCTCGGAGACTGGTGCCCCCCACCCCTGCAGTGTGGCCGAATCCAGGGGCAGGTTCAGACCTCTCTATCCAGTGCTGTGGTTTAAAATTCTCTTAAGAAGGGGGCATGTTTCTACTACAGGATGAGAGAAGAGGTCTATGGCAAATACCCCCTGAGAGAAGAAAACCAGCAACTTAATTTCACACAGATGTTAACAGATGATTGACATTAGGCCTTTTCTGGGAATTTCTGACAAGGGCCAGGCAAGCTAGACTCCAAAGAGACCATCATAAATTTGGCAAATGGTAAGAAAGAAGACCAGGCACACGCATGCATCTGTCCCTCAATTGGCACCCTGGGCTGAAGTGTCCAGGGTGCCCAAGGTTCAAGACACCACTTTAAAAGTGCCCACTCTCTGTGATAAAAGTAAAGGTCTAGAGTCACAATTGATTTCCAATTAGTCTCCCCTTCTCAGCATTTTGTGAGGCTAACACACTAAGCACCCACTCCACAAAATGCCAGTTTCCTGCACTATTCAAACATCAGAGCAGACCAGTTACACCCTGATGTTACTTAGAACCCTAAAAACTGATGACAAACTGTCATCAAATGTGCAGATAATAAATGAAGTGAGAGGAAGAAGAAGGCTGGACAGGGAAAAGATGTCACTGTGCCCTTTTGGCCAATATGAGGAATACCTTTATATCTGAGACATTTAAAAAGATTCAGCCCTTTGAGGTGCATGTGGGTGGCTCAGTTGGTTAAGTGTCCTACTCTCGATCTTGCTCAGGTGATGATCTCACGGTTCATGGAATCAAGCCCCGCGTCAGACGCTGCTCTGACAGTGTGGAGCCTCCTTGGTATTCTCTCTCTCCCCCTCTCTCTCTGACCCTCTCCTGCGTGCTCTCTCACCAAATTAAAAAAAAAAAAAAAAAATTCAGCCCTCTCAACTGTGATATATAAAGCTCATCAGAGGAAGAGAAGGGGAATCATCCAATGACTTATAAAGGGAAACTGACCCCTTGTGAAGTCTTGCTATGGAAAGAAACAGGGAGGCGGAATGCAAACCCACTCAGCTGTCTGTTCTAAAAGCAATGAGGGGAACAGGTAGGGGGTGGATGCTTTTAACTGCCAAGATTTCATTTTCACAGGGATTACAAAGAATAGAACTGCATTTAGTAGAACTTCTCTTTTTCTAGATTTTTTTTTCAATCAGTTCCCTTATTTAAAAAGAAAAAAAACAAAACAAACATCTCTTCCTGTTTTGCCCCTTCACTTCATTTCTCTGTCCAAAACAGTAATGTGAAGTAGATAAGTTGCACGTCAGGGTCTAGCTTCTGCTGCTTCAACAATGCCGTCCTCCACAACCCTGCACCCGTTGGTTTGGGGTTGAACCTGCACCCCTCATCCTGCTCCTAACCCAGGCTGGCTTAATGGGCCTGGAGGGGAGGTAAAGTTCTGCAGGTTGGCAAAACAGGCTCGTGGTTTTCTGGCATTCCCTACTTAAGGTTCTTCCAGAAGTCGTTATACAACAGGTGAGGCAATCAGTACATATCTCTTTGCCAAGCAAGCAAAAGCCAACCCCTGAGCTCTTGGTGGGTCAGGCTCACAGCACCCACTGCTCATACTGAAGAATAACGTGCTCCAGCTAACCTGGCCAAAAAATCCCTACTGCATGATTTCTGGGGTCCTTTCAGAGCCGAATGGGAAACACCCCTCTGTGGCTTTGTAAATGGCGGGGCCTCCTGCGCAAGGTGACATGAAGCAGTCGTCCAAGGGTGTTCTTCGGCGGGAGGAAAAGGGGTTCGTGCTTTTCCGAGAGCAGACCATGGGTGGCTGACAGGTGGCCTCGCTGCTGGCTCGTGCACAAGCAGGGAGAGTGGGCTGGGCCGTCTTACACACGGAATCCTGCACTCATTTTTGATTCCTTCCTTCACCTGAGACAGTCCCATGGGCCCAGAGCAAGCACGACGGGGGGAGCCCCACCACTCACCTCCATACACCTCCGAGGTGGAGGCCAGGAGCAGGCGAGCGCCGACTCGTTTTGCCAGCCCTACAGAAAGCAAAGATACGATCAGAGAAGCTGACAACCTCAGGGAAACGAGGAAGTTACAGAAGCGCATGCATGTTTTTGTGGCCAGTTGATGCAGTTTTTTAGTATTAATTGTACCTGATCATCTGTGCCCTGTGCACCATCCACTCATATTGTATCTACCTTGAAGCAAACAAACAAAAAACCAAAATAGAAGAACACAAACGAAACCTCAGAGGCACAGTATTTAGTTGGACACTTGTAGGTGTAGGTGCAGGCAGGGCCAAATGGAGAATCTGTTAGTTTGGTGAGGTGTGGGTTCGGGGTTACCACCAGTAGGCAGAAGGCAAGGCCATACGCACCTTCCCTTCCACCGTCCCTGTGACGCGGCCCACCTGCCACTTCCTCGATGTGCCCCCTGGCATTCTGACTGTGCCGGAGCCAGCCCCCGCCGGCTGGGCCCCTCCACACCGCTCCCCCCCCGCCCCACCATCTCCTTCAAGGCTCGGCTGCAACAGCCCCTTCTCCAAAACAAGTCATGACATCCCTGTGTCGGGCTCTAAACGCTTTCCTGCACAGACCCCTTGCAGGCAAAATGGACTAGAACACTGTGCTCGGTGGTAGTCAGGTAGGTATGGAAAGTCTCTAGGCACTCACAAAGTCCCAATGTTCATCAGAGGCTCACGGCAGCTGTGTGCCAAAGAGGCCCATCGCCCTTCACTTAACCCAATGGCTCCCGAACGTACTCCCCCATGGAGCCTTTGTGGACAGATGCCACCAAATCGACAGGCCGGGGGTGCCACACACCCAGTGCTGCACGCATGCCCGCCCACGGGGCAGAGGTCCAGCGAGGTGTCTGTGAAGTGCTGGGGCTGGGAGCTGGGTGTACGCACACAGCCTGCGGGCACTTCTGGAGGCAGCCAGGTGACACAGAAGGGCCCTGGCATGAGGGGTCCTGGGGTGTGGGTGTGGGAGCACCCAGGGGAGGAAAGCAGGGAGCCATGAAGACACCCAAGAACAAGAGAGCAGGGCTGCCAAACAGGAAGGATCTGGAGATCATCTGTGCAAATGCCACAACATGCTGGAACAAATAAATGCTAAAAAGGGACGTAGCAGGATCTGGAATTTATAGGCTAAGGCTACCAACACCACAGGTCTGTCTCTTTCACTCCTATTTCAGCCCTCGGAAGTCTGCCGAGTGATCACTGTACCACATCACTGCATAGACATATCGGTAGCAGTTTCAAAAGGAAGGACCCCAGGATGTTTTTGTTTTTTTTTTTTTTGTAATACACTTTTGAGGTAACTGTAGAGTCAAATGTGGTCATACAAAGTCAACAGAGAGAGACCCTGCATAGCCTCTACTGAATTCCCCCCAACAGTAAAAGGCTGCAAAACCAGAGTACAATATCCCAAGCAGGACACTGACATGGATACACTCAGGACCCAGAGCATCTCCATCATCGTGAGGACCCCTTGGCGGGGAGCCAGGGGAGCCCCACCTGTGTTGTTCTAGTGCCCAGATGTTTATGCAGAGACTGGACAAAGGGGTCTCATCTTGAAGAAACCGAGCACGGGCCCAGAGAAGTGGGGAGCCACAGAGAGGGAAGGGCCCCACCAGGAAGAGGCCAGGGGGGGTTCACTGCATCTTGTCTCAAGTGCAAAGCGATTAATGACAGCACCTCTTTCCGTCTGGAATATGAAGTCCCTCTTAAGTCTTTGCGGCCGAGCGACCGTCCCCCACCTTCAGCTTTTGTCCCTGTCATTCCTGAAAGGAGTTTATCATTCCTTCAGGACTTCCAGGTCCAATCTCACCCATGGCCCACGAGTCCCTTCTGCCTGGAACTCTAACAGCATTTCACTGGCACCTCCCTTTGGGAACATTCCCTTCCTCCTTGGTGTCACTGGTGCCTGGGCCCATGTATCGCCTTCTCCAGGAAACACCAAGTTCCCTGTCAAAAGACAGGACGGTGCCTGGGCACAGTGACTGCACAATGGATGCTATCTTCTTAAACATCACATGCTTGGTGGCTCCTCTGTTGTATCTCACTTGGGTATGAAGGAGGCGGCTGGGGCAGCAGAGGGAGTGTGGGGAGGGGTGGGAGCAGCAGGCAGCTCTACCAGTGTCTTACCTCTGAGCAGAAGGGAGACCCTGTTCTGTCTAGTGACCAGGGCAGGGGTTGTAACAAAGGGAACAAAGCCCCTTCTACACTAGGAGAATGAATCATCTATTTCTTGCAGAGCTGGACCCCTCAAACTGTTTAGTCTACGAGGACTGAAAACCAGTCTCCGGCATCCCTGTCGGTCCCTTGTCTCCATGCTTCCCTCGAATTACAATTTAGTGCTGCATTTCCCAAACCCATTTATAGAAGCTGTCTTAAATGTTACCATAATTAAATCCATTTTTCACTTGACATTTTAAAAAGTGGTTCCTTTTTCCCCACTTTGCAACTAATCAAAACTCCCAGTTTTTGAAACCTGTGTCAAACTTGAGATGCCTTTGATTTCAAGCATTCATAGGTACGCATTATCCACAGCTACCAATCTACGGCATGTTGTTTGTAACACGCACCCGTGGCCCCCTTTGGTGAATCCCGCAATTCAGCCTAGACTTGGGCACTCAGCTTGGACAACCCCATAAGGTCGGCTGGTTTTCTGCTCTTCCCAGGGGCACTCCTGAAACCCCCATGCGCGCAGTCCGCACCGACCTGGCCTTGGATCAGAGTCGCCAGTGCCTCTTCTAGCTCAGAGGCACACACACCATGTATCACAGGGTAAAGTGAAGGAAGGTGTCACAGTCACACACACAGTCACAGTGACAGGTGGTCACTCTCAGGGGATTCAACTGTGGCAGTGCAGACTGGTTACTAGGATGGTGGTGTCCCCCATGACAACTCTGATGGCTCGTAAAGTCACTCCAGGGGTGAGGGAGGGGTCTAAAGTCTAAGACCAAGCTCTAACAGAACGTCGATGGCCTATGCCTGGGATTGCCTACAACATTCCCCAAAACAGCTGCGAAATAAGGGAAGGACAACTTACCTAGCATGTTTAACGTCCCGATCGTATTGGTCTTCAGCGTCTTGATGGGGTTATACATGTAGTTTGGAGGGGAGGCCGGAGAGGCCAGGTGGTATATCTGGTCAACTAAAGGAGACAAAAATGGAAGTTCGTGATTTCCACGGAAAACATTAAAAATATTCTGAAGTCCCAAGAATCAGACTGTATGATACAGGCATTTCTGAAGCACTGAAATTCTAGTTGTTACTGTTTTACTCTTCATAAAAAGTAATTTGCTTTTGCAATTAGAAGAACTTTAAACAAAAATAGAAAGTCTAATTGTCTGCAACAAAAACACATGGGGGCCCAGTAATCTGGGCCTGTTCTCTAACGAGAGTCAATCTGATTCCAGAGTTGACTGTTTTCTGAGATCTGTCCCAGATACAGCATGCAAATCAGGAGGAAGACCAATTTTTCAGACACTGAATTAAACATGAACATCCAAAGCAAGCAAGGTTTTTAATTTGTAAAACCAATCTGACATAAAAGCACTAACGTACGGGAGGAAATAATCTTTTGCTTTGTTTTTGCAAATCTTGTGTACATAAAACCAGACCCTGAGATGACAGTTGGGGGGTAGTTTCTGTTTTTCACTGACTGATTATTTTTTAATTTTTGTTTTCATTGTTTATTTTTGAGACAGAGAGAGACAGCGTGAGCGGGGGAGGGAGAGAAAGAGAGGAAGACACAGAAGCAGAAGCAGGCTCCAGGCTCTGAGCTGTCAGCACAGAGCGTGACGCGGGGCTGAAACTCACGAGCCGTGAGATCATGACCTGAGCTGAAGTGGGACGCCCAACTGACTGAGCCACCCAGGCACCCCCTCATTGACTGATTATTTATTGAGGATCTGCTTAGTGGCTCACGAGCAAAAAGACACACTGGAAACTAACATTAATAATAAGACTTCACTCACTGAATGCCTACTTGGTGAAGGACACAGGACAAGGGTGGGGATACAATGACAAATCACCAGCTCTGGGGGATTCTGGCCTGATGAAGGAGACTGGGCAAGGGGGTCTTGCTTTGAGGTGGGCCTGGCTGTGCAGAGAGATGGGCCAGGAGCTCATTCCCGGCTGGGCTACTTGGGAGTGGGTGTGCTGCATACCAGGGACGGGAAAGGGTGAGGCTACAAGGCAAGAGTTTCTGCTGTGGCTCTGAAAGGTCTCAGTGAAAATTTGGTCCAGCTACAGCATGTGAGACTTTAAATACCAAGATAGAATCTGGATTTGCACGGACAATGAAGACCACTTAATTCAGAGCAAGAGACATTCCGAGAACCTGGATTTTGGCACCAATCACTAAGCAGCTGATAACGCATTGTAATAATCACCATAATTTTGAGGGTAAAACACCATTATTCCTGTTTTACATAAGAGATTATGAAGCTTGCAGGTGAAGCAGCTAAATAATGACAATGCCAGGATTTGAACCCAGTTCCATTTTAATCCAAACCCAGAGCTTTTTGAGCATTATACGGTATTGCCATCACTACAGTTGTAGTCAGAGGGTGGTTTTTAAAGCCACAAATGGTGAAATGACTGGGTTCTGCACGACTCCCCTGTGTACAGGCATTCACTGGAACATCCCCATCCCCAACCCTTGCTCTCCAGGGTCAGGAGCACCTGCCACACAGCAGAGAGGCCCTTGGGAAGCAATGTCTCCCTGTCAAATAGCATGTATAGGAAAGCCATCCCTCCAGACAAAGTCTATTCTGTGCCACTGCACTTCAGCTCCAGGTGAAAGAAAATGTCACCACCATCACAGCGAGCCAAGGATATGAAACACCACAGCCAAAACGAACCTCCTTGTACATGGCTTCAGCGCCCATTCAAGAGGGCCCGCAGGGACCTCCTTGGCCTCCCACCCTCTTCCTAACCAGGGACCACTGCTCTCTTTTTAGGTAATGGCACATTAGGGGCTAGGTTTTAGAAACCACAGGCAAACCGGCAAACTAGGAAAAACAGTTCCCATGGTGAATTCTCCAATGTAACTTTCTCAGAAAACGTCCCCTCCCACCAAAAAATGCCCACCTTCCCCACCGACACTCACTCACCACCCATGCCCTCCTGAAAATCTCCTGTCGTGCCCGGATGGCATAGGAATCACCACAGTGCCTTCAGGGGCCAGGGCTATTTCCGAACACTCACCCAGGGGTGAGAGCCGATGACAGTTTATCTTCACACAAGGGGCAGAAATGATGCCTCCACACAAGAGCATAATATTCTAGGCTGTGAGCTTGGTCTCTACTTAATTCACACTAATTATCACAGTCTTTCAAGCCCAAGCACATCTGGGAGGCTCAGTACACATGAGCCACCAAGACTAGGAGAAAGCAGAAGCCGGATGGTTCTATGAAGACCGTATCTTTGGGGAAGGGGTTCTAGGTACTGCACAGGCTCATGGAAAAACCTGGTAAGGATATGTTTTTCCAATACCATGACCATCCCTCAAGAAAGCAAAAACAACATGTAAAAGACTATAGGCCCCATCTTCTGGATTATTTACAAGGCTTCTTTTTTGCCAAGACTATTCCAGAAAACTTCTGATGTGGTTGCTTTAAAAAGTCTTAATTTTGGGGATGCCTGAGTGGCTCAGTCGCTTAAGTGTCCAACTCATGATTTTGGCTCAGCTCACGATCTCATAGTTCATAAGTTTGAGCCCCGCATTGGGCTCTACGCTGACGGCATGGAGCCTGCTTGGGATTCTGTCTCCCTCCCTCTCTGTCTCTCCCCTGCTTGTTCTCTATCTCTCTCAAAATAAATAAAAAAATTAAAAAGTCTCAATTTTTTTAAAAAGAAGATACTTCTGCAACACTATATCAAAATCTCAATAGCGATTTTTGCAGATACAGAAAAAAAAAAAATTCTGAAATTCATATGGAATTTCAAGGAACACTGACTAGCCAAAACAATTTTGAAAAAGAGGAACAAAATTGGAAGACTTACATTTCCTGATTTCAAAACAGTACAGAACTACACTAATCAAAGCAGTGTGTTACTGGCATAAAGACAGATGTATACACCAATGGAATAGAATACAAAGTCTAGAAATAAAGCCTTGTATACATAGTTCAGTGATCTTTGATAAGAACACCAAGTCACTCAATGAAGAAAGCACAGTCTCTAACTGTCAGTTGGGAAAACTGAGTATCTACATGCAAAAGAATAAAATTTTATTCTTATCTTACGCTATGTACAAAAGACCTAAATGTAACACCTAAAACAATAAAACTCTTAGAAGAAAACAGGGAGAAAGCTTCATGACATCATGGCAAAGATTTCTTGGGTAGGACACAAAAAGCAAAGGCAACAAAACAGAAGCAAAAACAGAAAAATAGGAGTACATCAAACTTAAAAACTTTTCTGACAGAATCGCAGGACACAATTAACAGTAAAAAGGCAAACTATACAATGGAAGAAAATATTTACAAGCCATATATATGAAAAGGTGCTAATATCCAGAATATATAAAGAACTCTAAATCAACAGAATCAAATAACTGAAAAAATGGCAAGGCACTTGTATGCCCAAAAATGATAAACAAATGGCCAACAAGCATATGATAAGAGGCTCAACATCATTAATCATCACAGAAATGTAAATCAAAACTACAATGAGGTATCATTTCACACCCATTAGGATGGCTACTATTTAAAAAAAAACAAAACAAAAACAAAACAAGTGTTGTTGAGGATGTGGAGAGAATGTAACCCTTGTACACTTTGGCGGTGACAGAAAATGGTGCAGCCACTATGGAAAACAGTGTGATGATTCCTCAAAGTCTTAAACACAGAAGTAATCTAAGAACAGGAATCTCACTTCTGGGTATATGCTCAAAAGAACTGAAAGCAGGGTCTCGAAGAGAAATTTATAAACCCATGCTCATAGCAGCACTCTTCACAATGGCCCCCAGTAGATGCAACCTAGGTATCCACAGATAGATGAACAGATAAACAAAATATAGCGTTAGTGTGCACGTGCATGCGCGCGCACACACACACACACACACACACACACACACTGAAATATTATTCAACCTTAAAATTGAAAAAAATCCTGTCACATACTTACAACATAGATGTACTTTGAGGACATCACCCTAAGTGAAATAATCTGGTCATGAAAAGTAGGATTCCACTTACACGAGGTACTTAGAGTCGTCAAGCTCAGAGACGCAAGGTAGAACAGTGACTACCAGGAGGAGCGTTACTGTTCAGTGGGTCCAGAGTTGCAGTTTTGCAGGTGAAAAAGTTCTGGAGAGCTGTCCTAACATAATATGTTTAACACTATAGACTAGTACACTTGAAATCAATGGTTCATATGGTAAAAAACAAAGTAAGATACTGATGAGCCATAAAAGCAGATGAAAAAGAGTATTAGTGGAAAAAGGGTATAACTTACTAAAGCTGAAGTCAAAATGAATAGTTTTTTGTGTACATATGTGTTCTCTTCCCTTTCTCTACTCTGGGAATATAAGAGCTAAAAATAAGGCTCATGAGCCACTGCCAGTCATTCAAGATTCTCAGTCAATCCTTGCTATGTATCTGTCACCCAGTGAAGCTTTCGCGTGAAAGATGCCTAGACCCCTGGCATCCAGGGGCAGACGTCTCAAGCAGGGAGACTCTGGACCTTTATAGACACAGATACTTTTAAAGCCACATTTGAAGACTACTAATTTAAAAGTAGAACCCACACTTTTGAAAGACCAATCTTTCTTTAAGAAAACACAAAACCTTTGAAAATTATTTATAGTCTGTTAATATGCAAGTTTGTTAAGAGCGTCTATCTAAATAAGAGGAAAATCCTAGGATTGCTTTCTGACCCTCCCCCCTCCCCCAAGTTACTCGCAGTTGATAAATAGCTGAAAATAAGAAGCAAACAAAGATTTTACTGTGAGACCTGTAAGTTAACAAGACAGGTCTCACAAAATGCCATCATTTTAAGGCAGTTTAGTCCTTTCCAGCTTACAGAGAGGACCGGTAACAGCAGTCTGTTCGTGCTCACCTGCTTCAAAGCTCAAGAACACAGGTGTATGTAGCTGACCACTAACTCCACATTCAGCTACAGCATTTCCAATTATTTTTTTTATTTTTTAGTTTATTTATTTTGAGAGAGAGGGGGAGAGAGAGTGCAAACATGAGTGGGGGAGGGCAGGGAAAGAGGGACAGAGAGAGAATCCCAAGCACGCTCTGCTCTCTCAGTGTAAAGCCTGGCACAGGGCTTATTCCCATGAACCACGAGATCATAACCGGAACCAAAAATCAAGAGTCGGGACACTTAACCGACTGAGCCGCCCAGAAGTCCTTGCATTTTCTCTTTATAAAACATCTCATCACACCCCACTGCTTCTCTCGGGCAGAAGCAGGCCAGATCCACAATGCAGTAAATCTGGCCGAACCTTCAGAGCTGAGTGCCACCCCAAAGAGCCTACTCGCGCGTGCCTGGAACTGAGCTTGCGACCTCCGGATTTCTGCTCATGCAGGTGCAGTTGCCACGTGCTCCCCAAAGACCGTGCAAATCGAGGGTACGGGTTGTGATCTCACAGAAGACATCATTCAGCACTGCTTTTACTCTTGAGGTGACAACCTATGCAGCGAAGAAAGGAAGGTCCCCAAAGCATCAAAGACTGCGGGAGAAAAGGGTGCCCTGAGAGCCCATCCCTTGTGAGTCTGACATCAAATAAAAGGTGCAAGCATTTCTAATCCGCTCCATCTCCTTTGCATATGCAGAATCCATACTTTCTCCTGCAAGGCTCAATTCAGATGTCAGTTTGTGTGGGGAGCCTTCTTGCAGGCCCTGGTCAGAGATAATCACTCTTACCACCGGCTGCCTGTGCCACTGGTTAATTACTGCGTTCTGCCTTGTCAAGTGCTTCCTACACATCCTGTTCACCAGATGAAAAGCTCACTGAGCACACGAAGCAATCCTTTTTCCTCCTTAGATCTCCACACAGCTTTGCTCTCTGCAGCAGGGGGCCGCCCTTGTTACCTATGAGCACACATGAAGGAAGATTCCTGGGCAGACCTAATGCATCAGAATGGCTAGACAGGCCTAGGAATCTGCCACGGAAAATAAATTCCCCTACATGGCGCCTTGGCCGGGGCCAATTTGGGAACGGTGCTCACTAAAAGTTAGCTGAGTGAAGAGACGAGCCATAGACTGGGGCCTTTTCATTCAAAAGACTATTCCATCTGCTAGCTCAGCCTGAGTGCAGCCTCTGTTACCCCTTGGAAAGGCTAGTAGTAAGGTATGCCCTATAAAAACTATGTCATGACGCCTAAGTAGCAACACTGATGCACTGAAGAAGAACCTGAAATCCTATGAAAATCATTTCCAACAGCCCCTCCTTCCCATGAGAACGTGTTCTGCCTATAGCATTAATGACAGTAACTCTGGTTCCGGTCCTAAAAAGGACCACACGATGGAGGCTGTTGACTAATTATCCGGGTAAGGAATTACGAAGAGGAGAGCAAGGGGGGGTGGGGGACTTTAGAACACGCATAACATAAATAATCGGAATGAGAGGTGCTATGAAAGTACTAAGTAATATTAATAATAACAGAACAGTAAAGTTAACCCTCACATCCCAGAGGGGGAGAAAAGCCCTCAAAAAAATGTCAACTGCCTTATCAAAAAGTACACCAAAAATGAGCGTGGCATTCAAAAATCTAAGTTCAGGGGAGGGAGAGGAAGAAACAAGTAGAAAGGCATGCCCTCTCATTTGCTGGAGCTGTGCCTCTGGACTTGACCACCACGTGACTGTCCTGCGACCCTGTCACGTTTTCCAGGGCCATGTGCTGTAATCATGGAGAGAAAAATAGGAGCCTGAGAAATGAGCCCTAAAAGATTAGCTCAAATTAATGATCAAGAAAGGGAAACAGTAAAGCAAGCCAGTATTTTCCTTTTTCACAGAATTTCCTTAAATAGGTCCAAAACAGTATGCCTGCCAAAACACAGGACATTATTTTCATGCTGGGAAGAGGATGGGCCAGGGGAGGGTATGGCAGAGGCTCGTTCGGCCCCACCACGGATTCTGAAAATAATACTGCAACTACACGCACCACAACGAACGTTTTATATGTTTTCAAGATGAATTTCACTGTGCCTGCAGTCCACACAGATGATATACAAATATAGAAGGAATAAGGTGTAGAAATTGAATGACTCCTGAGAAACCCCAAATTGTTCAGGTTCCATGAAAAAAAACGAGCGTGCTCTCCTACCAAAGGCGAAATCCACATAAAAGCCTACTGAATGTTTACATCTCCTGGTGATTTATTTATTATTTATTTGGGTTTTTTTGGCGCAACTTCCTAGCATAGCCCAGTCCAACCGCCTCCCTGTGCCAGAGCCACACCTTACTTAACTGGTAAGGAGTTGCACCCTGCAGCTTTGGAAAAACTACAAAATAAAACAAAAGGTTGATTCTTGCTGTGAACTTGTGGGATTATTTAGCATACAGCAGAACCCCGACGTAAAGATACTCCTTACACGTTTTCTTTCCCTGCAGTCCAGGCTGGAGCCCTGCCACAAATACTACACAAGGTGTCCCTCTCTGCAACATGGAACAACGTGAGGCCTAACCCTTGTCCCCCAACACCAGTATTTACGATGGAAAACAGGATTTAAGAAGATACATTTGCTTGGTGCCCACCTCTCCTGGCCCTGCACAGGATCTCCACACCTGGGTACAAGGTGGGTAATAGGGCTCCACGCACTGGTTCCCTCACCTGCACATGAGGATAATAAATGCCTACGTCACCCATATGTTGAAAGAATGAAATCTGTTCATTATACACAGTGATTAGAATAGTGCCTGGAACACAGTGAGTATTCATTAAGTGTTTGCAATTGTTATTTTCTGCTTTCATTGTTCTGGACCTCTTACTCAGGTACTGCATGTTCCAGGACCGGGCTTCCCATGACGCAATGGACGTCTCTGTCGTTTTCTGTCCTCTACAGAAATGTTGGTCTCAAGGTTGCTGCTTGTACAGATGGCGGACAAGTAAACTGGAACAGCTTTTGGGAGGGGCCCAGGCTATATATACATCAGGAGCCTGGACATGAGTCTAAGACAATGACAACAGTGACTTCGATGTGTAAACGGGGCGGCTTTCTCAAGCAAGGTTCATAATGGCCCCATACTTGCAAACTTGCAGACACCCGAGACAACACCAATAAAACTATGTGAAATTCACATGATGGGGAAGTGCTAATAAAATAACCTCCTGAACACACAGCTTAGTCTAGCCTGCCGCACACATGCTTAGAACGCTTACATTAGCCCACAGTTGGGCACAGCCTACTTTGTAAAAAGCGTTGAATATTTCCTGTACCTTGTCGAATACCGTACTGAAAGCAAAAGCAGAGAGTGGTTGTCAGTGTACCAGCTGCTGACTCTCGCGATTACTGGCTGACTAGGAGCTGTGACCACTGCCACTGCCCGGCATCACAAGAAGACAGGACTGCATGTCCTCAGCCCGGGAAAAGATCCAGATTAAAACTCTGAAGCATGGTTTCCACTGGATGTGTACTGTGACCACACCATCGTAGAGATGGAAAATCTTTAAGTGGACCATCATTAAATCGGGGACCATCTATACCTCCATCCTCCTTCAGCAGTGTCTGCTCCATTCTGAAAACCCTCCAGGGTCAGTGCTCGGTTTCCTGTGTGTCTTTAATCCTTGCCTGAACGGTCACAACGTTCTTTCTCTAGACATCTTCCCTTCTCACTGAGCCCACCCGTGGCCAACACCTGCCCAGCAGGCCTCCAGGCTGGAACGAGGGGGCTGTCCCAACGCTGCACCTCATTTTCACCATCTCCATGGCCTGGCATCTCCCTCGCAAAACCCAAACACAACCCGCTACCCACCAACTCTCGCTTCTCCGAAACTTCCCCATGTCCTAAATAGATGGGCTGGAAGAAGAATTAACTTTGCTCCTTCCAGAGCTCAATACAGATTCACCTTCTGAAACTTAAATGGTAACATCTGGTAAAATCCAGAGTTCTTTTCAAGCAATATAAAACCAGATCAAGTTATTTCAGTGGGTATTACAATTCCTTCCAAAGAAGCGCTATCTCTTCTCTACAGCGCAGCCCAGACAATGCAGAGGCCTCTAACATAACTCCTGTGACAACAGCACCTCTGGTCTAAGTCAGTTTTACGGTTAATGACCACACAGCGGTCCCCAGATTCCGCGGTACCCCATTCCCAGCCCTGACGTGCACACCCCGCGTGTGTAGCAATCACTTTCTTCCTTCCCAATTCCACCACCACAATCTGAGTCCAGATGACAGTTACTTTCCCACAACAGTTACATGGCTAATGCCCCTGCTTCTGAAACATAATGGTTATACTTTGAAAATAACAAGAGGAGGAAACCTGTGCCGAAGGGAAACCAATGAAGCTCCGCTAGGACACTGCCAAATTAAGTGACACCTCTGTGTGACACCCATTATAGTCCAAAATTTTGCCAGCTCCAGAGAAACAAACCAAAACAAATCCCATGTAATACTTTTGGAAGCTGAAGAGCGTACTGCTATGGTGTAAATTTCAGATCAACTGGAATTTCTTTTATTAGGAAAAAGGTATGAAAAAATAGTTACGTATTAAATGCTGGGTGTACATACTTTGTAATACACTCTACCGCGCAAAGGAGGAGAATAATTTATGACATCAACAGGACATATTAACTCGTTCATCACTGCTAAAAGAACAGCGTACATTGGGGCACCTGGGTGGCTCAGTCAGTTAAGCATCCGACTCTTGGTTTTGGCTCAGGTCACGATTTCATGATCTCTCTTGGTTTCCTGAGTTCAAGCCCCCAATCAGGCTCTGCGTTGCCAGCTTGGGATTCTCTCCCTCACTTTCTGCCCCTCTCTCACTAGTGCTGTCTCTGTCTCTCTCAAAATAAATAAATTAATTAAAAAAAAAAAAATCTGCATACACACTACACCAATGGTAACACCGCTTCAGGTGAGTACAGGCTGTGAAATTCAATCTGAGGAAAATCTAAAGAGAAGTCTAAGTGAACTATAGCAGGTACTACAAGCACGAGGCAATGATGGGGCACTCAAGGGTGCCCTAACTTATGTCCTCCTTTGTGTGAATGCAACACCGAGGAAAGGAGGCAAATCAAACTAAGTTCATCCGGTTAAATTCATGCTGTATCTGATTTAAGGCGAGGAAGGATTATTCCCTCTGAAACACACAACCGTACCCACACGCAGGATTGAACAATGCCCATCTTCCCATAAGGGGCTTGGATTCAGGTGGGCACTGTGGGGGTAGAAGCAGTGAGATGGGGTGATCGGGGCAGGGGTGGGCAGACTGTCACGGGCATGGAAGACTCACGCTAAAGCTGGAGAAAGTGAAACACGGGCTTGGACTACGGAGGTGGAGAAACGTCTTCTGTTCTGCCACACTGGTGCCACTCCCACTGCCAGCAAAGGACAGAAAATGTCAACCCTTCTCGTGAGCCCACGTCGTGAGTTCACGTGTGTGTTCTCCACAGAGTCTACTTCCAGAAGCAGATGTGGCCTCGGATAGTTTTGGTGTCAAAGCCCAGAGGCAAAGCAAGTAATTTACTTACCAACATACCATTTTTACTAAGTTTTGGTTTCTCCGTAGTACTCAAATTATGTAATCAGTAGTTACATTTCACAAATGTTTACTCGCATGTGCAAAAAGGGAAAAGAGTAATAATAATAATAATAATAGCTACTATTTGGGGAGCACTTACTGTGGGCCAGACCTTGTGCCAAGCCCTGTGGTTTTCTACTGATGCCCTAACAGGCTTAGAGGCTACAAAAATATCCATTTATCATCTACTGGGTCTGCAGGTCAGAAGCCAGGCACTGTGTGGCTCAGCTGGTTCTCTGCTCTGCCCTCACAGGCTGAAATCAGGGTATCAGCAGGGACGGCTGCATTCCTGCCATCAGAGGGTGATTCGAGGTGTTGGCAAAACTCAGTTCCACGAGGCTGCAGCACTGAGGTCCCCATCTCCCTGATGGCTGTCGACTGGGAGCTCCCAGAGACTGCCCGTGGGCCCTGGCTCACAACGGCCGCTTTTGAAGCCAGAAGCGGTGGGTCAAGTCCTCCTCATACCTTGAATCTTCCGGATTTCTCTACTGCCTGTCTCTCCGAGGCATCCCTTCTACCAGATCTCCCCAGCTGGCTTCTCTGCCTGCTGCTGCTGCTTTTAAGAACTCATGTGATTATGCGGGTCCACCCACATAATCCCAGGTAATCTCACTATCTTACAGCCAGCTGATTCATGGCCTCAATGCCAAGAGCAGGGCCTTTCACTGCAGCGCGTTGACTCCTGCACTTGGCAATTCTGCCTATCACATGCATGACCTCAGTTAACCCTCAGAGCAAACCCATGGTCAAGTCCAGGGGGAAAGTCAGCCAATTTATCTGTTACCTAAATCATCTGGTTCGCTTTACAAATTATAGCCTAACCCCCAAATAATCCCAGATAGATTAAATAATTAAATGTTTAAAAAGAAACAAAAATATCACACAAACCAAAAACGCCATGGCTAAATATTTCTCTATTCTTGGGACTCTTATAAGCATAAAATAAATAGAACAGCAAAGAGGGAAATAAACAGATGAGCCTAGAATTACAAAAATTAAAGGCAAAAGCCAGATTTGGGAAGAAGGGCAGGTGTTAAGTATATACTGGATGATTAACATCCCTATTATGAACTCACATAAAAAACAAACATTTTTTAAAAAAGCAAAATAAACTGTTAAGATTTCTTTTCTGAATTAACATGTTAGAAAATCTAACTTTTTTTTCTTCTGTCACCAGGAAGTCGTGGGTTTTTCTACCAAATTAGCAAACCCATCTTGTTAGCAGTTTTGGAAGCTAATGCTGAATGCCACTCATGCATTAGTGACACAGACCCCAACAAACAATGAAGGAAACGGATCAGCATTTGGCGTAATTCATATTTGAACACTTGATTAAGGAAATAAAGTTCAGACAAAGACAGTTATAAATGAAATCCTGGAGAACTTTAAGGGCAGGAGTGAATAAAGCACGGTGTCCCCATACAATGATACTGCACAGTTACACTGGCTCTCCAAGATATTTTGCATTATGCAGACGCAGGAAAATGTCCCCGACATGGTAATACTGAAAAGTAGAACGCTACACTACCCGTAGGAGGAGGAGGAGGGGCGGGTGACGAACGAGCTTTGGAGCCTGAAACCCAAGGCTGAATTCTGGCTCTACCACTAATAGCCCTATGGCTTTGGGCAGGCCACGACCCGATTCCGGTTTTCCATAAATAATCAAAACGGGATGACACCATTTACCTCTCAGGGCTCCGGTCGGATTTAAATGAGAATTAACAGCAGGTCTGCTGATCCTAGGAGGTCTGCTAGCCAAGCACCTGCTGGAGGTTCTCTTCAGTACACCTCAGACAATCTCGAAAAATGTCTACCGGAGGCCCCCCATATCAGCCTCCTGTGGCCGTTGTTGTAACTGAAGTACCATGCACCAGGTGAACCGAAACACCAGAAATTTCTTTTCCCACAGATCTAGAAAACAAGGTGTTAGCAAGGCCACACTTTCCCCAAAGGTTCTAGGAGAGAATCCCTCCTTGCCTTTGAGGTGGTCCTCAGCCTGGGGCTGCATGGCTTCAATCTCTGCCTTGGTCTTCATGGACCTGCTCTTCTCCCCATGCGTCTGTGTCTTGTCCATTCTGTCTCCTATAAAGGCACTTGCCATTTTCCAATGGCACTTCCACACGTATATTTCCATATGGCCCACCCGGGTAATCCAGGCTGAGCTCATTTGAGATCCTTAACTTGATTATGTCACCAAACATCTTTCCCCGACATAAGACCACACTCACAGGTTCCAGGGGTTAAGCCATATGTTTGGGGGGATCCATCCGGCCCACTGCAGTGCCCAAACCCGCAAAGTTTGTGGAGTGGCAAAGTTAGATGTGGAATTTCACTACTAGTGCCACATTCCACACCAGCCGGTGCCCCGCATGAAGCTACGAGTACTGTCACACGAGTGACAGCCACCAGACCTGCCGTGCAGTGGGGAGGACTGTGCACTACACAAGCCCTCCTTGAAAGGACCGCTATGTCCAAAGCCAGGGGTGCTCGGAATAGCGAAGTCAAATATCCACGCTGCCGTAACTGTTCTCTCATCGCAGAAACTAGGATAGTGCCTTGTACCTGGTGAGACTACTTCAGAAAGAAGGCAGAGCCCAAACTCACTGTGGCCAGGTCGGTTGGCTGCTCTGGGGAGCAGCCCCACCACGCTCACCGCGCTGTTGATGTGCGCTTTCGCTTACCTTCGATGTAGAGTGGCTCCACCACGTCGTGGTTAATCAGCTCGAAGTTCTCGTGGCCGATCCAGTGCTCCACATTCCTCTTCCTGCCAGTGAAGAAGTTGTCCACCACAGTCACCTCGTGGCCATCCATCATGAGCTTGTCCGTGAGGTGGGAGCCCACGAACCCCGCTCCTCCGGTTATCTGCACCAGGACAGGGTGCCCAAGGTCCCCAGAGAAAGCACAAGAGGACACGGTGACAACCAGCTTCAAGGGGATATGCCTTTGGTGCAGCCACAACTTAACACTTGGGAGGAGAGCAAGGAAGGAGGACACTAATGGTTTCAGGGCAGCGTCCTCTCTCTTCCTCCAGAACAAGTCGTCATACTACTGTCGATTTCTAAGCAGCCTAAAAACTTAAGCTACCACCCAGTAAATATCAGTACAGAAAAGCAGCTACAAGTTTCCAAATGTCCCCTCTGACAGAGAATTTCACATTAAAAGGTTCTTACTTTATGCCGGATGGGACACTGAACATCACTTGTGTAATTCTAACACTCCTGCAGAGTTTCAGAATGTTTTAAAAAGTGATTAGAACATGCAGAGATTTGGTGAGCTACCAAATGATATGTTTTTTTTTTTTAAATGTTTATTTATTTTGAGAGAGAGAGTGAGGAGAGGGGCAGAGAGAGTGAGGAGAGGGGCAGAGAGAGAGGGAGGGAGAGAGAGAATCCCAAGCAGGGTCTGCACTGTCAGCACAGAGCCCAACACGGGGCTTGATCTCACGAACGATGAGATCATGACCTGAGCTAAAATCAAGAGTTATCAGATGCTTAACTGACTGAGCCACCCAGGCACCTCTGTGGCTTTTAAACTGGACACAAAAAACTCATTAAAAAAAAACTATTATCTTCCCAACTGCTTATGAGAACAAATGAATAAGCAATAGCTACTGTCTTCAGACCTAAACCCTAAGTGATTGAGGTCCACTGTTTGGTCAGTGTCTGAGCGGGAGCACAAACACTGCGTGGGGTCCACCAACGGGCCTACAGGGACACGATGCAGCTGTGGGGGGCAGGGGGCCAGCAATGCCATCCTGCCAAAACCGGAAGAGGCAATCGCGATTGAAAAACACAGCTTGAGGTCATAGATACTTAATTCAAATTCAATGGTGTAAGTGGAGGAGCCAGATAGAGCACATACTGTATTTTGAGGAAAGAGTAGAAAGAACAAACTCAGAAAGCAGACTCGTGAAGTCAAACTATCTTCTCTGCCCTGTTCTGTTCTCCGCCCTGCCTTCTCTGTTCCCAACTGAAAGAATTAACAGAAGGAAAAAACCCACCAATTCTCTCACTGAAAAAAGCACAAAAGCCCCTAGGCCTATGGTTTTAAACCATTTAGTTTGCAACAAAGCCCTCTGTGATCTGACACGTAATTCCAATGCTGACCACGGGTGAGGGCAAAGCTGCCCGGGGTGAAGAAGGTAGATTTGGGAGACAGTGCAGGGGAGAAATGCCAGCCACCAGCACCAACCAGACATTTACACTTGCTCTGATGAAAATCACAGACACAGCTGACCCCTGAACAACTAGGATGTGAAGTGCACGGGTCTACTTGTATACAGATTTGTTTGATAAATACAGTACAGTACTATGAGTGTATTTTCTCTTCCTTATGATGTTCTTAATAACATTCTGTTTTCCCTAGTTTGTTTTAAAAACAAAATACATAATACACATAACACGCAGGATAAGTGTTAATCGACTGTTTATGTTATGGAAAGGCTTCCAGTCAACAGCAAGCAAAAGGAGTCAAAAGTCACATGTGGATTTTTGACAGCCTGTGGGGGTGTCGGGGGTGGATGGTCGGCCCCTCTCGGCCCTGAGTTGCTCAAGGGTCAGCTGTATGATGGTTGAGAATGTGGATGGTTGAAAAATCCTGATGCTGAATAGCTTTCAATCAGCTGCATTCATTTAAAAAAAACAAAATTTATGTTTATTTACTTTTGAGAGAAAGAGAGAGACAGAACACAAGCAGGGGAGGGGCAGAGAGAGAGGGAGACACAGAATCCGAAACAGGCTCCAGGCTCTGAGCTGTCAGCACAGAGCCCAATGTGGGACTCAAACCCATGGACTGCAAGATCCTGACCTGAGCCGAAGTTGGACATTTCAGTGACTGAGCCACCCAGCCACCCCACAGCTGCATTCATTCTTAATGGAGAGCACCACTTCCTAAATCCTTTCTGCTTCTGAGGTAAGAAACAAACACCCAGAGGAACTGAATTTCTGACCAAGGTCCCCAGGTCATCAGTAATGACAGAATAAGCCCAGCCTTCCTAATTTCATATTCTCTCCACTACCTGTAGATTTGTCTGGTTCATGTTTTATCTTCAGCACCCCTGTATTTCACCTGTATACCTGAACAATGATTTGAAAAGAGAATTTTGGGGAAAGATAACTAAATTTCAACTCTCGCTCACTATATGTGCTTAACTCAGGGGATGAAAATCCATTTTATTTTGCCTTCATTTCATTGCATTTTCCCAAGCTTCCCACTTAAGTTCATAAATCAGAAAAATTACATCTTTTTAAAAAGAAATTTAACCTCTTTTAATGTAACTCTATATCCATACACAAATGTTTCTTAAACTAAGACGTTCTGTAGCATGCTAACTTTACCTCCGCATCTCATCTAAAATGACCTAGCGACGACTCAGCTAAGCAGAAATGCGGTGTACTAAATTATACACAATTGCCTCCAACATTTTACTAGTTTTAGTGGTGACATAAAATTGCTGGAAGCACCTTAGCCCTCCTTAAAATGCATTTGAACTGTTTTTTCTTGAAGAATTCCTTTCTATAGAAAATACTTAAAGATTTATGTAACATAGCTGGCTCTCCCTAATCAATTTCAGTCCATTAGGCAAGCATTTCAAACAGAAACAAGACTGGCAGAAGCCCATCACTTACAAGCTTCCTCAGGAAAACTAACTACCAAACCCGGGCCTACCTTCCCAATAACTAGGAGGTAACATCGAAGAAGACAGTAGGAAGAAAGGACAGGAGACCTCTTATGCTGAAATTGACTGTGCTCCACGCAGCTTTGCAGGGCTCTGCAGTTAGCAGCTCATCTCCACTGCTTGTACTTCTGCGCTGGTGGGAGCTCACAGGCAGGGAAAGTGGTCCTGCTCAAGGGTGGCATTCAAACTCATGCTGCTCAGTAAGTCAGCAAGAAGAATGCCTTTCTGAACAAACCTCTTCTCTGTGCTAAGGCTCCAACAATCACTGAAAAGGCTTTGGGTTTTAGCAACAACATGGCACCAGATGACTCTGAAATGTGGCTTAACCTATGAGCCAGCAGATGAGTGAAGAACACTCAGTCCATTTATTGTGGCTACATGTAAAGTGGCTCTCGGCATCAGCAGGAAGATCATCTCACGTGGAAATAATAATAACCCTTGCAAGGCTGTGCAGGGTTCATATACTAGTGTATGGTAATAAACATTCTGATCGCTCTGACATGTGGTAGCAGAGAGATCAGAAAAATTAACTTTTCTCTGCTGCTGAAGACATGGATGTATTTCTCAAGTCATGCTTAAATGCCTACACGTTTTTGATATGATAGAAATAACCCAAAAAGATGGGTGTACAAGTATAACAGACTTTAGAGTCTGCTCAGGGTGAGATTTATGTAAACCATCTAAAAAGGCACAAGGTCTTCTATAACTTCCAGAAGAGAAAGGCGATTATGTGGTATAAGTAGTTTAACAATGATTTAGGAGTATTACTTGGCTGTTTGGGACAAGTAGTCCTACAGCCTAAACAACGGGTAAAAAGAACAGAAAAGCTTGTGCACCAACCACTTATATATCAAGGTCACAGATAAAGCATTTCCTGCAGAATGGCACTGTGAGGTGCTCCACAGACCTGTCCCTCAGCAAAACCATAACTGGGGAGGATCAATTAAAAAACCTAACCAGTTAAAGTCTTTGGAAATTGTCCTAAGGGTATACATACAGCAGATGAAGAAACACTTATTCAAGAAAATCTACACAAATTCAGTAAGAACAGTGAGAATCTGTGACACTTGAGCCATGGACCACTCCCTCCTTCCACCCTACAAGCCCAGAGTTCAGAGTGGATGAGTGTTAGGTGTGGCCAAAACAATGGAGCTGGCAGCCAAAAGATCATGGTATCTCACCAGGAAGGGCAGGGCTCAGGCCTTTCTGATTCCCTCCAGCGGTGAGCTGCACAGGCTAAATTCCTAAGGTGTGAGCCAAGTGGTTAAGACCTTCCTCCTCCAGCTCCCACTCACAGGGCAGAAGCTCTACCTACCCCAGGCAGGGCAGGCGGTGAACGCATGAATAATGGGACCATGGTCACCCTTGCCCAAGCTCAGTCAAGGAGTGGATTCCATGTGCAGAGAGGCCAGGCGAGAAGACCAGGGGCACTGTTCCTGCCTGCCCCCTGCATGTAAGCAAGAATGTCACTCCCTCCTCCAGTTCCACAGCAGTGACTCAGAGATTTTCCCCTGGGGACAGAGGCAGTCACTAAAAACACAGAGCTCCAAAGCTCCCACAGGGGTATAAACTAAGTGTGAAAGACAACGTGGGAAAGTTCAAGCATAAAGGTGATCTCAAGCATAATGAATGGAGATTTGAAGTGGTAAGCAACAGAAAGGAGCCTGGTAGCTCTCTGAGAACAAGCTTGAGCACAGGCTGGCCAGTTTAGTACAGAGAACCAGGGAAAGACACACCTAAGAGCCCTCCCGGGCTTAACAATCGGCCTAAAAATCTACCTCTGCAAAGGGGCCAGAATTTAACTGGATCCGACTGAGGAACGATTTATAACACAAAGCACTGATTAAAGCATAGTTTGCTCAACTAGAGATTACTGGAGCCTAAAAGTTGGTGTGGATACCACACAAGGCAGACAGCTTAACAGAGAAATCAAGCTAAAAGATGGTCACCAAGAGCCCTGCTAGAACCACTGCCATCCCAGGGTGACTGTGTCCATCCCCAAGCCTGCAGCCTCTGAGCAGTGCCCGTCAGAGCTTCACCCTCCAGGGAACGCACGTCACTGAAAGAGACCAGCCAAGATACTCAACAAATAAACAAACAGGCAAAAATGAAACAAGGCTTAGGGAAAGGGGAGAACAGTATCCAGAGTTGCTACAATATACTACCTAAAATACCCAGGTTTCTGTAGAAAATGTTGAGACTGGCAAAGAAACAGGAATGTGTGACCTGGACACAGGGAACACCACCAGGCCCATCCGTGCATGGGCCCAGCTACCAGGTTTACCAGAGTCTTCAAATCAGCCATTATAAATAAGTTCACAGAATGGGAGGAAACCATGCTTTAAGAAGTAAATAAAGACTAAAAGGGGAAAAATTATAAAATAGAAACAAATGAAAATTTGGGGGTTGACAAATATAGGACAATTCACTAGAGAGATTCAACAACTGACTGGATCTGGCAGAAGAAAGAATCAGCAAACCTGAAGATACGTCAAGAGAGTTTATGCAACCTGAAGAGCAGAGAGGAAAAAAGAAAGGAAAGTAAATAGCCTCATCCCAGTCTGAGACGCCAATAAGCTCACCAACAGGCACGTAAGGGGAGCACCAGAAAGGAAGAAAGAGAGGAACCGAAAAATTATTTGAAGAAATAATGGCTGAAAAGTTCTCCAATCCCATGAAACACATGAATCTACACATTCAAGAAGCTGAACAAACTCCAAGTAGGATAAATGCAAATATGAAGCATGAACCCATATCACACTAGAAACGCTGAAAATCAGAGACAAAGATAAAGTTTTGGAAGCAGTTGTACTGGGTTAAAACACTGTCCTACAAAAGTTATATCCTTCTTGGAATCTCAGCACAGGACCTTATTTGGAAGTTGGGTGATCGCAGGTGTCATCAGTTTGAGATAAAGTCATACTGGAGTAG
The DNA here is from genome assembly GCF_018350215.1 of Panthera leo. Classification (NCBI taxonomy): domain Eukaryota; kingdom Metazoa; phylum Chordata; class Mammalia; order Carnivora; family Felidae; genus Panthera; species Panthera leo. Next base: position 54,235,226 of record NC_056681.1, on the reverse strand, counting down.
AGTAAACCTTGAATCCAGTATGAGACACACGGGGAGGGCACCATGTGATGATGGAGGCCAAGACTGGGGAGATGTATCTACAAGTCAAGGAATCAAGGACGGTAGCAACACCAGAAGCTAAGAGAAAGGCATAAAACAGATTTCCTGCTAGAAACTTCTGAGATAGCACAGCCCTGCCAATACCCTCACATTAGAATTCTAGCTTCCACTACTGGGAGAGATTCAATTTTGCTTGTTTTAAGCTACTGAGCTTGTAACTGTGACAGCAGCCTTTGGAAAGTAAACAGAGACAAAGGAAAGGACTCAAGTACAAGGAAACCCCCAACATGATTAACAGCTGACTCTCCATCACAAATAATGGAGGAAGCAGTAGGGTCATTAACATATTCAATGTGCAGAGAGAAAACTGCCCGCCAAGAATTTTATGTACTACCAAAACTTCTAAAAATAAAAATAAATAAACAAAAAATGAGAGTATTCATTGCTAGCAGCCCTGCCATTCAAGAAATACTAAAGGATGTTCTTCAGGCTGAAAGCAAATTATCCCAGAGAGCATTTCCCACAGAGGAAACAAAAGGGGAAGGAACAAATAATTAGTAATTATAAAAGACAATGTAATTGCACTTTTTCCTTTCCACTCTTAATTGATTTAAGGACTAAATTGTACAGCACAACAATGTGAATGCACTTAAAGCCACAGAACTATATACTTAAAATGGCTAAAATGTGGGGCACCTTGGGTGGCTCAGTAGGTTAAGCAACCGACTCTTTGATTTCAGCTTGGGTCATGATCGCAGGCCCATGGGATCAAGCCCCGCAACAGGCTCTGTTCCAGTTGTGGAGCCTGCTTAAGATTCTCTCTCTCCCTCTCTCTGTGCCCCTCCCCCCCCACACTTGCAAGCATGCTTTCTCTCTCAAAAAAAAAAAAAAAAAAATGGTGAAAATGAAAAACCGTGTTACGTATATTTTACCACCACCACAGCAAAACAATTGTAAAAAATAATGTGAATTACTGTATTACTTGCCCTGTAAAATATAGAAATCTATCTGACAAAAGAATGAAGAGGGTAGGTGGGAGCAAAGTTGTATTGCAGTAAGGCAATGACACCAAAAGTTTACTCAAACCCCCAGGAACAAATGAAGGAAACCTGACAAGGTAATTAAAAGGTTAATGTAACAAATTCTGCAAATGTCTCTTTACTCTCCTTCATTCACTCAGCTTATTTAAAAGATGTAAAATTATATAAATATAAAATAATTATAACAATGTATTTTGTAACATGAACTGAAGTAATACATAAAATGGATAGAAATAATATCACAAGAAGGGGTAAAGGTAGTAAACTATGTAGGAGCGGCAGGTTGACATCTCACTGGATCTTAAGTCTACATCTCAGGGTAAATCTGAAGTAGAGTATCATAAGTTAAGATGTACATGGTAAGCACTAGAGTAAGTAAGAACAGAATGAATTTTTAAAATACATAAAAAATAATTAACGAAATCCAAATTACACATAAGAAAACATTTACTTAATGCAAAAGAAAAGAATAATGGAAAATGAGAGAAACAAAGATATGAGGCATACAAGAAACACAAAGGAAAATGTGTTGTAACTCCAACCATGTCAGTAATAACATTAAGTGTGAATGGATTCAGCAAACACCCAAAAGGCAGAGATTGTCAAATGGGAGAAAAACAAAACAAAACAGGATCCAACTATAAGAAGTCTTAAGGGAATACACTGAAGACCCAAAGATACAATGTGTTGAATGTAAAAAGATACAAAACACAGCATAGAAAAATAATAAGAAAGTTGGAGTGGCTTTGATGGTATCAGACAAAATAAACTTTAAAACAAAAAATGTTAAGAGATACAGAGGGGCATTCTATAATGATAAAATCCATCAAGTGAATGTAATAATTATAAACACTTACGTACCTAACAACAAAGACTCAGAATATACAAAGCAAAAGTTGAAAGAATTAAAGGAAGAAATAGAGATTTTAACAACAATAATTGGAGGCATCAACACCTCACTCCCAATAATAAACAGAACTACGCAGAAGATTAGCAAGGAAATAAAAAGACTTGAAAAACACTGAAAACTTGCTAGACCTAGACCTAACAGATATCTTTATCCGTAGAACACTCAACAACAACAGTCCTTTTAAGAGTATATGAGGGACGCTGGGCTGGCTCAGTGGGCAAAGCATGTAACTCTTGATCTCTGGATTGTGACTTTGAGCCCCCACGTTGGGTGTAGAGATTACTTAAAAATAAAATCTTAAAAAGAAAAAAGAGTACATGAAATATTCTCCAGGACAGACCATATTCTAGGCCATGACACAAGCCTCAATAAATTTAAAAGAAAAGGATTTGAATCATACAAAGTAAGTTCTCTGACTCTAATGGAGTGAAATTAGATCTCAAAAACAAAGAAATCTGAGAAATGCACAAGTACACAGAATTTAAACAGCACACTCCTAGATAACTAATGGATCAAAGAATAAGTTACAAGGAAAATTACAAAGTATTTTGAAATCGGTGAAACAAAGAAACAGCACTTAGGGTAGGCAGCTAAAGCAATGAAATTTCTAAAGAGATACAAACAACCACAACTAACTCAAGAAAAAATGGAAAATCTGAACAGGTCTATACAAAGAGACTGAATTAAAAATGTTAAAAAAAAAAAAAAAAATTAACAACAAAAAAGCCCAGATAACTTCTGTGGTGAAATTCACCAAATACTTCAATGAGAATTAATACCAAATATTCACAAAAGCATCTCAAAAAACAGAAGAGGAGGGAACATTTCTCTACCTATCCTATGAGGTCAGTATTACCCTAGTACCAAAAGCAGCTAAAGACATCATAAAAAAAGGAAAATTACAGACCAAAATGTGTTACAAATACAGGCATAAAAATCCTCAACAAAATGCTAGCAAATGAAATCTACCAATATATAAAAAGGATCATACAGGGGCACCTGGGTTGCTTAGTCAGTTAAGTGACCGACTTCAGCTCAGGTCATGATCTCACCATTCGTGAGCTCAAGCCCCGCATCAGGCTCTTGTGCTGACAGCTCGGAGCCTGGAGCCTGCTTCGGATTCTGTGTTTCCCTCTCTCTCTGGCCCTTCCCAACTCATGCTCTGTCTGTCTCAGTCTCTCAAAAATAATAAATAAATGTTAAACATTAAAAAAAAAAAAAGGATCAATACTCTGGTTTCTCTTCAGATCGAATAAAAAAAAAAAAAAGGATCCTACATTAACCAATTGAGATTTATCCCAGATATGCAAGATCAATTGCAAAAGGAACAAACTAGGGGCAGAAGGGAATCTGGTCAACTTGATAAAAGACATCTATGACAAGCTCTCAGCTAACACCATATTTAATGGTGAAAGACAAAGCTTTCCCCTAAGATGAGGAATAAGACAAGGATGTCTGCTCTTCCCACTTCTATTCAACACTGTATTAAGGATTCTGGCCAAGACAATTCTGGCCAAGACAATTAGGCAAGGAAGTGAAACAAAAAGTATTCATAATGATAAGGCAGAAGTTAAACCACCTATAACTGCAGACGGTAGGATCTTATACAATATATTGAAAAGTCCTCAGGAACCTGAAACTATTAGAATCCAATGATTTCAGCAATTTGCAGGATATGAGAAAAGTCAAAAATCTACTGTAGTTCTATTTACTTGCAATAAATACAAAATAGAAAAATGGAAAAAACAATTCCATTTATGCCAACATCAGAAAGTATAAAACACTTCATTCAGAATAAATTTAACATAAGAAGTGTGAAACTTATACTGTGAAAACTATAAACAAAAAGAATGTTAAAAGAAATTGATGATGTGAATAAATAGAAAGCCTCCCCTCCCCACCGTTCTCAAGGATCCGGAAGACAATATTGTTAAGATAGCAATAATACCCAAATTCATCTATAGATGTGATTCGGTCTGTATCAAAATATCAGGTGGTTTCTTTGAAGAAACTGATGAGTTAATTCTAAAATTCACCAGGCCTGTAAGGGATCCAGAGTAGGCAAAACTACCTTAAAAAAGAAGACAAAGTGGGGGGGATTCACACTTCCCAATTTCAAAACTTAGTATAAACATACAGTAACCAAGACAGTAATACTGGCCTAAGGACAGACAGGATCAATGGAACGGAACTAAGAGTCCGGAAATAAATATTTTCACTATGGTCAGTTGGTTTTTGACAAGGGTACCAAGACAATTCAATGGGAGACGATCAGTCTCGTCAGCCAATGGCGCTAGGTATATCCCAAGAAAAAGGAAAAGCTAGGTCTTCACAAAAAGTTAAATACACCTTTGGTTCACAGCAGCTTTATTCACAATAGCCTAAAGTAGAAACAACCCCAACTGTCCATCAATTGATAAATGGATAAACAAAATGTGGTACACCCATAATATGGAATGTTATCCAGCCACAGAAAGAAATGAAGCACTGATTTGTGCTGCAGCATGGCTGAACCTTAGAAACATTACTCTAAGAAGTCAGATACTAAAGACCACATAGTCTATCATTTCATTCACAGGAAACGTCCAAAACAAGCAAACCTATAGAGACAGAAAGTAGTTTCAGTGCTTGCCAGGAGCTGGGAGGAGGATGGCCAGCAAAGGGTGTGGGGCTTCTTTCTGAAGTGATGAAAACATTCTAGAAATACAATATGATGCTGTTGTGACTTTGTGAACACACTATACATCATATTTGGTATGGATGACCTACAGTATGTGAATTATACCTCTTTTTAAAAAAGCAAGTTTTGGGGCACCTGGGTGGCTCAGTTGGTTAAGCATCCGACTTCGGCTCAGGTCACGATCTCACTGTCCGTGAGTTCGAGCCCCGCGTCGGGCTCTGTGCTGACTGCTCAGAGCCTAGAGCCCGTTTCAGATTCTGTGTCTCCCTCTCTCTCTGACCCTCCCCCGTTCATGCTCTGTCTCTCTCTGTCTCAAAAATAAATAAACGTTAAAAAAAAAATTTAAAAAAAGCAAGTTTCTTGGGGTGCCTGGGTGGCTCAGTCAGTTAAGCATCCAACTCTTGATCTCAACTCAGATCATGATCTCACGGTTCATGGGATTGAGCCCCGTGTCAGTGTCAGACTCTGCGCCGACAGCATGAAGCCTACTCGGGATTCTCTCTCTCCCTCTCTCCCTGCCCCTCCCCCCTTCTCTGTCTCCCTCTCTCTCTCAAAATAAATGAATAAACATTAACAACAACAACAAAAAAAGCAAGTGTCTGGATATTACAAATATTAATCAGATGTGCAAACTTACCAAAATTCTTTTACGGTCCTTTTCAGATAAAAATTTTACTGGCGGGTATTTCTGGGTGAAGCTGTAGAACGTGAAGAGATTAGAAAAGTCAAACATCTCCTGTGAAGATTTTCTCTAGTCCCAACAAAACAAAGGCTAGATTGTGGAATTATCACTGTCAGCCCTTCTAGCCATTCCAAAGAGGCTACAGGAACCAAGCAACTCCCGGCTCGTTCGAATTCAAGAAATATGCAACCCGCTCCTTGGGCAGAATCAAGCTGAGGATTGCGAGTCCGTGCTTGAGAAGGGAACATTTGTCACTGCACAGGCTGTGAGGAGCCAGAGCTAAACACAAAACATGGGAGGTGGCAGCGTCCTCACAATGCTGTCTGGGGGTCTGGAAGGAAGAAAGCAGCCTCGTGAAGTCACAGATCCAAAGCAGGAGATTGTGCCTTGCAAGGGTAAGAAATGAAAAAACGAAGCCTGTTCCCTTATTCTGGCCGATTTCACAATTGCATCATCTGTTTCTACACCAGTGCCACCAGACAAGATGACTGGGCATCAGCACTTTCTGTCTCCCACAGTCCGCTCTGAACCCATCTTAAGTGTCACTTTACCCTTCCAATGCCTCTTGCCCCTGGTAAAGGTTCCGTGGTCCCCAACCCACACTGATGTTTCGGGGCAGGGCAACGCAAGTGGCAGATAAAACATCAACCGAGAGTTGATAAATGCAGATTTGAAACATCAATTCTTGAAGTGGTTCAGTTAGGAACAAAAGTGCTGTAAGTAAGTTCAGAGAAATCAACTTTGCAGTCATTATTTTAACTGGAGAGGTGCCAGGGGCACTGTCTCATGCCCTCCACATCCCCAGCTGGGATACAGAATGCATTTCCTTAATGGTCGCTGAACTGAACAGAATATGACAGGTCATTAGACAGAAGACCTTGAAGCAAGTGTTTCTCATCTCTTGGAAGAGTGGAAACATGCTTAAATTGGAGCTTGGGGCAGGAGGGCTTTCTCTTACAATGCAGATGAATTCCCCTATTAAGAGCTTCCAGATTCTCAAAAGGTCAAGCTCCCCTTGCAGACTACAAAACCAGACACAGGCAGGTGGGAGCATCTGAGGGAACTGGTGACAATCTTGGGCTTCTCCCTTACTAGTTCTGTGACCCAGAGCAAGACCCCCAAGAGCTCTGTGCACATCAGGGCCTTCTGCTCCGTCAATGGTAACCACAGCACCTCCCCGAGAGGGCTGCCCTGGCACGGACTGTCTTTACCACAGGCCGCCATGGTGAGGTCCGAGTGAATGCTCTCACAGCGGCCGTGGAACAGGGCAAGCTCCGCCTGCTAGAACACTGGCAGCCTTCAGGGAGCCTGACAGATGTCTTGTTTGCAAAGTGACACTTCTTGTCATTCCGAGTACTTCCTCCATCAGTCAGCTGGAGGGGGGCCAAGCAAACGACAGCACTGCCTGCGTGCACCCCTCACATGGGCCCGATGTCCCCTCTCTTCTCTGAGCGCCCCACATCCACCGTTCAGCCTCAGTCCCAAATTCTGCAACCAGCCACGTGGTGCATCTGCAATGTCTCTCTCCTTCCAGGCCGACCCTCTGCCTACCTGCCCACTGTGGCCCACTTGTACTGGGAAGAAAACAGCAAACAGTTTTCTTACAGGAAATATACTTAAAAGAAATAAAACTGAAGCAAAAACATTAACTGCCTGACACAAGGTCACATGTGAAGTACAGACTGATAAACCTACTTCAAACAGTGTGTGCTAAAACTTAAAAAAAAAAAAAAAAAAAAAAAGAAGACATTGGCTGGGCTTCTTGCTGTTTTTCTTCAACATGTAGCAACCAAGTTTCAGACTGCATATGTATGATCAAGTGATTAAAGTGTTGGAAAAACTCTCACAACCCTCATTTCTTCCTTTTAGAAGCCAGGCACACAAAGCCAGAAGCAAGAGCAGGCGGAAAGCTCCTTCGGGGTCCTCCTCAGTCCGCACTTCACACTGTTTGCCTCCCTGCAGCCACAGACGACAGAGTTATGGGACTGCATGAGGGGACTGAGCGGCAACGCTGAGGTGGTCGTGTGAGGTGACTGCATGGCAACTCTCAGGTGACTGTGTGAGGTGACCCCATGGTAACTCTGTGACAGCATGAGGTGACCGTGTGGGAACTCTGAGGCAGTGACTCCGGGGGTGACCACATGGTAACCTGTGACTGCGTGAGGTGACTGCTTGGGAACTCTGAGGTCACCGCTTGAGGTGACTGCGTGGTAACTCTGTGGTGACAGTGTGAGCTGGTTCTGATGTGGTGCTAGCTGGGCCACTCCTTCAGCACATCATTCAGCCCTCCCCTGCTGCACTTGCCAAGCACTGAACAGAGTGGGCAAGGAAGAGGCATAGGCTTCTTTAAAGGCATGAAGTAGGTTAAAACCCTATGTAGTAGCATACTGGCTCATCCATACATTCATTTGGGAACTTTTTAATGAGCACCTATTTTGTGCCACACGCTGAGGATACAGAAGCAAACAACATAGAGGATCAAGGCCCTGCCCACATGAAGCCTGCAGTCGGCATTTCTGAGTATGAGAGAGACAAGTAAGCAAGGGAGGCAGAATGTAGCACGAATTGAATAATGGAACTTTTCTTACCCCCCAAAATTAATCCTTTAGTAATTATTCTATGCCATTCCAGACTCTACCCTTACTGTTCATTAAAGTAGCAATAGTAAGAAGTGTTTTTACCTAGAATTTAAGTTCTCATCATGACTTGCTATCTATTCACAGAAAATATAAAGATATGGAGATGAAATTAAACAAATGGCAGGCAATCAAACTCTTAAGAAATGGGAGGGGGTGTTGTAAAGAAGAGAAAAAACTCACACAACCCACTTACTCAGGCTTCTCGAAGGGCACTGTCCCCATTTCTTTCCTTGTATGAATATAATCTTTACCTTTCAAAAATATCCTTAAATATCTTGGGGGCCACTTTGCCCCCAGGTGACAAGCACATCAACACAATGCAGTCCAGTTACATTCTTACCTTGCTCACGTCAAGATGGGTGTTTGATCATTCTTAGCACATAAATCAGTCAAGAAAAATAAAACCTGACAGAGCTCCATCGATTTCTACCATAAAGTCTTGTCCATACTTGACTTTCTAACACACACAATAACTCGGGTTCATCCGTCGCCTGACTTGATCACCAAACTGGAGAACAGAACCAGTTGAGGATGAATAACTAGTAAAGCAGCCCCAAGAGGCAAATGCTTAACCTCTACACCCATCCTAAAGGGAGCTCTCACAGCTTGACAAGAATGAGTTACTGGTACTTTCTTCAACATTACATTCATACTTGTGCTTCTCTTTCCTATTTAAAAAGCACAAATATTGTCACAAAAGTATCAAAAGGAATCATAAAATTCTCCTATTTCAAGAGATCTCGTGTGTAAGCCATTGCTTTAGGGAAGGGTTATACAATTGATTCACTTTTCATAAATGAATATTACTCTCTAAAGAAAATAATCACTGGCGGGCCTTTTTTTTTTTTTTTTTTTTTTGGCCAACATAAAACCTGGTTGGTTATTTCTTACCATAAGCAATTTTTTTTTTAAGTTTCAACTAAAATCTCTCAAATTCTACCAGTCTTATTAAAGGTGGAATTTCTGGCTCCCATCCAGTGAAATGTTACCAGCAGCATAATTTCAGCCCAAATCACAGCAAGAAAAATTTAAAGAACAAATCACAACTTTATATTACTAACTCAATCTGCTAAAAAATAACAACTTTTAGTAGAGCAAGAGTTGAAATTAATAGTTTGTATGACTGCATATAAACTATCAATTGAGGACAAAGAAGAAAATGAATGAACATTTTTAGTTTGATGATTCTTCACCCTTATTTCTCTGCGATCATTTATCGCAGACACCGAAATCAAAGAAAAAATTGCTCTCCATTTCTTTTATGAATCTGGGCTTGATAAAGGCTCATATAATACTGATACACATCATCCAAACCCATGCCAAGGTAAGGAAAAAAAAAATAATGTCAACTTTAATGAGGGTTTTCATTTTTCTGTTTTAAACCTCTAAAAACCCAACTGTTATGCTGGATGCACAGTTTTCCAGATAAACTCAAGGGAAAAGTTCCAGTGCCCCGAGCTCCAATGTTTTGGAGAGAGGGGGAATGTGGGCACAACAGAACTACACGCAGCAGGAGGAGAGTCGGGGAAAACACCAAGACAAAGGGTGAGGAGCAACTTGCTCTGGAATCTGATTCAAGTAAGTTCCCACCATATTATACAATTCTTCCCTCCCAGCCACTTCACCCGGACTCAATTCTGGAACCTTCCTGAGGTATGGTCACAAGCAAACAAGTGACCCCTAATTTCTTACAGTACTTACATACAGTACTGGATTTCAGACCCTCCAGTTTTGTTTTGTTTTTTTTTTTCTTCTTTTGGAATTCCCTCAGATTAATCAGTATATGCTAGAAACCATCTGATTGCCTTGCATAACTTAAAAGAAGGTAAGGCCTAGCCTCAACTTGTATGTCACGAATTTTCAGGAACTGAGAAATTCACGGGGTTCAGAAAAGGAAGATTTCAACACACCTAGATCCTATCTTCTTCTAATGTTTGGAATATTTGAGCATTATATTCAAATCAGGATTAAAAACAAAAACCAAAACATTTATGTGGTTATTTGTTTAGATATGAGAGTTTGTAGAAATCAAACTGACGGATAACAGAGGAAGGACTTTTAGTGTAGGATCTGTGTGGTTGAGCTTCAGGAAGACTCCTGAAACAATTAACTTTATTGAAATAAATAAGTTTTTTTTCCTAGAGAGAACCCATAGCTTTCATCAGAAATAGTTTGTAAAAAGCAAAATAAAGGAAGATAAAGCTTTAAAAACACTGCATCAAATTTGACAGTAAACATCTACCTTCTCACAGAAAAAAGTTCTTATGTTGAAAGCACCAAACACCTCTCATATTATAGAATTACATGGTTAAAAAAATAATGACAGAGGTGGGATGAGCTTATACCAGATGCTGACCTTCTAAAGTCAGTAAATAGAAGGATTTTCCTTAAAAATGTGCACATACCTTTTCTCCAAATCTCTGATTTTCTCTCTTAGTGGTTCAACAATCTAAAACAAAAATAACCAAAATTACTTTTGAAGCAAAGAGAGTTCTCCACCATCCCTCTTTGATGTTCCACACAGACATGATGTAACACAAATCAGATTTTAATTTCTACTATCCACTTCCAGTTTGAAATTAAGTTAGATCACCTGAATCACACGTTAAGAATTGAGATGATAAACTGTATGTTGGAACTCTTACTCCAGAGACACTTAAGTCTCTCAGAAAATTAACTTTTTACTTTCCTTACTAGTGAGCAAAGTGGTTGAGGCTCACAAAAAACAGACAGATCACCACCACCCGTTCTTTTTAGGAACTAAAGAATCCCCTAAATGTTGCCCTCCCCTAAAAGCTTATTAACCTCTTGTTTCTTCACATAATCGCCATGTCATCTGCTCAGCACATGAATGAATGGCAGGCTGTGAGCCGACCCACAATGCTGTGTTTTAACACAGGGAGCTCAATCCAAGGGCTTCTCCAGGACTGTGACATTTGGCTTCGAACCAAAATGAGGGACTCTCCATCCCCTCCCACAGCCCACGTCACACTAGCATACCTATATCTACAATTATTTGACTAAAAGCATAAGCGATTATTTTCAAACAGAAGGTATATAAATCCACCAGAGGAGCTAGCTTTCTCGGAGGTGGGTGTGTGACTTCCCCCATCGGTGCATGTGGACACCCTCTGTGTTTCCAGAGGCCCAGCATCTGAGTTGGGCTGGTTTTCCTTTCGACATCTGCTCTGGCACTTGCCACCATCCCTGGTACTCACCTCCCCCTCTCTAAGAAATTCTCGAAGGTCACTTGAGAAGTCGTAACAAACTTTTAAACCCATTTTGCCTCTGAGTAGGAATTCAGTACATCACACCTTGATAAAACAGACAAACGCTAACACAGGGATGCATCCAGAGCATAAGAGACAGAAAGGCTCCTCTAAATAAGGGTAAATTTTGGAGATGTTTTCCAAATCGTGTAATAGCAGCAAGCTGCCACACTGAAGACGGCAGCACCAGCGAAGGAGCTGAAATTGACAAACATAACGAAAAAACCAGAAACAAATTACGGGAAAGGAACTAACCTCTTCAATCTTGCTCTCGATTTTGAGTTCACCGTTTTCCTGCATAGACCTGTTGAGTAGAAAGCTACAAAACTGAGATCCACTGAAAGGCTTGGCGACCTCAAGATTTATTTGTGAACAAAGTACAACACACACCAACGCCTGCAGACCACCTCACCGCTCCCCTTCCCAAACATCGGTCCCGGGCTCCAGTTCCCTCCAGAAGGGGGTTACACCAGAGGAACAGAAGACAGCGGAGGAGAGGAAACCTCAAGTTCATCTCACCCCCTCACCTCTACCGCAGAAGGGTTATTTCTATTCAACTAAAATAATCTCACTTGCATGTTACACCCAACATGGGATTATAAATTAGAGGCAGGAAGCGTGTCTATAGGAGTCCAAGTCTCCCGGCTGGGTTTTCCTGGGGCTTTTAATGCAAAATGGAGCTTTTCCAAGCGAAAAAACAGAGTTCCTTTAAATGGGATCTGAGCAGCCCTCCTAGTCACACACAGAAAGAAGCCTTTGTCAGGAGACACTCATGACCTAGCGGTGGCAATCAGATCAACACGGCCCCACCGGCCTTGCAAAGTCTACTCAATATGAAAAGCCTGGTGGGGACACAGCAACCCTTTGCCCTAGTGGCCTCCTGCAGGGACATTCAACTTCCAAACTCACCACGAGCACGGCCACCGTGGCTGTGGCTCTTTTATTTTCACCAGCAAGAAGTAGAGAGTGGAGCAAATTTTGCTTCAAACGTAAAACTGTACTAGCAGTGCCAAATTTGTTTTTATGATGAACGCCTGTTATTATTATATTATTTTTTAGAACATAAACACAAAGATTTTACTCTTCTGAGTGTCCCTCCCGCATTTATCATGAAGAACAAATAATGCACACTCAGTCGGAAGCCTTCCTGGGCCTAATCCTGAGGTAAACAGATGACCTCAGCCTTCACGGTCTGCTCCCAGGGCCAGGGGCCAGCCGTGGTTTCCCTAAGACAGCCTCTTTTTCAAAAGGCTTTGGAAAAGCGCGCCCCCTGTGTGCCTGCTTGAGCCACCCTGAAACACACCTTACATTTCAGCCGTGTAAAAGCTAGGGTCAGCCCCTTACTGCGTACCAAAGGAGGGAAGGGACCCTGAGGTGGGCAATGCAAGGGAGCCAACCAGTAAAAATGGGTAAGTAGCAAAATCAGATGTATTCCTCGAGAACGTAAGGAGAAAGACAAAGCTCAGGTGTGCGGATAGCAGAAAGACTCAGTTTCGCTTTGTAAATATTCTGCAATTAACCCATGACATGTAATGACTGAAATGCATCTACGAAACCCCACCAACAGCATCCAAGTTATTAAAAAGAGTTACCTCATGTTAACGAAGTTGCCCCAAACAGCTGTAAGGGAAAGAAGAAGAAAATAGGTCAATATTTAACTTCATGACATTCAAGGATTCCAACGAATAGAGTTTTAATATTTAACAAGTATTTTCAAGTACACTAAGAAATCTGAATTACAGCTCACGAAGACAACAAAATGCACACTTTTAAAGGATTAAGTCCTACTAAAACGTAAGTGAAAAAGGATCCTATGCCTCTCTTTAATTCTGGAATACCTCTTGTGGGGTCTGGAGTTCAACTATGCTTGTGTTTGGATAAACAGTATGTCCTCAACCTTTGTTTGAGGAAAAGCCAGGCAGGAGAATCAAAGAACTGCAGGCCTGAAAGAGATCCCAGGGCTCGGTGCAACCTCTTTCTTTAAATCTCTATAAAACCAAAACCCAGAGAAGTTAAATAACGGGCCGAAGCCATGGCTTAACCTCACCTGGAAGTCCATCATCTCTCAGCACTTACCATGTCTCTCTCATATTCCAGTTTCCGGTCGGCTGGCCTGCCTCCTTGATTATAGACACCCGGAGGGTGGGTCATCATGTGTACACAGCTGGTGCCCAGTAAATGTGCACAAATCAGCCCCAGCTGCAACACTGACGTCCTGCCATGGCTGACTTTGAAACATACTACCAGACCACGAGCGCCCATGTGACGTCACAGAACAGAGGATTACTTCATAAGGAAACCTTCTGCATGAATGAGTGGTTCTAATATTGTGTACACATTCCTGCTTGTTTGTTTTATATTTTTATTTTATTTTTGAGACAGAGAGAGACAGAGCATGAACGGGGAAGGGTCAGAGACAGAGGGAGACACAGAATCTGAAACAGGCTCCAGGCTCTGAGCTGTCAGCACAGAGCCTGACGCGGGGATCGAACTCACGGACCGTGAGATCATGACCTGAGCTGAAGTCGGATGCTTAACCGACTGAGCCACCCAGGCGCCCCTACGCATTTCTGTTTGGCTCTTATGTAGTCACTCCCCAAATGGTGAACACCTCCTCAGGTCCAGGTGCTCTTACACGCTGGGGAAAGAGAGAGAGCAAAGACAAAGACCCTCCCCATCCCGGGGATGGTGATTCTGTGAGCTGGGAAAGGCATTAAGGTTAGTACCTACTCTGAGGCACCTTCTTATGGTCATCCTCCGGTACGTAGTAGGGTTTAACAAATATTTACAGAATAGGACTTAACTTCCCAAAATCACATTTTGCTGATTCCATAAAAGCACATTCCCCTCCGAAAGGAGGAAGCAACTAATACATAAGACAGCGATAAATAACTAAAAGTGGCAAAAATGCAAGAAATGGGAGAAATTAAAGTAAGTCCATACTACATTCCTTATTCATTAAAAAAAATAATGTTTTTTACCTTTGGACCATGTGATCTTACTTTTGAGTATTATCCTCAGGATAAACATTTATACACAGGAAAGTTGCCTTCACAAATCATGGCTTTATTTATACTAAAAAGGGGGGAGGGAAAAATCAAAATATCCTAGAATGGGGGAACTGTTATATAAATTATGATACAGCCATTCAATGAAATCGCAAAGCCATTAAATATCACTGTGACTTTTATCAAACAGAGAAGAAAATAACAAGTGTCGACAAGCATGTGGAGAAAAGGGAACCATCATGTACTGTTGGTGGGAATGTAAACTGGTGCAGCCACTACGGAAAACAGTAAGAGGTTCCTCAAAAAAATTAAAAATAGAAATACCATGTGATCTAGCAACTCCATTTCTGGGTATTTATCTCAAGGAAACAAAAACGCTAACTGGAAGAGATACGCATTCTCAGGTTCACCGCAACATTACTGACAATAGCCAGGACACAGATACAACTCAAGTGTCCATCATTGGATGCGTGGAATATTATTCAGCCATAAAAAGAAACAAACAAACAAAAAAAAGGAAATCCTGTCACTTGAGGTAACATGGATGGACTTTGAGGGCATTATGCTAAGTGAAATAAGTCAAAGACAAACACTGCATGATCTCACTTATACGTGGAATGTTAGAACAAAACAAGAAACCAAAGTTGATAAATACAGAGAATACATTACTGGTTGCCAGAGGTGAACATGTAGGTATTGGTGAAATGGGTGAAGGTAGTCAAAATAAAAAAGTCCTGGGGATGTCATTTAGAGCATGGTGACTACAGTTAATAATATAACATTGCATAAGTGAAAGTTGCTAAGAGTGAATCTTCAAAGTTCTCATCATACACACAGTGTAAGTATGTGATGTAATGGATGGTAACCAGAGTTACATAATATATATTATGTATTATGTGTATTTATATATAGTATATAGTGTATATAGTATATTTATATATAGTATATATATATAAATACATATTATGTAATATGTACTAACACATTATATATTGCTATGTTACTAAATAATACTGTTACATGTCAATTATATCTCAATTAAAAATATAACTATGAAAATACATTGTAACATGGTAATGCAATTATGACCATTTCAGATGAGAAAATACATATACAGTATGACTTCCACTACTAAGAACCACGTAGAATAAAAAGACGGTCCGAAGATGCCAAAATATTGTTCAAATGGTGACATAATTGTTTATTTTTCCATGCATCTATGTTCCTTCCTACCTTGTTTTCTAACAAAGGAGGGAAAAGATTTCCAAACCTTTGCTGAATTCTTTGCCCCCCACACCATGTGCCCCCCCCCCCCACTACCATGAGGTGGCCCCCATCCAGAAGGCCCAGGAACATCTGGGTCAGTGGTCAGCTTGGACACCCAGCATTGTGGACCAACCAGCAGTTGCCAAACCCCATGGATCCTGTTCTCCAATATGTATCTCAAATAAACACATCGTCTCATTTTGGCTTTAGGATTCTGCTTGTCAGAATATGCCAGGAAGCAGTCCCTCTCTGGCTGTGGAACCTCAGGAGGGGGGAAATTAATTATCCATAACTTAAGATGCCTTCAGGATAGATAACACCTTTGACAGCCTTTTCAAATCATTGCATGGTTACTAGTTTATTCGGTTTCTTTTTAACCTTTTCTTGAGTGGGTTTAAAATGTCTCAGAGACATTTCTCAATCCTTCCATCATCCTTAGACTACCTCAGAGCACATAAGGCTGCCCCCTCTCCTAGACATCTTCTCCCTACTTGAAGTACAGACACCAGGGCTCTGAGGGCTCTCCCCTTCCCTACTGGTCCTGCATAAACACTCCTCCCTGGGTGGCAGGTGAGGACCCTGGGATCTGTCCTGAGGAATAATGCTCATGACCACATCGTTGCCACCCTTAATGAGGGGATAATAATGGCCATCATGGCTAATGCCCAAACCTATTCTTGTGGCTCAGACTTCTTCCACTGGCTCCCTGCACTTGGAAAAACCTCCTGCGCTTCCCAGTTCACCCCCCAGAGCTTCATGAACCCCATCTCCCCTCCTCACCAATCAGACCTCCACGCCCACCCCCCCAAGCCCCGCCCACCACTTGCAGCTTCCACCCTCCCTAAAGCAGCTCCACCTGTGGTGGTCTCCTTGGCCAGAACGCCTCATTCCGTTGTTGGGAAAGCTTCTTCAACCTCCCTCCCTGCTCCAGGGGACAGGAGGAGACCCTCCATGTTGTCACAGCACCCACACTACACACCTCTTTTTAATAGGTGGTTTACAGGTGGGTTTCCCTGAACACCAAACACATGCAGCCAGCCACCAAAATTAGTGGAATGGAGGAGGTAAGGAATGTTTTCACTTTATTACACTTATCCCTCGCTTAGTACTTTTATCTTCAGAAGTGTTATTACTAATTAATCTTTAAGATGTTTTTATGTCAAGTGTTTTTGGCCTCCTTTTAAATTCTCAACAGCTACACCGCCTGCTTTGTTTTGAAGAACAAAAAGGACTCAGCACCCAGCTCAGACAAAAAACACACACAGCAGGCAGGGAAAGCTCCTGAATTACTGCAGACTCATTTCAAGGGGGGAAAACACAAGCAATTTCCAACAATTACAGAGCCTTGTTCCTGGTGTTCAGTGTAGACTAGCCTAGAACCTTGCACAGCATGGAGTTTAAAAGTTAAACATTGCTAAAAATTAATGTTGCTCTTAGAATTTTGCAACCTGCTTAAGTTAATCTGACCCCCCTTACAGTGTCTCAAAAGGATCTCTGAGAATTACGAGTAGCCGTATTCTATTGATGTTTGGACTAAATGGAACTAAATTAAGTCAATTACATACCATATAAGGACTCAATATTAAGAAAGGTATTTTTTAAAAAAGGTAATTATGGGGCACCTGGGTGGCTCAGTTGATTGAGCGTCCAACTCCTGATTTTGGCTCAGGTCATGATCCAGTCAGGGTTGGGCTCTGCGTTAATAGCCTGGAGCCTGCTTGGGATTCTCTCTCTCCCCCTCTGCCCCTCCCCCAGCACTCTCACTCTCTCACTCTCTCTCTCTCAATAAGTAAATAAACTTAAAAGGAAAAAAAGATAATCATTCGCCATCACTAACAAATGGCTTAACACCAAATTCCCTTATGCTGCTTTCAAGATATTTTAATTTATTCTAATTTTTATTGCAAAAAATACTTTGCATGCAAACTGAGGCACACTGGTTTCACGATTCTTTTACTGTCTGTATCCAAATTTCATGCTATGCAAGGAAACCCTGTTCAAGAAAATCGATCACATAGAAATTTTCATTTAGGGCAGAAAAAATTGAGTGATTTTTAAGGGTATGATTAAAAATGAGTGTCCTTCTCCACGAAAGAAAAAATTAAAATGTTAACTCAATGCTTCTGTGGTCTCTATTAATCTAACATGGTTTCTTAAATATTAATCAGGTATCACTTTTATTTTTTATTTTTTTAACTTTTATTTATTCTTGAGACAGAGAGAGACAGAACATGAACATGGGAGGGGCAGAGAGAGAGGGAGACACAGAATCTGAAATAGGCTCCGAGCTGTCAGCACAGAGCCCGATGCGGGGCTCGAACTCACGGACCGCAAGATCATGACCTGAGCTGAAGTCGGACGCCCAACCGACCAAGCCTCCCAGGCACCCCAAGTATCACTTTTAGAATGTAATTTCTCAATCTGCAATCTGTGGGTCTCCACTGAATTCCTGAATGAGTTTCAGGAAGTCTTGGGAAAATCCTAGAAAGTCCACACAAAACCACACATACAAAGCTTTCAAAACTCCCCAATAAAAGTTTGAAATTTCAGAGGTGCACTGGTTTTAGAATGTTTTAGAATGAGGATAGATTCTGAGTTCTTGAATGCCAGACTTTAGTGAAGGCACGGATTCTGCACCAGCAACCCTATTCCCCTGTTTTAAGTACCGTTGTAACACTGGATCAAACAAAACTACCATTTCTGTTTCACACCTGTACATTTTCAATGGTTGAAATATGCTTCTCAATGTTTTGTTGGGCGTTCTGATCACCATTTTCACCTAGAAAGCACATGTATTTTTGCCCTAAGTCAGAGGCAGAAGAATGAATTAGGAAAGCTGCTCTCTGGCCCAGCTAATGGGCACAAACCTGTATGACACACAGTATGCCCCATGTGCCGGCAGGCGAGGACAGCCAGACACGCTATAAACCAGCATGCCAGGGGCTCACCGACTCAGCTTGGTGATGTTAGGACAGTACAACCACACGGAGAACCCATGCAAGATTTGCCCTCTGTCTTCAATGTTTGCTAAAATCCTTTCTGGCTCATTCACCAGCCAGCCAGCCAGCTAGCCAACAAAATTGGTGCCCGCAGATGCGGAGGGCTAAGACCCTGTGCATAACTTCACCTGTATGGTAGGCAACATACACATGATGGTCAGCGAGGACCAGAGGAAGAGGTGAGGCTCAGCTGGCAAGAAGCAGTAGGGTCCACCTGGAACCACAAGGGGAAACAGCTTGACCCCGTTCATGCAGGAAAAGGTGGAGCGCCAGCCACCCACAAAATGATGGGGAACCCGGATCATAAATGGGCCTTCAAAGACGGGGCAGTGGGGAGAAATGGCATGCCCACAAACTGCAGTAGGAGAGGACAGTCATCAGCATAAATGTAGGTCTCTTTTTAAAAATGCAAACATTTAGGGGCACCTGGGTGGCTCCGTCAGCTAAGTGTCCAACTCTTGATTTTGGTTCAGGTCATGATCTCACGATTTGTGCTTGAAATTTTCTTTCTCCCTCTCTCTCAGCCCCTACCCTGCTTACGTTCTCTCTCAAAACAAATAAATAAACATTTTTTAAACATGCAAACATTTACATATTGAGCCCCTGCTAGAAGCCAAGCACTGTATGAGGTCTTGCAGCAAATGCTCCTAATCCATGTTGCCCTTTGGACTGAAAAGGTTCTGTGAGACCTAACAATGGCTAAGAATTAGCAGGGGGCAGGGAGAAAGTGGAGTGACGGTCTGTCTTCTCTAGTCTCAAGGGATCAAATCTGGCTTCCCAGAGCCTGTGAGGCCCTACAGACCTCCTGAATCAGAATCTCTGCAGAGGAGCCTGGGCATTGTATTTTTTCAAGTGCCCCCTGGGGAAGGTAGAGAGCCCGGCCCTAAGGGATCTGGTGACCTGCCATAGCCACACCTCACCTTTGCCCACCTATCTGCTTATACAGTCCAGGCTCAAAACACTATGGTCCCTCGTAATTTCTCCAACATGCCAAGGCTGTTCCTCCTGCCTCAGGGCCTTTGCACTTACTCTTCTCCCAAATGCCTCTTTAACTTGCCTCCTTCAGTTCATCTAGGTATTGGGTCAAGTTACCTCATCAGTGAGGTCTTCCTGACCAGCCTATTAATAGTATCCCCCTTCTCTCCTCCCTCCCCATACTCAACCTGCTTTCTTTTTCTTCATTGCACTTATCATCAGACAATATACCCAATGTATCTATCTATATGTGCTTGTATGTTTCCAGCCCAGAAAATGGAAGCTCTGAGACAGCAAAGACTGTTTCATTCACTACTGTTCTCTAGGATACTGAGATGCTTCCTCATAATATTCAGCGCTCACTCAGTATTTGCTGAAAGAATGAAGGAAAAGCTCTCCCAAATGATTAGGAATCCCAGTTCTAAGGCAGGAGTCATCAGCAAACTTTTTCTGTAAAGGGACAGAGAATAAATATCTCAGGCTTTGTGGGCCATAGGATCTCTGAAGCCACTACTCAACTCTGCCACTGTAGTGTGGGCAGAGTCATAGATAATTCACAAAAGCGTGACTGTGCTCCCACACGACTTCATTCAAGGACACGGAAATGTGAATTTCGTGTGTGATGAAATAGGATTCCTTTTTTTTTTTTTTTTTTTGCCTTATTCTTCAACCGTGTAAAAATTGTTGAAACTTTCTCAGCTCAAGGGTGGGCTGGATTTGGCTCACGGTGCATAGTTTATCGTTCTGTGCTCTACGAGATACCAGGATGACTAGGTGCCATCCCAGTGCTGGAGTTCCTGTCCTTGCAGGGAAAACCGCCCAAACCCACCAATGCATAATACACATCAGAGAAGTAGAGGCTGCCATCGACCCAGTCCTGGGGAGCAGAGAGGGGACGAGAGGTCACTGAACTCTGAAGATGCGGGCTGCATACAGCCAGGGACATCTACTGGCCTGTGCAGGGGATGCCCTCGGAGGGGTGGGAGGGGGGCAATGCTAGCAGAAATACCCTGGGGAGGGAAAGATGAAGGTGTAGGGTCACGTGGGCCATGAGGGCTTTCCTGACAAGCTCCCCATGGGGATTTTCTGTTAATGAACCAAACATGGGCACCCCTGGTTCACCTTCCTAGCATTCCCAGACAGCGGGGCTCTGGTTAGTGGGCGACCAGCTCAGAGTGTGATGCAGGGCAGCTGTGTTCTGGCCTAACAGGAAGTAGGGGTGTGAGGGACAGATGGGTCGAGAATGCAGAGGACAGGAGGGGACAGGCGGTGTATCAGGGTGGGGTGGTGAATGGGTGTTATCAGGAGACGGCTGGGGGAGGGGACCATGGTCTGGGATTAGCACATATTCCCTTGGATGCATCCCGTAGTGATCCAGGCTAAAGATGTCTACTAGGCAAGTAGAAACAGAGGCCTGGAGCTGGGAAGGCCAGCGCCAGCCAGAGGTGCAGGTAGGACACCTGCTTGTGACTCATATGTCAGAGGTTCAAGAGAACGTGGCACTGACTGCTGCATACAGCCAGGTGATGGCCACAGCCCTGGGGAATCTCGTGACAAGGCCAAGGCCTGTGACCAGGAAGCACAGCGATGCCAGTGTCACCGCCAGTGGCCCCCCACGGGCCTTTCTTGCTCACTGTTTCTAGTCACAAGGTCATGCTATTATCTCCATTTCACAGCTGAAGATAGGAGCCACGAGGAGTCTCATGGGACTTGCTCAAGGTCACAAGGCCAGTGACAGCCCTCACTCCCCCAACACTTCCAAGTGTGAGGCCTCATTCCCAGGCCCCAGAGTCACCCCCATCTCTGGTGAAAAAAGACATCTTGATTTTGTTTTTTTCTTGTCCTGTCCTCCAAGCTAATCCCCCAGCCTCAGCGGCCCTGCGTGGCGTGTGCTCCAACTAAAACTGAGTGACGCTGAGGTCATGAGTCCTAAGGAGGGCAACAGAGCCCATGAGTGCTGAAGGTGCTCCCTATTTCAGCAGAGTGTGCAGCTATTCCCATCCCCGCTTGCTCAGGTCAAGGAAACTCTAATTTAGAGAAGCATTCAAATCAGAAGCCCTGTACAATACCAGGCACCTGGAGCTCGTGGAAAGTGAGTCTAACTGGCAGAGGAAGTTCCAGCCACACTGAAGTACATCAACACGGCTGCACGCATTCTGTGACTCTGTTTACTGTTCCTCTCAAGGTTTTCTGAGCGTGTTAACTACAACAGAACGCCTCGTCTGGGCTATGACTCACTTTGTGCCAAGTGCTCACTGCAAAGCTGTATGGTGTCATTGTGTTTTGTACACAGTGCCTCCCTGGCGGCACTAAAGACCTGACCAAAAATTCTTGGACACGCCTCCTGTCAGGAGGTGGGGTGTGTGCGTCCTCCCCTGGAATCTGGTGGACTTGTGACCCTCTCCAGCACAGGGGAGGGCAGGGGTGATGCCATGTGGCTCTTGGAGCTGGTCGCAGACAGCGTGCCCTTCCGCTAAGTTTGCTGGCACGCCGGCTCTGGGGGCCCTGGGCCGCTGTGGAAGAGGCCTGATCACCCCGCTGGCAGACAGGTCACCTGCCGGGGCTAACAGCCAGTCCTAGCTGAGCCGATCCTCAGAGGCAAAGATGTGGCAGCAAAGAAACCTCCAGGAAGTAGATTCTCCAGCCCCAGCCGTTTGAGCCATTCCAGCTGAAGTTCCGGAGAACTTCTGCATTTCCAGAAAACTTGTGCAGAGAACATCTGCATTTCAAATTCCTGACCCACTGCTTTATTACATAGCATACAAAACGGCTGCTATTTTATACCACTAAGTTTTGAAGTAACTGGTAAAGCAGTACAACATAAATAGAAACGAAACAGACAGGTATGTCCCCAGCCCTATCGTCTACCGATGAGGCAGACCTCGACTCAACCCAGGGTACAGGATTTAATTCCTCCCCACTCGACGTATCCCCTACCAAGTGCATGTGTACCCTTCATCGCGTCCAAGCACAGCTTTGCACAGACTCGTCGCCTTGGTAAAACCCCGGGTCAGGGCTACAGTCGTGGGGAATCCCTCCCTCCCCAACCACCCAGGCTGCCTGCCTCCGCCTGAACAAAACTTTAAATGTGCTGAGGAAAGATGCATCCTTGCTCCCAGCCATGAGCCTCAACAATCCTAGTACCAGGAGACAGCAAATATCTGACTCCCCTTGGGTAACCTTTGAAGCTTTTCAAACAAGAATACACATTACTTTTTCTTTCATGCATTACTCTCGTAATAAGAAAAGTATTAAAAGTGTTTAAATGGATTGGAAGGTTCAAATTAGGAGATCTTCTTCTGTTTTTAATTCTTCAAACAAGAAGCCACTGAATGGGGATCCTTGCTTTCTGCCTGACCTGAAGGAGTCTAGCTCCAAAGCCTGGATGCTGGGCAGCCAGCCAGGTCTGTCACTGTCCTAAGCAGTTACACAGGATGAAAACTGCCCCACAGGAAAAGGATACTTGGGGTGGCCGAGCAGACCCCAGTAACTGGCAGGCTTCACAGTCCTCACGGAAAGCACCTGCTTATCGGACCTCCCTGCGACACTAGCTCTCTTCTGGGCCCTCCCGGAGGCCAGGCTGCAGGGAGAGCACCTTCTAGAGCCTGCCCTGTGTTCCCTGCATTCGAGGCTGGCAGGTCCCGAACTTGAGCTGTAAAACATTTGAAATGATTCTGACCTCCTCACAGGCTTACCTAATAAAAGCATACCAACATTCCCATGGGAAAAAATTTTGTCCCAAGAAGTTCCTTTTTTTTACAAAGTGGTTAAAAAGGCAAGAAAGCATGGGCTTTACACAGGACATCTGGTCCTCCAAAGAGTATTTACATGTTAAAAATGTCGATATTAAGTGAGAACAGAAACTTAGTAGAACCAATATTTTTTGCCTTTTAAAACTATATACATGTTTAGAACTACCCACAAGTGTATTCACAGAATACGTTTCTATACTTTTCTATTAATTTCTACATCTTGCAAGAAGAAAGTGTGAAATATGTTTTTTTGGTCTGGAGAGGACATTGAGTTCCTTCTGTCCCTTCCAGGTAGGGCAGCATCACAGCCTGCAAAGCACAGGGTGACCTATTAAATTCTCCCAAACTGGTGAGAAAAACTTGAAATCCAAAACGATTAATTCAATTATCATCTCAAGAAACTACTATTCTGTTTTAAAAGCCCGGATAAGGGGCACCTTGGTGGCTCAATCAGTTAAGCCTCCATCTGTCTGACTTCAGCTCAGGTCACGATCTCGCAGTTCACGGGTTCCAGCCCCATGTTGGGCTGTGTGCTGTCAGCTCAGAGCCCAGAGCCTGCTTCAGATTCTGTGTCTCCCTCTCTCTCTGCCCCTGCCCCACTTGTGCTCGGTCTCTCTGTCTCTCAAAAATAAAATAAATGTAAAAAAAGAAAAAAAAAAATTTAAAGCCCGGATGAGAGAAACTCTCTTCCATGGGGACTCTCCATAGGTGCGCAGGACAAATGGTTGTTTAGAACAGAGCTACACGAAGTGTGTCCCCGAGCAGTGGCAGGAGCATCATGTGGGGACTTGTCTGAAATGCCTAAGGCCCACTGAGGGCTTCAGATCAGAAACTGTGGGGTGGGGCACAGCCACTGGGTTTTAACAAGGGCTCTAAGTGATGCCAGTTGCCCTACAATCTGAGCACCTCTGCAGGAAACGGCCTCCCTTTGATCTTCTCCCATGTTCACATTCTCAGACACCCCATGTTTTGTTAAGAGGACAACAGAGTTGGGGCGCCTGGGTGGCTCCGTCAGTTAAGTGCCCAATTACTGATTTCAGCTCAGGTCATGATCTTGACATTCGTGAGTTTGAGCCCCACGTTAAGCTCCATGCGACTAGAGTAGAGCCTGCTTGAGATTCTTTCTCTCTGCCCCACCCCTGATCTCTCTCTCAAAGTAAACAAACATACTTTAGAAAAGTTCCAGAATTTCTTTTCACTGCCCCCCGCCATGTGAAGGAGGGTTCCACAGGGCACACCCTCCCCCACCCTAATGCCAGCCACGCAGGATGCACGGCTCATCCCCAGTATCCTGGCCTCCACTCCTCCACCTGTCATGAATAGGCCAGCATGGTTCCGAACATACTCAAACCTCCCTAGGCTTCCTACCCCACCGAATGTCTTAGGGATTCTTACATCATATTTCCACTTCCCACTTAGGAAATAATCAGTGCCTTATAGATGGTCTGACGTCTCTGATAGAAACCAAGTTGTTAAGATAAAGTTTGTTTAGGAATGGGTCGCTATGAGCTTGACCCAGCACACTTAGGGACAGAGCCTCTGTGTTACATTCACTGCACAGCCAAGTCCTGACATAATCACAGCATTTGACTTTCTCCCCAAAGGGGTTATTGCTCCCTCCCTTTGGTTCCCCCATGCCCAGGAGGAGTGCCCTCACCAAATGCAAGCCAATCCCTGGGTTCTCTCTGCCTGTCCTCCTGGGCAGGACACCCGAGGGACCCTTCTGCAGCCCCCTCCAGCTTTACTCACTGCCCCTTCACGCTCTCCCCCGGCACAGTAACACTGAACCCTGATGTCTGAGTGCACTGTGCTTGCGCTGACTTCAAATCCTGGCCCTGTTCTTCCCCTTTTCACAGAGGCCCTCCCAACCCTCCACTTCTCTGGGTCAGGTGACTCTCTTCTGTCATCTTTCTAAGCCCTATGTGGGCCTTACCATCCCTCAGATGCCCTCTCTGACCCTTTCTTGGTACCACTGCAGAGCTTTATACCTGCTTGTGTCTCTACCTCCTCACCAAGGTCACTGAGGTCAAGGCCCCTGTCCTGTCCATCCTATCACTCACATAAACAATGTAGCAGAATGAAAATTACAATCGAACTTCCACACACTGACCTTGAAAACCCAAGACAGTTTTTAAAGTAAAGCTTTAAGGGGCGCCTGGGTGGCTCAGGCGGTTGAGCGTCCAACTTCGGCTTAGGTCATGATCTCACACTTTGTGAGTTCGAGCGCTGTGTTGGGCTCTGGCCTGGAACCTGTTTCAGATTCTGTGTCTCCCTCCCTCTCTGCCCATCCCTCACTAGCACTGTGTCTCTTTCTCTCTCTCTCTCAAAAATAAAAACATTAAAAAAAATAAAGCTTTAAAATTCCAAATATTGAGTTATCTGTAACAGGTGTCACTCTTATTCAAGAAAGCTGTAAGAACAAGAGTTTGAAAGGAAAGAACTCTCCCATTGAAAACTTCAGCCATGCAAAACCTTCCTTTAAATGAGGACAGCCTATGATACATACATCTATCACTGAGATCTAAGCAACCATTTAGATTTTTGAATGAAATCTGTGTTAAAAGATTTTTTCCATATATTAAATACAAAAGCAAATCACAGAAAATCCATAGTATAAAAACATTTACATTTCAAAAACACCTAAATATATTTTATGAACACATAATGCACAGGAAACTATCTGGGTGATTCATACATACATCTAAATTGTCAACAAGTAACAGACAGGAAGGGAAAACTGGGTTAGCTAGAAGGGGGAGGAGCAGGGAGAGGATCTTCCAAGTGCTTCCATACTGTTAGGATGTTAAAATTATGAATTAAAAATAGACCCCCAAAGACACATATCAATGCCCTCTGCACCTTACTATCCAAATGTAAGTAACCCTTAACCACTGAAAACCTTTCTTTCTTCCAGGTTCAATTCAGCTGGGTACTCAGAGGCAACAACCTATCAACAGAAAGATAACATGGTATTTACCATGATACTTGTAACAACTATGTGTTTCTCGCAGCTGGAATTAAAATACATTCTGTTCCCAAATCTTCACCTGAGAAAACCACTACTGCCTCTTCAGGAAAGGAGGCAAAAAATTTGTAAACTCGTTCCACTCAAACATATTCTCAAGGTTCTACTGCATGGTATTATATTCAATTAAGTAAACATTCAAAAACCGCTTAATCTGCACAAGACAGTAACATAAAATCTGGAGACACAGGTACGAATAAGATAGAAAAATGCCAGACCACCCCAGAAAGCAAACATGCACTTGGATTCTTCAATCTTTGCCTAAGGCTACCAAATAAGGGCATCTCTTTAGTTTTCTGACAAAAAGAAGAAACAGATTAACTAAAGAAAAAGGAGAGCAACAAAGGGTGAATCCTTCCCAGTCCAGCCCAGCATCAGTGCTATGGGCAGGAGAGAGGAGAGCATGCCTTTACCATCGCTGTAGCAGATCACAAAGCCTAAATCACAATCGCAGACCTCACTTCTCAGGATTCACCCTGAAACTGACCCAGAGTTCTTGCCCTCTGATCAATTACTACCCAGTGGGAACAGAAGTCCATAGAAAGCCTCCATTTCCAGACCCTAGCACAGAGCAGGCCACTCAAAAAACATTTGCTGCCCAAGTAGATGATGAATCTGCTGAAAACTAACAAGCAACAGCTCGACTTCCTTTTCAACTAACTTCCAATGAGCATCACTGATTAGGTCTGATAGTAAGCTTGGTTGGATCTATTTTTAGATTGCCGAAGGCAAAGAAAGCCGGAAGAAAAGGTTGGGTTTTTTTTTTGTTTTGGTTTTTGTTTTGTTTTTTTTAAGTAGGTAGGAAGGAAAGGACAGTTCAGACTCTTCACCACAACTTCCAAATGGAGGAAGGAGCCTTCATGTGGCCAAACCCAGAATGTGAAACTATGACAGAACACATAAAGGTGTAGTAACCGTTTTTAGAAAGTAGAACACTATGATTAAGAACAAGATGGAAAAAGAAAATGTGTATATGTAAGGATCAGTACAAAGCATGAAGGAGAAACTTTTTAAAAATGGAATACAACTTTGGGGGAAATTCTGCAGCTTGCTGTTAAAAGCTGCTGTGTCGAGGGGTGCCTGGGTGGCTCAGTAGGTTAAGCATCCGACTTTGGCTCAAGGTCATGATCTCACAGTTTGTGAGTTCGAGCCCCGCATGGGGCTCTGTGCTGACAGCTTAGAGCCTGGAGCCTGCTTCAAATTCTGTGTCTCCCTCCCTCTCTGCCCCTCCCCCACTAGTGCTCTGTCTCTCTCTCTCTCAAAAATAAATAAACATTAAAAAAAAAAAAACAAAAAACGTTGCTATGTCGGGGCACCTGGGTAGCTCAGTCAGTTAAGCATTTGACTCAGTTTCGGCTCAGGTCAAGATCTCACAGTTTGTGGGTTCAAGCCCCATGTTGGACTCTGTGCTGATAGCACGGAGCCTGCTTGGGATTCTCTCTCTCTCTCTCTCTCTCTCTCTCTCTCTGCTCCTTCCTGGCTCATGTGTGCTCTCTCTCAAAATAAATAAACATTTTTTTTTTTTTTAAAGTTGCTGTCAATAATATGTGTGCTACTGGATATTTATGTAAAATACTAAAGAGAAACTTGATAGACATAAATTCCACAAAAATAAAACCTACATGAAAAAAATTATAAAACTTCACTGAGGGCCAAAAAGAAAGATCTCATTGAAAATGAAGAGACATCACTACCTGTATGTGGGAAGACATTTTACTATCCCAAAATTTGAAAGACTGATTTTATCATTGTACTTCATTCTGTTTTTCCACACTGAGTAAAGTACATTATTTTCCTATTTACGAATTATCTACTCTTATTTGTTTATTTATTTAGGTTGGGGGCAGAGGGCAGGGGCAGAGAATCCCAAGCGGCCTCACGCTGTCAGCACAGAGACCAACTCGGGGCTCTGGGGCTCGATCTCACAAACCGTGAGATCACAACCTGAGCAGAGACCAAGCGTCTGACGCCTAAGTGACCGAGCCACCCTGACGCCCCTTGAGGATGGTTTTAAGTTGGCCTTTTCATTTTGTATTTGAAGAGGTGGAGAAGGAAAGAAGGTGCGGGAGGGACTCAGGAGGGACATTTCAGACCACAGTGCCCACTGGAGTCATCTAGACCACAGCCACGTGTGCCACGCCCATGACCAATGCAATGATTCCCCACTGGTAGGTGGCCATCCACAGGGACAGAAGCCCATGGAATGGCTGTGTCCGTAGGTCACCCGAACAGGCCTGGAAAATGCCAGCCTTCTACCCATGGCGTTAGTCAGGAATAGCACAGCCCTGGAGAACATGAGGAAAGCCCCTGACTAACATGAGGGAAGAGGTATATGGGAGAAGCCAGATGTGGGGGTGAGTGTGACGGGGGTGTCTGTGTGGGGCTGGGGGTGAGAGCTGGGAGAGAGAGAAAGAGACATGAGTAGGACAGGACAGACTGGGTGGGCGACTGGGGAGGAGGGTGGGAGAAGGGGTGAGGGGACAGGTGGGGAATGAGGAAGGGGGAGAGGGAGAGGGAGAGAGGAAGCAGAAGGGAGTGGGCAGTGCAGGGAGTAGCAGCGACTGTAGGTGAGGTGGGTGTGTGAGAAAGGGGAGGTGGGAGTGTGGAAGGGGGGAGGGGAAGAATGGATAGGCAGACGAGGGGAAAGGGTGTTGGAGCACAAGGCGTGAAGTGGGCAGGTGCCTTAGAGGCCTCAGGAAGGTCCCGGCGCTCAGTGGTGGGGGACAGGGTAGGTGAGCCAGGCAGATGCAGGTACAAGACCCGCCACTCTGGCTCAGAAGGGCTGCGGGCCCTACAAACTCAGCACCGTGTCCTGGACAGGACGCTGCTGCTGGGACAGAGGAACAGGCCTTCCAACCACCTAAGCTGCATGGGTTTCAACGCAGACCAGCTGCCCAGCAGCCACCTGGACCCACAATGCTCATCAGCCAGGTTACAGTCGCAAAGAAGAGGGGGTGCTCCCACTGCAGGGCCAAACGGAGGACCAGAAGCCAGCCGATCACCCACCAGCAAGGACCAATGCCCAGGAGTAGGGTCCTCTACAAAACCTCCTGGCCCCTCCGCCTTGTAGGCACCCCACTGGGGCTGCTTCAGAGTAAAACATTGTTTCAGCACAAGTGTCTGTGAAAGTCTACACTGAAGCTAAGAAATGGGGTTCCTTCAGGTCCCTCTACACCATGATGGAGTATCAGGCTAAGTGCCAGGGCAGGTCATATAATCACCCTATGTCTCATTTTCCCCATCTATAAAATGGGGAGATTATCCCCGCCTCCCTGCCAGACAGTAGCGTTATCAAAGCAGGCCACTCCTCATACTGCATTACAGCATGTGCACCAGGGGTGGGAGCAGGAAGTGGGGCGGGTGGGGGGGGAGGTTCATTACTTTGAGAGCCTGGGACAGGAATTACGTCTTTTAAATAATTAAGATGCACTGGGAATAAAGAGATCAAGGAATTAGAATAAGATTCTATCCAAAAACAAAACAAAACAAAAAAACTAAAAGGAAGAACAAGACCTAAGATCCTTATGTGGAGAACCACTGTTCGTGGCCCTTATCATTCACAGCTAGTAACCATTTCCCAAGGATTGTCACGTCAGATTAATGGGATTCTTTCATTTGACTCCAATGGAGCCATCCTAACCCTCAGTCTTCTGTTGCTGGTATAACATGGCTGTCTGCTCACATCTTTCAAAATAAATAAACGAAACTCAGATCACTTACATTACATATGTCAACAGAATTCTAAATTAGAAACAGCATGTCTGTTTTCAGAAAGACTATAAAAATGTTCAAAGATACTAACAATAAAATTCCAAGGTCTCACCACCCTAACAAAATTGTTTTCACTTTCCAAGACGTTCAGACCCTTTCTGAAAAAGACTACGATAAAGCAGTCCAAGCGTTTGCTACTGATACTTTACAGCACGTAACTTATTTTGGTTAGAAACATAGAAAGCTTAACCAGAAACTCAAAGAAACTGATGGATTAACTTGATGTTCACCCTTGCTCTTCAAAGGGGTTCCTCGGTCCACCGTCTGGGGAGCACCCACTTGCCCGCTGTCACTGCCCTTCCTGAGCAAGGACAGTCCCTCCCCACAGGTCACTTTCTCACACCTACACCTGGAAACATCTTTTCTCCCAGGTGGCTCATCAACTGAAGCTATCATCTCTTTAAAGAAATTCTTTCAATTCCTCATAATGTTTTTTAAAAAGTACTACTACCTGGGTGGCTCGATCGGTTGAGCATCAGACTTCTGCTCAGGTCATGATCTCGCAACTCGTGAGTTCGAGCCCCGCGTCGGGCTTTGTGCTGACAGCTCCGAGCCTGGAG
The DNA here is from genome assembly GCF_018350215.1 of Panthera leo. Taxonomy (NCBI): domain Eukaryota; kingdom Metazoa; phylum Chordata; class Mammalia; order Carnivora; family Felidae; genus Panthera; species Panthera leo. The sequence continues at coordinate 54,204,611 of NC_056681.1, read as the reverse complement.
CCTGCTTTGGATTCTGTGCCTCCCTCTCTCTCTGCCCCTCCCCCGCTCAAGCTTTGTCTCTGTCTCTCTCAAAAATAAATAAACATTAAAAAGTACTACTGCCTGCAAGGTAGTAAGAAAACATAGTATTCCAATTTTATAAGTGCGTAAAAATGGAACAACAGGGTTAGGTGACTGTCTCCAAGCCAAACTATGGAGCCTAACAAGAGCAAGTGAAACTACCCTTCTCTGTGGGAGGAATCACTCCTCCCACATGGATCTTTCAGGAACTCCTAAGACCCAAGACATCTGTAGAACATACAGCAAGGGGGGAAAAAGTGAAGCAGGCATTAATGTGGATGCAAGGCACATGGAGAATCTGGTAACAGGCCCTGCCTGTTAAACATCCATTCGTGAAAGCTCTTCCACATCACAACCATGCTCTGGGTTTCCTGGCTTACACAGCAGTACCACACAGCAGGCCTACAACCCACCAGCACATCTACACAAGGTCCGGGATGCACACAGCAGACTGCGACATCCCGGCTAGGCAGGCTGCCCCCAAACGCAAAACTGATTCCACGTGACCCTGCCCTAATGCTTGAAAATTCAGGGTATGTTCACCAAAATCTCTTCTTGCGCCGTATGAATTTTGATCAAATGTTAATTCGTCTCACTGAATAAAGATTATGCTGGGGACAGACTTCAAATGCTGCCTTTAAGGGCCTGAAGGACTCCTGCTCCTTGCACCCTATCTCCTCCAATGCCATGGTCATGCTGGCGTCTTTGCCTCAACCCTACCGTCCAAATCTTATCCCTCCTCTAAGTAGCAACCCCTGGGCCTTGAGGGCATCTCCATTCCTTCATAGTCCCTGGTCTCATTTCTCTCAAGGAATACCTTGACCAGTTTCTTAAGAACAATGTGGGGAAAATAGAACTGTTGGAAACAAAGATTCCCAGGTCCAATCTGTTTCTGCCGTCAGAACACCTCTGACACCAAATGTGTGGATTTTTTTTTCCTCCACACTAACAACCTATTCTCCAACTCTCTGGACACTAACTGTATGGGTGTCCAACAATTCCAATTCATTCTGACACTAACAATCTAGAATTAGGACAGACCCCAGTTAGGGTCTCAATCCCACAAGACTCCCCCCACTTCAGATGGCAATCACAAGTCCCTATTCTGATGAAGTGGCTATAAAGCAAGGGCTCCTATGACCCCATACCTGGGTTTGATCATTTGCTAGAATGGCTCCCAGAATTCAGGAAAACAGTTTACTTACATGCACTGGTTCATTATAAAGGATACAACCCAGAAACAGCCAAGTGAAAGAGATGTACACGGCAAAGCAGGGTGACGGGACTGGAGCTCCCACAGCCTTCCGTAAGTACCTCCTTGCATTCAACAACCGGGGAGTTCAACAAATCCCACTGTTCAAGTTTTTGTAGCGCTCTATCTCCAGCACCCCATTCTCTTCCTGGAGGACGCTGGGTGGGGCCGGAGTGCCAACCCTCTAAGCACATGGCCGGTCCTTCTCATGACTGGCCCACCATGGCTACCTAGGGACCCACCCTAAGTCACCTCATTGGCATCAACTCACGTGTGATCAAAGAGAGGCTCTCATGAATAACAAAAGACACTCCCATCGCTCAGGAAATCCCAAGGGTTTTAGGAGCTTTGTGCCAAGAATAGGAGACAAAGACCAAATATACTTTCCTCCCTACCACACCAGGCGTGAGAAAATAGTCGCCATTCACTTCACAGAGGACAGTTAACATATATAGAGAGAGATATTGAGAGATCAGTGGAAAAGAAGGATGCCTGGCTGGCTCAGTCAGGGGAGGATGAGACTCTTGATCTCAGGGTCATGAGTTCAAGCCCCATGTTGGGTGTGAAACCTACATAAATAAATAAGCGCAAAAGAGAACCAACAACTCAATAGAAAAATGAGCAAACCCATAAACAGTTCTCAGAAATGTGTATATATATATATATATATATATATATATATATATATATATAAATAGTCCTTAAACATTTCAAAAGCAGCTTCATGACACAATAAAAGAAATGCAAATTAAAACAAGGAGATGCCATTTTCAGGCTGGTGACAAGTCAAACGTTTGCCAGCAGCCTCGGCTGGGGAGGCTGAGAGGAGACGGCTGCTCACAACCCCTGGTGACAGCATGCGCACATGTCTATTCACTGCAGCAGTATTTGCAACAGCAGCATTTTGGAAATAAACGCCTTCCATAGGAGACTGGTGCGTGCACACAGGAGTACTATGCAGCTGCACAACAGCACAGGGGGCGGCTGTGTGCACCCACACAGAGCCCTCGCTCTCCAGGAAAGGGAGGCAAACAGTCTACACAGGATGCTACCCGCTCAGTAAAAACGGATAGCAGGGGCATACATACACCTGGACTAAATGCTGACGTTTGTAATAAGATGCGTAAAACAAACCAGAAGTGTGCGGATGGCTCGAGATTGCCCCCAAATCCAATGTTTCATGTAGTTCGACTCAGAACCATGTACATGGCTGAAATACTTTAGTAAAAAGAAGTTGGTCGCAAACCAAAGCATGACCCTAACTTGTTTCAGCATTTAAAAAAAAATTATCACAAGTAGCTTCTGAACACAATACTCTAACTGCACATCCTCAGTAGGACATATTCTGAGGACAAAAAGAACTCCAAAGAAATCCTGAATTTCGCCAAGTTTGTTACTGGTAGTGGTACTGACATAGCAATTCTGAAACTGTTCTGTCTGTATGGTGGTAGAGAGCTGATGACTTTTTTACTGATGCTAGAAATGAGATTTTCACAGTGGGAAAAAGGAGACAGCAATATGGAATGGGGGAAGGTAAGGAAGATAAAGTGTGCATGCTTCCCGGCTCTGTTCCCTACAAGCCCTGGGAGCAAGGACACCTCAATGGCAATGTGCACAACCAGGGCCCAGGCTCTGATTCCTAAACAATATTCTCCAGTGAGAGAAAGCAGGGAGCCTTGGAGAAATGGCTAATTCCAGGACTGGAGCAGGGAAAGATGAGCCCAGAACATCTGGAGATCAAGGTAGTGCTCAAAGACTCTGAGTCCACAGTGGTTTTTTTTTTTTTTTAAACAGGAGGGGTGAATTGATTGGTGACCCCCCCAAAATATGTCCACATTCTAATCCCTAGAACCTTGACTATGACCTTACTTGGAAAAAGATGCTTTGCAGGTGTAATTAAGTATCTTGAGACCAAAAGATGACCCTAGATTATTCAGTTGGGCCCTAAATCCAGCACCATGTGTCCTCATAGGGGACCCAGGGGAGATGTGACAGCAAGAGGCGGCAACGTGACCACCCACAGAGGAAGATGGGAGGGATGCATCCACACGCCAAAACATCTGGAGCCTCAATGGAGACTTCGGAGGGAGAGGAGCCTTGTCAGCACCTCGATTTCAGACGTCTGGCCTCTGAACGGTAAGAGAATAAATTTCTCGTTTGAAAACCACCTTGTTTGTGGCAACATTACAACAGGCACAGGAAATTACTACAGAAAGTGAGAGAAGATAGAGGGAGGCAAGTTCTTTTCAGAAGAATGCAAGTTAATAAACTCAAGAAAAGCAGGGGCGCCTGGGTGGCTCAGTCAGTTAAGCATCCGACTCTGGCTCAGGTCAGATCTAACCTGACCTGACCTGCGTCGAGCCTCGCATCGGGCTCCTGCTCGGAGCCTGGAGCCTGCTTCAGATTCTGTGTGTGTTTCTTTCTCTGCCCCTCCCCCGCTTGCGCGCGCTCTTCTCTCTCTCTCTCTCTCTCTCTCTCTCTCTCTCTCTCTCAAAAATAAACATTAAAAAGTAAAATAAAAATAAACTCAAGAAAAGCAGCATTTTGGATTTCCCAGTGTGAAAAGTGATCTAGGCGAGGACTGCCAATGGGCACTGAATGCACTCGCTGGACGAGAAGCCACTCCGTCTCTGAGAACCACCTCTGGGACTTTCTACCAAGAAAAGGCACCTTGCACCTTTAATATGAAGTGCGGCGATGGCCAACCCTTCCAGGCATCAAACGTGTCATCAACAGTGGGGCAACCCTGATGGAAGGCAAATCATCAAGCACTATTATAAAAATGTTCAGCTGACTTTAATTATAAGGAAGCAATCAGACAAATCACATCGCAGAATGTGAGATGTTTTACAGGACAACTGGCTTTTTTTTAAAGGTACATGTTATTAAAAAAAAAAAAAAAAAATTAAAAAAAAAAAAAATTAGAGACCTAACAGCCAAATGCAACATATAAACCTTAACTGATCCTAGAGTTTAAAAAAAAAAAGGTGGGGGAGGGTGGGGAGCACCTGGGTGGCTCAGTCTGTTAAGCATCCAGCTTCAGCTCAGGTCATGATCTCATGGTTTGTGGGTTTGAGCCCCGCGTCAGGCTCTGTGTTGACAGCTCAGAGCCTGGAGTCTGCTTCCGATTCTGTGTCTCCCTCTCTCTCTGCCTCCCCCCATCAAAAATGAATAAACATTAAGATTTTTTTTTTAAAGGCTATCAAAGACATTGATGGTACAACTGGGGGAAACTCAAACATGGACTGTCCACTAGACAGTATTATTTATGTTAATTTTTAGAGTGTGTAATGGTGGTGACATTATACAGAAGATGCCTTTAGTTCTAGGGGATCTACGTGAAAGTATTTAAAGGTGGGGTAACTTTCAAATATTTCAACACAAAGATGTACACGTTAAAACAGAGAAAAAGAACAAATGTGGAAACAAAGAACAGCTGGTAAATCTAGGCAGAAGAGTATTTGCCTGTTTGCTGAATTAGTCTTTCATTAGGAATAAGAGAAAACAGGTGTGTAAATTATTAAACTAAAATGCTGAGGGCTCAAAACAACTTTGAGGTGCCCCTCCCAACCCCCAAGGAATGGATTCCCAGGGTCTCAAGGATCCTGGGAACCTGCACTTCACAAGCGCTGGCTGATCCTCATGCTCAGGTAAGTCTGGAACAAGCACCTGTACTATTTGCTTTGTCTTTCCCCCCCTTTCCTCCCTGGAGGCAGCTGGCATCAGGATGCTATCTCCCTGGCAGCAGGCCGGTGGATGTTTACCGAGTGAATTCGAGGGACGGTCCCTAGTCACGCGGGGCTGATCAGATTAAGGGCAAAGCTGTTCTAACGAAAGCCCGAATCAGACAAGTTTGCAGTCTGTTTCCACAAATGCAAAGCAAACACACATAAACCGCGCTTTTATATGGTTTTCAGTGTTTCATTTCGTAGCGTTTCTCTTCAGTGGGGTGCAAGCGACAGGACTGAAGGGTGCCATGGCTGCAGCGTCATTACCACAAGATCCCTGATATGCCAAAACTTACATGAGGATGACAGGGTATCACAACTCTAGCTTTCAAGAGCTGAGGGTGAAAGTAACGGCTCCTGAAATCACTATAGCAGAAAGGAGACTTCTTTTTCATTCTTGTTTAAGGTCTGGGCCTGGGGGGTGGGGGTGGGAAAAGGGGAACACAATGCAGCTAGAAGGCAAGAGGAGGATGAGGCAAAGTCAAGAGAACACCTGGGACAGACAGTGGGGAGGCCCAGCCGCACCCGGCAGAGTCAGGAATGGTCTTGCCTTGTGCCTCTGGAAATGGGGTGACAAGTCCACCGAGACAAGGGTTCTGGCTTTCAAATGTGTGCAAACAGCAGCATGACTGGCAGCTGTACTCCCCGCCCGGCAGCAGATGGGCAGTCCATTCTCTGGAAGGGGGTCTCAGACTGGGGAGCCCCAGGTCCACCTGGGACGATGATCACGGTACCGCTCAGACCTGAAGTCCTGTCCCCACGGGGGCTCCAGGATGCGGGCAGCCAGGCCTCCTCGTCCAGCAGACAGCTGGCAGAGCCTGGGCACCAGGGCTCAGAGGACAGACCTACAGCACTCTCTCAAATAGGAGTGGACAACCTAGGGCCACCAGAAGGCCAACGAAAGCCTCCAAGAAGAAAAGTGGGAAGGGACCAGGAGGGAAGAGATTCTTTAGTGAGAATGAAAAATAAACAAAACTACCATGAAAAGAATACAGCCATGAAATAAAGGCCACTGCTTTTGTTTGTTTCTGTTTTTTTTTTTAATCCAGAGGAAAAAAGAACTCATATTAATGAAAAATGATAGCAAAAATAATTTTTTTAAAAAATCATTAGAAGCTTTAAAATGTAAAGTAGGGGCACCTGGGTGGCTCAGTCGGTTAAGCAACCAACCGTGGCTCAGGTCATGATCTCATGGTCAGTGAGTTCGAGCCCTGTGTCTGTGCTGACAGCTCGGAGCCTGAAGTCTGCTTCGGATCCTGTGTCTCCCTCTCTCTGCCCTTCCCCCACTCATGCTCGCTCTCTCAAAAATAAATATTAAAAAAAAATTTTTTTAAATATATAAAGCAGAAGTGTCTAGAAAGTAGAGCAAAACTTTTAACAAAATTTTTTTTTTAAACGTTTATTTATTTTTGGGACAGAGAGAGACAGAGCATGAACGGGGGAGGGGCAGAGAGAGAGAGGGAGACACAGAATCGGAAGCAGGCTCCAGGCTCTGAGCCATCAGCCCAGAGCCCGACGCGGAGCTCGAACTCACGGACCGCGAGATCGTGACCTGAGCCGAAGTCGGACGCTCAACCGACTGAGCCACCCAGGCGCCCCGAGCAAAACTTTTAAAGAGTGGACAGGCCACCTGGGTGGCTCAGTTGGTTAAGTATCCGACTCTTGGTTTCAGTCATGATCTCACAGTTCATGAGTTGGAGCCCTGCATCAGGCTCTGCACTGTCAATGCAGAGCCTGCTTGGGATTCTCTCTCTCCCTCTCTCTCTGCCCCTCCTCCACTTGTACTCTCTCTCTCTCTCAAAATAAGTAAACTTAAAAAAAATTTTTTTTTAAAGGGAGAAAACAGGAAATAAAAGGACTAGAGCAGGTAATACTACATCAGCGTAATAAGATTCAGAGAGAGAAAACAGAGAATGAGGAGGTGAAACAAAGAATAATTTAAGAAAATCCCAGAACTGAAAAGTAAGAGTTTCTTGGGTTGCAAGGACCCAGAGGACCCAGTGCATGGGGCACAGGTGCTATGTGCACCTCCCACATCAGGGGACAGGTGCGTCAGGGCAGGCTCTGCTGAGCTGCAGCAATGAGCGAGCCCAGACCCTATGAGGCTTAAAAACGAAGATGTATTATTCAAGTTTGTGTCACTCTAAGGAAGGGGTGGGGGTAGGGGGGTGGGGTAGGCTCTTCACTGAGCACCATCACCTTGAATGATGTCAGTTATCAACCCAGAGGGGAGGAAACATGTTTACAACTAATCGCTGGGCCCAGAACTGAAGCAGGGCACCCCCCTCGGCTCCTGGGCATGCTGACTGCATGAGGCCACCAAGCTCTGGGAGAGAGGAAAGGCCAGGCAGCAGAGAGCTGGAAACGTGTGGTCTACAATGACCCTTGTGAGCAAAAAGAAGATCCTGACACCTTCCAGAAAGAAAACACAAGCCCCACAAAAGGCACTGACCTGACACAACTGGTCTACGGTAGAAGCCAGAAAGTAATGCAATAATCCCTGAAGAGTTCTGAAGGAATCTTCGTCTAGAATTCTACATCATCAATCTACCAATTAAACGTGAAGACAAGACATTTATCACATGTCTCAAACTCCTCCAATGCACATTCAAGTGAAGTAAGTGCAAAATAAGCAAGAGGAAGTCAGGGAATAAGACATCTGTAATGGGCAGAGCAGGGCTGAAGGCTGTGGGGGCCATTCTTCAGGAAGGTGCCCCATCAAGAGGTCCTGATGCTTCTGAACATCTTAGGGCAACTGACAAAACATGTGGAATTGAATCAGAAATAGTAGACAGAGAGGGGGGGAAAAAAAAGAAAGAAAAAGAAAAAGCCATTTATTAACTCCAGCGAAAACAAAAGTCATGCACAACACAGCTCACTAACAAGAAGAATAGCATTTAGTCATACACATATACACTAAATGCTGATCTCAAAATTACACCACATCTACATGGGGGATGGTGAACACAGGGGAAGCAGGGAGGTAAGAAAATAATCAATCATCTTGCAAAGAATAAAGTCACTAGGTAATACCTACAAATGAAAAATCAACGAGCATATGATTCTATGGCACAAAGATAAACACCAAAAACAATCAGCTAAGGGAAGTGCTTGCCTCCCAGCAGGGGAAAATAGTGGCAGGGACTCTGTTTTGCCTAACAAACCCTGAAGACTCTATTTGACTTTTCAAACTATGTGCATGTTAAAGAAACACTAAAGGTAATTCCAGTTGAGCCTCTACCTGGGGAGCTACCTACCTAGTAGGTTGGCAAGATTTTCAATCAGACCTCTGAGCTCTTCAGTACTCCATGGGCTGAAACACTGAAGATAGAAACCCTGTTCTCAAGGACTGGGAATTTTACTGAGAAGAAAACACACGCATGGGAAAGACCTTTAGTGCAGTGCAAGGTGTCATGGGCTGACTCCCCTAGGCATGGTCCAGAAGAGTTCAGATGCACGAAGGGAGACTCCGGCCCAAGTAGGCAAAAAAAACAGCCCTTTGAGAAAGATCCAAGTGCAATGAGAAAGACTGGCAGAACTTGAGAGAGGAGCAGACAGTGCACTTCCAGAAAGGGAATTGGCTAGCTGTGAGGCTGTGTTAAGTGGGAGTATGGACAGTTTTTTCAAAGAGATTTCACTCTTAACAGGGAGGGCAAGATTGTCGGTAAGACTCCCTGCTGACTTACATTCTCAGTATCCTTGGACACCACCTATCAGGAGCCCCGTAACGTTTTTCCGGCAGTGTCTCAGATGTACCATCCCTGCTCATTAGTAACACTGCTCCACCCTGTTCTTGAGCCCCTCATAACTAAAATCAGATTTTATAAGCTGGCACCAGGCCTCTCCCAAGCCGGCCAGCTCTTGGCCCCTGTCTGGTCAGCTTCATCACTGTACCATTTTCATGCTCCAAAAACACTATCTTTCTTTGCATTCCTACAGCCCTTGGCTGCCACAGGACCTCTGCACATGCTGGTCCTCCTGGAACACATTCCCCCCTAAGCCTCCCTATTCCACACATCATTCAATTCTCAGCTCAAGCCTCAATTCTCACGGAAACAAATGTCCCTGATCACCCTAATTCAGGAGTCCCATGCATGATCTTTCATGCATTCCTTTCCTTTATACCAGTTTGTAATTCAGCCCTCATCGAGGTGGTTATCTCATTCTTGGCCACCTTACCTTCTAGACCAGTGGTCCCCTGACCATAGCAACAACTTCCCAGGTGACGCTATTAGAAATACACAACCCAGACCTACTCAATCAAAACCCTGAGGTGGGAGGCAAAAATCTGTGTTTTGAAAACCCTCCAGGTGATTCTGATATACTCCCCAGTTTGAGAACCACTGCTCTAGGCACCAAGATGGCACTTCCTCAGTGTCCCCCAGCACCATGCACAGTAACAGCCAAGGGAAAAGACTTGGCAGGATTTCCTGGTTGAATGAATGCTGAAAAACTTCCCAGGGCTCCCTAAATCTCCCTTTATTAATTCTAATCACGATGGAGCACCTGGGTGCCTCAGTTGGTTGAGCGTCTGACTTCAGCTCAGGTCATGATCTAATGGTTCATGAGGTCAAGCCCTGCATGGGGCTCTATGCTGACAGCTCCAGCTCAGAGCCTGGAGCCTGCTTCAGATTCTGTGTCTCCTTCTCTCTCTCTGCCCCTCCCCCACTCACATTCTGTCTCTCTCTCTCTCTCAAAAATAAAACATCAAAAAAAATTTAATTCTAAACACCTCTGTCCAACCTAGATCAACAATGAACCGTCTGCAGACCTGGGTTCTACCCCCAGCTCCCTGGCCTTTCTAGGTTCAAAACTTGGCTCTCTATAGCTTGTCATCTGTATAATCATCCATAAATGTTCCTAATTCCTCTTGGTCTAAATTTTCCCACCTCTAAAATGGGAATGACCATAGTATTTCCCAAGATTGTTGAGCTAATTAAATAAGCCAATGAGACTCATGCCTGCACACATATGTAAACACTCAGCAAATTTAGGTGCTATTATTATTTCATAACAATAATTATGCAATTTTAAGTGATCTTTCCCCTGGGTCTCAGCTTTCTTGCTCAAGATTGACCACATTCACTTAAGAGCTCTTTCTCCCTTTCAAACTACTCCCATCTAACACCCAACCCGGCATGAAACTCTGCCTAGGATCCAAAAGCCCTGCTTGAGGTTTCTCTGCTCCACCTCCTGGAACAGCTGGGCTGTGCTGGACAATCTGGGTCTTATAACACATGTCCTCCTAGAGCTCAACTGAAGTCACTTTCCCAAGTCCCCTCTCATCTCGGGAACCAGATCTTGGTAATTCAACCAGTTAGCAGGTTGTTTCATTTAAGAGCATGTCTGTGTGGTGACTAGGATTCAAAGGGAGCTTACACTGTAAGCTATTTCTAGTCCAACTGTGGTCTTTGGTAAAGTATTAATAGCAACAATTATAATACATGCTCATCGAAAAGATCTTAACATAAAAGGGCGGGGGGGGGGGGGTTCTGCCTCTTAGAAAACACAGGGTCCACCACCTGCCTGCGAAGTGCCCCTCCTGCCCTGTCTCAGGCAGAGGTCGGGAGTCAGGATAGACACGAGGACCTTACATAGCAAAGCACCGCCCCGGGTCTCCGGGAGCTGCGCCTCCCCACTGGGCCGATCCGCCGCGCCCCGGGGACCCTGCGCGCCCGGTCATATGGGCGCGGCCGAGGGCCGGCGGGGATCAGCAACACTTGGCTCCCCAATAGTTAAATGCTGAGTAATTTTCCTGCGGAGCAAACAGTCGGAGCGGGGGCTCTGCCAACGGCAACAGTATTTTTATCCTACTTAACCAACACGGCGGCGCGGCCACGACTGTCCCCAGGGTGTCCCCGCGCGGCATGCTCGGGAATCGCCTGCCGGACCCTCGCCGGCTGTCGGGACGACGTGGACGGGAGTCCCACGCGTCGGGGCGGGGGTACTGGGACACCGGGCTGGGGCCTCGGCTGGCGCCTCAGCCGTGCCGGGCCCGGCAGTCCCAGAGCTCCGGGGCAAGGACCCTCCGCCGGACTGCCAGGTCTCGGCGCCGGGGCCTAAGCGCTCGAGGGTTTGCGCCCAAGTTGGCCAGCTGCTTTGCCGCAAGAGCGGAGAAGGGGAAACGGGTCCTCGCAGCCCCCGAAAAGGAGTGAAAGCAGGGAGCGTAGGTCCCGCCCGGTACGCGGCGGGAGACCGGGCAGCAGGGCCACCCTGCCCACAGCCCCCCGACCCCCGGCCCCGCTGCCGCGGCGTCCGGGAATGAATGGGGCTCCCCGCCGGCCGCGGGCGCGAACTCACAGGCTACGTAGGCGAGCAGCGCGATGCCCAACAGCAGCTTCATCCTCCTGCGGTTGACGGCAGACACGAGGCGCAACAGCGCCTTGCTCACCATACCCGGGAGCCGCGCCGGTCCAGGGCCCTTGCCGCGCGGGGGCCCGCCTGCTGCACAATGCGCGGCGGCGGGGACGGCGGCTGCGGCGGCAGCGGCGGCAGCAGCAGCGGCGGCGGCCGGGGAGAGCCCCGCCTCCTGCCTCCGGCCCGCGCGGTCCCGCCCCCGCGTGCCGGGTTTCCTGCTGGCGGGGCCACCGCGCATGCGCCACTCCGCCCTCGCCCCGCCTCCTCCCTCGCCCTCCCAACACGCAGCCCCTCCGCCTGCTCTGCCCGCAGGCGCAATTGCGCCTCTGCTCAGTTTTCGAAGAATGTGGCCGCGAACCGAAGGCGGGGCGGGCGCGGCGCATGCGCGTACCGGCGTGTTTTCCCCCTGCCGGAGCGCTGCTGGCGCGCTGTACCGAAGAGGTACGTCCCCGACCGGAGGGCGGGACCGCGGTCGCCAGTTTCCGAACCCGGCCCAGGGGGTGGCAAGCTGTGGGCATTCATATGTGGCGATCAAAAGAAATATTTATGCTAAATTTGGCCATGTCTTTGAAGTTCTTTGAACGCCTCTTTCAGAAAGTTGACTAATTCTGTGGACTGTTGTGTTGACTTCGTTAGGAGCAGCAGCGAAAATTATTAATCCTCTAAACTGTGCTAAAGTGAAAACCCGATGCCTTTTTTCTCTGCTGTGATCGACTGGGATGTCTTTTTTCTTAAAATATTTTGTTATTATTGTGAAAACGTAATGCTGGTGATATAGAATTAGGACAAACCGGGAAAAGGAAAGGGTGAAGCCGCGCTTTGTCTCTGCCTAGAGAAAAACGTGTCATCACATGTGTTTCATTCCAAGCTTTTTGTTGAGTGTATATACTGTAAAGTAGTTATGGAAGTGAATTGCTGTGGTGTACCGATTGCGTGTGTGGTGGCTGAATGTATTTATTCCGTAGGCATTTATTGAATGCCTTCTGCAAACAAGGAGGTGTGTCAGAGGATACATGGACACCAGAAGCTCGTCATTGGAGCCACAGAAAGCTGGTCCCAGTAGAAAAGAAAAGATGGTACACATAGATCTGCGATGCCAAGTCAAGTGAGACCCCAGAAAATGTTGGGGTACTGGCTAAAAGTGCTGATCAGCCACAGAGAGAAGTCAGAGGAGCCAGCGGCATCCCTGGAGTGCCAGGCCATTTTGCCAAAATCAAACACTTTGTGTTAGCTTTATTAGAAACCTCCAAGAAAAATAAACAAGTAGCAATAAATCAAAGCAGCAATATGTTAGAGCCTTAAACTACACAGCCCGAATGCTGTGATTGTATGATTCTAAATACAACCTCCCCCCAAACCTGGTCTCCCCAGTAACTTGCTGAGAATCACTGAAAGGGAGGAAACATGCTGAGGGGTTTTGCCCTAGGAAGAGCCACCCTCCAATCATGCCTCCCGCAAACGGTGTGGCCTACTTTCAAGAAGCCCCATCCCAGTCTCTGAAGTATCAAAGGAGGCTGCCAAGTGACATTTCCTTCGCTTCCTTTGGAGGCAGAGACAGCCCTGCCTTGGGAGCCAGAAGCCTAGGTTCCCACAGTGGCAGGGTTTCCAGAGCCCAGCTGTGAGCCTGAAACAAACCACTTTTTGCCTGTGAGGCTTAGTTTACCTCTCATTAACATTTTGGGTTTGGGTTAGTTCTATAATTGTTGCACAAAAGTGCCTAGAGCAGGTAGAGCTTTGGGCTTTTCTGATTCTAATATTTTTAGATTAAAGGTGAGGAGCAGAGATGTGAGAAAAGATTTTTGTTGACACTTGTCCTACTGGGAAAATCAGATTGAAGCTGTAAGCAGATTTCAAGCATATTCGGTTATCGGCAGGATGTTGTTGATAGGTATCTATCAATTCAGACGGGACAAATTGTGAAATACATGCTATTTCTGTACAACAGCATGTAATTGCATTCCTAGTCGAGCTTCTCTTCTGCCACCACGCACCAATGCCAATGCTCCATTGCTCCTGCCCCACTGGAGTAAATACATGGAAATGCCATCAGCAGCTGTAGGTAAAATTCTGCTGCTGTCGTTATTACCACCAAGAAGGCTGTTAGTGGCCCAGGATCCCGATTTCCAGCTCCACCAAAGCCAGAATTGGGGCGTAGGCAGCAGTACACATTGTGCCCAGTGGAGGTGGGAAGGCACAGGGGGAAGGGGATGCCAAAGAGGCCCTCCAAGCTCATCAGGGAAACCGCGGGCTTAGGCCTGTCATTCCCTGTGCTCCTCTTCTCTGTTTTCTCTGGTCTTTTTCCAACTGGCTCACCTCCACTTCCTCCAACAGGTCCGGGCTCACGTCCCTAACCCCTACCCCGTCCTTGCTATCAGTTACTTCATTCTTTCAATGGATATGTTAACAAGAATATTTTTGAGCAATTACTAGTTACAAGGGGTGATTAAAAACTGAATCATAATATGGCTCTTCTCCTAGAGTGCTAAAAATCCTAAGAAGTGTAGGGAACTGCACTTAATAAAGCTTCTACCACGTGCCAGGGACTGTTACGCAGGATGTTTTGACATGTTGCCTCATGTAATTTTTTTTTAAATGTCTATTTATTTTTGAGAGACAGAGACGGTGTGTGCATGCACCACTGGTGGAGGAGCAGAGAGAAAGAGAGCGAGAGAGCGAGAGAGAGCGAATTCCAAGCAGGCTCTGTGCTGTCAGCACAGAGCCCGCCGTGGGGTTTGAACTCATGAACTCTGAGATCATGACCTGAGCTGAAATCAAGAGTCAGAGGCTCAGCCGGCTGAGCCAACCAGGCACTCTGCTTCTTTTAACAGCTCTGTGGTATAGGGTCGCTGCTGCTGCTGCTGCTGTGTTTGATAGAGGAGGGACTGAAACCCCCGGGGCTGGGATTTTAGCTCGAGCCTTTGCGCTACTTAAGGATGCTTTTCTGCAGGAGGATGAAGAGGTGTGCAGAAACAACTGTAGTTCATGGTAGAAAGCGGTGAGTGCTGTGGGACAGACTCCATGGATGGCTAAGGAATTTCACAAGACAGAGACACTGCTTCCGGGTACTGTGGTACACGCTCACCAAAGCGGAGTGGCCGCACCTCCAGTGGGAGCGTTTATACCATGAAAATGAGCAGTCGCTCTGAATCAGGGCTTCTTTTTCTTTTTCTTTTTCTTTTTTTTTTCCTTTTAACCCACACACTTCGGCTTCCAGGTGAGAATAGTGAGAGGAACATTTGGCAGAACAGGAGCTATGTGAGCAGAATTTGAAAGCATGGGGAAGTTTTTACTCACACACGTTGGGCAGGGGTTTCCCTCAGGAAATAGCAAGGGCAGGGACACTGGGGAAGGAAAGGATACCATAGGGCGTAGTGGGGATGCTTGTTTGGCTGGAGGAGCAGGGATTGCGAGGAGAAGGTATACATGTTGGAAAGGAAAGATTCTGGAAGGCCTTGAGAGTTGGTACAAACCAAGAGTCAGTCCGGTCCTGGTCAAGGGTCACTTTCTTTGCTAGCTACTTACCAGTTGCCTCAGTCTCCATCTGTGCTTGTTCTGCTGGGGCTGGGAGTCCATACACTGCATAATCCAGCTGCTGGTAGGTCCTGCCAGTGGGAGGCCCCGGTGGGAGACCAGCAGGACAAAGAGACATCTGCTTCTGGCTCTTCCAATATGGCCATGGCTAGCGGTTGCCGGACGTTGCTAGCATTTGCTAGCGAAGGTGGGTGATTCCGGACCCCAGCCATCCCGAGCCAGGCAACATCTTGTCAGAGAATCAAGGCCTCTCTTCTGGGCTGCTCCAGGGCTGACCACCCATGGGTATTCACTGCTTCTCATCTCTGGGTATCACTCCATTCTTTCTTGTTCTTTCAGAATTCCTCTCCTTTGTCTTCTTAGGCCTTCCAACAGCTTTGTAACCGATCTGCTGCATTAAAGTCCTTATGTTTGAAATACTTACAGTAGTTTTCTTGACTAAACCTTGGCTGATACATCTTCTGGTAAGATATTTGAGAAAGAAGAGTCTCAGCTTTACTCTGGAGTTGCCTGTCATGAAGCTTCTCCTCCATGCCACTCCAGCTGTGTCACAGGTCACTGCTGTTTTCCTTCACTGGAGTCCCTCCATAAAGGACATTACGCCCATGGATCTCAGAAGAGGGACAAATGGGAGGTAGGTCTCTGTACTCAATCTCTGTTTCCTGCCCCAGTGTCACATCAGAATGAATGAGTGTACTGTACCTTCCATCAGGTGTGGGGACACAGGAGGGTTTAATATGCCAGCCACCTAAATAGTCTGAAATTGTATATCTAATATTCCCATTCCTATGAGTCTGTAAAAAAATTTTTTTAATGTTTATTCATTTTTGAGAGGCGGAGAGAGAGTGTGAGCAGGGGAGGGATAGAGAAAGAGGGAGACACAGAATCTGAAGCAGGCTCCAGGCTCTGAGCTGTCAGCACAGAGCCCAACGTGGGGCTCGAACCCATGAACCATGAGATCATGACCTGAGCCGAAGTCAGCTGCTCAACCAACTAAGCCACCCAGGCACCCCCCCTCCATGAGTCTTTTTTTTTTTTTTTAAGTATATTTATTTATTTTGTGAGAGAGAGAGAGAGAGAGAGAGCACAGGCAGGGGAGGTCCAGTAAGAAGGAGAGACAGAATCCCAAGCAGGCTATGCACCATCAGCACAGAGCCCAATGTGGGGCTCAAACTCACGAACTGTGAGATCACGACCTGAGCCAATATCAAGAGTCAGATAGGCCTAACCGACTATGCCACTCAGACCCACCATGAGTCTTCTTTAAAAAATAGACTTTATTTTTTAGAACAGCTTTAGACTTAAAAAAAAAAAAAAAAAAAAAAAAAAGAACAGCTGTAGATGTGCAGAAAAATTGAGAAGATAATACAGAAAGTCCCCACGCACCCATTTCCCCCTGTTGTTGATATCTTGAATTCCCATAGGATTTACGTCCCTTCACGTCAGGGCTTCATACTGTCAACATGATTTGGGACTGCTGACGTTGGCCTTGACTGCCAGGCTTAGGTGTGTTTTTCTGGTTTCTCTACTCTGTAGCTACTCTTTGTCCCCTTTCCATTCTGTCCTCTTTGCAAGAAAGCCATTCTGCACAGCTCGCACATACGAAGCGGGGAGTCACAAGTCACCTCCTTGAAGGTGTAATATGTATATGAATTATCCAGAACTCTTCCTGAAGGGACTTTTGTCTCTTCTACCCCATTCATAGACATCCAGTCATTTAATTATCCAATCCATCCTCCATGGGACTCGTGGCTGTTGATTTTGTACTTGGAGTTATAATGCCATACTGCTTTGTTTGTTTCATTGCTCAAATTGTCCCAGCTTGGGTCACTAGAAGCTCTTTGAATTGGCTCCTCTGCACCTTTGATAAACTCTCTTCATTGTAGTTACTTTGCCTTTGTTGGTTTAGTTTCCTGAGGCTACAAGTGCTCCGGGTTCATCTTGTATACTTCCTGCCCCAGCCCCAGAATCAGCTATTTCTCCAAAGAGTCCTCGCTCCTTTTATTGGAGAATGATACTGGAAACCACCATCTGGGTGCTGGATGTGCTAGTACAGGAGTGTTGTTGTTTCCGGGCTTTCCTAGATGACAAGGCAAAGAACCGTGTGTGTGTTCACATGCACGTGGCGGTAAGCACTTCTGCAGGTAACTGTGTGTCACGCTGAGCATGTGTTCATCCTGATGTCCCCAACTCCGATCCATTGCCGCGTGGATCCTTCTACCCTCCTCCCTTGCTTGGCTGCAGCTTCCCACTCCATCAGTGAGAAACCTGGCCCCTGCCATCCACCATCCATTCGCTTCATTGCCTGATTCCAGTGCTCACGTACAGCAGCGTCACCCAAGAGTTCTTTGACTACTGCATCCCTGGGGATGGCCGTCTGTGCAGTCCTCCACCCCGTTCTCCCTACATACATACACACACACACACACACACACACACACACACACACACCGGCACACGCATGTGCCCCTTTCCCCTCCTCTCTCCTCTGCCCACCCCCACCCCCAGGCCCCCTGTCCCACCCCAACCCTGGAATTTCTATGCTGGGCGGTTTGTTCCCCCTGGGTTAGTCCATACCCTGCTGGCCTCCCCTTTTTATCTTTCTAAGCAAACACAGTTCCCTTTCTAAGAAATACTCTGGTGTCACCCTTAAAATACCTTCTTTTTTATTTTTAAGTTTATTTATTTTAAGAGAGGGTGTGTGTGAGCAGGGGAGGGGCAGAGAGAGAGGGAGAGAGAGAGAATCCTAAGCAGGACCCACACTGTCAGCACGGAGCCTGATGTAGGACTCGAACTCACAAACTGTGAGATCATGACCTGAGCCAAAATCAAGAGTCAGACACTTAACCGACTGCGCCACGCAGGTGCCATGAAAATATCTTCTTAAGCTCGATCAGACTCCGGGTCTGGTCTGTGGTCTATAGACAGTGAGTGTGCTGGGCCGGCCCTGAGCAGCAGCTCCCATCATCAGGCTGGTCTCCTGGTGTCACGGGAGAGGCACCTGGCGTGGACAGCTGACACAACAGCCCAGGTAGACAGGAGCAGGAACACACTAGCAGTCATGGTGGAAA
Source organism: Panthera leo (assembly GCF_018350215.1). Taxonomy (NCBI): domain Eukaryota; kingdom Metazoa; phylum Chordata; class Mammalia; order Carnivora; family Felidae; genus Panthera; species Panthera leo. The sequence goes on along the minus strand of NC_056681.1, from coordinate 54,186,612 downwards.
GGGCATGGAGTCAAATTTGAGGATTATTTCGAAAGTAGAACAGTGGAAGTTCTAGTTGATTGCAGAGGTCAAAGGGGAGAAAAATTAATCACATAAGACTGTCATGTCACATGCTGGGGCGACAGGTCTTCCTGAGGTGTTACTCAATGAAGATTGAAAGCATTTTTCCTCCAGGGGTTTGCATTTTAATGAGACTCCTGGTCTTGAATTCAGAATTGGCAAAGAGGTGTCAAATGCATGCCAATTGCAGCAGCAATGTTGCGGTTGCCCGAAGCAGGAGTTAGGAAGGGCTCCTGCATCCAGACATGGCAGGAAATATGCTGTGATGTTAGTGACGCCTGCGTGGCTGGGGAAGAGTGGGGCAGGGTCTCCCAGGCCTTTTTTGGTTGTTGTGGTTCTATCTGCAAGCTTCCTTCTAGTTCAGGGGTTTTGTGGTTAATTTTACATACTACAAACTACCATTGGAGGAGATCATTTTGAGCAAAGCCTCTGTATCATATCCCGTAGGCATCATCCTTCCTTGTCTAGTCTAAAGACAGTCCTGTATTCCAGACTAAAATAACCAAGGAGCTGGAAGAGAGCCTGGTAACAATGAGTACCTTAAAATTGACCTAGGACTTTGGTCAGAGCATTGTGTTACAAGGCAACAGTGAAGTAATCAGTTACCTTAGTGGGTTAGGTATTGGACACCAAACCATGCTTTTCAGACCTTGTGATACTTTACATATTAAGGAAGAAAGCTTAAAATGAGAATTTTTAGGCACAAACAGTGGTCAGGAGAGAAAATTCTGTGTGTGCGTGTGTGCATGTGCACACGTGTAAGCAAACATCTGCATGGGATCTTCAGAAGCAGAGAATGCAAAATACAGCCTTCTCATAGGAAGCAGAAAAAGGCTCTTCTTTCTCAATATGCCTTCCTCCTATCTGGCAGGAAGTTGTCATAGTAAATACATAAATCTATGTTTTCTATGATAGTAGGCCTTTAATCAGTGTACAACCTGCACAACTGTATGTGGTATACATGGCCAGGAGTGGGGTGAGATGAAGTGACACTGCAAGAAGGGGAGAAGATAGTAAGAAAATGGCTTCCCTGTAAGCATAAGAAGCCATGGAGTTATAACAATGAGACCTGCTCTGATGGGTTTTCTGGTGCACAACTAATGATAACTTAGTAAAGCACATCAAGCAAGCAAGCACCCGAGTCATGAAAAAACATACATGAAATAGTCTGCATCTTCACATCCTCCACGTCCACTTCACTGTCTGGGCCCACAGTCACTGACAGCAGCAGGGTAAGTTGGGATGCGATGGAATGAAATTAAGTCAAGTAGGGAGGAGGTAATCAGCCATGACAGCACCCTGTGCCTGTAAAGTAATAAAACCCGTAACACAGATGTGAGGATAATTCCACAGACATTTAGAGGAGGTGATAATTTTGAAGGACAACGTATATTTAGACATACATTTAAAAAAATCAGTTACTTTATGTTTCACTTCATATGCAGCTTCCTAATTGCTTTTAAATTACCGACATCAGGGAAAAGCAGAGACCTTGTGCAGGTAGCAGATCTCTGTCATCGGGGAGTGTCAGAACCAAGGTTGAGATGGGGGGATTTTCCAGTGTTAATGGGATAACAGTGAAGTGTTTGGGCAGAACAAAACCCAGAGTGGGAAGGCAGAAAAGGCAGAAGATTCAGTACAAGTAGATATCAGTTTATTCGTTTTAAAGATAGGTAAGCCTCCTTTCATATACAGGTTCAAGGTGACCCATGAAGCAGTGATAAAATAGCAGCTCAAGAATTGCCAAAGGACTTCCTCCCTTCATATGCTGGAAGCAACTTGTCCTGAATGCTGGGTTGGCTTAAGGGAGATTTTCACTGGAACAGAAGAACCTCTAAAGAGATATCCCCAGGTGAATTTCTAAGTAAAATTAACACTACCCAGGTGTTCAACAGCAGATGAATGGGTAAACAAAATGTGATATATACACACAATGGAATATTATTCAGCCTTGACAAGGGAGGAAATTCTGACCCATACTACAACTTGGGGGAAGCTTGAGGACACTGTGCTAAGTAGTAAGTAAGCCAGACACAACAGGGCGAACACTAAGATTCCCCTAGTATGAGGAACCTGGAGTAGACACATTCATAGAGACGGAAGGTAGAATATTGGTTGCCGGAAACCAAAGGAGAGAACAGTTACACTGAGTGGGTACAGGGTCTTTAGGACAGATGGAAAGTTATGAGAATGGATGGTGGTCATGTTTGCACAATAGGAATATGCTTAATGCCACCCAACTGTATGCTTACAAATGGTTAAACTGGTAAATTTCATGTGATGTGTGTTTTGCACAACAAAAAAAGAGGAACACTGCTACTTTCACCACTCTAACTTGATAAGAATCTGAACTTCATCAACTTGTAATTATGTAACAGATGTGTCACTCTTCTGGTTTGGTATTCTCTCCCAGTACTGTAAATGTATTCTTAACAATGAAAAAAAAATGACATTAAAATACCCACCGAAGCCCTTTCAAAGATGTCCGTCAAAACCTCCCAAAGGAAATTCTCCTGAATTATTTCATCAAATAGAAGGGGTCGTTTACTTTGTGATTTGCTGAAATTAAAGCAATGCCATCCTACAAAGCAGCAAGGGCCTTGTAGGGTAGACTATAACATGTCGTATGCAATTTGCATGAACTCTCACTTAGAAGTTCAATTTCTTTGCCTCGATAGCCTTTCTGAAGCATTATAGAACTTTATAAAGGTACATGTGTCTGATTGCATTGTGGCCACTGTTGTGAGTAGTTCCCTGTCAGACCCTTCTTTGACCCTCACTACAACATCCTTTCTTTGAAAAAAAAAAAAAAAAAGAGGACATCTTCTTTTGACTTACGCGTGTTGTCCAAAAATAGTATGAGTCCTAGGCATTGGTGACAGCTTGTCACTTTCGAGGATTTTTTCTGATCCCCATACTCTTATGTCCCTCCTGCTGAGAAGAGGTATGTATTTGTGCATGTTAGCGTGGCTAGTAGGATGGCTAGTAGCCACACTGTGAGCGAGGATGGGAGGGCACAGTATTTAACATTTAAAGTCAAGTCATGATTTCAGTTTCCAGTTCTGGCCCCATACCTGAACTGGCTCTGGATATGGTACTTAGCCTCGGAGCCTCCATCTGTAAAATGGGTTGAATAACACCTTTCAGGGTTGCTCTGAGGATCGGAGACAATATATGTAAAGCCATACAGTGCCTGGCAGGGAATGGACACTCCATTAACACTGGTCACTATTGCTTTTATCATTGCTGTCCTTGTTAGAGTGTTTGCTCCCAACGGCGGACTCTTAAAACAATAAATATGCTTTGGCAAAAAGTGTGCTTTTTCAAAACTTTGATATTAATGCTGAATTTAGAGCGTCCATAATGAGCAATAGCATTATTGGTTGATTTCAGTAAAATCCTTCACATCTGGATTTGTTAACTCTTTGAACTTTTCTGATAATTTTCTGGAGAGAAACTTCACATTCGCAGGGACAGAAATACCATACGGAAAATGTCGTATTAAGGCCTGCTGACAATTGCCTTCACTAAGTGAGGAAAAAGGAAATGTCTATTTTTAAATGTGTTGCATCACCTTATCAGGATGATCACACACAGCAGATGTTGGAAACTACAGGTCGTGGACTTAGCAGTAGGTTCCATAAGGAAGTCAGTCACCAGGAGAAACGTCCCCTGAACCCTCCTCATCCCTGCAGCAGTTTTCGTCAGATTAGTGAAATGGAGCCTTCAAGTGTGGTGTTATTACTCTTACAGCTATGTCTCTCTTAGCATTTGAGAAGCAAATATTTTTGCCCAATCTAAGGTTGCTGGCAAGTGATAAACTCAGCTGTACTGTTAGGACAGTTACAAATGCAAATGACCAAATTCATCCTAGTCTTTCCCCTGAAGAAGGAGGCTGGAATTATTCACACAATCAAGGGAAGGACAATAGGAACTGGGGCCTTAGGGCCTAGAACTGGGAGCCCAATAAGTGTCTAACACACACACACACACACACACACATACACACACGGGCACATGCACATATACACACACGCTCAAATTCTCTTATCCTGGATAAGACTGCCTCTAAAGACAGGAAACATGGGTCCCCAGGAGTTCGAGGATTACTGTACAGAATCAATAAGCTACAGCCTACTGACTACCTGCTTTTGGGTAGCCTACACGTCAAGAATGGTTTTACATTTTAGATGGTTAAAAACAATCAAAAAGAGAATGCTATTTTGTGACGTGAAAATTGTATCAAATGTACACTTCCGTGTCCATCAAGTTTTATTGGAGTGTTGGAACATAAACACATTCATTTGGTTGCACTGGCACCACAAGGGCAGAATTGAGTAAACACAACAGACACCATGTATGACACTTGTCACTGTAAACACTACACATGGCAGTGACACTGAAACATGACGGCGTTTCACTGCCGTAGATACCAGTAGATTACAGGGTCTTAAGTTTTATCACCAATGAGTACTCATTATGCCAAAATACAAAAGCGAAGAGAAAACTGGGCTTTGAATATCTGCCTTTAAGGCACAGGAGAATGTAGATTACTTTATTGGATTAGATGGCAAAGCATTTTTTTGTCATGCAATGACACTACAGCATGCTAACTGAATATGACATAGATTAGTGTTATCAGACTTAACGCTCACAGCAATATTCCCAATTCACAGGAAAGCAACAGTCAGAAAATTTAGAACATTTATTTTTCTCTCTTTCTTCTTTTTTTTTTTTTTTTTTTACGTTTTACTATTTATTTTAGAGAGACAGAGACAGAGTGCGAGCAGGGAAGGGGCAGAGAGAGAGGGAGACACAGAATCGGAGGCAGGCTCCAGGCGCTGAGCTGTCAGCGCAGAGCGGCTCGAACTCACAAACTGCGAGATTGTAACCTGAACTGAAGTCAGATGCTTAACAGACCGAGCACCCAGGCGCCCCTAGAAAAATTAGAACCTTTAAAATAGGAAGTGTCATCATGCAGATTCCTGCACAAAAATGAAACGGGAAAATAAGGCTACAAAGTAAGTTTCCTAATAATTCATTTGTTAGCTAAGCGAGGACAGCTATTTACCAATGGTGAGTAAATTAAACCATATTTTATTGCAGCAGCCAAGGAAATGTGTCCAGAAAAAATAAACTTATTTAAATATATTATCTTTTGGTGAGAAATAGTTCCTCTCAGATTTGAGGACTTTTTTTTTTTTAAAGGTAAATGATTTCAAGTGGTTTTCCTTTGTCCTTGATGAATTAGCAAATGTTACTGAATGTGTTCAGCTGTCCTTGTTTGCTTAAGAAATCAATGGTGAGCTTGAAGTAACCCAAGAATTAGCTCCTCTAGTGTGTGTGGAAGAGCTGAAGGTAAGAATATTTCCAAAGAGGCTGAGAACATGTGAATTGAGTACAACTTGAAGTGGAATCTCCTAAGATGTGTTACTCTGATGGTGATATAAATGTGTATAAAGTAGAAAAACAGCTTAGTTGGAGAGATTTACAAAATTTGTGAAAACCTAAGGTGTTTAAAGCCTGTAGTTACTCATTGTATTATTTATCAGTAGGTACTTGGTAGAAAATATTTAAACATATTATGTGCTACTGAACAAATAGCATCAACAGTGGACTTCATTCACTCTAATGGGCTTCCCCATTGTCAGTTTCATGCATTTGTTTTTGTTTTGTTTTGTTTTGTTTTGTTTTGTTTTGTTTTTTTACCAAATAGAAGCTGCATATCCTGAATTGACCAACCACACAGCAGTTCAGTGGCTTGGCAATGGCAACGTTTTATTGCAATAGTTTCAGCTCAGGGCTTAGATTGAATTTCTGAACAAAAAGAACTGCACTTAACCCCGATTATCACACATCGAATAGCTCTCGAAATTAACTTCTGCTGCAGGCTTCATAATGTTTCTTAATGAATTCATCCTAAAACTAGAAGGCAAAACAACACTGTACGTGTTGTTTTAAACTGTGGTAAAGCCATTTCAATAGCAACTAACGTTTAAATCACATATAGCATCAAGCAGCTTTATACACTTCTCATGCTGTCAAAAGCTAAAATAAGAAATGATATCTCCATTCCCACACGAATTTGCGGACGATATATATATATATCCTTAGCTCAAACTGCAGTTCTAGTAGTGTTTATCAAATCTTGAGGCAAGCCAAAAGGAAAAGGAAATTTCCGTATTGCAAAATCTATTGAACTGTGCGGTTCAGGAGCTTCCCCTCACCTTCCATTGGGAGTGGTTCCTTTTATTTATTTATTTTTAAAATGTTTATTTATTTCTTTGAGAGAGAGAGAGAGAGCACAAGCAGGGGACGGGCAGAGAACGGGAGACAGAGGACCCGAAGAAGGCTCTGCGCTGACAGCAGAGAGCCCAACACAGGGCTCAAACCCACAGACCTTGAGATCATGACCTGAGCTGAAGTCAGACGCTTAACTGAGCCACCCAGGAACCCTGGTAGTGGTCCATTTTAAATGCAATGGCATGCTAAATACAATTATCAAAACAATCACAGAATTGTAGCAGTGCTTTCCGAGGAATGAATATTCTCGGGGCGCCTGGGTGGTTCAGTCGGTTGAGCGTCCGACTTCAGCTTGGGTCCTGATCTCACGGTCTGTGAGTTCAAGCCCCGCATCAGGCTCTGTGCTGACAGCTCGGAGCCTGGAGCCTGCTTCGGATTCTGTGTCTCCGTCTCTCTCTCTGCCCCTCCCCTGCTCTCGCTCTTCTTTCTCTCTCTCAAAAATAAACATTAAAAAAATTAAAAAAAAAAAGGAATGAATATTCTCAATAAAATCATAGGCTCATGGGTTTATACCAGTATTTGGCCATACTTACCTGTATGGAAAGACATTTTCAATGATGAAATATATACTGTCTCAGTATTAGCGTATGAACATTTGTAAGTGATTATAATAAGAACATTAACATTGAACACCAAATTAGCAAAATCATATCTCACAAAAAAGAATTCTATTATTCTCATTAATAAACTTATTATGCAAAAGAGCGCTCAATTATTACATTTTGAATTTTGTCAGTAAAATTCTTGTAGAAATGTGTTTTCTCTCTTGCCGTATAAGTACTTACACGATATCCTTATTTTGCCTCTTGTTTTGCAAAGTCTAAAATATTTGCTAGGTGGCTCCTTAAAGAAAAAGTTTGCCAACACTTGCCCAAGAAGAAAGGAGATTTTTACCTCTGATTCCACTTAGAAAAGTGAAGAATTAGGGGCGCTTGGGTGGCTCAGTCAGTTAAGCATCCGGCTTTGGCTCAGGTCGTGATCTCACAGTTCATGGATTCGAGCCCCGCATCGGGATCTGTGCTGATTTCTCAGAGCCTGGAGTCTTCTTGAGATTCTGTGTCTCCCTCTCCCTCTGCCCCTCCTTCACTTACATTTTGCCTCGCAAAAATGAATAAACATTTAAAAAAATATGAAAGAAAGAAAGAGGAAGAATGAGCCAAACTCTCATCATGATCCTATCCCTGAATCAAAAACTGTGGCCAATAAGATTATGATCTATGATTGGATGGGCCTGGGCCACCGGCCAGTCCCTGCAGCCAGAGGGATGACACAGAGCCCGAGCAGTGCCCATGTAACTGCAAGGTGGAATGACAAAAGAGAATGAGAAAAAGTCAGGAAAAATTGTCACTGGGAGATCTGAAAAGCAGTATGTTAGTTGAAAAGAGATAAAAAAGCAGACTAAGACCACATTACAAGTGGTGACATACATATTTTAGAAAGAAAAAAAAGTTAGACATTGCAAGTTTTAAAAAATGTTTTAAGTTTACTTATTTACTTTGAAAGAGATGGAGACAGCATGTAGGGGAGGGGCAGAGAGAGGGGGAGAGACAGAATCCCAAGCAGGCTCCGCGCTGCCAGCACAGGATGCAGGGCTCTAACTCACGAAACTGTGAGATCATGACCTGAGCCTAAATCAAGAGTCAGATGCTTACCTGACTGAGCCACCCAGGTGCCCCTAGACATTGCAATTTTTTAAAAACCTCATTGGATTTTGATCTGATGAGAGCTAGAGTTGACACCATGAGGAATGTAACACAGAGGTGTGGAAAATACTGGATGAGAGATAAAACACGTGGAATAAAAAAAAAAAAAAAAAAAAACCCAAAACAAAACAAAACAAAAAACCCCATGGAATCAAGAATGAGAGATCCAACATGTGACTAAGAATCCAGAAGGAGACCATAGAGAGAAAGGGGTAGAAGCAGTGCTTGAAGAAATTGTGTCTTAAATTTTTTCAGAATGGAAAGAAATAACAAGCCCTCATATATTAACAAACACGCAAACCCATACAAAGACCCTCCCACCAGAGAAACTGCAAATACTCAAATTCAAAGAGAAACTTCTAGAAGCTAACAGAGGGAAAAGACCTATCAACAGTTTAAAAGACTAACAATTGCGTTATGAGTAAGCATCTCAGTTACCAAAAATGGAAGCCAAAAGATAATGGGACAATTTAAAGTACTAAGGGAAAAGTAATGGTCAGCTGTGAAGTCCCTACACAGTTAAAACATCATTCAAGAAGGAAGGTGAAATGAAGACATTTCTAACATCAAATACTGAGTTTCCTACTTACAGAAGGACACCAAGACTAGTCGAGAAAGAAGGATAAACAGCTGGGGTGGGAGGAAAGAACTCCTTTTATTTTGGACACTTTGAGATGTATACCCCCTCCCCCCCCCCCCGGAAAATGTCCAGTAGACAGATACAAATTTGAACTTGAGGCTCAGAAGAACTGAATAGAATGATGTCAAAACATTAACTTGCTCAGGGAGACAGACTGCAGTGAGAATAAAGGAAGGCTAATGACAGAGGAGTAGAGAAAGCAGAGTGGAAGTGCAAAAACCCAGAGAAGAGTGAGTGGTAAGGCAGCAATGTGGGATGCTACGTAAAAGTCAGACAAGAAGCATCAGGAGAAGATTTGGATTCAAAGCATTAAGTCTGTACTGGTAGGGTTATTCTTTAAGCCAGAATCCCATGCAATCTTCCTGTTCGTAGAGACCTCATGGGATTTTTTTTTTTTCCCCTGCTAAATGATCATTTGATTAAGTCAGGATCCAACCAGAAAAAGAGCAACTACTCAAAATCTTTTTTTTTTTTCATTTTTTAATTTTTTTTTTAAGAGAGAGAGCGCAAGCCTGGGAGGGGCAGCGGGACAGGGAGAGAGAGGGAATCCCAAGCGGACTCCATGCCCAGAGGGAAGCTACACATGGGGCTCTATCTCACAACTGTGAGATCATGACCTGAACTGAAATCAAGAGTCGGATGCCTAACCGACTGAGCCACCCAGGTGCCCCACCGCTCAAAATACTTTAAATGCAGAGAATGCCAAGGAATATAATACAGGGAATTTGTTACAATGGTGACAGCTGGGATGGTGAAGCACTCCAGCGACTGGCACAGGCAAAAAATTACTGCCACCCTGCCTTCCCACAAAGGACTGAATGTTTGCTACCCAGTCTAAGGTACTTTAGCATATAGCAGCCCAGACTGAGTAAGACACCCCCACTGTCTAGAGGGACAAAGGTGGGTTGCCAGTGTTTCCAGAGCACAGAAGCCAGGGTCACCAGCAGATGCTATAAGCACCATGAGCCTGTCCAGTAGGAGCTGGAGCCACGGAGAAAACAGGTACTGCAGGAGCTGGGTCTGAGGTTTGAGCAGGAAAAGGGCGGAACACACACCCAGCTTCTCTCTTCTTGTTGCCTCTAGCCATCTGGCCGTGCCTCCTGGCTAACCAAGCTGGATGCCGGCTGGTTGGGGCTCTGGGAAGTGCAGCCTGAGCCCCTGCGAGATACGGAACATAGCAGAGGAATAGCAAGAAATGGATCTGAGAGCAAAGAGGCTGGGTCTTGAACCTCGGGGCACTTTATCTGTTTTTCTTCCTTCTCCTCCCATTAACCTAATGCTGGTGGAACTGAACTCAGGCGATTGCACTGACTCACGTGATTCTCTGAGTTTAATCTTATGCTCTTTGCTTTGCTCTTTAAAACCCCTCACTATCCACAATGTCCAGCTGAAATGGCACTTCCACCATGAAGTTTTCTGGATCCCCTGGTTAGCAGTCATCCCTTTCTGCACTGGATTTTCTCAGCATTTTATTATCTCTTCCGATAGACGGAGCTTCTTGAGGGTGGGGACCACATCTTGCCCATTTTCTTGTTTTCCATGGTGTTTTTTTCATTATAGGCATTCAATGCAACCTCCTGTGGTGGTAGAATAAATGCAGGTAAGAAGCAATCATTTGTATGGATTGAAATGACCCCATTTATCGTGATCTCACAGTCCACGAGTTCAAGCCCCATGTCGGGCTCTGTGCTGACAGCTCAGAGCCTGAAGCCTTCTTCGGATTCTGTGTCTCTCTCTCTCTCTCTCTCTCTCTGCCCCTCCTCTGCTTACACTCTGTCTCTCTCTCAAAAATAAATAAACATTAAAAAAATGTTTAAAAAAATGACCCCATGATTCGAAAGTGAAACCAATGTGTGTTATGAGAGGGAGAGGGTATATACATGGAGACACCCTGATTATACTATGGCAGAGGAGAGACCATAATCTCTGTTGTTCCTGAGGACAATGGCTCCAGCCATTGGTGTCTTTATTTCTATTGTTACTCTCTCTCCATTGCTTGGTCTGTACTTTGCTACTTACTTCAATTTAAAGAGAAACTAATTGTGGTGATGATGGCCATGGTGATGTGGTAACAGTGTATTAAGATCTTATTTAGATTCTCAAGAACCACGGATCTAGCCAGAGGTTCTCAACTTGGTGGCACATCGGAATCCCCTGGGGCACTTACAAAAAATAGCACCCCTAGGGGCACGTGGATGGCTCAACTGGTTAAGCATCTGACTTGGGCTCATATCACGATCTCACAACTTGTGAGTTTGAGCCCCGCATCAGACTCTCTGCTGTCAGCATGGAGCTTGCTTTGGGTCCTCTGTCCCCTCTCTCTCTACCCCTCCCAGGCTTGCATTCTCTCTCTCAAAAAAGTAAAGAAACATTAAAACATTAAAAAAAAAAAAAAAAAAAAAAAGCACCCCTACCTAGCCCCACAGAGATTTGGCCTGAGCTGATCTGGGTTAGGGCCTGATCATCACTTGCTGGTTCTAATGTGCACATCAAGCACTGAAATTTTGGACTATTTTAAAGAAGGAACAAAATATATGTTCTCCAGCAGTTGTCTCGCTTTTTATGAGCAAGAGGTATGAGATCAAGGACTTTAGACAAATTACCTAGTGCCTTGGTTTCCTCTTACTTTAAGTGGAATCAAGAATAGTACCTGCCACATTGTGTTGTTTTATGGATTAAATGAATTAACACACGGAAAACACTTAGGAAAGTGGCATATTATACATGCTCAATAATATTGGATATTATTCCAAATCTTTGGTCTTTAAGAAAGCCATCAAATTCCTACTGGTGAGCAGGGTTTATTCTATTCTGTTGTAAAATTGTTTTCACTTTTATACTCTTAAGTGTGTCATTGTGATGACCAAACAAGTTCATGTACCATCTATTCCCTAACATACAGCAAAGGGTCTCTCCTTCCTCTAAAGCTTGCTCCTCATTAAAAAAAAGTCACCTTATACTTGCATTACAAAGATTCAGAAAATGAGATGCAATCTCAATTACTTTATTTTGAACATGTAAGCTCGAAAGGGACTTAAAAAATGCTAGTTTTGGACGTTTCCAGAGGTTACCTAAGGAATCATTTATTGAAAAAAAAAAAAAAAAAGACATCTGGCAGCAGTTTAATAATGAGCCTGAGGGTATGACCTCAGCTTTCAACTACTGATAGCACTACTCAGTAGTTGAGCTACTCATAGCACAACTAGTCATAGCACACAGGCTTTATAAAGATCAGTTAAGAAAGGAATCGAGTAATTATTCAAATTACGGAGATCGTGAACAGGATAAACGAAAAATCAACTATCTAAGGACTCTAAGCCTGGAACTTACACGCAGCAGGCTTTTACGGTGTAGCAACAAGCCTAGCAACTGTCTGTACATAGCCTTTCCCCCCTTGAATGGCCAGCACGCTCGAGGAGATCAAGGCCCGCCACCCAGACATTCCTTGTCACAAAGGAGACACTCTGGGGCGACCACCCCTTGAGCCCCTGACCTTGAGTGCCCAACAACAGGTTCTTCTACATGTTCTGCTTGATGGAATGTAGAGGAGGACAGGATCTGTACATTCTCAAGTCGTGATTAGCAGGGGCAATCAGGGTGTGCCTGCACAAACCAGCCTTTCAGCACGTACTATGAGAATGGGTATTTGTGATTCGGGCGGAACTTTCCATTGGCCACATAATACACTGTTCAAAAAGTTCTATATCTCAACTTAGTCAAGGGCTAAAGGTTGTGGGCTCTAGAAAATGGTTTTAGAGCCTCAAAGTTGGCTCTGGTAATGAGGGAGATGCTTATGTCAACACCACATAGTTTGAATAAAACTGAAGAAATAAGAGAGTGCGAAAATTAATATTTCTACATTTATGTATTAGTGAATATATTTTTGTAGCATGTATCACAGCGAAATTAATAAGTGAGAGAAGTATTACAGGGAAGCATCTGATCAAATCTATATTCACCCTGATCAAACTTCTGTACTCGAGTGGTCTACAAAGGAAACAAACGGTTCTGGGTAAATACTGAAAGCGTTGAGCACAGGACCTGGTTCTTAGCACGTGGTAATAAATGTTTTCTTGGTTTTGAATAGAAATCTTGCCTCATCAGACCCACAAACACCCTAGCAGAATGAACACCTGCTTTCTGCCTTTGTGACTCAGCATGGCCTTGTGGCTGCCCTCGGAGCAGGGGTCTTGCTCGTGAAGGCAGTAGTCTTGCACCTGTGAGTTAGAGTTTGCGGAGAAGAGAGGGAGGCGGTCAGGTTTGTACCAATCAGCAAGAAGCTAAGTGCCTGTGTGATCACCTCCATCAGATAGCTTCCCAGCAGCTGCCTGCAGGAAGAACTGGAAGAAAAACCAAAAAACCAAAAAGCGAGGAAGAGGGGGGTTTTGCCTCTTCTTCCCCAGGCCCTCCTCCCACGGAGCTGAGGCCTGGTCTGGGCCACAGGTCTGACAGTGATGCCCTGGGGGACAACACTTCTTGACCCCTGTGCCACTCGCTGTCCACATGTAGACCTGGCATGTGTGCGTCCTGCCCTAGCATCATCTCACCGTGATCTTTCATCGTTGGAGTGAACAACGATCTTTGGATGATTGTTGAGGAGGTGACAATATTGGGGGTAGCCACGCTCCACCTCCCCTCTGCTGCCTGCAAGTCCCTTATTGAAGGGGCCTGATGGGCTCTGGATTGAGCTTCCAGAAGCCAGTGTTGGCTGGGAAGCAGTCTGTTTCACTCGAGACAGTGAGGAGGCACCAAATACCCGAGGGACTGAGCCGGGCAGAGAGCCAGCATAGCTGAGACACCCACAAGCCGGACAAGAAATCCAGGGATGGTCACGACCACAGGGAATAAATGGGAAGCCGGTAACACAGCCAGGGAGAGCCAGTCCCTTAAGTATGTATGTTATGGGGCGTGGGGGCCAGTTCTGGGGCTCTTGCTTCTGTCCCCTGCCGGTGTTTGAGGTTTGCTTTTATGGGGCAGACAGAGTCTGTTGGAGGGTGTGGGCTGAGTGAGGCACTTGAAGGAGTCAAGGACCTCGAAGGCTGTTTGCAGATATCAGATGACAGCGTTTTGGTCCCCCTCGCTGGCATGCCCTGGAGCATCAGAACAGAGGATTTCACTGGCAATTGCTAAGTCCAAGTTTAGAAATAGATCACTCTGGCGTGACTAGTAATTTTTGAAGTGCTTAATTCCAAGCTTCTGTAGAACTTGGAAGATCTACAAGAAAAAAACACAAAGACCTGTGTGCCGAAGTATCTGTGAGTGAGGAATAGAGTAGAAAAAAAAAAAAGAAGCTTTCTTCACTAATTCCTTAAGGCTTTCCCTCTTTTGTCCTTTTGCAAGAGGAAAGCGTGAACTGTCATTTGTGTATCTGGGTGGTAACATTGTCTCTCTGCTTGGGAGAGCTTTCTGATGAGTAGGCAATAAATTCTCGTGGTTAATGGGCATGCCAGCTGTAGCTGTGGATGTTCTGTGAATACTTATCGACCAACTGACTTTAGGGAAGTGCATTAGACAGGCGAATTACGTTTTTAATTTGTTATTTTGTGAAGTTTGCATTACCCATTAAAGAAGCTTATTTCTCTGGGGTGTGTTGAGTAATTAACTTCCCATCAGTGGAGAAAAAAAGCAGCCGTCAGATACACAACACCACAATTCACAAAGTCTGCTTTCGAAAATGGTTGTTATCAAGTTTAGAGGCAGACTCCTTGCCTTTTAAATCGTCACCTTCATCAACTATAAATCTGTTCATTATTAGAAGTCCAATTAATTTTAAGCACTCTAATTACATGGTTACATACTGATACCAGACAATTTTAAGAGTGAAAATGCAAAAGGCTTGCAGAAAAAGTGTTAACAGCCCATGTTGGTTCTTCCTTTCCCAAGAGGAGAAGTGAAACCTGTTTGAGATGGAAAGGAAGGTTTTGAGGCTGTTTGGAAAAGATGGTCCAATACACAGATGCTTTAATTAGTGTGTAAATTGCAAATCAGTATTATCTATTACTCTTCATGTGGGAGGACAGCCTTATAAAGCATGCTCCTCAATTGGCATTGCATAATGTCCCCGTCTCTTCTTTCCTTTGGCCAGATGCAAATTATGCTCAGAATGGGCTAAGGAGAATGTGTTTCAGAATTTAATGTAGGCTCACCTAGAAACCATTTTGCCTTTTAAATTAAAAACAGTTATAGCTCTGTCTTAAAAACAGAAAAGCTGTTGGGAGCTTTACTGTGCATAGGCCAACCCTTTCAACACTTTCCTCGGGATTACTTAGAAAGAACACTGCGGTTTTCTTTCGGGATAGCTCATCGTTTTAAAGCAATGTATAGCAATTCGATGAGCAAGCTGAAATCATACATTTGTTGGTGAACTGTTCAAAGTGCTGCATGAAAGGTCCCCAGTTGCCCACAATCATTTAAGAACTGGCACCAGCATTGCCTTCCAGTTGTTTCCTACTTAATATCCTAGATACAGTGGGGGATGCAGACAAAACAGCCTCCTCTCCAGGAATGTCTCATCTTATTGGACAGGCTCAATTGGAAAAAGCACAAAACCTCAACAAGAGGAAATTAATTCAGTGGAAACTAAGCATTTGAGACCTGGAGGGGGTCATCCTGAGTTATCCTGGAGAAGCCATTAATCTGGAAGGATCAATCCTAAAAGTCTTTCCTCAGGAGATGAGTTTTGAGTTGGAATTTAAAAAATGACAGGACATGATCTGGCTGGAAGAATAAGGGGAAGAAGGTGGAGTCACCGTTAGAATGTGACACAAAGTTGTGCAGAGGTGGGGTGCACACTGGTTTTATTTTTCCTAGGATCTTTGTTTTAAAAACCCTGCATTCTAAAGGGTAAGGACAAAGGCAAATCATTTTAAACTTTGAAGCAAATATTTGAAACAATTGGAGTCTGGAAGTCATCACCTCCCTGGACGAATTTGGTGTACATGCTCAGTGGGCATCCCTCTGCTTTCTTCTGCACAGAGGCTGACGCTCCCAAGCATGTGTTCTGGCTCTTGGTGGTTTGTCCCTCCCCCTTTGTATTTTGGGGGCTCATAAAAATACCTTGTTCTGCAGTTTTGTTGCAACTGTTTTCTATGGATTTCTTATTTTGATTTTTAGGTTTGGGAAGATTTAAAAACTATACCGCTATGCTACTGCCGTGTTCCCAGGTCTGTCCCCAGTGTGTGTGTATGTGACTGTGTGTTCCAATGATTTTCTTAAAAAACAACTTTATTGAGCTATAATTTACATACCATAAAATTGACCTACTTAAAGTATACATAATTTGGTGGTTTTAGTATATTCACAGACACGTGTTACCATCACCACAGTCAATTTTAGAACATTTTCATCACCCCCAAAAGAAACCTCATATGCTTTAGCTACCATCCCCCTATTCCCTTCCCTTCATCCCTAGGCCTCCACTAATCTACTTTCTGTCTCTGTAGCTTTCTCTGTTCGGGAGAAAATAATTTTTTTTTTATGTTTACTTATTTTTGACAGAGAGAGAGAGAGAGACAGCATGAGCAGGGAAGGGGCAGAGAGAGGGAGACACAGAGTCTGAAGCAGTCTCCAGGCTCTGAGCTGTCAGCACAGAGCCTGACAAGGGACTCGAACTCACAAACTGCAAGATCATGACCTGAGCCAAAGTTGGACGCTTAACCGACTGAGCCACCCAGGCGTCCCTTCACAGAGTTTTCATTGACTTCTGAGGATTTGCTTAGAATTAACCAACCAACCAATTGATCAGCCTACTTGTAATATAGAATGAAAGAAAACAATTTCACAAGGCAACATCTGTTTCAACTTGACACATTTTGTGTTAGGAATTCCAGCAGGCGAATTGCCCAAAATACATAGGAAAGCCATCATAGGGTTTAGAGACGGGTATTGACTTATGTAATTTTGAATTAAAGAAATATATTTTTTTCCTAAATTGTCCCATAAGATGATTTAGCCAAGGAGAAAATATAGTTACATCTTGGTACAGTTTCTATAGATTTGGATCAGACTCTTCTTACTTACTAAAGTCTTCTGAAGTTTCATTAGTGACTTGTCTTTGTTTGGACAATGAATCAAAATCAGATATTAAAAGTTTGTTTAGGGGCGCCTGGGTGGCTCAGTCGGTTAAGCGGCCAACTTCGGCTCAGGTCATGATCTTGCGGTCCGTGAGTTCGAGCCCTGCGTCGGACTCTGTGCTGACCGCTCAGAGCCTGGAGCCTGTTTCAGATTCTGTGTCTCCCTCTCTCTCTGACCCTCCCCTGTTCATGCTCTGTCTCTCCCTGTCTCAAAAATAAATAAAACGTTAAAAAAAATTAAAAATAAAAGCTTGTTTATAAATTTCCATTTCCTCCATGTTGTGCCTGGTTCCTGCATTAGACAATCAAATTATGTCTAGACAGAATATTAACGTTTATCCTGGCTTCCTTTGTCCCCTGTTGTGTCTAAGGTATGTGTGCATTGTTCGGACAAGATTCCACTGAAAATTGCATAAAGTCTCCACTTAGATGTGTTCCCTCAAATATCCAATTTTAACTAATGCTGTGAAAATTTCTTGGACACAAAGGTATCTAAGTATGAGAAAATAAATTGATTTCAGCATTCCTGCAGATAGTCAAAACTTGGGGTGTTCTCTTTCTCTTATATAGAAAAATCAAAAAGACAATTTTAATCTGAGGTAAGGTGTTATAGTTTACAGCAGGAAAGAGGGGTACCGTGCCTTCATTAGAAGAGATCCACATTATTCTTCATAAATCTCCTATTCTGCATTTGCTAGAACTTGGAGAATAAAACAAAATTTAGCAATTCTGTGGTCCCTTTTAATCTCTAATTTTTTTGTTTATTCATTTGTTTATTTTCTTAACTTATTGGGGCTGCTTAGACTCATGTTGGCCTTTTAGTGTATTAATTGTGAAAGTCTATGTGAAAAAAAAACAAACAAGAAAACAAAAAAACAAACACAAAAACCCAAATCACCACTAACCCGTGAATAGTTTCTGAGAGAAAACATGGCCTTCAGTTCTTTTCTTTTTCTCAGCTTTATTGTGGCATATTTGACATTGCATTTGTGTTATTAACCAAGAAGAAAGAAGTCAGAGCAGTGCAGAATTCCAACTAGTTCATTCCATGATCTACCCACTGAGGCAAACCTGCTGAGGACCAAGAAGAATGGTGGATAGGCCTTTCCTCCCTGCCCCCACCCCAGGGTGGGTTCCCCGAGAACCAGGGTCCACTGAATAAGGAAGAAGAGGTCAGCAAAGGACAGAGGTCAAGGAAGGAAGAAGGAAACAGAGCCTCTGGGTGGGCAGGTTCAACCTCTCGGCCCCTCATTCTCAGTGGGGATGGCCACATGCCCCAATTCCAAACTCACACAAGAAACCGAGCATGAGTACACTTGGTTCTATCCCTGAGACCCCCCTCTCTCTGATAATACCATGCTTCTAAACAGGAAAGTGTTAGACTTTGGCATAGCAGACCTGGGGTCAAATCCTGACCTTGCTGTTTAGGAGTCTGGCCTTGGGCAATTTACTGCATGTTCCTGGGCTTCAAAACCCAGCTCTTCTCTTCTTGAGAAGAGTACGAAACATATGTATCTGGAGGTGCCCAGTGCCCTAGTCATGGGACGCAGGAGGCTCTCGAGACAGGGAAGAGCAGCAGGACGTCTTTGTCCCATGTCTTGACCCACTTAGTTCCCACTGGACAGCACTGCCCCAAGCCTTAGATTGCCCAGCCAAGCGCTGGCATGCAAGGCAGATCCCCACGCGATAAGTGCTGAAGGGACACAGCTGTAAAACCAGCTGCTGGGTACAAAATGACCACCTATTGGTGTTACCAGTCTGCTTATCCTGTGCCAGCCATGGCGCACCCAGCAGGCCTCACTCGTCAGCGACTTGCTCTGCTTTTGGGGATGGAGACACCACACCTTTCATCTATAAGGAGTTCACACAACACGTTTGTGGATAGTGTTACGGATTGAGTTATGTCCCCCTCAAATTCCTATGTCCAAGCCCTAACCCTTAGAACCTCAGAATGTGGCTGTTTTGGAGACAGGACCTTAAAAAATTTTTTTTTTGATGTTTATTTATTTTTGAAGGAGAGAGAGAGACAGAGCGTGAGGGGGGAGGGGCAGAGAGAGAGGGAGACACAGAATTTGAAGCAGGCTCCAGGCTCTGAGCTGTCAGCACAGAGCCCGACGCGGGGCTGGAACCTGTAAACCAAGAGATCATGACCTGAGCCGAAGTCGGAAGCTTAGCTGACTGAGCCACCCAGGCGCCCCTGGAGACAGGACCTTTAAAGAGCTGACTAAGTCAAAATGAGGCCTTTGTTAACTCTAATTAATGCTATTACATATTATACTTGAAAATTGTTAAAAGAGTAGATTTTAAATGTTCTCACTGCACACACACACGCACACACAGGTAATTAATTATGTGAGGTGATGGAGGTGCTAACTAACCCTGTTGTGGTAATTCCCCAACATATCAGTTTATCAAATCATCACATTGTACACCTTAAACTTACAGATTGTTACAGGTCAATTATATCTCAATAAAGCTAAAAAATAAATGAGGCCTTTAGGTGGGGACCTAATCCAACCCGACTGGTGTCCTTGTAAGAAGAGGAAATTTGGACACACAAAGACTAGGGATGTGCGTGCACCGAGGAAACACCATGTAAGGACACGACATGAAGGCAGCCATTGCGACCCCAGGAGAGAGGCTTCAGAAGAAACCAAACCTGCCAACACCTTCATCTCTAACTCTTAGTTTTCAGGACTGTGAGAAAATGAGAAAATTAATTTCTGTTGCTTAACACCCCCCGCGCTGCTCCCCCCCCCCCCCCCCCCCCCCCCCCCCCCCCGCCCAGGCTGTGGCATTTTGTCGTGGCCGCCCTAGCAGACGAGTACTGATGTGCTTACGACATTCCGATGAGTCAAGTAACGCGATCCCGCGTTCACAAATAGAGAAACTAAGGTGTAGAGAGGTTATCTGAGGACCTTCCAATCACACAGATGACTAGAATTTGCATCTTCTGGCTCCAAATCCAATGCTCTTCCTTCGGCATCAGATCTGTCTCCTCCACAAGGTGCACGTCTTTCTGGGCCCTTCCTTCCATCCTCATGGGAAAGTACAGGCACACTGGAGGAGGAAGAACTTTCCTTTTTTTTTTTTTTAGTTTATTTATTTATTTTGAGAGAGAGAGACAGCATGAATGGGGGAGGGGAAGAGAGTGAGGGAGAGAGAGAATATTCCAAGCAGGCTCCGCACTGTCAGTTCACTGTCTGATGCGGGGCTCAGAGTCATGAGCCGTGAGATCATGACCTGAGCCCAAAACCAAGAGTCAGATCCTTAACTGACTGAGCCATCCAGGTGCCCCAAGGAAGAACCTTCCTAAGTCATATGTGATTTTTTTTTAAATTTTTTTTTAACATTTATTTAATTTTGAGACAGAGAGAGACAGAGCATGAACGGGGGAGGGTCAGAGAAAGAGGGAGACACAGAATCGGAAGCAGGCTCCGGGCTCTGAGCTGTCAGCACAGAGCCCGACGCGGGGCTTGAACTCACAGACTGTGAGATCATGACCCGAGCTGAAGTCGGATGCTCAACCAACTGAGCCACCCACGCACCCCAGTCATATGTGATTTTTAAACAGTCCTAGTGAAGGCAATGCTATCAGCACAGCAAATCGATCTCGATTTTTTGCTGCTGTTTCTCTTTGCTTTGAAAATGAAAGAAGCCTTTAATTTTGGGACTGTCAGAAAGTTGGCAAGTGTTCAGTTCCCTAGAGTACTGTCAGAAATACACAAAATGGAACCCCAAGCCCAAGACGGTCGGAAGACCTCTGACTCTCACTTTGAATGAAACATTTCATAGATTCATAGATTTTAGAGCTGGAAACATCAAGATTATGTGGACAAATGGGAAAGTGAGGCTGAGAAAGACTGTATGGGTTGCTCAGTTACAGAATATTCTTCTAAGTTTGGAAGGGCTGAATGTCTCATCTCACAGACAATGGTAGGAAATTAAAGGCAGGGGTGGGGATGGCCGGGGCAGGCACAGTGTCAGCCATGAGAAGTGACAGTCTGACAGCAAAGGAGGGAAAGCCAAGCCAACCACCAGATTCAGCATTAGCCATGCCTCTCAGCCCAGGGCAGTAACTCTCAAGACATTCCTGTACTCACAGCTTCGTGAAATCATTAATGTTCATGATGACCTTTGGCCATCCAGAAAATTTAAATTATACTCTATTTACTCTGATTCCTAAGGCTGGGACTTACATGACATATTTTATGAATAACAACAACAATAATAATTAACATTTACGGGGCGCTATGTGTCAAGGTCTGTGCTAAATGCTTCATAGGGGTCATCTCATTTGAGAACTATTTCCATCCAAAACGGTTTTCATTAAAAATGTTTTGGTATTTCAAGTTGCAGTTGGTTGGAAAATTCACTAGCATGGAAAAACTCATTCGCTAAGGAGGATTCCATTACACAATGGCTTCTGTCCTCTGTGTGTGTGGAGACATGAAGTGGACACCTGAGGGTAATTCTGCTTCTGAACCAGTCTCCATGCAATTCCTAGTGCCACATGCTCTTCTGTCTTGCAGCTCATCTATGTCGTATGTGTCCTTCAGGAGCCACTGGAGTCTGACCTCCTTGGGGCAAACTCCTTCCACTGTTCCAGCCCTGAGACCTCTGCCGTCTCTGACCACTACAGCCCTCACTTCCTTTCCTGTTCACTTGGTTTACATCATGTGTGATCTGACTTGGCCATTCGTCTTTTTACCCAGTTGGTGATAGCCCCTGATGGCAGCCCCAAGTCCCTCAAACAATCAGCATCTCGTGCTGTGAATACTCTACCGGCTCTTTTGATGCTTGTTCCTGACAAAGGTGATCGCTTGTGTCACAATCTGTCATTCGTTCATCCATCCTTTGAGGCCTTCAGTCTCTCATCAGCACAATGGAGATTATACTGCCTGCCTCAAGGGGGTTGTTGTGGGCATATCTGGAATAATGTGAAAACAGTTTTTTAACTTCAGCATTGCTATGTAAATGTTAATTACTTGTAGTGCATTTTGAGTAGGACGCGATCTCCTGAAATGTGGTATGCACATAGCTTTTCAGCAGCATGCCTGTTGTGGATGATTTCAGTGGGGTCTGCCCAGCCTGGGCCGCAAGAAGGGCCCCACCTCCCTCCTCCAGATGTACAGAATGGACACTCGACACACCCCTTTCTGGCCATGCTTCCTGATCCCCTGACTCAAGCTGGGCTACTCGGATTTTCTCCCTCAACTTCGGGATTGAGTTCTAGGAATACTCTCTATCAGGTTCCTGATGTGGAAAGAACTGTAAACCCCGACTCACCTGTAGACAAGTCTACACTGGAACAGAGACAGTGGTTGTGCAGGAGTCACAATGAGACCGACTTGGAATAAACAGCCGGGATAGGACCGCACCTGATCAGAGATAGAGAGGACGTCCTCAGTCCCCTTGCTGGTTTCTGGTTCTTCTTTTAGGAGGGCCGGATGTTTGTCCTGCCACCAGGTTCTAGCACATGCTATGCTTCTAGATGTTACATACATTTTTGCCTAAGCTGTCTTTGGTGATTTTTTATTCTGTGTTTAACTACAAAAGCGTCAATTAAGGCAACCTATTGTGAGAGATACACATCCTCTATTTTCTAATTGAGCCAACTATTCTGAAAGAGCCATAAATTTCGGAGAAGTAATATTAGGCTAGTTTATGAGACACATGCCCTTTTATTTGCGAAGGTCCCCCGAAGGACTAAAAAGATGGTCACAATATGTTTTCCCAGAAATTTCTTTTCTGAGTTTGAAATGTCAAAGGGATGTATTTTGTTTTTCAAAACACACTTCTGCATTTCATAAGCACTAGTAATTAGTGCTTATAAATTACTGCAGCACAGGCCTGCTCCAACAAGCGGGTGGGGCAGGGACAAGTCCCACTCTGCTTTTCCCACCTCCAGGGCCAAAATCCACTTTGAGAGTTGATGCTCTTGGCCTTTCTGTAAACTTTGACACTTGTTGTCAAAGTTGTTGTTGTTGTCATTCATTCAAGTCACTTATTCATATGGGCTGCCCTCGGTTGAACATGTTCATTTCATGCAGACAAATTATCTTTAAAAAAATTTTTTTTAACATTTATTTATTTTTGAGAGAGAGAGAGAGAGACGGAGCACAAGTGGGGGAGGGGCAGAGAGAGAGAGAGGGAAACACAGAATCCGAAGCAGGCTCCAGGCTCTGAGCCGTCAGCATAGAGCCCAACGCGGGGCCCAAACCCACAAACCGTGAGATCATGACCTGAGCCAAAGTCAAGTGCTCAACCGACTGAGCCACTCAGGTGCCCCTATCTTTTTTTTTTTTTTAATCTCAATGGCTTTCCTTTGCTGACTTCTTTTTTTTTTTTCTAATTTTTTTTTAATGTTTTTATTTATTTTTGAGACAGAGAGAAACAGAGCATGAAGGGGGGAGGGGCAGAGAGAGAAGGAGACACAGAATCGGAAGCAGGCTCCAGGCTCTGATCCATCAGCCCAGAGCCCGACGCGGGGCTCGAACTCACGGACTGTGAGATCGTGACCTGAGCTGAAGTCTGACGCTTAACCAACTGCACCACCCAGGCGCCCCGCTGACTTCTTAAACATAAGCTTCCTTAAGATTTATTTTCTTCTCTTTCTCTTATCTTTTTTTTTTTTTTTTTTTTTTGGTGTTGTTGTTTGTTGGGACATGTCCCATGAAGACATGTCCCACGTCTTCTGGGAACGTTCCCATGCCCATGAATTCGTACATGACTCACAGCGGCCTACTAACAGAAATCCAAGCTGTTTACCATGGCATTCGAGGCCCCCAGCCCTTCGGGATGGGGCTTTTCTACTTTCCAACCATATTTTCTACTCCACATACCCGCTGCCCCTTGTGCTGGGTACATGCCTGCCCTGCCTGGAGCCTGCCAGCCATTGTCACGTCACGTTTGGCTCATCCTCTCTCCTCTTTGTGGCTTGGTTTCCCTCCTCTTTGCCCATTGAAACACTCTGGGAAGCCTCCCCAAACCTTCAGTTGGATTTAACTGTCCTCGCTCTGGCCTTCCACAATACCATGCTTGCACTACCGTTAGAACATTTGTTTCCTTGTGCCTGGCATCAGACCTGCACAATCTCTTTTCTTTCTTTCTTTTAATGTTTATTTTTGAGAGAGAGAGAGAGAGAGAGAGAGAGAGAACACATACCCATAAGCGGGGGAGGGGCAGAGAGAGAGGGAGACAGAATCCGAAGCAGGCTCCAGGCTCTGAACTGTCAGCACAGAGCCCGTCGCGGGGCTTGAACCACGACCCGTGAGATCATGACCTGATGCTCAACCGACAGAGTCCCCCAGGCGCCCCAGGGCAGCACATTCTGGTTGCCTTCCTCACCTGATGGCTTGTTCTTTCTTCGGAAGGGCCACACTTCTTGTTTCTCTCCTCCACTCACCGAACGGTGTTTTGCAAGTTGTAAGTGTTCAGCGCTGGTGTGCACAGTCTGGGAGGCTGTTGAGTGCCTGGGGAAGAGAACCGGATCCTGACGGCACGTGACAGAGGACTGGAAACCGGCTCTATTCTGCACCCACGGGCACAGATTTACCTTGGGCGCATCCCCCAAACCCTCCCCAGTTTTAACTTACACGTCTGTGAGGTGATAGTAATAACGCTTGTGTCATCGTTTATTGGTGAGGATTAAATGAGGTAACAGAGGGTTTCGTATAGAGCCTGGCACATAAGCGATGCTCTATGTTAGCGTTTGTAGTAAATTAACCTAAATGGTTTGGGCATCATTGAAAACTAAATCCCAACGTATTTGTCCCCAAGGGAATTTGTAGAGAGAGAAAGGGCATTATTATTATTTTTTTTTTAAACCTTGTTGAGGGTTTTTGGGTGTTTATAGATTGGTTTTAAGCTGTTATGACTAGGGCTTTATTTTCCCAGCGTCTGTCTGAGATAATTCTTGTCCTGCTAGTTTCCTCCTAGCCACTCTCACAGAGATTCTTAAACTTTGATGAGCATGAGGAGGCCCCTGGAGGGCGTGCAGCCAGCACAGATGGCTGGGTCTCACTGCAGCATTTCTGACTCCGTAGGTCTGAGAAGTGAGGGATGAGAATTTACATTTCTGACAGGTTCCCAGGTGATGCTGATGCTCCAGGTCCACGGACCCCGCTTTGAGGACCACTGCACTGTGATGACTCAGCTCCCTAATCAAGGGTCTCATTTATAGACTTTTTCTCGGGTAGTCTTCTCTGGAAAACATGGATTATAATTTCATACAGAAGAAAGACTAGCAGAAAATAGACGACCCTTTGAAGTCTAGACTTGACTGAATGATTGTGTTGATAATTGGCAGGTTATTAACTTGCCAGTCTCTAAAATCTTTAAATTATTCAAGTTGGCCTCTGGAGTGGAAATATTTCAATGTTACATTAGACAAGTGCTGACGTGGGAATTCTCAGGTTACAGGTTACTCTATCTCGGTGGCCTTGATGCAGCAACGTTGGCCAGGCTAGCAACACCTAAGGGTGCATCTTCCTGCTTTGGTGTTAGCAGCCCCTGCTGGGATGTGGCCCTAGCTTGGTCGATGATGTTGGTCCTTCTGTCCTTCTGGCGGGGAGTAACTTCCTCTCCTGTCAGTCGCAGAGGCGGATTGGGAGGGGAGACGGAACATGAGCCCGGAGAGATGGAACGCACAGCCCTGCAGTCTATAAACAAGCCTCTCCTTCCAGCTGTGCTCTCTCTGGGATGGACACAGCAACCCAGAATGACAGAAGGTGCATGTCTTTGGGAACATGGGAGTTCTTAAATCTGAGATTACAATATTGTTATTTCTACAGGGTGTGTGTGTGTGTGTGCGTGAGTGTGTGTGTGTGTGTGTGTGTGTGTGTGTGTGTGTTCAGGCACAGGGAGCAGACATCAGCTGGTTTAATGATCACAACAACCCTCTGCAAGAATATTCGCTGGTACCCTCATCTTGTAGACAAGAACATTCTTGTTGCTTGAAGAGTTTCAGTAATGTTCCTGAATCTCACAGTTGGTAAGAATCAAAACCAGGTTACAAGCCCGGATTGAACCCTCACTCAACTGACAGGTGATGGAGTTAGAGAAGCAATAGTGTCTTTTCTCTCATTGCCTAGATAGCTAGTTGCTTCATTCATTCACTCATACACTGATTAAGCACATACCACACACAAATTATTATGTAATGTATTCTGAGGGGTAAGATGAGGTATGTCCCCAAAGATGTTAACCTTAATAGATTAGCCTAGTCTTTTTTTTCCTAAAAGAAAGTACTCATTTATTACTGAGGCAGCCTATTAATAGGAAGTATAAAAGCAAAAACAGTGAGTAAAACCAGTAAAAAAATAAACGGTAAAACCTGTTCAACTATTCAGAGTAGTGATTTTTTTCAGCTTGCTTTGGTAAGATCCTAGTGATGTTGAGGCTGCATAAATATTTGTGCTAGTACTTATTCAATCTCTTATAGACCATCTTGTTCCTCCAGTGTCTCCTCTTGGAGTTGTACCTGATTTTGTTGCCGAATTTCCATCAAATCAAATGAGAATGGATAAAGTTAGCAACTAATCATAACATGACAGAATGGAAATATTAGCCATCACATTATCTAATAAAAGAACAACTAATAGAATATGGGCAGCTAAGAGGCTGGAGTAATGGTAATTTTAGATTTTAATATGATCTAGTGCTCCCACCATCAATAAATTTTATTACAAAGATGACCCATCGTCATAATTCAGGAAGTTGAGTAAGAACAGTTGTTATCAGGTAAGGTGCTTTTGGGATGCAAATAATCTTAAGTCGGTTGACTTAAAGCAAAGACACTGGGTGTCAAAAGTCCCTGGAAATCCAAAGAAGGGGCATGACACAGCAGTGGTCCTGGAATCTTATCAGGTATCAATTTCCTTCATCTTCTCTGCTGTGCTGTCCTCAGGTTGGCCCTTGTCTGAAGGCTGTGTCCCAGCATGGCTTCAAGATGACCACAACTGTCCCAAGCATCACATCCAGACACAAGGTATGGTGGGAGGAGAGTCGCCGTCTTCCTTGGTGCTCTTTGAATGACTGAAGAAGACTTTTCCAAGAAGTATCCTCGGCAGACTTCCTTTCAGGGCTCATTTGGCCGCTGCTAAACCAATTCCTGGTATGGGATTGCCAGGTTTGCCTTGGATCCGTCACAATGTACCTGAGTCTCAGAGCAAAATGGGGCTTCTGCCAACATGGAGGAGGGAAGTGGCCATTGTAGGTAATAAATATGTCAGCCTAAATGTCAAGACGTTTAGACCAGCCTAAAGAGACACAGGCTAAGATGTGTCTGGAGAACAGTCCTGAGGGTAAGCCCCCTGTGGATTTCTCACTTTCAATGAAAATAGCAAGTGAAGTATATTGCTTTTCAATGGCTCATAAATCACTATGATAGACATTTACAATTGTCTGCATGCAGCTGTCAGCAGGCTATTAGCGATTCATTTGAATAGAGGGCCATCAATTTTCTGGGATCTATTTCTGCGCAAAGGAAAATAAAGACATGTTAATTAATGGGAACTATGGTCACATTTTCAGTAATTGTATTAGAAAACAATTTCTCCCAAGTGGAACTTCAATGTGGGAGGCCTGTAAGAACTCTGGGAGTTACATGTGATAACATGATTTAGGAGAAGGTGCAATGTTCCCAGGTTTGAACATTCTGTTTGGTAAAAAAGGACAGGCCCCTAGCTGGATGGCTTGTCATCACCTTGGCTTGGGCGCTGCCATGCCACCTGAGCTTGAGGCTCTGGGTTAGAATTGGCCCAAGAGAAAGACTCATGAGGTCTGGAAGGTGGAACACAGTAGGGGCTCATTTGGTGAGTTGCTAGGGGCAGACGAAGCAGGTTTCCAGACCTTTGCCCAAGTTCCACCTTCATGGTCACAGCAGCTATGCAGCTTTCTCCAGGGACCCCTGCTTTGTGGGTGTGGTGGGTTCCAGCTCTACCTTTACCTTTGGACACTTAGGCTAAGACTTTCCCTGTGGACTTCCCTGAACTTCAGTGGCTGCTTTCTGAGATCTTCTCTTCCAGCTCTTCCAACAGCCATGAAGCCCCGATTCTGTCTTAAATGCTTTGTGCTCAGAACGGCTACTGTTTTCCTCATCAAACGCTGACAGATCGAATTCTCCTGCCTTCCTCTTTCCAAATCCACCTCTCAACACACACACATGTACATACACACACACAGGCGCATAAACACACATCTTTAACAGCTTTGTTTTCTGACTTCACAAATATCTCACATATATGGCATCTCAAAGCATTCATACACATGAGGTAGGTTTAGTATGCCATTCACATATTTAGCAACATTCTTTTTTTCCTTTCCTAGAGTTTGGATATGTTTTTGCAATAAGGGCATTGCCTTTGTTATTTTTGAGAGTTCCATCGTATTCTGTCATACGGCTACAATGCAATTCGTTTAATAACCATTCCCATATTGATAAGCCCGTAGGCTGTTTCCAACATTTTGCCGCTATTCATAGCGCTGCAGTGAACATCCTTGTAAGGTTATCTCTGGTGCATGTCACATGTCTCTGTGGGTTAGACTCTAGGGGTGCAAATGGCCGCTGCAGAACGCATTCCCATTGGATCTCCGATTTGGTATCTATCGCAAAATGCCCTCCGAAAGCTGTGGCCATTTTTAATCCTGTTGACGTAGCCTGATTACTAATGCCTATTTCCTGCACAGAAAGCCAAGACAACGGGCCACGTACTGCTTCTCATAACTCTACAGTCTTTTCAAATTCGTATTTGGCATCACTTTGTCTCTTCAACCTTCAAGGTAGGTGTGAAACGAAGTGCCAAAGAGGTTGTGGAAAAAAAGTTTTTGAGGAATGTTATCCAGAGTGAAAATCCAGGTCTCTCAATGTGCAATCTTTAGGACTAAATCTGTCTTTTTAATTTGGCATGGCTCTCAGCCTGGGACTCTTTCAAGAAGGGATTTCAAAATAATTATTAGAAGCTTAATATTAGGCTGAACCACATCTAGACTCTATTTTTGAGAATTATAATGGTCCAATGTCGATCATTTTGTATGATTCATCCTAGTGCCAAAGTCCAGGAAACACTGTACACATCAGTTTAACATCTATTGATGGACTTATTGTATGCTTATATATAAGGCATTATGTACAAGGCAGTATGTCAAATTCCAAGACAATATTAGGGATGATGTAAGGATAACATTAAGGTTAAGGAATCCACAATAATGAGAGTGGAGAGCAGTTTCTTGAGTCTTTGTGGTTTGATATCTGAGTTCTTCTTTTCTTTCTCCCAGGATCACAACACTTTGAGGCAGACATTCAATCTGTCACTTCTTTTGTCCCAACTAAGAGGACGCCTTGCATATGGTAGGTGACACAAATAACTATTACAGAAAGTGGTTTTAAGCTTCTATTCTGATTGGAGACAGACAATATAAAAGTAAAAAGAGTAACATACCTGTCAGGAAGAGCCCCTCCTCGTCATAAGTATAATTTCCCCCGTAAGTGCCAAGAGTAGACAAGAGACATGTTGGTTCAGAGCAAAAGAGTTTATTTTTTTAAGTCTATTCATTTATTTTGAGAGAGAGAGAGAGAGAGAGAGAGAGAGAGGCAGCACAAGCAGAAGAGGAGCAGGGAGAGAAGAAGAGAGAGAGAGAGAGAGAGAGAGAGAAGAGAATCCCAGGCAGGCTCTGCTCTGTCAGCACGGAGCCCAATGTGGGGTTCAAACTCACAAACTGTGAGATCATGACCTGAGCTGAAGTCAAGAGTTCGACACATAACTGACTGAGCCACCCAGGTGCCCCAGAGCACAACAGTCTACTACCCACAGCACAGCAAATGGCAGAAGCATTAACACGCTTGTGCTAGTTCCCATTACCCCAGGGGCCGTGAGTTGAGACCATGCTGATGTTACATGTGCAACAGGCCACTCTGTGCCTGAATGAGGTGGGGCCAGGGGCTTAGCACCTTGCCAAGTGGGCAACCAACAGGCCTGTTCCCCTTCTCCGAGGGAGGGAGCACTTACATAGGGGTCGTGCCGTGGCTGCCTTGACCTACTTAGTTAATGCCTTTGAAGAAAATCAGACAAGTTGAAGATAGATAAATAGAAATGATGTAAACTGAGACACAAAAATTAAAAAAAAAACCAACACAACAGTACAGAGAATCCTGAGAGGCAGCATCAGTAGGTCCAGCGTGCATGTTATTGGAATCCCCAAAAGAGAAAACAGAGAGGAAAGGGCAGAAGAAATATTTGAAGTAGCAATTGCTGCAGATTTCCCAAAGTTAATGATAGATACGAAACTATGTAACCAAAACCTCTGAGAATACCAAGCAAAGTAAATAAAAAACAAAACAAAAAACCAACCAACCACAAAATAAAGAAAAAACCTATGGTCCTAGGCATATCATTTAAAATTTCTCTCTCTCTCTCTCTCTCTCTCTCTCTCTCTCTCTCTCTCTCACACACACACACACACACACACACACACACACACACGGGATAGAGAAGATTCTGAAAGCAGTCAGAGAAAGAAATGGGGAATAAATAGAATTACAGTAGACGTCTTGTCAGAAATTAAGTGAGCCAGAGACACCTTTAACAAGCTGAGAGAAAAAAAAGCTATCAACCCACAATTCTACATATACTGAAAATGTGTTCTAAAAATGAAGGAGAATAAAGACCTTTTCAGGCCAACAAAAAACTGAGAATACATGGTCAGCAGATTTACAATTCAAGAAATGTTAAAGGAAGTTCTTCAGACAAGAAGGAATATGATACCAGACCAAAACTTCTATCTACACAAAGAAAGAAAGAACACTGGAAATGAAGTACATGAAGGTAAAATGTTTTCTTCTTTCTAATTGCCCTAAAAGAAATTTAGCTGTGTTTGTAGAGCAAAACTAGTGGGAACATATGATGTGTTTATAGAATATATAAAAGCAGAATGCATGCCCACAGTAGCACAAAGGAGGGTACGGGAGGGGTTGGGAATACACTGTTGTAAAGTCTTTATGTTACATGGGAAGTGGTGTAATATTTGAAGGTAGACTCTGATTAATTAAAGATGCACGTTGCAAACACTAAGGCAGCCACTACATTTTTAAAAACCAGGTATGTTCTTTCATCTTGACCACCAACTTGCTGTGCAGACAGGGGAAGACCCAGAAACTTCTGAGCCATGTGAGCCATAGCCACGGATGTGGGAGGCCAGGTAATGCTGGAGGCAGAGCGTCACCATAGGACCGATTTCGACAAATATCGCCCAGGGAAGGTTGGTGTCAGGGGTTACCACTTAAACAGGACCCCGAACTTCTGCCCGACTGTCAACCTTGATAATCTGCCGACGTTGGTCAGCAAGCAAATATGGGTAAACACTGCCAAAGCAAGGCTGTGATGCTCCCATCGTTGGTGTGGCGCATCCAGACTGCTACAAAGTTCTGGGGAAGGAAAAGTTCCCAAGGCAGCTTGTCAGGGTGAAGGCCAAATTCTTCAGCAAAAGAACTGAAGATGAGGGATGTGTGTTTGGGGTGGAGGGCTGTGACCTGGTGGCTTGAAACCACATGGGAGGAGGTTCACTAAATGCTTTACAAGAAAACCAAAAACAAGTGTAAATAATAACTCAACAGTGGAAATAAAATGGGTGATTGAAAAGTTCAATTAACCGAAGAGACATCAGGAAAAGAGGGCAAAAGGGACAAATAGAAAACAAGTAGAAACATGACAGATTTTACTTCAAACTTATCAGTGGTCATATTGAATGTAAATGGTCGAAACACACCAATGAAAAGACTGTGAATACTAGATTGGATGAAAAAATGAGACTGAACTTTATGCGATCTACAAGAAACCCACTTGAAATACAAAGGTGTGATAGGTTGAAAGCAGAAGGTTGAAAATGTATGCGGTGCAAACATTAATCTAAAGAAGGCTGGAGCAACTCTGTTAATATCAAAATAGACTTTGAAACAGGACGTATTATCAGGGGTAAGGAGGGACAAGACTTGATGAAGGGGTCAGTTCTCCCAGAATATATAGGAATCTTACAGGTGTATGCACTGAACGAGAGAGCTTCTAAACACGAAACGAAAACTGATAGAAAGGAAAGGAAAAGTGGGCAAATCCCCCATATGGTTGGGGACGACAACACTGCTCTCTCAGTAACCAAGAGAGCAAGTAGGAAAAAAATCAGTAGAAATAAAGAAGACATAAGCAACACCATAAATTAACTTGACCCGGTTGACATTTATGGAACACACACATTTATAGACCCCTACAGCAGAACACATATTTTTTTTCAAGTGCCACATGGAATGTTTACGAGATCAGCCACATTCTGGGCCCTAAAACAAATCTTAATACATTTAAGAGAAAATTCTCTAACAGTTAGAAATTAAATATCATACTTATAAAAGACTTAAGAGTCAAAGAAGCCTCAAAAGAAATTTTAAATGTTTTGAATAGAAAGGAAACGAAAGGTGGTATATCATTTTCATGCTGTAGCTCACGCAGTGCTCATGGGACATTTGCAGCATGAAAGACTTATATTAGAGAAGAAGAAAGGTCTTGAATTGGTAATAAAACCTTCCACATCAAGAAACCAGAAAGAAGAAAAGCAAGGTAAAGTCCAAACCAAGCAGAAATAAGAAACTGGTAAAGACAGAGACTAAAAATGACATTAAAAGCAGAAAAACAATGGAGAGAACAACAGAAATTGAAAGCTTTGAAAGAATAAGTGGCATTGATACAGAGGTGCAGACAAAACGGAAGATCCCCAAATCGGCAATGGAGTAAGGCTCGTCACTACGGGCGCTAAAAGGTAATGACACTGTATGAACAATCCACCATGTCCATAAATACAACAGTGCCACAACATGAACAATCATTGTCAAGTAGGCATAGAAATACACTAATCTGGTCTTCAAGTGTATCCTTGTGGTCCATTTAGTGTACAGACCACAACCTTCTCTGCTAGTTCAAGATGAAGATAATGAAGGCTGTGGTAGTTTCTTGAGACAGGGGCTTTGATTAGAATCTTTCAGCTTGCTCACTAACCATCCCTCCCTAGAGCATGTATGCCTGATTAGAGTATTAATCCACATACACCCTCTACCAATGCACATATATACGATTGTTCAGATTGAAGGCATTATTTTTTCAAAAAATTTTTTAATGTTTATTTCTCAGAGAAAGAGAGAGAAAGAGAGAGAGAGAGAGAGAGAGAGAGAGAGAGACAGAGAGAGAGACAGAGAGAGACAGAGCATGAGTGGGGGAGGGGCAGAGAGAGGGAGACACAGAATCCGAAGCAGGCTCCAGGCTCTGAGCTGTCAGCACAGAGCCTGACTCGGGGCTCGAACTCCTGAGCTGCAAGATCATGGCCTGAGCTGAAGTCGGGATGCTCAACTGACTGAGCTACCCAGGCGCCCCAGATTGAAGGCTTTAAAGTGTCATCATGGTATGTCTGAGAATGCCTCTCTTGGACATGGTGCTACAGAGAGCACATGTGGCCAAGGAGCTGGTTGACGTCCCCCAGTGCCTCCTCTGAGGCCACACCTTCCTCCGGTGGCTCATCGCCATGACTGAGTGCCTTGAGGATATTGAAGCAGATCTGGTCCTGACAGACATGGGGCTCTTTTATTGGCTGATGTTAGCTCAAGGACTCCCCAACAATCTTCTGCAAATGTCCTGCAGAGTAGTCTAGGACCCTCGCACCCCATCTTCTCTCCCTGGCTCCTTCAGGTGAGGGCAAGCTCTGTGTTGTGGTCTGATGGCTCTTCCAGCCTTTACCACCTCCCTCCCTACTTCTTTTTCACACAGGCATGTTCCCTAATAAAAGCCTTGCCTATTTCAGCCTGCCTTGATCCCTGCTTTTCAGAATATTCTAACGCAATGTTACAGACTGGAACTCTTTATACAAGAGTTTATACAAGAGTTGTCTGAACTTGGTCATGATTTCCAAGGGGCATGCAGAAAAGAGTTTCCCAAAGGTGTTTCTTTAAGGGGATCATTATTTCAATTACAAAGCAGATTCAGTGAAATGGTCAGACAGTGACAGAAGTGTGAATGGAGGTTGTCCTCGCCCCCGTATGCCAAGTTCATGTCATGTCGCCGCAGAATTACATGGCCAGCCCTAGGACCCGGGGGTGTTTGGAGTGGATGCATGGCATGTGAAGGGGGTGAGTAGCAAATCCATTCAGAAAAGCAGGAGAAGAGTTTGAAAAGTGCCCTTGATGGGTGGCGGTGGCAGCAGAGGTGGCGTCCAAGAACCTCTGTCCACCAGCAGCGAGGTTGTGCTGTGCTTCTTCACATCCGTTCTCTGCCCTGGCCTGTCCACACTGCTCCCCCTGGGCTCCCTCAGCCTCTGACTTCAGTTGGGCACACAGGATCACGGTGGGTGGGGTGGGGTGTGTGTGGCATTTATCTCTCCTGCTCCTTCTTGCCTCCCCAAGGTTCAGTTCCTCTTAATGGCTCATGGTGCCCCCCTGCAGATAGCTCTCTCCCTCTCCAATAGCTGCCCCTTGCAGGCTCAGGGGAGGTGACAGCTTCTTCTTACTGTTCCTACCCTGTGGGGGCTCCACCCTCTCTTCCTAGTTCTCTCGTCACCCAGCTCTCACCTCTGCAAATATTGCTTAAATCCCCCTCGCTTAAATCCCTTGAATGTCCCACCTGTTTCCCGCTGGTCCTGGACCAGTGCAGACGTTAAGAAGGTTGATGGAATGAGAGTTGCAAAATACCACGGCCTGGGGAGCACTGCGTGGGCGGGGAATTGCTTTGCTATCTTTCTACCAAATCACATTTCACAGACTGTTTCATATACAATCTGTGAGGTGGCGCCAGGAATTCACGGAAAACCTGCCGCTCTGACAGGGCGTCACAAAGCTAGAGGGCATTACAAAGCCTAATTTACTCCAGACCCCGTGCTGTCTTGTTCACATCGCACTGCTTTAGAATTCTTGTCAATAGAAATAAAGGGCTTAATTCTTTATTTCTCTCCAGTAATGACATTTAACTGATATTTCACTTACTTCAAGCTTGCTTTTAAGGCGTTTGGCTTCAACTGCTGGCTTCCTATAATTTTTCTTTTATCCTGTTTAAAAAATGTTTCCTGTGGTCCCATTATTCCTTGCAGGGTTCCATTTGATCTAATATGCAGAGTATTCTTACTAACACAGCATCAAAATATTTGTACCAGCAATGTCCTGTGCCAGGTGACTTCTCCGTAAGAAATACTGCCTTTGTTGATTTTCCTGTAAAGGGCAGATCTGTTTGCAGCTGACTCTGTTCGTGGGAACTGCACCATTTCCCCAGATGAACACTTCAAAGAAAAGGAAATGCAAAGGAAATTAATTAATACCTGTACCAGATTAATGATCCCAGCACTGTTTGTAAACCAAATAAATCATTTAGTCACTTTAAAAGAGCCTTTAAGGGGCACTTGGGTGGCTCAGTGGGTTAAGCATCTGACTCTTGATTTTGGCCCAGGTCATAATCTCAAGGTTGTGGGATCAAGCCCCACATTGGGCTCCTCACTGAGTGTGGAATCTGCTTGAAATTCTCTCTCTCCTCTCTCTCTCTCTTCTCTCTCTCTGCTCTCTCTCTCTCAAAATAAATAAACTTAAAAAAAAGAGCCTTTAATAACTGATTACTTATTTCTTCCTGTAACTTCCATCAATCAAACCATTAAAATGCAAAGAAATTGAAGTTTACTCTTCAACTGGAAATCTATAATTTAGTCATCAACAGGTAATTCTTGGTAGTGGCAACATGATTATAATGTGTATCCATTTGCTTGGTTAACCAGTAAGCCATCCTGTAATCCTAACGCGTTTTTAAGGGCAAAGCAATTCATCTTAAAATTGGTTGCTAGTGCAACATTTCAGCAAATTCTTAATGACACCTGTAATTAGAGACTGGGGGGAAATTGTCTTAATCCTTAAAGCTTTAGGTAGTGAAGCAGGCACTTTCATTTCAAAGGCCTTTTCCAGTTTTCCTTGGAAAAGACTGTCAACGCAGCTGCGCTTTTGAATGGGTGTTCTGCGCTCTGCTATGGGATGTACGAGTCTTTTGGACTCTGTGGCGTCTTGAGTTTCTTTTGCTACTCTGGTTCAGTCCCCGTGGAAAAACCCCATGCTTGGTATCAGTTGACAATGGCCAAGTCTTGGGGAAAGTTTTGTTTTCAAAACCCTCCAGGGTGGTTGATAAAGGACAGTGGTGATTTTGCCCTCCGGAGGACATTTGGCAACGTCTAGAGACATTTTTGGTAAGCATGACTCAGAAGGGGTGCCAGTGGCATTTGTGAGCAGACACCAGAGCCATTGCTAAATACTCTACAGAGTGCAGGCTAGCTCCCACCACAAAGAATCTTCTGGTCCTGAGAGAAGCAACTGAGAACGATGGAGGGCTCTCTGCCTTTCTTTTCTTTTTTTTTTTTTTTTAAATTTTTTTAACGTTTATTTATTTTTGAGACAGAGAGAGACAGAGCACGAATGGGGGAGGGTCAGAGAGAGAGGGAGACACAGAATCGGAAGCAGGCTCCAGGCTCTGAGCTGTCAGCACAGAGCCCGACGCGGGGCTCGAACTCACGGACCGTGAGATCATGACCTGAGCCGAAGTTGGACGCTTAACCGACCAAGCCACCCAGGCGCCCCCTCTCTGCCTTTCTTGAAGACTGCAAGGGCCTCTCCG
Organism: Panthera leo; assembly: GCF_018350215.1. NCBI lineage: Eukaryota > Metazoa > Chordata > Mammalia > Carnivora > Felidae > Panthera > Panthera leo. The sequence goes on along the minus strand of NC_056681.1, from coordinate 54,150,164 downwards.
ATCAACTCTGACGCAGCCATCCGAGGAAATGTCAGCAGCCAGACCTCAAGCTGGCACATGGAAACATCAGGTCTCACCAGCCTCTCCACTTCTGTCCTCCAGCAGGACAGACTGGGAGGTCCTCACTGATCTGGATCCCAGTCTCAGGAAAACTCAATGGTTTATCAGGTCAGGAAGATACACGCTTTAGGCTTTTTTTCTTTTAACATGTTCTGAAAGGTCAAAAGAGATATATTTTAAGCTTGACTAAAGTCAAGGAAATATTTCCTTTGGTTTCTAAAAATTTTCCTTTCCTTCTTTTCTTCCTTTTTATCCCCCCCAAAAACTGCTTATTGACCTTCAGTGACTGCCATTGTCCATTGTGTTACAGATACAAAGAAGGCAGGCTGAATGGTGGGAATTTTTTTTTTTTTCCAAATAGGGAAATCCTTATCCCAAGATAACCCTCCACAGGCATTTAAAAATGTTTTTGACCACTGAACACATTGAAGTCATATAAAAACCCTGTGCTGTACCATGAGCTTGCGCTTCTCATTTTCGCAAAAGTCTCCTTTTGTTTGGGAGGAGGTGGCGGTGAAGGGCGGGTTCCAGCCGGGGTGGAGGGGGGGTGGGCGGGACAGCCAGTTTGGACCCCACAGCCGGAACTGAGCTGGGTCTCTCCACTGACTTGCAACACCCTTGGCCGCAGAACACGGCATGAAAGCTATGAAAATCGATAAAAAATCATTTGCAAAGCACTTCGTGCTCCTTGGAGGAAGGGTCTTGGGGATGGAAGCCGTATCATTATTCACATTAGACCCGGCGCAGTCATAAAACGGAGAGGAACCCTCTGAGTGGAGTGCTTTGTGATGACTTCATCTTTTTCCGAGCTAATAGCTATTAGTACAGCTAATACAGCTCCATATGGACAGCTTGTCACATAGCTCATATTATTGGCCTGATGGTTTTGTGTGAGTCTCTCTTTTTCAAGCTCTAGCAGAAAAGACGGGCAAATGAATTTTGAAAAGGCACAGCCTGAGCCCTCAATCAAGGCGTAATAACATTTTCAACTTGATATACTTCACTCAGTTTTAAGGATTTGTTTCATTGGTACTATTTTCACACAGATGCCACTGTAAAATATTTTGGAGTGCAAAGATAAATATACACTCGGAAGAGTAGAATTTGCACCTCCTTTAACACCTCATCTTATTTGCCCCTTAGCATATCAGTTAAGAATCTATCAAACACCTTCTTTTTTATGGAAGAGCTCAAAACAGACTATAAGATGCAAAACACACTTTAAATCCAACAAAAACAAGTAGATGCAGATCAGAGATAAGAGAAAATAGATAAGTACTTACCATATGGAGAAATTAAAAAAAATTTTTTTAACGTTTATTCATTTTTGAAAGACAGAGAGAGACAGAGCACAAGCAGGGGTGGGGTGGAGAGAGAGAGGAGGGACACAGAATCTGAAGCAGGCTCCAGGCTCTGAGCTGTCAGCACAGAGCCCAACTCGGGGCTCCAACTCATGAACCACGAGATCATGACCTGAGCCGAAGTCGGACGCTCAACCGACTGAGCCACCCAGGCGTCCCAATGGAGAAATTTTTATAGCAAGTGATACCTTTGTTTGGAATGTACCCATTGTGTTAGTAGGATTCTCCACTGACTACAAAGATTTCAATACGGACAGAAAAGATACAGTGCGGATTGCCTCCTAAGGATACTGGGGCCTTGGTCAAAAATAGGAACCACACAACAGCAACAGCAAACACCTTGTGGCCTCTAACAGGTGGGAAGCTGTCTGTGCTTGGGCGGTCGGGCTACCACAGATGATGTTCTACGTGGGCTCCTGCTAGGGCCACAGGTCTTGGAGGGACCTCTGCAGGGCTGCTTAAAAGCAAGGCTTAACACAAGCCTTAACATGAGCCAAGAAAGTTGGAGGAAAACATCATCTTCCTCAAAAAACCATAGGCATTCATCACACTGTCAGGAAAGGCCATGGGCAAATTTACCAATCAATCAGTGTTGTTAAGATCCGGGTGAAGATTCCTTCAAAACTAGAGGGTTAGATAATTAGAGGAATAAAAAATCATTTGACACAATTCTTTCTCTCTTTCTTTTTCCCTTCCCTCTCTCTCCTCCTTCCTTCCTTCCTTCCTTCCTTCCTTCCTTCCTTCCTTTCTTCTTGCCTTCCTGCTTTCCTGCCTTCCTGCCTTCCTTCCATTAAGGAACCTATTGTATGTCAGGCCCACTGATCTTCCATCACTGAATTAAGCATCTCTTACTTTTACATACAAAGTGACCTGAAAATTAACACAAGTTGACCTCCACAGTCATCATCAGTGAGCTGAATTCTGAATTTGCCATTGGGTCACTGTGTGTCTCTGGGCAAATTCTTTAACATTCCCAAGTCCTATTAATTTTTCATCTTCCTTACAATATTGTTAGGCTTAGAGGTCATGGATTTTAATAAGACTAAGAGGGGGCCTGGACTATATGGGAACTTACAAAGTGCTAGCTCTCATTGGAACAGAGCGGTCCCCAATGTACTTGAAAAAAAAATCAAACTCCTTTTAAGTGTCTAACACATCGGGGACTCCAGGAATGACCCAGGGCCAGGGAAGAAAGTTATGAGTGTATACCACAGAATGTTTTTGAGAAGGTTGACCACCAAGCTCACGGACATTTCATTGTTTGCTAAACTGAATCTTAGTGCTTATCTAGAGGAGGTAAAGAGAACAGCAGGGCTGTAAGCACCCCCAAGAGGCATTATAAACCTAGTTAATGCTACAGATCACGAACACCAGATTCTCTGATTCAATTTATGTGCAAAAAGAAGCACCAAGGGTAGAGGTCTAATTCTTCCTCACAGCACCTCCTATGTGCTATCGCGTTTCCTCTCCTGGTGCTCACTTGACTTAGGCATCACCTTCGTGCTTAGCAGAGGTTGAGAGGAAATTCGGGTCCGTTCTCCAGGATACAGAGCAGGGCAGAGGCTAGACTGGTCCCTATTTGTAAGCACTCCTCAGGCCATTAATAATTGAGGCAGATAAAGAGCTTTGTTAGTATCAGCAAGTGCCTCACTTTGTCTGATTGCTTTTCCCACCAGAGAGAATTGATAGTGTCTCAGTCTAGATTGTTCCTTAGCTTACAATCCAGATCTGCTGCTATGACTTCCATGTGGTCAATCCCACTAGTCTCTTTTCAATTTCACACAGTAGAGAGAAGTAGGTGTCCACCAGGTCTGCAACGTGGGAGCCCGAACCCGCACTACTTATTTCTCACCTGCTGCCCACGTAGTTTCCATTTCGTTCTGGGCATTTGAAAGCTATTGCAGGGAAGACTTCCAGGCTGAGGTGGAAGCTGGAGAAAGTGCAATCATGGGATCTTCCTCCTTGCGTACTTGCACCTGATGGAATTTTAAAAAGTAAAGGAACAAAATCTAGCAACCGGAAATAACTGGCTGCAATCAAACCAAGAAAGGAAACAAAACAAAGCAAAACAAAACAAAGCAAAACAACCCCAAACACAGCCTAGCGTCATGAGAGCCAAAGAAAGAGAGTGAAGGAAGTAAAGAATCTGCCGTAAAAAGCAGCGCGGGGTATTTCCTGACCCACGTATGCATTGCCATGCTTCACTGCTTCTCAACATATGTGATCTTATCTCTGTTCTCTCAATTTCCCTCACTCATGTCAGACTATTCTAACAGACATCCTATCTGGGCATCTTATTATTTCATTTCCAAATACGTCAGAATGTCTCTCTAATACACGGGGACTCATTTATTTGTGGTGTAACCTCCATGCTGTTATCACACCATAAAGCAACGAATTCCTGTCACCTAATGTCCACAGTCCAAATTTCCCTGATTATCCCTTAAGTGTCATTTTACAATTAGATTTCCTGAACCACGATCCAAAGGAAATCCACACCTTTCTTGCATATTTCTTATTTGTTCCTTGCCATTCATTTGGTGAAGAAAGCGGGTCTTCAGTCATCTCATTTTTGGTAGGTAAGTCTGGACGATGATGGATATAGAGTGGACTCTTTCATAACTTTAATTTTCTGAAGTTTTTGTCTTATTGCTTATGGCCAATTCCTCAATCCACGATGCTTTCCTTGGCTTGGAGCTGTCTTCGACCTGGTATTGGAATGTGCTGGGTTCCATCCTGCCATGCCTGCAACTTCCCTGTCTCCCTCTTTTTATTTATTTTTTCTTTTTATTTATTTATTTTGAGAGAGAGAGAAAGTGAGAGCGTGAGTGGGGGAGGAGCAGAGAGAGAGGGAGAGAGAGAATCCCAAGCAGTCTCTGCAATGCCAGCACAGAGCCAGACATGGGGCTCAAACTCACGAGCTATGAGATCATGACCTGAGCTGAGGCCAAGAGTCAGACACCCAACTGACTGAGCCACCCAGGCGCCCCTCGCCTGTCTCCCTTTTATCCCCTGGGAACTTATTTTATAGGTCTCTGCTCAAGGAGAGCATCCATAGAGAATCCTTCCCAGGCTCCCTTGACTAGATATACATTCCCCCTAGTATATATCCTCAATGAACCATGTACCTTCACTCTATATTGTTTATCAGATTATCATGTTACTTTTATTTATTTTTGCAAGTCATTTAATGCTTGTTTCCCCTACTACTATACTCATGCTGTGGGAGAATGGGGACAGTGTCTTCTCTCTGTTTTTGTGTTCCAAGTACTCAGCACCAAGCCTGACACACGGTAAATGCTCAAGGAGTATTTGTGGAATGAAGAAAAAAGCTGCTTGTGGGCTTTAAGACGTATCTATACAGTCCAATAAATATAAGATAGGAAGCTAAGCAATTTGCCACCACCTCTGTGGGTCCCTCCACATTTAGGTTTTTGCATTTAAATTACTGGTGCAACATTGTTTTGGGATTACATTTTGAACCATAATTACTGCCCCATTGTAACTGGAATCTTTCTGAGTGGGTTCAGTGCTCACCACATGTCCTTCTAGCCAACCTATCTCTACTTCTCTCTTATTTCCTGGTTTTAGTCCTCAAGGTGGCTCTTCAGGGATGGCTCGTGGGTCCTGTGGTCCATGACACATATGAAAATGCCTGAATGCTATCTTCAGAGTTGAATGACAGTATGGCCTGGGAAATGATTAGGTTACATGTGTCAGACAATTGGAAATAATAGATAATTTCACATTTTGCTTTATATCATAAAATGAAGTAACATATTTCAGTCACTTCCAGTATGCTTTATAATTCAAAGTAATTCTTTTTTGTTTTTAATTTCAAAGTATTTCTAATTTCACAGTTCTTTACATGAAAACAAGGATGGGTAATCTCTTACCATGAACTCAAGAAACCATCGAGTTAAACATTTTTTATAGGTGTTCCATGGCAATCATTTTTGACTGATATACAGATAAATAAAGAAAATTGTAAGGGGAGGATTGAAAAATTATGTTATTTGACCCAGATATTCCAATCCTACTTTTGTTCCCTAGAGAAATGTTCACACCCATGCTCAAAAAACTATATCAAAGAATGTTTCAACTTTGTTTATAAAAGCTTGAAATGTGGAAATGACCTAAATATCTATCGGCAGGAGAATAGATAAATAATTATGGTTCATTCGCATCATGTTATACTATAAATCAGCAAAAATAATGAGCCAGAGCTTGACAAAGAAAATCATGATAAATTTCAATTTCATGTTGAACTAAAAAGAGAAAGTTGCAGAAGAATACACGGAATATATCACTTATGTCAAAGCTTAAAAGCAGGCGGAAGAACACTGTACATTTGGGGAGCCTGGGTGGCTCAGTTGGTCGAGTGTCTGACTCTTGATTTTGGCTCAGGTCATGATCATATAATCACGGGATTGAACCCCGCATCGGGCTCAGTGCCAAGTGCCTCCCCTGCTTATGCTCTCTCTCTCTAATTAAAAAAAAAATAGAAAAAAAGAATATTATACATTTATATGGACACAGAACTGTACTTATGGGGTAAATACATGCATTTACACCTGCCAAGTTCCAGAGAGCTGGGTGTGGGAGCATGGGGAGGGTTTGGGGGGAGAGAGAACAGTCAGGAAGAGGTGGGGGAAGGGGGTTCCACTGTATATTCACTGTTGTATGTCTTAAGATCACTGATGAATGTTTATTCTATTCATCTTTAAAGTTTATGCAACTTGTTGAAGTATTTAACAGGACTAAAGAAAGCTATGTTGTTGAGTAAAATTTAACCTCTGATGATTGAAATCCATCTCATTATTTTTTTACTGACACACACACCAGCTCAGCAGTTCATAGAACCTGTTCTACACCCATAGTTATTTTCTTGTTTCCTTCTTCCTTTCTTCTAATTCTTTTCATGACTCTTTCATACTTCTTTCAAATTGATGATGCGTCTAAAAATTTAGATGTATATCCTATCTCTATTTGTCTATCTATCCATCTATCTATCTATCTCTCTCTGTCCATCCATCCATCCATTCATCCCTCATCTATCTAGATGTATATTTATATCAAACATTAAAAAACAAAAAGTAAATTTGAAAGACCTTATTGGCTTTATTCAATGATTCATGAACCAGGCAGCATCTCACCCAGCAGGTAGAAAGGAACTCTGAAGAATGGTACAAATGGAAAACTTTTATAGGCAGAAGGGAGTAGGAACAAGGAAGTTGTACCGGGCAAAGAAGTGGGCTGGTTGAAACAAGGCTATTTTCCTTTAGGGAATAGCAGGTGTCCATCAGGCAGGTTACCTAGTTAGTACCGGTGAGGTGATTCCTGAGTGAGTAATTTTAAGATTCCATTTCTGGGAAGACTGAAACTAAGTCTCAGTTTGATGGCATGGGGCTTAGCATAAGTGACTCCATTTGTGGCCAGTTGTCTTGTTTTTGACTTAAATCCCTCTAGTTGATGGAACCAGTTCTAAAATGCTTTACACTTTGAATTTGGGAAACGCTTCCCCAAAAAGGAGGAAAGGAGAAGCAAAATCCCACCAAACTTCTGGAAAATCTTGATAGTAATTACACTGGGTTTCTCGAGCCCTCTGAATTTTGTTCTGAGCAGAAGATGCCAGACATCCTGTGATCTTTTTCAGGTTGCTGGAGCTAAGTCACTGGCTATTATCTCTTATGTTATTTGTCACTTGCTGATTTTCTTGAAAGAGCTTAACTTTTGCGGTTTTGTTTTAGCCTTACTCAGGGCTTCCATCCCACAACTGCTGAGAACCTGTTCGTCTATCTTATATCTCTCCCATTATTTGGAGTAAGATAGAAGTCAGACTGCTGGGGGGCAGGCGGGGGAGGTGCTAGGGGGAATGGGGGAAAATTAAATCTTGAACAATTCGTGGCTTTTTTTTTCAGAGTTCCCTGCGGGGTAGCATCTAAGTGTTTAATCTTGCTGTCTCTTTGAGGCATTATTAAAGCCAATTATCTGGGGGAGTGGATTGTTACACTGTTGCTATTTTGAGAAGAGTGAACAAAATGTTTAGCTTTTTTCTGTATTCATACAACGGACACGGGCAGGGTGATTTGGTGACTTAGCTGCTTAGGATATTTTGCACAGGCTTTGGAGATAAGCAGGCTAGGCTGTTGCTGTGGCCAGATCCAAAGCAAGAAATATCAGATAGTGGCCTTTAATTCTGAATGTCCCCAAATACTTTTCCCTAGGGCATATGAATATGCATATCAGAAGTCTATACAGAGACATAATCCATACTGGGGAAGAAAGGAGCTGGAGATGGCCCGAGGTTTCCCCAAGATCAAGAAGACCTTCCCCCCTACTTCCAGCAACACCTTTATCTCTTCAACTTGGGTGAGTGCCACTGAAGCCATTGTGGAGCCAGTCACTGAACTGTAGATTAGAGGACACTCATGGGTTTACCAGGGCACCAGTGTCTTTCTTGTCTTCAAGAGGGCAGGCATGGAACCTGAACTTTCTTCATGTCCGTCTTAAAACGAAGACAGTATTTGCTCAATAGATATTGATTAATGGACCAAGGCTCTAATTCTTGATACTGTATCATGAAGCCACAATCATTAAAAAAGTTTGATTTTGTCGAACCAATATTACTAAATTAGTAAAATACTAAAATGGTATAGAGGGTCCTGAAGGAGCCCCAAATACTTAAGGGAATTAATATAGGATAGTTTCAAAGCAGTTTGGAAGAGATCGATTATTTAATAAATGGTTGGGACAGCTGAAATAAAGTTATAACTCGACATTAAGTCCATTCCAAATGACTTAGAAATTTAAATGTAAAAACGTAGGGGTGCCTGGGTGGTCAGTCAGTTAAGCGTCTGACTCGATTTCATCTCAGGTCATGATAGCACGGTTTGTGGGTTTCAGCCCCATGTTAGACTCTGCACTGACAGCATGGAGCCTGCTTGGGATTCTCTCTCTCCCTCTCTCTCTCTCTCTCTCTGTCCCTCCCCTACTCTCTCTTTCTGAAAATAAACTTTAAAAAATGTAAAATAATTTGGGGCGCTTGGGTGGCTCAGTCGGTTAGGCATCCGACTTCGGCTCAGGTCGTGATCTCGCAGTCAGTGAGTTCGAGCCCTGCGTCAGGCTCTGTGTTGACAGCTTGGAGCCTATTTCAGATTCTGTGTCTCCCTCTCTCTCTGACCATCCCCCATTCATGCTCTGTCTCTCTCTGTCTCAAAAATAAATAAAAACTTAAAAAAAATAAAAAATGTAAAATAATTTAAATGTAAACACTTAAGTGGGAGATTTTTTCAAAATGAATATTAAGAGGTGGAAAGGTGCTCGCTTTGGCAGCACATATACTAAAATTGGAATGATCCAGAGAAAACTAGCATGGATTCTGTGCAAGGATGATGCACAAATTTGTGAAGCATTCTTTATTAAAAAAAGGGAGGGAGGCTGTGGAAGGTCCTTCTAAGTAATACTTAAAACCCAGAAGCCATAAATAAAAAACACTAATGCACATGACTACATTAAAAACATTTCTACACAGCAGAAAGCATAAAAAGGAAAATTAGAAACCACAACCTGAAGAAATACTTTCAGTGTATAAGAGAAGGGCCTCATCATTCAATCGAAATCATTACTGACCAGTAAGACAAAGGTCTTAGAAAATGTGCAAAAGACCCAGATAAGGAATTTATTAAAAAAAAAAAAAACCAACAAAACAAACCCAAAAAAACAAAACAAAAAAAGTGGTTCCACCACATAAAAGGATGCCCAATCTCATTGAAAATGAAAGAAATAGAAGTTAAAATCATGAACACCATTTTTCACCTATCAGATATATCAGATGGTCTTGCAAAATCAGTAAGTGAGAAAATACACACAGGCTGGAAAAAGGCAGTCCCATACATCATTGGTGGGAGTATAAACCTCTCTATCTTTAGAAGGTACACATACTTTTTTTCCTTAAGTTTTTCTAAAAAAAATTTAAAGTTTATTTATTTATTTTGAGAGAGACAGAGACAATGTGAGTTGGGGAGGGGCAGAAAGGGAGAGAGAGAATCCCAAACAGGCTCCACACTGTCAGCACAGAGACTGATGCAGAGCTCAAACCCCGGTACCCATGAGATCATGACCTGAGGTGAAACCAAGAGTCAGACACTTAACCGACTGAGCCAACTAGGCATCCCTCAAAAGTACACATACTTTCATAACTTATACTTCAACCCCTAGGAATTGATTCTACTGATAGTCATGCACACAGGTGCATAATGAAACAAATTAAAATACTTATTGTGCCACTGTTTGTAGTAACCTAATGCTAGACAAAATCTAAATGTTAAATAGGGGGCTGGTTAACTAGATTACAAAATAAGTTGATAATGGAATTAATAATATAACTATTGCAAATCATGTAGATCTATGTAGACCAACATGAAATTATCCTCTACATATACTATTTAGTTGTAAAAAATGCACAGAAGAGTGTACTCCTATTTGTGGTATTTCAAATAACTGAGCAAATGATCAAATACTCTAAAAACGAAATTGAGAAAGTGGGTACCACAACACATACAAAATATAATTTATACTTGAAACAGACAAGAACTAAACATATAATAATAATACCACATGGTGCTTATAGTGTACTCATAAGCATTTTAAGAAAACATAAACAATAATAGTTTTTATAAACTTGGATTAAGGAAGACCTTCCTAAGCAACTACAAAATCCAGTGATCCTAAAGTTAAATGAAGGGAGTTAATGGGAGAAAATTTTGCAATGTACAAAAGAGACACATGAATATATTTAGATATGTAAAGAACTCTTACAATCACTAAGAAAAAAGGTAAATGACCAAACAGAATAGGGTTTGCAAAACCAAGTGTCTACCAAGATTAGACAAGTCATTGGAAGAGGTCAGTGGCCTGTTTCGAGAGAAGAGGGACATGGGATCAGGGACACCACCTGTTCCACAAGAGGAAGAAGGCTTTCTTCTGTTCTAGTCATTTATTGCCAAAGGAGGCCCAGTACTGTAGAGCCTTCAAACACTCAGGAGAAGCCAGAAATGTGGATTTAAAACATGTTAAGTATTCCCATTTCTAAATGTTGGCAACTAATTTGACAAGAACTATAAAATGCTGTGTAGAATGACCAAAATACGTGTCTTCAAATTTTGTTATAGAAAAATAAGCAGGGATGGCTGGGTGGCTCAGTCGGTTAAACGTCTGACTCTTGACTTTGGCTCAGATCATGATCTCACAGTTTGTGGGTTCGAGTTGCACTTTGGGCTCTGCACTGGCAGTGTGGATCCTGGTTGGGATTCTCTCCCTCTCACTCTCTCTCTCAAAATAAATAAATACACTTTAAAAAATTAAAAAAAAAAAAAGAAAAAGAAGCAAAGGCTGAAAATAGGCCATTCACAGGAGCACAAATGGCCAAAAGAAATTTAAAAATATGGCTAAGTTCCTTTAGTCAAAGAAAGGCAAAATGAGATAACGAGATACATTTTTCACCCATCACAGTGGCTGAAATTAACAAGAATAGATTGTGTGTTTGAGACAAGGTTTAATAAAATGGTCAGTGGTATACCCAACTGGTAGGAGTTTAAATGTTGATATCCTTTTCCTGGAGAGCATTTCGACACTATCAAAATGAAAATTTTAAGGGTGTGCCCTTTGATTTAGTAATTCTATTCCTAAGCGTGTATGCTACTAAAGTTTTTTTCGGCTGTGCACAGATATGCATTTAGTGTTCTTTGTAATATTGCTTATAATTGTGAGACATTTGAAACTCTCATTCCCTATGGAAGGATGGTTATATTAATTAAATTTTGGTTGAATCCTGATTGTATACTACTGTGCAGTCACTGAAAAGGATGAGGTAGCTCTCTGTGGCATGGAAAGAGGTCCAAGCTATATTACATGAAAAGAGCAAGTTGCAGAACAAGACATACTATGGAATCTCACTTATGTGAAAGTTCTTTGTGTGTGTACATACATGTGCATATTAACATATTGAGAGCAGCCTATATACTCAAGTGTACTCAGAGTATTAGCCCTGTTAACTCGGAAAGAAGCGTGATCGATGGCGGCGGTAGCAATGCAGTACTGGAGCATTTTTTACTTTTTTCTTTAGATGTTCTTTTATCCTGTTTGGATTGGCAAACTTAATGTGTAAAGGAGTTCATAGTAAATATTTTAGGTTTTGTGGGCCAGATGGATTCCATCACAAATACTCAACTCTGCGGTTGTAGTAGGAAAGCATCCATTTACATATTGTATGTAAATATGTAAACGATTGGGGTTAGCTGTGTTCCAATAAAACTTTACTTGTCAGAACAGACAATGGCTGGATTTGGCTCCAGGGCTGTGGTTCGTCAGTTCTGCTTTAAATTCTTCTTTCTTTTCTGTAGATATTTGTTTCTTTAGATGCTTGAATCTTTTAATAAAGAAAATATATTTTGTACTTGTAAAAATTTCTACCCCACCTGCATTTTACTGGGGAGAAGGCAAAGGCAATTGCATAAAGTTTTCTTTACTTTTATTATTATTATTATTATTATTATTATTAAAAAAAAATTTTTTTAACGTTTATTTTTGAGACAGAGAGAGACAGAGCATGAACTGGGGAGGGGCAGAGAGAGAGAGGGAGACACAGAATCTGAAACACGCTCCAGGCTCCGAGCTGTCAGCACAGAGCCCGACGCGGGGCTCGAACTCACGGACCACGAGATCATGACCTGAGCCGAAGTCAGATGCTTAACCGACCAAGCCACCCAGGCCCCCCTTTCTTTACTTTTAAATATTGAGCTAGTTTTTAAAAATAACCACTCGTTGATTAATTTATCTATCTCATCACTGGTTTAAAATAGCACATTTATTGTGTAGTAAATTTTTATATCTACTTGGGTCTGTTTTTGGACTCCCTATGTTCCTGCACCAGAGCCAAACTTTAAACATTACAAAAACTTTATAAATCCACTTGTATGTGTTAAGGCTAGTTCCCACCTCACTTTTCTTTTCTTCCAGAATTTTCTTGACAATTCCATAGGTTTGTTTTTCAGATTAAAATGTTTATAAGGTTTCACTTCAAAGAATCCTGTTTTGGATTTTGGTTGGCTGCGGTTTAGGGACAGCTGACATCATTGTATTATTAATTATTCCTACTGAAGAACTAGGTACATATTTCCATTTTTTTAAGTTCTATTGAGAACTTCAGTCCTTCAACTGAATTTTACAACTGCCTACACTGTACATCCTACATGTTTCTTGTTAAGTTTGGTCAAGGGCTATGACAGACACTATAAATTGTATCCTTCAACACCAGCTCCCACTCCCTTCCAGCACGCTTCCTGTAAAGACTGAAAGGCTAAAAATCAGATTTTCTAGACTCTGTGGTAGCTAGGATTTGGCACGTTATGTGAGTTCTGTGGAGCTGACACACCAGAGTGAAATTTAGGAAGACAACAGTGAGAACCAAGAGGGGACCCATTTGGAAGACTAGATCTCATGGCAAAGGTATTGAGTGGCATAGAGGTTTTCTCTAGAACATTATTGCAGTGTGATTAGATGTTGCAGATTGTAGAGTCGCTTCTCATTTTGTAGCACCCAAGCTTGGCTCCCTGAACTATATTCTCCAAATGCCATACGCTTCTTAATTTCCTATGATAAACTTGTCTTTATTCCAGGTAGCCAGAGTGGAATCTGTTGTCTGCGATCCTGTCTGATAGGCCTGTTTCATTTTATTATAAAAGGGATCTTTTATTCCCTCATGTCTTCTAAGGGATTGTTGATTATATATGAGAAAGCTATTAGTTCTTTTCTATATTAAATTTGTAAGTAACTACCTAACTTAATTCAGATTGTTTCTAATCATTTGTAATGAAATTTCTTATGTTTTCCAGTCATATAATCATATTTTCAAATAATATTACTTTTGCCTCTTTCTTTCCCGTATGTATCCTTGACTTCTTGCCTTCCAAAGTGCATTGACTCACAATAGCATTACAGGACATTACACTGACTCCCGATTAATGTTGAATAATAATAGGTATATTGGACACCTGTGTCTTGCATTTAACACTTGTAATATTTTATCAGAAAGAATAATGCTAGATTTGGCTTTGTTATATATTTAATTAATCATGTGGAGCCTTCATGTATCACTATTTGGACATTTTAAACCATAAAAGATGTTGAAATTGGTCAAATGCTTTCAGCATCTCAGGAGATAATCGTATCTTCTTTGACATCCGATATGGTGAATTACATTTAAGACTTCTAAATTGCCCATGCCAAACAATGCAGCAGAAAGGTTATCAGAGATCCTTAACAGTCCCTCACTGTGGAGTTCTTTATGTAAAGTACTATTTTGACTTATCTAATGCTTCTTGCCTTGAATTCCTCTTTATCTGATATTGATATCACAACTCTCATGTGTTCCCCAGCCAGACTGGCAGAAAATCTCCCATCTCACCCTTGGAGAGCCTCACGCTTTTGCTCTGCATTAGCTGAGAAGTCTGAGGGAACTAATCTTTTCCAAGAGGAGTCAGTCCCACTTCCACTGGTAGCTGAACAGGGAGCCACAGCCTCGTGCTTCTCCTCATCCAGTCTATTGCTGCCAGGAGGTCTTCAGGGCCTGCTCCTGCCCAGGGTCCCTAGGATCCCCAGAAGGACATCTCTGTGAGCATGTCCGCTCCCTCTGGGCTCTGCTTGACCAAAGTGGACTTCATCGGCTTCCCCAACACAGCCCTAAGACCCAGTTCTTTGACTAGAGTTCATGTCTCTGAGATGCCCTGCTCAGGCTGACCCGATTGTCCCACAGACATGATGCTTTTTGTAGGTCTAGGACCTTCATCCAAAGGTTTTCCTTGTCAACTCTACAAACAGAAAAGGTTCCCTTCAGTTCTTTCCTTGGACAATACAGCTCGACTTTGTGTTCTAGCCTTCAAACACACAATGGTATGCTTATATGTTATCTTAGACCTGGCAGTGTTTTACCTTTTAACCCCCTCAAAGCTGGTTACTCTCTTCCCTTCTCCTCCATTTCCCCCTCATATTAGAGTGGAGGGGGCGTAAAAGGAAGGACCCAATCATATGGGGGGAGGAGAGAAGAGAAGAAACTGATCATATGGGTTGGGGGTGGAGGAGAAAAGGGCCCCATTACATGAATGAGGGAGTGGATGAGCAGGAACCAATCACCTTTAGGGGGCGAGTGACACCTTTCACAAACCACAGTGTGTAGTGAGGGCAGCTCTTACACTAAAACAGAAAATATTATAAGTTAAATTCTCTAAGGGTCACTCTTAAGTAAGTTAATTTTACTCTAGGGTTTGTGTATTGTGGTTCATTTATGTGCATGTGAGTTAAAGGTAGGTAATGGGCTTTTAGTTCTATGATTATGTTTGTGAGTTTAAATATATTGAGATTGGGACACCTGGGTGGCTCAATCGCTTAAAAATATGACTTTGGCTCAGGTCATGATCTCACAGGTTGTGAGTTTGAGCCCCATGTCGGACTCTGTGCTTACAGCTCAGAGCCTGGAGTCTGCTTTGGATTCAGCGTCTCCCTCTCTCTCTGCCCCACCCCTGCTGGTGCTCTGTCACTCAAAAATGAATAAACATTTAAAAAATTTAAATATATAAAGATCTCTGTTTCTGGGCTTACCAGATTTTGACAGTATCTTTATGACTCTTTCTGATGAAAAATGTGGAGACTTTTGCCTCTATACTTTGTCACGGATTCTGTTGCACCTCTCCAAGTTTGTCGCACAGTGAGGCAAAAATGTACTACTCAAATATACAGGAAATGTAACTTCATTTTAAGTAACCGGGCTCATTTTATTGGAGCATTAATTCTCATTCAGTAGTAAAGGAATTGCTAAACGAAGCAACAGCAAACAATGTAAATAAATAAAACTTCCAATATTCCATCCCTGTTTTTTCCCAAAGAATCTTTTTTTAAGTTTATTTATTTTGAGAGAGAGACACACACACAAAGGCAGAGAGAGAGAGCATGAGTGTGCAAGTGGGAGAGGGGCAGCGAAAAAAGGAGAGAGAGAATCCTAAGCAGGTGCTGTGGGGTCAAGGCAAAGCCCGACACGGGGCTCAATTTCATTAACCGTGAGATCATGAGCTCAGCCAAGATCTAGAGTCAGTCCCACAAACCGCTCAAATGATTGGGTGAGGGGTGCCTGAGCCACCCACGTGCCCCTCCCAAGGAATCTTAAACGTGTCCATTCTGGGTGCTTTTGGCTAATCTGATTAAAACTGTCCTGTGCCGTATGGTTACTGGATTTAGCAAATCAAATACAAGACATACTTTTTGAATGGGACATACTTACCCTTAAAAAAAAAAAAAAAGTATTGTTTACCTGAAATTTTTAAAAAAAAATTTTTTTTTAACGTTTTATTTATTTTTGAGACATGGAGAGACAGAGCATGAATGGGGGAGGGTCAGAGAGAGGGAGACACAGAATCTGAAACAGGCTCCAGGCTCCGAGCTGTCAGCATAGAGCCCGACGCGGGGCTCGAACTCACGGAATGCGAGATCATGACCTGAGCCGAAGTCGGCCTCCCAACCGACTGAGCCACCCAGGCGCCCCTGTTTACCTGAAATTTAAAATTAACTGGGCCTCCTGTATTTCATTTGGCAATCCCATCTTGGGGTAAGGGAAAGTAAATGTTGAATTTTTCGGGAGGCTTCCCCCCCCTTCTCTTTGGGTGGTGTCTACGCATCAGGAGACCTCAGTTACATCATCAGAGAGGTGGGGGCCATCTGGTCTCCACGTTTATTGTCTGCTGGCTTCTGGTGACAGCTGGCCGAGGCAACGTTTATTTTGTAGTCTTTGGGTGTGTGTTTCTGCCTGTTTTCGTCCACTGATGAACTTGTGTTGCTGCCAGGACTTGTGGTCCATTCTCTTGGCCCAGCTGTGCTGGGATTGCTCCAAGACCATCATTATTGCTTCCTGATGACTGGCCTCTCCAGTTGCATCTTCCATCCTGCCCCCTCCAGGGGGCCCGTCCCTGCAGCCAGAGGTGAGGGAGGCAATGCGAGGGACCATCCTAAAAACCACACAGCTGAGAAACAGTCAAAGGGAGGAGTAAGTTTTGCCAAAATCCATGACCAGATTTGCCCTTTTTCTTTTACCCCACGACCATGTAGTTTCTTCTCTGTGTTAAATGACTTAAGAAAAGAAAGATGGTGTGGCTGCACAGGACCTCTTTCAGCCTTGTTTATACTCCTTGTCTCTCATGTAGAACTCCAGTCTGAGAGGAATGTTCTCCTTGCTTCTATAGCCAACTTTTGCCCTCTGACCCCACCCTTTCCAGAAGGACAAATTGGTTAGGTTTCCAGAACACCATCTTCCAATTTTAGAGAATCTCTTCTCTAGTATGAGATCTATAGAGGTATACATTTACTTAAGCATTAGAATAAAAAACTTTTTAAAATTTAAAAAAAAAATTTATTTTAGAGAAAGAGAGAGCATGCAAGTTGGGGAGGGAGGCAGAGGGAGAGAGAGAGAGAGAGAGAGAGAGAGAGAGAGAGAAAATCCTAAGCAGGATCCATGCTCAGTGCAGAGCCTGAGGCAGGGCTTGATCCCATGAACCTGAGATCATGATCTGAGCCGAAATCAAGAGTCAGATACTCAACTAACTCAGGCACCCCAGAATAAAAAAAAAAAAAACAACTTTATTTTGCTGTCTTTAACCAGAGATCCCATAATAATTTGAATGACTATATACACTGGTACAGGAAGTTAATCCAGTTTCTGGGAGCTGTTTCCTATTGTTAGACACTTGAACATTCTGATTTTTTCCTTCGAAATAAAGTCCATGAGCATAGAAATTCCCGGAGTTTTGTTTTTAACATTGTTTCCTCATTTTGTGTGACCAGCGTTGGGATTACTGTGTCAAATAAGAATTTTCAAGAGCGTCATTGGTACATATAACCAAATTGATTTCCAGAGGGACTGTTATATCCCGGGAAAAAATGGGTTGTGATTAATGTTTATTGTGATGCTATTTTCCAAAGACCAGGAACGGCACAAGCCCTGCTCTAGCCATGAATACTCTAACCATCGGGATGCTGATGGGGACATGTCAATGAGGGAAACCACAGCCACTGGCTAAGATATTGACTCCAACCTCTGTGTAGCACTCATATGAGCCAAGTGGAAACTTGAAGGAAGTCTGTGACCCCATGCCCAGATCTAGATCTTGTAAGTCACCATAATGATGGTGGGGTTGGGTTGTACCTGATCATAGAAAGGCAGGAAGCAAGGCTTCCGAGAACTTTTCTGACCCTGAGGTTAGTGCCTGTGTGGACTGTCTAGCTGGGGCCTTTCCACACCATATTTGCAGGCGGGGGCTAGAGTCTCAGACCTGCCTGTTAGGGAAGCCTGTCCCAAGTTTCAGTAATGGGGTCCAGCTGCAGCCACTGTGAGCCTCACTCCAAATCAGGAAGTGCTTCCTATCTCTAAGGAGTATCAGAAAATCCCGCTTTGCCCTCATGGCCCTGGTTCTCAGATATTTACTGCTGCTTCCCTGTGATGTCCCCATTAATCCTCTTTTGGTCTTTGTGACAGCCTCACTTAAATTGGTCAGTAAAGCTTCTGACATCAGCCACGATGGGACATTAAAGTGTAATCCTGATACATTAGGCAAGAAATCACACCCCCTTTTCATTCCAAACTCTGCTTAACTATGTGACCTAAACAATTTTAACAAAAAACATAGTTCAGTGAGCAGGCTAACAATGTAAACCAATTCATGATATATTAGTTCTTAAAACTGAATCCCAAAAGGAAAAAAAGAAATGCATCCTTTGCTTTCAGATTCAGTAAAGTCCCCTGATCTTTCTTCATGAATTTTAATTCTATGGGGTCCCTGCCAGGCCGAGCAGGGGGTGCGATATAGAGATGCTTTGGGTTCCTTCCTCAGTAGTTGTGGTCTGGGCTGGCTTGTTCCAGGTCGGTCATACCCCTCAGCACTGTGATGTTCACATCTTACATACCTCACTTTTCCGGGGGGACTCAAATAGAATCAGCCTCATAGCCACATACAATTTATTTTCCAACCAGAAGTAAGACTCCTAAGACTTAGCACACTTTACACTCAAGGACTGTCAGCAGGTTGTACTAATGAAAAAAGGGAAGAAGAAAGGGATAAAGCTATGTATGTATGTATGCATGTATGTATTTTTAAGGGAAAGGTTTTTAAATTCAGCTCTCTAAAAGCTTTGTTAAGATTATTGGAAACATTTTGGCTGGTGGAAGAGTCAGGAACATGCATTCAGATCCATTCAGCACATGAGCCAGGATACTTCTTTCAGGAAATTAAGATTAGTCTTTCTCAAAGACCTTTGAAAAGCACACCTGGATGAAACCATCTGAGGCCCTTCTGTAACTTCACGAAAGACCCAAGCCATGTAAGTAGACATTTCTGGTGGGATCACTCTAATGAAAGTGGTCCCAAGGTCTCATGGCACTTTTTCCAGGCTACATTAGCCCCCTGGCTCCCTCTGCCTCCACCCAAACCAGCCAAGCAGCCAAGGAGGTTTTGGGGAAGAATCAAGTACTAATGCTTTCAACCTCTGGTTACCTCTTTCTCCTTGTCCACCTTGAAGTGTGGACTTTGCCTTCCCGCGGACCCCAGAGCCAGGACTGTGAAGGGAAGCTTCCAGTGTTCATTATATTTAGTTTATCTTCTGAGGGGTCAGAGCATAACCCCCAGGAAAGCTATTGGAGAAGAAACAGTTTCTAAACTCCTCCTTTTAGAAATACTGATATTAAGGGTAAAACCTAGCAGTTTTTGAACATATAGCTCCTACTAGGCACTGTCCTCAGTTCCATGTGTCTATGAAATCATTTTATCTTTCTGTCATCTGGAGTGCTGGAAGGCACCCTTCCTGTAGAGGCCCAGCCTCTCAAGGGTGGAAGATGCTGTGAGCACAGGCAGGTTCTCTTTATTAGTCTGAGCAGGACAGGCAGGATGTGCAAAGGAGACCCATAGGGGGCTGCTTATATCTCTGCCCACAGCAGATATGAGGCAGCAGCCCAGGATGCCTGATGCCTAGACCGTGTTATTGACAATTTTCTGGGGCCACTTCCTGGGTGTGTACCAGGGATATAACACAGGCTGGTGGGCTGGGCAACTTCCCTGGATGTGCCACTGTGGACTGTCTGAGGTGTCCCTAGGAACACCTGGTCATCCTGGATACATACTTAAGTCATTTGAACACCTGATCTTGAGATCTTAATTCATATGACAAACATGTATTGAGCACACACTGTGTGCCAGGCACAGCAATGAACAAATAGCCCTGGTCCTTATTTGACCGTTTCATTGCCTTCTGGCACCACAAGATGTTCCAAGTTCACCTTGAATTATTCTCCCCGACCCCTGGAATCAATCACTTCTTCAAGGAGCTCTGATTCATTTTGTTGGAGAATGATGTTTAGAAGCCAAAGTCTGGGTACTTAGTGCTTTCATTGTCACTGGAGTGTCATTGCCTGTAAGCTGTCTTAGCTTGTTACAAGAACTCAAGAACCAACCTGAAGGAGCTCTTTAAATCAAAGCTAGAACATTTGGAGCAACAGAATAAATAGTTAGTATTAGATTATAATCCACAGAAAAATAACTGTCCATAAACCCATGCTGACATAAATAAATAATTGAATGGCTAAATAGAGGAGAAGGGACAGCTCTTTATTATAAAATTCCTATTAATAAGTGTAGATAGAAAGACAGAATAGAAAATCACCATTAGGCAAACTTCTCAGTACTAATTGCTGAAGACAGGACCTACCGGTGGATGCTAAAAGTTTGAGGAGATATAGGACATTTTCATACTCTTAAAGTATTTTTCCCAAAATATTTGCCAATGACAAGGTGAAAAGTAGTAACTTTGCAATGAAAAAAACATCTCCTTAACCAAGTGATCAAGGTTAGCATCACCAGTAACAACACTGTGATAAGATGCATTGAGAGCAAGCACCTCTGGGGTAAACTGGCCCCAAGTGTATACCTTCCTCTCAACCATGAGAAAACATCAGACAAATTCAAATGATAAAAAACATTTTACAAAATAACCCATCAGTACTTTTCAAAAGCGTTTAAGTCATGAATGACAAGGCAAGCTTGAAACTGTCGCATTTTGGAGGAGAAGAGGAAGGAATAAACACTAAATGCAATGCTGGCCTCAGAAACAGAAAAAAGACATACGTGGAAAAGGCAGTGAAACTCTGGTAAGGCCTGTTGTTTAGTTAGTAGCGTTCCTCGTTTTGATCATCGTGCTGTGGTCACATAAGATATTAACATTAGTAGAGACTGGAAGAGGAACGTACTATTTTTCACAACCTTTCCGTAAATCTAAAGTTAATACACATAGAAAGTGAATAAACAAGAAGGAAGAATTACAAAACAAAACAAAACAAAATGCCCCCAAACCTCTTCTCTCTTTAGGGATCCTTGCTAGTTGTGTATCCTCGGGTGGGATACTTAACAGTGCCTCAGACTTCTCATCTGTAAAATAGGCGTGGTAGTAGTCTCCAATTCATCAGGTTGTTAGGAGAGTGAACTCAAGTGCAGGACCCCGGCCAGTGCCTGGCACGTGGTGGGCACTGATGAGAGAGAGTCTGCTGCTGCAATTATTTAATGTTCTTGACCTGTGTGTACCCCTCCTTGGCTGAAGTCAGCCTTCCGGGCCCCAGCAGCTCAAGCAAACTTAAGAGCATGCAGACTGTCATACAAAACAAACAAACAAACAACAAACAAAAAACAAAGACGGGGAGCCTGGTGGCTCGGTCAATGGAGCAATGCTCTGACTCTTGATCTCAGGTCTTGATCTCAGGGTCATGAGTTCAAGCCCCGGGTTGGGCATGGAGCCTCTTGTAAAAAACAGAAAAAACAAATAAACAAACAAACAAAAAAAAAAACAAAGGGAAGGTGGCTCATCTTTTGGGGGAGGAGGGCACAAGACTCCTGCCTCAGGAAAAGGCAGTCTCTGGGACACCCCCACCTAAATAACACGTGCCGCTAAAAGTGATTGCGTGGGAGTTAAGGCTTCCTTTTTAGGTCTCTGTATCTTCTTGCCCAAACATGGTGGCCAAGTGCATGGTCCTGTGGGCTGGGTAAGCTCCAGAAGAGATGTATGGAAGGGCTCCCCTCCATTGTCTGGGCTGTTGGATGACATGGGCTCTGAGGTACTTTCCAACTGTAATTGCTTAGGTGGTAGAAGCCTGAGGAGCCAGCACAGGATGAACATGTCTGGGAGGACGGCTGAGTCAAAAATCTGTGATGATTCTTCTTCTGCTCATCCTTCATGATAACGATGGTTCTTGAGCTACGGGTGCCTCAGGATAAAGGCTGCAGTGCAGAACTGTTGCCCAGCCTCAGATGCCCTAGAGTTCGCTACAAGCTTCTGGATGGACTTCTCTGTCTCGAATGTGATTCCCTTTGGAAATCTTTCTAATTCTTCTATATTTCCTTTCTACTCCCCCAGAACTCTACGGAGTTAAAATGCCAGCCAAGTTAAAAACTTTCCAGTTTTTCAACCCTAAAGCCTAAGACTCATCCTTAATTCTGCTTTTTTTCTAATTGTCTACAGTCAGGTGATGGATGCAAATCATGTCTGCCTTGCTTTCCAAAGAAAGTTAGCACATTTGGCTACTCTGCTCTGAGCCCCCACCTATGCTTACCAAGATTTCTACACACTTCCTCCCTGTTCTCCCGCTCCTGGTGGCCTTCCATCAGTCAGCTCCCCCACAGCCTCTGGAGTGGTTTCTGAACAATCTAAATCAGGAGGTGATGAAGCCCCTCAAAACCTGCAATGAATTCTCAGTCTATCCAGGATTTAATCAGACTCTCACCCTCTCTTCTCATCGCACATGCTTCCCTGCAGTTCCTCAGACAAACCAGGCTTGATCTGGTCTCAGGGCATTTACATCTCTAGTTTCCTCTGTGGAGAGCTTCCTTCCTACAGACATGCACTTTATTGAGGTCCTACATCCTGGGTCACCTTCAGTGGGGCTTCCCTAACTACCCTGTCCAAAATAGCACCCTCCCCGAGCCCCCATGTAAGTTTGTCCCCATACCCTGCTTTAGTTTTCTTCACTGCCCAGTTACTGTTATGTAATCATATATGTGTTATATATCAAATACGATAACCTATTTGTTTGTTCATTGCCTGTCTCCTGCCCCAGAACATACATTCCATGAAATCAGGGATTTTGTCTTGTTCATCCCTGTATTCCTTATACCTAAAACAGTGTCTGGCACATAGTAGGTCCTCAATAAAATTGCTGAAGGATCTGTGGATGTTCCAGGCTTTAGTGGTCTCCCTTTTTCCTAAAGAGCTGCTATGTTTTTAATCTACGTTCACTCGGCAGGCAGTGCTGCCTCGTATTATTGCATACCCTTTTGTCTCTGTGCTTTATTCCGCCAACTAAATGACCAAGAGCTCAGATAGAGGACTGTGCTTCATGCTCTTTGCATGCTCTTACCTAGCACAATGTTCTTCACCCAGTAAGCATTAAATGTGTATGTGTTGATGCAGTAGCAACTTCAGTTTTCCTTTTGATGTCAGCATTTTAAAAAGAAGTTTGAGTAGACTTAAACCAAATTCGGGTCTCAAGGACCACATATCTAGCCCCAACTGGTAAATTGAAGCCTATTCTTATAACATTAACTTCATCTCTCTGCCAAGAGGTAAAGAAGAGAAAATTATGAAGTCAAATTCCAGCATGCTGGGACTCTGCTCCACCCTGGGCACTCAGACTAGTCATTCTCAAAGTGGGATCCACAGACCCCCTTCAGCGGGTCTAAGAGATCAAAGCAATTTTCATAATAATATTAAGTTGTATTTGCCTTTTCACTGTATTGATATTTACACTTATGTTGCAAAAGCAATTGTGGGTCAAAACTGCTGCTGTCTTAGTACGAATCACAGCAGTCTAGAGGTCATCAGGAAAAATATTTGTGTGATGAATTGACAAGCTCAAGTAGCAACCCTTCCTTCAGAGAACACCGTTTTGTTCAAAAGAACAATGGACAAATGGGTCAGTCAAAGTTGGGTATCTGGCAGACATTGTCTCAACAACAAAGTGAACCCATCATTTCAAGAAAAACAAGGGGCAATATTTGCTGTCAATAATGACATTTAAGTTCTTAAGTGAAAGAAGTTTGGAAAAAGTGGAGAGCTTTCAAGTACTTCCAGGCTTTTCTGATGAGATCTGTGGTGATATTTAAAACAAATGAGACTTTTGGGGCACCTGGGTGGCTCAGTCAGTTAAGCCTCTGACTTTGGCTCAGGTCATGATCTTGCACTCTGTGAGTTTGAGCCCCACATCGGGCTCTGTGCTGACAGCTCAGAGCCTGGAGTCTGCTTTGGATTCTGAGTCTCCTTCTCTCTCTGCCCCTCTGCCTCTCATGCTCTCTCTTGCTCTTTCTCGCTCTCTCTTTCTCTCAAAAATAAAAACAAACATTGAAAAATTTAAAAAAAAGAAAAAAATGAGACTTTTGGTACTGTAAAGTTAAACAAATCAACGTTTAGAAGATCTGTCTGCAGAGCTCAGGGAACCAGTATTTTCCAAATGAGCGGTGCATGATGCTACAAAACCAGGTAAAACTAAGGACTGTTCAAAATGCAAGACAGACCTATGATTTTAATGTCACAGAATGTGTACAGTTCATTGATTTAGGTTCAGATTCCACAGTGTAACATTTTAAGAAGTACTACTTGTTGAGTTTTGGTGTAGTACCAAAGGAGATTGTCCACAAGTACTTTAAGAGACTATTAAAATGTTCCTCTTCTTCCCGACAGCATTATTTTTGTAGGTCTAGATTGTATTAGTCTACTTCAACCAAAACAATGTATTGAAACAATTTGAATGCAGGAGCAGAGACTGGAAAACAGCTATTAAAGAGATCTGCCACAACATAACACAGTGCTATTCTTCTCCTTAACATTTTTATTTTAAGAAATGTTATCTTCACAAAAAGTATATTTTTTATGTGAACTTGTGGTAGGTTTATTCTTTCTAAAAATGAATAATATATGCTTCAAACTGTTCTCAGTTTTAATTTCTAATATGGCAGTCATCGACAGATGTACTCTATATAAATGCAAGCTCTTTGGAGTCTTCAAGAATTTTTGAGGATGGAAGGGCTTTTGAGACCAAGAGTTTGAACACTGCTATGGTAGATGCAATGAGAGTGAAAGCAGGAAATGGGCAGTGCCTCCCTCTCTCCTGGGGATGGTGATTACAGAAGACATGCTAATTTGAATGGTGGACACTACGGATGAGGGTCAAGCCCCTAAAAGAGTTGTACATTTTCTGCATTTTCTGATTGGTCCAAGAAAGACTAGTGTTCTGAGTCGAGATTGGGTTGTTACAGCTAGAGGAGCACCTTTTCTTTGAGCATTTCAGGCTACTGACACAGGATAGATGCCCATCCATAAGATTCTAACTGTAGGAAGCAAAGAATGTTCCTCCAATTGTCTGTGGGCTTTTCTTCTCCCTCCCCTGGTTATTAAATGCACTTGCTTCCTTGTGCTTCTCATACACTGTATTTTACTCAATATTTCACTTATTGGAAGCATCTGGAGTTTTTTTTGTGCCCCTGTAGTTTTCTCTCCCTACTTTAGGGCTGGCTTCTGCAGGGCCTGTCCAACTGGATCCAGGCAATTCCACCCTCAGCACTCAGTTTGGCACACTGCAGGTCTTTAGAATATGTTTGCTGACTGACTGAATGAACGCAGAGCTGTAATGCTATTTAGGATAAAGATGAAAATGTTAGGTGGGTTTGTTACTCAATACGTTATTCTGCATGTCATTTCCTCTCACACAGGGGCAGCGGCTTTGGGAAACACAGAACTGGTCTCCCACAGGCCACGAAGTAGCTGGAAATTGCTGATCAAGCCCTAGTCTGAGAGTTAGGAAACTGGGCACCTTGTCTGGGCTCTGGCCCTAATGTGCATTGATGCTTCCCCTTTCACTAGGTAAAGATAGAAAATTAGCTGAACGTGTGTTCTCTGGATACAGAAACAGTCACACGGACAAGGATTTTTGACCGCTCACTTATCTAAAGTGCTAAAGCAGCACGGTTATAAATTTGCCATCAGGGGGGCTTTTATTTCAGAATTGAGAGTCATAATGAATTTAAAATATCTAGTTGGGCCTGTATTCTCTAAGCAATAAATAAAAATCGTTAAAAAGCAAAACAAGATACAGCAAGGGGCTGAGAAACTCTGTAATGCATCTCACCTTGCCTTCAACCAATGATATTTATGCATTAGTCAATAGCTTTTTATTGATCCCTATGTGCGCATGTGCCAGGACCGCTGTAGAGCCTGGGGTGCTCACAGCATGATCATTTTCTGCAAGGTGCTTGCGCTTTCTGGGGCCTCAGTCTTCTTGTTTCTAAAAGGCAAAGTTAGAAAAGGTGTTTCAGGTTGAAACATCTGTGATTTTGATCGGCCACGCAAACATTTCTCTGCTTTTCTTTTATATACCTATTAAAATCTTGGGTAATGAAATTTAAACTATTTTGAGATTTGACCAGAATTAAGCCCTGCAAAACTTCTTTCTTCCTCAGAAGATAATGAGATACTTCAATAATAGGGTGAAGAGGAGCAAATGTCTTGAGAAGTCTGAAGACCTATGTCTGTGCATGATTCCCTCTCACTTAGCATTAAACCACCTCTAGGTAGGAACACATCAAATCCCCTCTGCTTATCTTGGAAACTCATCCCTTTCTTTACATATGGCTTCATTTGAGGGACTGATTAATTTTTCATGCTTGTAATTCTCTGGCTCAGCCTCATGCAGTGACTTGACGGCTAAAGGCTTGTTATAAATCCAATTATTTTTTTACAAGTCCTACTATTATTATATGAGCAGCTGGGATGCCATGGATGGGGCTGCTCATTAGTTCTGATGGCAAAGCAAAGGAGAGCTCTCTGTGTTCTTATGGGCCCTTTCTTTCCTCTTCCTCTTCTACGTTTGCCATATTCTACTCTTCTTCCCATGGCTGATAAAATCCAAGATTAAAATCTTTTTGTAATAGCATAGCAAAAGGCTCTTGGTTTGATAGATGCCAGGAAAGAATCTAGTTTTGAAGGATGAGTTTGTCACTACCTTAAATAGAAGAGACGCTTAATACAAGGAAAGTTGGTTCCTAGTCTCAAGTCTGTTAGCCAAAGTAGCTGAGATTTCAAGGTCTCAGGACAGAGGGGAGCTTCTTAGACCTGAAATACATCACTTTATATTTCGAAGGCAGGATGCAGACCCCTGAGGCTGGTGCACGTCCATGGAAACTTTCTTTGCTTGGAAAAGAGAAAAATAATCCCTTTTAAATTAATGTGTGATCCTCTTGAGGCCCCAATCCCTTAGTTTAACACCAAAATTTTTTCCTGTGTTTGTTTTCTTTTCTAACTCTTCATTGAGATTATAAAATATTCTATTGAAGGACATGGACTATGTCTTATCCATCTTTGTGTCCCCTGTTCTTAGCCCCATTCATGGAATGTGGAAAGCTCATACAGAATGCTGAGTAGATGTCTTGGCCTCTGCTTTCCAATATGGTGGCTCTTGTCATGCTAAAAGAAAATGCTCGTTTTTACAGTGTGGAATTTAGGCATATTTAAACTCCCCCCCCCCCCCCGCTGATAATTTCCAGCCATTAACTAAAGTGCAAGTGCTACTTGCACAGATCATTTGAGTCTGCAGAATTTAGCTAGCCTGACATTCAAGTCATGTAGCTCCGTTAGAACAACCACAAAATAACTGGACCTGCCCAGTGGTGAAGGTACTGCCTTTTATGGAAGTCTTTCCTCTTCATTTGCCAAAGATTTATTGAGCACCTATGGTGTGCCAGGAGCCCTGCAGGCTTCCGAGGATGCAAAGTTAAGTTAAGACATGGATCTTTCCCACCAAAGTGAGGGTGACAAACTGGGTTTGAAGATTTAGGGGGGGAGAAAAGAATGTCCAGTTCAATTTGAATTTCAGATAAACTAGGAATAATTTCTACAATATTTGTAGCGTAATATGTCTCATGCAACAAGAGGGACATACCTCTACTAAACAATTATTCCTAGTTTACCTAAAATTCAAATTGAACTGGGCATCTTGCAGCTCATTCCCATATTACAGCAGCAGGCACTCTAACGGCTGTATGAATGGTGTGTTTGTTGCCTGAGTTCAGGGGAGAGAATCTAATTCTGCCTGAGGAGCCAAGGAAAATTTCTCAGTGATATTCAAACAGTAGGTATGAACCCATTTAATCTCTTATAATAGTTACTATTCTCTCATTTTTAGATGAGGAAATTGAGAGCCCGGGGGCGGGATAAGTAACATGCCCAAGTTCACTTTACCTAGTAAACTGTGCTAGGATTGGAGACCAGGGAGTCTGAATTCTTTTTTTTTTTTTAATTTTTTTAATGTTTATTTATTTTTGAGAGACAGCGGGAGAGGGGCAGAGAGAGAGAGAGAGGGAGACCCAGAATCCAAAACAGGTTCCAGGTTCTAAGCTGTCAGCACAGAGCCCATGCGGGGCTCGAACTCATGAACTGAACCATGAGATCGTGACCTGAGCCGAAGTTGGACACCCACACCTGAGTGAGCCACTCAGGCCCCTATTTTCTGAATCCTTAATCACTTGATCACACTTAACCACTATGCTCTACTTATATCGCTGCTCCTAATAGTCCACCATAATCATCTATTCAAAACATTTTCCTAACTTTGAGCTTAAATCTTTCATGTGACACTTAGAGGGACTGAGAAACTCAGTGATGAACCCCTTGCCTTGCCCTCAATCAATGAGATTTTTATATTTATTCAACACAGATTTCTTGGGCACACTGTATGCCTCACAGCAATGTTGTGAGATTTGATTGATATTATTTTTTCCCTTGTATAAGTTGGGCACAGGGATTAATTATAAAAAACTGTTATGTGACCAGACCTGGCACCCCTAGACCAAGTCCCAAGCCTATGACAGAAACCAGTTCTGCATGATGGGTTACAGTTACAGTAAGGACAGGTAGAAGCAAATTCAAACTACAACATGGAGGGGAAGACTCTTCAACTGAAGAGTCGGTGCCTCCCAGACCTCCATCCTCAGGAGTGACTGACCAAGGGCCCAGCTGTTGTACTCCGGATACTGTGTCACTTTTGCCCAGATGCCATGCTTGCTTCCCAGGAGCAATGACTGAGCGTGGCAGATGTATTGAGCCAGTTCCCTTCTTGGGAGGCACAATGCTTTTCTGATGGCCTGTTTTGGCTCAGGGACTCCCTGACAGCCTGTTAGGCCCTATTAAGAGTACATACATAGTCACCTAGGTCCTTCATCCTTTCCTTTCCCTCTCTTTCACACAGGGTCTGTAGTGTCCAGCTGCCAAAATGATCCCATCAACCCCAACCTCTGGTATTTACATGCTTTTTTAGGCCTTCCTACACTGTGCCCTAGATGATCTGTGTGATTGTGTGTAAATTATCTTTTTGAATAAAATATGGCAGAAGGGATGGTATGTGACTTCTGAGATTAGGTTATAGGGAGACCACATTTGGGGTTTGCTCTCTCTCTCTCTGTCTCTTCACTACTGTCAACACTGTTGTATGTCTTTTAGTGCATACTGTCGATTTTTATTCTATTAATATAATCTCTTGATAAACAGAGATTTCTTATTTTGATGTAACCAATGAATCAATATTTTACTCTGTTTCCCATATAAGAAATTTTGCCTACCCCAGGTCATGAAGATGTTGGAAATTATCCTCTGGAGTCTTCAGTGTCTTTGCTTTTGCATTTAGATCTACAACTTATCTGAAATGGAGTTTTGTGTATGATGTGAGTTAAGAGTTCAATTTCATTATTTTCCATTTGGATACCTAGTTGATCTAGCATTATGTAAAAAATATCATGACTTCTGCAGTGCTCTGGAGAAACACCTTGGTCATAAAGTAGAATATATACTTGTGGACCCTCTATTCCATTACATTCATCTATTCCATTGATAGATACTAGCCTATCCTTGTGCCAACACCATGCTACTTAGTTATAGAAAGTATAGTAAGTCTTGATATCAGGTAATGTAAGTCCTCCAATTTTGTTCTTCTTTTCCAATGGTGTGTTAGCTATTCTTGCCTCTTTGAAGTACATGTATTTTTAGAATCAATTTATTAATATTCTAAAACACAAACAAACTCCAGAGATTTTGAATGGGATTTCATGGAATCTATAAATCAGTTTGGGGCAAATTAAAATTTCCCATCTGTGAACATGACATATCCTTCCATTGACTGAGTTATTCTTTAATTTTCATCAATAATATTTTGTTATTTTCTGGGTGCTGAAAGATAGTCCTCCATGGGTCTTTCACATGTCTGCAAGTCTTATAAGTGGAAACACTTTGTTGTGGACTCTCTTTAAAGGGTGTTTATAGAGTAAACAGCCTTCAAGGATTTGGATAATGTCAAGAGGAAAAGGTAAATTTATTTACCATTCAGTAAGATAAAGGTAATATTTCTCTCTGAGGTAAAGGTCAGGAATACTTACTTCCCACTATAAAAGATTTGAGCTCTATAAACTCAGGGTTTCTGTCCTGTAGTGCAACCTCCTTCATGTGCAGATATCACCTGGAACTCTTTATATTGCTCTGTTAGAACTGTGACTTGGGAAACTGGCTACATGCTGATGCTCTGGCTACTGCATTGCTGTGAGTGTTACACTGTCCTTTGTCTCTGATCCAGAAATCTTATGTCTTCTGCTAACATCCATGTACACAGAGCAGACTATCTTAGCTTGGGTTGGGTAAACTCTCAGACATGTTGACATTGTATAGATGTTCTGCACATTTTTTATTAGGTTTATTCCTAGATACTTTATGTTTTTGATATTATAGTAAATTTTATAAATTTTAAATTTGCATTCTCTTATTGACTGATGCTGATATGATCATAGTTTTTTCTCCTTTATTCTATTAATATGGTGAGTTACAGTAATTTATTTTGAGGTACTAAAGCAACCTGACTTTCCATGAAAAAATCTGATTTGGTTGTGATCTTTTACATATATTGCTGGGCTATATTTTCTAATATTTTGTTTAAGGTTTGTTCAATAGTTTGTTCACAGTATTTTGTGATTTTTCTCTTTATCCTTCTGTGTTTCATCTCAGACATGTTTCTTCTGAGTTATCTTTGAGCTGACTAGCACTGTTCTTAATCTGTGTCTAATCCGATGTTAAACCCATCCATGGGTTCAGGTAATAATTTTTTAGTTCTAGAATTTTGTAGACTATTTTATTATTTCTGGATTTTTTGCTGAAATTCGCTATCTTTTTATTTAATTTCTCAAAGATATTAAGTTTCTCATAGTTGTTTTAAAGTCTGGGCCTGATAAATTGCAGTATCTGAGTCTCTTAAGAGTCTCTTTTGGTATCTGCTTTTCCCTCTTAGTTTTCAGTAAGTATGTATCTTTTAGTGTCCCTGCTTATTTTTATATATATGTCAGATGTATTTCTCTATGTATTATTATAGTTAAATCGAGGCTCTATGAGATGGTATCATCCTCAAGAGAGAATTTACTTTTGCTTCTCATAGAAGAATGAGTCCCTTAATATAATCAGAGACTGGGCTGATTTGAAGCTGGGCCTTGTTCTTTGCTAGGGTCACCTATTTCTGGCACCCTTGTCTCTAAGATGACTCTTCGGATGTCCAAACTGGGATGCTTAGGTATTTACTTAGACCTCTTGATTTCATTGGACTCTGGACATCTGTTGTCCCAACCATCCCCTTGCCTTGGTTCCAACCCTGGCTGGCTTTTCAGTTGCTTCTCTGTAAGCTCTGTTGCTTCTTGCTTTTAGTCGGCAAATGTCTGAAGAAGAGAAAGTCAGATCAAATGTCATGCTTGCTTTCCTGAGGTTCTTGCATCTCTGGGATCTTCACACAGATGTTTATTATATTTTGTTCCATTTTCTTATGTGAATACATGAAGGACTTTGTCTAAAATAAGTTATTCCAAGGGCGTCTGGGTGGCTCAGTTGGTTAAGCATCCGACTTTGGCTCTGGTCATGATCTCACCATTTGTGAGTTTGAACCTCGTTTTGGGCTCTGTGCTGACAGCTCACCGCCTGGAGCCTGCTTGGGATTCTGTATCTCCCTCTCTCTCTGCACCTCCCCTGCTCACACTCTGTCCCTCTCTCAAAAAATAAAATAAAATGTTAAGAAAATAAGTTATTCCACTAACACCAGGAGTAAGTATCAAAAAATCTCTTGAATAGAAGCATGAATAAAAGGTGACTTTCCTTTAAGTCCTCCTGTTACTTTTTAAGACTGTAAGATTGATAGTCTTAAGAAAAGATAGATTTGAGTCCTATAATTTCAATTTTCACCAAGGGATTGCTTATTCTAAGCAATGAGAAAAATACTATCCAATAGTAGAATATTGTCAAAGAGTGGAGACTATTTGTCGCTTTCAAGCATGGTAATTAGTGATTTTTGAACTATTAAATGGGCAACAACAAGGTGATATTAAGTACTGTACTCATTATTTACTTTTTGCTTTTTTATTTCTCAAAATGTACCTTGGAACGGTTGGAGTACAAGTCAAAACAAATCTAAAAATACTCATGTGAAAAATGAATCATATACCAGCTGGTTGCTATGTTTTTGTTGACAGGAACCTGGTGATGTGTATTGTGGCTTTACTTTCCAAAAAACTATGTGCCTTTTTCAATATAAGAATAATGTCACAAAACAGCAGCTTTAACGCATGAGCTTCTGGTTGTTTTTAGTATTACTTTAGGGTTACATTTGCTCATGTGCTCTCGCCTATCCCGCCTCAGAGAGTCCTGTCTAAACCTTGCATTTATGGGATGGTCTTACTTATGCATGGAGTCTATGGCCTCAACCAGCAATCTTGGGTTCCTGGACATAACTCTTTCCCCACTGAGCTTACGGACTCAGTTCACGTAAAACCAGATGCTTTCATGTCATTAGTAAAGATTGAAATGTTATTAGGATAAATCATTTATGATGGATGATGAAAAAATGTAATTCAAAGTTGTTTATTTATAAAGGACCAACTACCTTGAATCAAGGTATCTGATTCAAGGAGCCTGAATTAATTTTTTGGGCACTTACAGTTTCCTTAACAGAATGAACTTCAGTAAAAGAGGAAAAATGGGCTTAATTTATACTTTTAATTTTTTAATTTATTTAATGTTTATTCATTTTTGAGAGACAGAGCATGAGCAGGGGAGGAGCAGAGAGAGAGGGAGACCCAGAATCTGAAGTAGGTTCCAGGCTCTGAGCTGTCATCACAGAGTCCAATGCAGGGCTCGAATTCATGAACTGTGAGATCATGACCTGAGCTGAAATCGGAGGCTTAACCCACTGAGCCACCCAGGTGCCCCTAATTTATGCTTTTTAAAAAAATTTTATTTTTTAAACAGAGGGAGAGAGAGAATACCATGCAGGCCCCGTGATGTCTGTGAGGGGCCTGATATAGGGCTCAATATGGGGCTTGATCCCACGAACCTCAAGATCATTACCTGAGCTGAAATCAAGAGTCTGATGCTTAACTGACTGAGCCACCCAGGTGCCCAGGCTTAATTTATACTTTAATTAGTAAATATTTTGACCTTCAACTGATGTAAAGCCCATTGCTGGTTTGGAGGGAGACAAATCATGTCACTTGTAGCTCTTTGACTTGTAAGCAAATTGATGATCAGTGGTGATCCCAAAATTAAATTCAATTAAATGTAAAAATTCTTAACAGTATTTAAATTTCAGGCCCTTTTGAATTTCCCAAAGTACTTGCTTAATAATAGAGTACTATTATTCTCTATTATTATATAGAGAATATATATATATATATATATATAGAGAGAGAGAATATATATATATATATATATATATATATATATATATTCTCTATATAATAATAGAGAATAATATTATTCTCTATTATTTATATATCTCAGGCCTGGGGGGATCCTGTTGGTTAAGTGTCTGACTATTGGTTTGGTTTCTGCTCAGGTCACGATCTCATGGTTGGTGAGATCCATCCCCTCCTGGGGTTCTGCAGTGGGATTGGAACCTGCTTAAGATTCTCTCTCTCCCTCTCCTTCTGCCCCTTCTCTGCTCACGCTCTCTTTCTCTCTCTCAAAAAACAAACAAACAAACAAACAAATAATAGAGAGGTACCCTTTAGAACTGTGCTGTCCATGCTAATTGTAACACATGAGTGGCTATTGGGCAGGTACAAGGGAGCAAGTTGGGGTTGAGATGGGCTGGAGGTGTAAGCCTCGCACTGGATTTCAAAGGCTGGGTTAAAAAAAAAAAAGAATATAAAATATTGTGTTATGCATTTTTTAAAAAGTTTATTTATTTAAGTAATCTCTACATCCAATGTGGGGCTTGAATTTATGACTCCGAGATTAAGAGCTGCTCGCTGCTCAGACTGAGCCAGCCAGGCGTCCATCATTATACTTTTCAATATTAATTACACATTGCAGTGATATTGTGTATACATTGGGATAAATACAAAATATCATTAGTGATAATTCTTCCTAGTCCTTTGTCCTTTCTAAGGTGGCTACTAGACAATTTTAAATCTCACATGTGGCTCACATTATATTTTCTACTCACATTATAGCCCACTGAGCCCTATTCTGGATCTCTGACTTCTAGGACTGTAAGATAATAAATGTATGTTGTTTTAAGCCACTAAGCAGGTGGTAATTTGTCACAGGGCAACAGGACACTAATAAAAGCATGGGGAGGAAACTGAGCTCTGTGAAGTGAAGGAAACATAATCAGATCACAGGTTCTCCAGCTGAGCCCTGTGGCTCTGCCATCACTCACCGATTCCAAGAGCAGCAACCACTTTCCAATGCCCCCAAAGGAGTGTGATGGAAAGCCACCTCATTCCTTCATACAGTGAGGGAAGCTCCCTGAGAGTAGAAGCAATCAATTGTAACAGTAAATAACTTTTGAAACTTAAGATTTTCTCATTTCCATTAAAAGTATTGTTGTAATAAGGCACTTAGCTATCTTTCTCTTAGTAGGTCAGAGGAAAGTGAAGCATGACAGAGAGATGAACTTTATTTTATTTTTTTTAAGTTTATTTATTTATTTTGAGAGAGAAAGCATGTGCAAACAGAGGAGGGGCAAAGAGAAAGGAAGAGAGAGAGACAGAGAGAGAATGCTAAGCAGGCTCCCGGCTGCCAATGCAGAGCCCCATGCAGGGCTCGAACCCATGAACCTTGAGATCATGACCTGAACTGAAATCAAGAATCAGATGCTTAACCGACTGAGACACCCAGGCATCCAAGACATGAATTTTGATATTAAGTGATTTATGCATTCATGACTATGACCTCAGAAATGAAGATCACGTGGCAAAATATTCTAGAAGAATTGATCCAAAATTTTCTGGAGACCCTTGCAGGCATCATTATGCAGACTTCATGCCACATTCTTTTAAATTCATGAGACACAGAGAGAATAACAAGGGGCTCTCATGTGTTAGTGCTGCATTAGTGGAACCACAAGCAGCCAAATGTCTGTGTAGGTCACGTGGTATGAGATAGCTCTAGGGCCACAGACTTCCTCCCAGATCCTGGGGACAAACTCAACTGTAAACCAGGGGCATCTGCAGGCTGAGGGACGTCTTTTCTTCCTTCTAGTCCTCTCCCCCCTTTCCCTCTGTGTCCTGCCTTTCTTCCCCCCTACATTATATTCTTTTCTGTCTTCACATCCTATTTAAGGAGCTCTCATCTGGTCCCATGGTCAGTCCTCTCCCGATATCTCTGGATACCCCTGCTGACCTGTGTGACTGGCCTTTCATGCCCCACTCAGTGGGGTCCAGTTCCTACCGCATTTCCCCTCCTCACGTGTGCCTTAGTTCGGTAAAGTGCATCCCCAGGCCAACAGTCACTTGGGTCAGATTATGGGGTGTCCCCAACTCTTCTCTTGCCTCTTCCCTGGGCCCCTGCACCTACCTCTTTGCCACCAGCTCCACAGAGCTCCCTTTTATGATCTGTGGGGCCCTTGCATCGTTGGTGTGCCCATCCAGCCATCTAGGATTAGGCATGTCCTCTCTGTTCCATGCCTCCCACTTCTGCTCTTCTAGCTGTGAGCACATGTGGCAGCTAAGCAGGTTGTTTCCTGCTTTGGGGGGCCTTGCTCATGCTTGCACTTTTTTTTTTTTTTTGGCAAAGAATGATTTTCCTTCATTATAGGGCCTGCCAAGTTTCTTTCTCCTGATCTTTAAGACTCATTCCAAGCTTCACCCACACGCCCCCAACCGTCAACTCTGCATGTCGGCTCAGCTCGGCAGAAGACCACTGTCCCTGCATCCCGGGCCCCCTCTCATTATGCCGCCTCCCTGCTTTCTGTATACAGTCCTTTGCTGTACCTGGTGACCCCTGTGTGTTCCATTTGCAGCAGGATCTGGGAACTATGACAGCATTCATCACGTGCGGGCTGCTCAGTGAAACAGAGCCTTCTGAACCACACGTTAGGGGATTTATCACTAAAAGAACAGAGATCATGCACAAGAGTGTTTGCAGTACTTGTTGTCCTCGTTAAATCTCTCTAGAAATGAGAGCAGATGAATAGCATATATATCTATAGAAACAGAGAAACATTGCTTTCTTGAAAATGTGTCAGTTCAACCTGCATCCAAGTGTCAAAACAATGTTAAAGAGAGAATGACAGAAACCAACTTACTAACTACTAATCATTTCTCATGAAGTCATTTAACAAAGAGATATTTCCTTGGTAAGAATTTCCTTTTTGTTTTCAAATTTAAAAAAGATATGGAAATGTGTGAGGGTACACAAAAGAGGAGAGAAAAGCGTAAAGAACCCTGTATACCCATCACCTTGCTTCAACAATAGCTGGTAGTTCGCTGATTTTTTTTTAACCTGGAACATTTTATTTTTTTTTTCAAAGATTTAGCTTTTATTTTTTATTTGAGAGAGAGAGAAAGAGAGCACATGAGCTGGGGAGGGGCAGAGGGAGAGAGAGAGAATCCCAAGCAGGCTCCATGCTCAACATGGAGCTCCGTGTGGGGCTCAGTCCCATGACCCTGGGATCAAGACCTGAGCCAAAAATCAAGAGTTGGATGCTCAACCGACTGAGCCACCCGGTAGCCCCTAACCTGGAACATTTTAAAGCAAGTCCCAAATATTATAGCATTTCATCTGTCAGTATTTCAGAATGTATCTGTAATGAATATGGGCTTTTTTCTTCCAATAATTACAATACGCCCAACCAATTAAACTGTAATTCCTTGATATTATATAATACCTAGTTTTATGTTTAACCTCTCCTGATTGCCTCAAAAGTATCTTCTTAGAGTAGGTTTGTTTCATTTAGGATAAAAAGGTCTACACATGGCGTTTGGTTGACACTTCTGTTAAAGTGTCTCTCTTTTTTGCAACATTTCGAAATAATTTCAGATAGAGAAAAGTTATAAGAATAGTACTAAGAGTACCTGCATCCCTTTTATGTAGGTTCTATTTTTTTGATCGATTTGAAAGTAAATTGTCTTTTCACCCCTAAATACCTGAGGATACTTCCAAAGAATAAGGGCTTTATCTTAAATAACCACAATACGGTTACCAAATCAAAAGCACAAAATTTAGCATCATGCAATACTATAACTGAACCCACAGCCCGCTTTCAAATTCTGTCAATTGCCCAATAATATCATTTACAGATATAACTTTTCCCAGTCCAGAGTTGAATCCAGAATTATGCATCCAGAAGATTAAAACTTTAGTCCTCTTTAATCTGGAATAGACTTTCTTTGCGTTTCTTGACCCCAACCTTGCTTTAGTGTACAGGACAGCTATTTCATGGAATGCCCACAATTTGGGTTTGTGTGATATAGTCACATAATTTGATTTAGGTTATGCATTTTTTGGCAAGAATTTTCCAGAAGTGATGCTGTGACTTTCTCAGAGCGTCTTACCAGAAGGCATCTGATGCCAGCTTGTCTTACGACTAGTGATGCTAGATTTGATCACTTGGTGGACACGGCATATGCCAGTTTTTTCCACTGTCAAGTTCCTATTTTTCACCTTGGAATTCGTAAGTGATTTCTGGGGAGATACTTTGAGACTATGGCAATGTTTGGCTCTTCATTTAACTTTCATCTGCTAGTTTTAGGATCTATTGATGATTTTCTAACCTCATTATTTCTTCTTTATTTACTAATATTTATGTACTATTTTTCCTTTATTTAGTTTTCTGTTGTAAGGACAAGATTTTCCATTCCCATTTTCTCTCTCTTGCTTTCTTTCTCTGTCCCTCATCTCTCTCTCTCTCTCTCCATGCACGCACACACACACTCACACACACACATATATCAATGTGTACTCATAGATTCTTATTTTGTTCAGTGGAGCATAATCTGTTACAGTTAGCAGTCATTTCAATATTCACCTTGTCTCTGGTCTTACCAGAGGGAATGTCCTCAGCTTGGTTGCTGTGTCTTAGGCCATGTTCCCATCATTTTTGAACACTATCTTGCTTTCTGGCACAGGATATTCCAGGATCATCTTGTACTCCCTGTGCTGCCAGCCTGCATTTGACCTTTTCTCCAAGGGATTCTGGTTAAGAACTTAATTTTAACCACTTTTATCATAACAGATCACACTTCTAAACTTTTTCAAACTGGTATTATTTCAACATTGAGCAAGAGTGTCCATTTCAAACAAAACAGTCGAGTTGAGTTAGAAAATAAGCTGCAAACATATGGCAACTGTCTTTTTCTGTATGACTTATTTCGCTTAGCATAACACTCTCCAGTTCCATCCATGTTGGTACAAAAGGCCATATTTCATTCTTTCTCATTGCCACGTAGTATTCCATTGTGTATATAAACCACAACTTCTTTATCCATTCATCAGTTGACGGACATTTAGGCTCTTCCCATAATTTGGCTATAGTTGAAAGTGCTGCTATAAACATTGGGGTACAAGTGCCCCTATGCATCAGCACTCCTGTATCCCTTGGGTAAATTTCTAGCAGTGCTATTGCTGGGTCATAGAGTAGATCCTCTTTTAATTTTTTGAGGAACCACTCCTATGTGGATCCTGAAAAACTTAACAGAAGACCATGGGGGAGGGGAAGGGGAAAAAAAGTTACAGAGAGGGAAGGAGGCAAACCATAAGAGACACTTAAAAACTGAGAATAAACTCAGGGTTGGTGAGGGTGGGAGGGAGGGGAAGGTGGGTGATGGGCATTGAGGAGGGCACCTGTTGGGATGAGCATTGGGTGTTGTATGGAAACCAATTTGACAATAAATTTCATATTAAAAAAAAATTCCTAGAAGAGAAAGCAGGCAAAACCTCTTTGACCTCGGCAGCAACAACTTCTTACTCAACACGTCTCTGGAGGCAAGGGAAACAAAGCAAAAATGAACTATTGGGACCTCATCAAAATAAAAAGCTTCTTCACAGAGAAGGAAACAATCAGCAAAACTAAGAGGCAACCGATGGAATAGGAGAAGATATCTTCAAATGACATATCAGATAAAGGGTTAGTATCCAAAATCTATAAAGAATTTACCGAACTCAACAACCAAAAAACAAATAATCCAATGAAGAAATGGGCAAAAGACATGAATAGACACTTCTCCAAAGAAGAATCAAGATGGCCAACTGACACATGAAAAAATGCTCAACATCACTCATCACCAGGGAAATAGAAATCAAAACCACAATAAGATGCCACCTCACACCTGTCAGAATGGCTAACACGAACAACTCAGGCAACAATAGATGTTGGTGAGGATGTGGAGAAAGGGGATCTCTTTCGCACTACTGGTGGGACTTCAAACTGGTGCAGGCACTCTGGTAAACAGTATGAACGTTCCTCAAAAAATTAAAAATAGAACTACCTTATGACCCAGCAACTGCACTACTAAGCATTTATCCAAGGGATACAGGTGTGCTGTTTCGAAGGGACACATGCACCCCCATGTTTATAGCGGCACTATCAACAATAGCCAAAGTATGGAAAGAGCCCAAATGTCCATCGATGGAGGAATGGATCAAGAAGGTGTGGTCTGTATATACAATGGAGTATGACTCGGCAATCAAAAAGAATGAAATCTTGTCATTTGCAACTATGTGGATGGAACTGGAGGGTATTATGCTAAGTGAAACTAGTCAGAGAAATGCAAATATCATGACTTCACTCATATGTGGAATTTAAGATACAAAACAGATGAAAATAAGGGAAGGGAAGCAAAAATAATATAAAAACAGGGAGGGGGACAAAACATAAGAGACTCTTAAATATGGAGAATAGAGGGTTACTGGAGGGGTTGTGTGAGGGGGGGATGGGCTAAATGGGTAAGGGGCATTAAGGAATCTACTCCTGACATCATTGTTGCACTATATGCTAACTAACTTTTATGTAAATTATAAAAAACAGATAAATAAAGAGAAAGGGGGGGAAAAGAAGAAAAAAAGAAAATAAGCTGAGAAAGCATCCTTCAGCTTAATGGTATTTGTTAATTGATAGTATGTAGAATATACATTTTTTAAACCCCAGGAATAAGCTTAATAGCTTTTGTAATATAAATAATCTTGGGTGACCTTTGCAACCTTCGAATTTCTGCTTAATTTTCCAAAGTAAACGGGCACTTACTTACCTCATAAAAATTACCCACAATTTCTCTGAGAGCCTGCTGTCCTCTGTGCGCTGACTCATAGACAAGGTGATGATCATCCCTTAAATGAATATAGAGGCTCAAAAGTTTATTCATTTTGATCTCAATCTCTTGTTCTTTGTAAGCTCTCAACCCTATTTATCACAATAGAAGGTGGGACCTGATTGATGAAATCACTCTGTGGTAGCGCTTCTCAAAGTTCACTGTTTCAGAAAAGTTACTTGGAGGGTAAAAGAAAACTGCAGGTCCCTGGGCTCTACTCCATACACATGTGGGAGCTGGGGTGGGCCAGGAATCGGCATTTTCCCAGCACTCCAAGAAACTGGCAGGTAAGGGGTCTGGACTCACACTTTGAGAACGACCATCCCAGGATGACTTTGTTTACCATAGATGATGGGGGTGCAGGGCATTGAATCATGGAGGACATGAGATAGTAGTCCTGAACAGTGAAAAATCTCACATTGTGGCTATTTGGGATATGCTCATTATATCCGCATGGGCAGCCCATGCGGATATTATTTGAGGGAAAAAAGATTTCTCAAAAATGGCTGGAGATTTTCTAAAACCTGATTTGAAAAAGGCACGAAGCAGTGTGGTTAAGGAATAGAGTGAAAACATTTATCAGGGTGAAGTTGAAATCAGAATATAGAGTGGATTTATAGGTCACATCAGAGTTCCTCAAACCAAAGGTTGGGTAAATATCAAGACAGGATGAAGGGACAGAGCTCCAGAATCCTATCAGCAAACTGAGTGAAAAAGGGAAGGTCTTATCATTTCACTTGATTCCATTTTTTTTTTTGAGAGAGAGAGAGAGCATGAGCAGGGGAGGGGAGAGGGAGAGAGAGAGAGAGAGAGAGAGAGAGGCAGAGAGAGAGAGAATGAGAACCTCAAGCAGGCTCCACACTCAGCATGGAGCTCGATACGGGGCTCGATCCCATGACCCTGAGATCATGAATTGAGCTGAAATCAGGAGTCGGATATTCAACTGAATGAGACTCCCAGGCACGCCTCCTGCTTCCAAATTTTTAAATTCTAGTCTCTGCGATCTGACATGAACTGCAGACTAAAGAGAACTTTATGCTTTCCCTTCTTCTTCTTCTTTTTTTTTTTGTAGAAAAAAATATGTAGTGTAAATGTGGTGGAGGAAAGGTCATTAAGATGAAAATGTTTAAGAACTACTGGATTACACTGAAGTCTTCATTATGAAACTCTTCCTCAGGTATCTTGCAGTCTGTCTCTGGCAAGTCCCAGTGTCCCTTGTCCCATCACCATAGAGCAAAGTTAATACAACTGTGCTTTGTCACTAATGTGTTCACCAAAATATTCCTGCCTTTCAGGCACAAGTGAGATTGGGCTTTCCTGTCCCCTTGGTGTTAGCGGTGGCCATGTGACTTTCTTTGGCCAATGCTAAAATGTGAGTGGAAGTGACATATGCCGATTCCTTGTGGAGTCTTTAAGAACCAGTGCATGAGTCACCATTCTCTCTGTAATGACACAAATGAAAATGCCCCAGATAGTGGCTGATGTATTAGCCTTCCCTAGTGTGGGAAGAACATGTGGAGTAGAGTCTGCAGACAACCCATAATGAATACTGTATCACAGATAGTTAGCATGAGTGATGATTAAACCTCATTGTTTTTTGTCACCAAGATTTTTGTGATTGTTTGTTACTGTAGTTTGGTCCAGCCCACCCTGACTGATTCCATAGTTAATGACAATGGCTCATGGAGGGACTTTTCGAGAATGAGAAACCTCTTTTTATTTCAATATCCACTGACTAAGAATATATGTGTTGTCTAGAAGCTACTGTGAATTCAATAACATTTTAAAATATATTTTAATTTCACTAACTGTAACCTTCACATATATTTGAAAACCAGTGGCAGATCCACGAGTAGTAGTCATCAGTGCTAAATAATTATTGGTGAATTGAGGACCCTTTGCAATTCTTGTTCCGGGGGGGGGGGGGGTCAGGTGAAATAAGCCTTACCCTGGGAGACAAAAGCCAGATGTTTGTGGAAAGTACAACAGTGCCACTATATAATCATATGACATTGGGGTGGGCGATTTCCTGGACTTTGGTTGTCTTATATACAAAGCAATGACATATCAACTGTCCCCTCCATTTCCTTGGGTAATTAAATGATAATGTATTAATAAGAGTTTTGAAAAGAATTACAAAAGATATTTTAAAGTGGATAATATTATTTGCAGTCTCAAGTTTGTGTATCCTCAAGTGACATTTAATCTTTACCTTAAAAAAAATGCAGAAAGAAAATGGCTTAATGGCAATGCTGTTATAGACTAACTGTACAAGGGCATTTAGCTTCAAGTTCGTTTGTCCTTTCAAAATATTGCACCCTGCATCCACACTCAATATCCATATTTGTGAAATACAAGGGGGTAAGCAACAACACTAAACTCTATTTCAAGAAATGAAGGAAGGGAAACAAATCAAAGCACAGGAATTGCTGCTAGAATGAAAGCAATATATGTATAGTGAATATATATATTTATATGACTCTGAAAAGAAGAGATGCATTTGATAGTAGAGATTAATTAAATAAATGAGAAGGGAAAAAGTGTATCCGATCTTTGGGTGAATGAAAGTCGTAAACGGAAAATGTTGACACATTTACACAAAGAAAGCAATTAGACCACCGATGGAAATGAGCTGGGAAAAGGTAAGTTTTCCTGGAGCACAAATTTAAATTTCTGTCCTCTAAATCCTAGGCTCCTTGAGGGTTGGCCAGAGTTCTGGCAGGGACAAGGTGAAGCCCTCAGGGTCACTTGCTGAAGACCGGGAATACCAGAAAGAGTGCACCTGTCTTCCCTTCCCTGGAATGTCTGTGCTCCCCACTGCTTCCACCATGAACCTTATCTGACTTGTGCCCCAGTGTGAGGCACCGTTGACAACAGCGTGATAAAATGATTCATACGTTTCATTAAACCCACACCTGGATGTACATTTAGGCAGCATGGGAGCCCTGGTGAGAAAAACAAACGAGAAAAGATGAGTGAAAAGCCCATGTTCACAATTGGGAGAATGGGGCCGGAGAAAGGCGGGAGCGATTTGCAGCTGCCCAGGCCTGTGCCAGCTGTTTCCAGCTGCTTGCACTGGGTCAGCTTTCCGTGAGGCCCTTCCAGGCCTACTTTCTCTTTCAGTGTGGTCATAAAACCAGAAAGTGCAGATGGTGTGGCACTGGCACTCCCTCATGGCATTTTCCTAGAGCTGAGCTCAAATAACGATGTGTGACTGCCATCCAAATCACTGGCACTTTTTGCAAAGCTCGAGCTTTTTTGGACCAAGAAATGCGCTGCTGTCTGGATTCAGCCCT
The DNA here is from genome assembly GCF_018350215.1 of Panthera leo. Classification (NCBI taxonomy): domain Eukaryota; kingdom Metazoa; phylum Chordata; class Mammalia; order Carnivora; family Felidae; genus Panthera; species Panthera leo. The sequence continues at coordinate 54,106,718 of NC_056681.1, read as the reverse complement.
TTTCAGCCTGCTCTTTTGGGTTGACCTTAGGGTGGGCAATCCCATCACTGTGGGCCACTTGCTTATATTTTGGGTCAAGTTTTGGGTCCAGAGAAAGTCATCCTTTGTATCCTACAGATATCTTTCCTGGGCCAAGCTTACAAGGCTTCCCTCTTAACCTCTCAGTAACTGTCTCCCGCCCCCTGCCCCGAGGCAGTTAGATCACCGGGCTGTCTTTTCCACCCCAAACACAGTACTTTTACTTCGCTCCAAGGCTGGCATTTCTATTTCCAGTCTGGTACACGCACAGCCAACAGATGGCCCTGCTGGGGTGGCATAATGTGTTTTCAAGGCCGTTGAGAATTCTATGACACAATGCAGCCCAAACAGAAGGGTTTATTGCTTCTCTCGACCTTACATCTCTGGGTGTAAACCAACTGCTTTCCTCACAAACAAACACCGCATGGCCACAATCATCACAGATGATGGCCTCGACTTTTTCAAAATCAGTGTCCAGTTCTGAAGAATTTGCACGTATTCTGACTTACGTGATATTGAGTTTATAGTAGATTTCCTTTTGACCATGACTCATTATTGGGCAGATTTGGGAGGAATTCAGGTCAAGCAATGTGCCTTTATGATGACTTAGCTCAATCTTTTTTTTTAAATGAGATAAAACTCACATAATATGAAATTCACCCTTTTAAACACTGAAGAGTGTGCAATTTAGTGACCTTAGTACAGTCACATGTTGTGCAACCATCGCTACTGACTCCAGAACATTCCTAACTGGTTCTGAAAGCCCTTTGCATGCAATGGATTATGCTCTTTATCTATGGATGGTAGTGGAAGATTTTGGCAGGAGTAGCAACCAACTGTAGCTTGAACCAAAATGTGATCCACTCCTTCCTTCTGGAAGGGCAGGTCCACCAGAAATCGGCCTGCATGAGGACAGGTGTGTCTTAGGGAACAAGCCTGCTAACAGAAGGGAGAATCTGGTCCAGGCGCTCTGCTGAGGTGTGAGTTTGTACAAAGGGAGGAGGGGAGTTGCCATCTGAGCACAGTGTGGCACTTGCTGTCCTTGTGGGTTTCTACCTGGCCTGGATGGTGCAGGTGGAAGGGAGTGAAGGAAGAGGGGCTCCAAGTAAAACTGAGCACACTTTCCTTGGACACCTGGGACACAGACAGGACCGTGGAGACCATTGGGAGCAGACGCTGCCAGAGGGAGATGCAGTCACCATTCTCATTGTGGCTCCTCCCAGGGCCCTCCTGCCAGCAGGTGCACAGAAGGAAGTGGGGTTGGCTCTGGGTTAGTAGGTTCTTTGAGGGGGCCAAAGCAGAAGGACAGAACCTGGGTCCTGGATGCCAAGCGCCAACTGAGCAGCCTTATGGCCAAGTGCACCCAACAGGACCCCTTCCCCAGGGACAGGGTGGGTGGGAGAGAGGGGGGTTGATGAGCTCCTCCATTGGAGACCCTACCCCCTACTGGTTTTTGCAGTTCTTAGTGACCATAGTAGCCATAGTAGGGACCAAAAGGTAGAGGAACAAATGTTTGAAGGCCTGAATGACTTAGCAATGCTACAAAGGTCAAGTGATGAGCGAGCATTTCTCCTGCCTCCTTTAAGGACTGCATGTTGGCAGGGGGGAGAGGAGGATGGGTAGGGTAAGCCATAGATCACCACGGGGATGCCCACAGAATGCAGAGCAAGGCAGCATTGCCAGAGGTGGACAGAAACTCATAGGCATACACTGAGGAACTCCTTAGCTATCTATCTCCTGTGGCCAGGAGCACAGAGAGTGGGCCTAACTACTTATATACTGTGGGTTTGGGTCCCTGGAGGTTTATTTGCACACCTCTAGGCATGGAGTGTCCCAGGTTCCCCACTGGCTGGCAGGGCTGTGACTGGGGAGGCCACATAGGGTGAGGCTGAATCCCCAAGTTCTGATCCCCACTTAGCCCCTTCCAGCTGTGTGACTTAGCCTGTGTGACTGTGCCTCTGTTTTCTTGGCTGCAAATGGAGATTTCTGAGCATTCCACGAGGGTGTGAAGTGGGGTGCTTACACGTGGAGGCTGGCAGTTCTTGTCCACTATTACCCACTGTGGCTACCGTGGAACCCGGGCAGGCCATCAGTGGGAGGAGGCAGGAGGTCAGGGATCTACTAGGACCTACTGGTTCCAGAGGCATACTGAGGAAGGAACCAGGGAGGGAGAAGGAAGGAGCTTGGTCACTGCCCCCATTTCTTTAGACAGATGGGCAGGCCTCCTTCTTAGAACCCCTATAGTCTGGGGAGGAGAGAGCTCAGGAAGAGATTCTGGTTTGAGCTGGAGGCAGCAGTGAGTGCTCCTGGGAGGCCCGTGGTCAGGGCCCACGCCCTTGGTCCTCCAGTGTCCAGGCTGAAAGTGCTGGTCAGGAGTCCATGCTGCCACTTGATGGGGCAGAAGGGTGGGTTTCACCAGCCAGCAGAGAGGAACTGCAGGAAGATGAGGAAATATTCTCGGGATGCGCCCGAGGCAGGCAGTTTCCCTGCTTGGGGATGGACTATTGGTGGTGATGTAATCTAATAGCTTGGATTTATCCCTCAGGCTGCTAACCCAAATCACTATGCTATTAAGTTGTGCTAAGTTCTCAGGACAGGCACTGGGACAAGGCTGATGTTACAGAAGGTAAGGGCAGGCTGTGTAGGTTGATGGACACTGGATCCGTACCTTCCCACCTCTTGTGCCAGACAGAAGCACTTCTGAATCACCCCTCCAGGCTGACACTTGTAAAGGACTCCCATGGCTCAAGACACCCATGAGATCTTTTTGAAGAATCAGATTATTTTATCCTGGGATGTATATGTTAAATGGATTTGAGCCATTAATTACCGTAAGTGTAAGACATAGCTTCCCTCAATGGCCAAATATGAATGATAATTTACTCTGTGAGTCTGAATGCCCCCAGAAAGCTTTGATCCACTTGAAATGTAATACTTCAACACATGCAAAGAGTACAGAAACAGCATTATTAGCAATTTGATAAATTATTCAAGAAGCAAACACTCTGGTGAGTTCTAGTTTCATGTTCATGGGTTTTAAAAGCTGTTTCCTGATGGACAGCTTCCTGTTGTATTGCTTTCCTACAACATTTGGGGGAGTGCACCCAAATGTTGTCCTTTGTGGGCACCTCTGCTTTCTCCCTGCCATAACCCCAAATGTTACATATAAAACAGGATTGTTCTAAAGAGAGAGAGAGAGAGAAAGAAACCAAGAAACCGACTCTTAACTACAGAGAACAAATTGATGGTTACCAGAAAGGGGGTGAAGTGGGTGGGAGGACGGGTTAAACGGGATGGAGACTAAAGAATACACTTATCTTGATGAGCACTAAGTAACGTACAGAATTGTTGAATCCCTCTGTTGTACACCTGAAGCTCACATAACACGGATAACTATATTGGAATTAAAATCAAAAACTTAAACAAAAACCAAAAAGCCCCAGGATTGTTCTGAGGTGGGGCTTAGATGACACCATGAAGGTGGGGCCCCATGACGGGATTGGTGCCCTTACAGGTGGAGGAGACTCCAGCCCTCCCTCTGCTCCCAGCCATGGGAGGACTGCACACGGCTGCCATCTGCTAGCCAGGAAGTGGGGTCTCACCGGACACTGGATCTGCTGGCACCTTAATCTCAGACTTCCAGCCTTCAGAGCCCTGACAAATGACTGCCTGTATTTAAGCCACCAGCCCACAGTGACTCAGACACTCTGTCAGGAACCTTTCTCAACCACCCAATCTGGACGGGAGGTTGGCAGGGTGCAGGTCCGTTTCACCTCCCTTCCCAGAAGCTCAGAGATCTTCACAAACGGTCACAGTCTGATTGTGTGTGACCAATGCCCCCCCTGATCCCCACAGCTTCTTCTTTGTGTTTTTGCACGCTGGGCAGCAGCCACGAGGGGTGTAACCAGTTGCTTCGTTGAATTCATCAACTAAAGATGCCCATAAATCCCAAAGCAAAGGAAGAACTTTTAGTCATTTTGGAGGATGATAAAGAAGGAAAAGTGTCTCCTGCGTGTTTCAGAGGTGATGCTAAGCTCTGCACAATCTGGCTTGATATTTTCTTTCCTGAGGCACCTATAATTTCTGGAAATACTATGTCACGATTTGATAATATCACTGGCAGGTTTTAGAGCTGTTTGCATCTTGGTGAAGATTTCTGGCGTTGTGTTTTTACCTCAAGGCCCTTACTGTGAGTGAAGCTGTTAAATAAATAAATAAAAAGATAAAAAATATGAATATTGCTTTCTGGATGGGCTGTATATGGCAATGCTGTTCTCTCACACCATTATTTTCCTGCCCCTTGGGATGTGTTAATGATATTCAGAGCTCTTCTGTGAGTCTTTCCTTTGTTTAGGCCTTTGGACGCTTATATTTGGGAGTATTTATATGCCACAGCTGTGAACCTAAACATATAACATGCATACATATTTAAAATAATGTGAAATTTTAAAAAATGGTTCACTTGAACCTTAAAAAAATTTCAATTCTGAATGATGCTTCTTTGCCAGGCCTTTTCAAGATTCATTATTCAGACTATTTCATCTCCAAGTTTCCATCAATTTCTTTTTTTTTTTTTTTTGGCTCATCTCTTTTGCTCCCCACGCACCCACACAGCTTGCTCCTGTCATTCCAAGCTACTGCTGTTTCTAAAGACTATTCCTATTTTCCCACCTCCCATCCCTTTCTTTGCTTATGCTGATTTCTCCAGCCTACAAACCACTGACACTCTCTCCACTTGTGAATCCTGTTTCAAATTACAAACTAAAGGCTTCAGAGTTTCCTTAGTCCCATGACTGGCTTTGATTTCTTTCTTCTTTGTGCTTAGGCTCAGCTGACGGAGTTATGTTTATTAAAAAGCAAACGGATCATGTCATTGTCGGGTTGACTTTCTGGTGCCCGTGGTGTCTCCCTGTCCTGGGCTTCGCTCGCTTGTGAATACAGATGGGGAATAATTCCATCATTAAATCTTGATAGCCCTGAGCCAAGCTGAGCATCCCACTGTCAGCCCTGTGTGCAGTTCTCTGTCCCAAGCACTTGAGGGGACTCCTAGGGGAGGCTCCCTCATAGCTAGGCACCCTCAAATGCCCATTGCTATCTTCTTCAGTAACAGCGTGCTTTACTGATCTTTTTCAAGGAGTTGCCAACATTATATCATGCACTGAGTTTTTAAAAATTTCTGGAGTGTCGGGATGGCATTTTATTCAACCTGGTATTTCACACATCTTCTATGTGGTAGGTCTGTAGTAAACATTTGAATTTTTAGATAGTATAAGGATTCCTTGACTTGATTTTCTTTATTTAAAACAATTTTTTTTAATGTTTATTTGTTTTTGAGGCAAAGCATGAATGGGGGAGGGTCAGAGAGAGAGGGAAACACAGAATCCGAAGCAGGCTCCAGGCTCTGAGCTGTCAGCACAGAGCCCGACGCAGGGCTCGAACCCACGGACCATGAGATCGTGACCTGAGCCAAAGTTGGATGTTTAACTGACTGAGCCACCCAGGCGCCCCAACTTGATTTTCTTTCAGGAAGTGAAAATCATCTTTTGTGTCCTCTCAGTAGAAAGCAAACATGCTTATTTATGGTAGCTTTGGCTGGAGCTTTGGAGTGAAAAGACAATCAGACAGTTGAGAATTGCACTGCAGGTAAAATACAAGAGGAAGAAAGGGCTGAAAATGTCCAAAGGGAAAAAAACAATAACCACAACAGTAATACTCATTTAGGAGCTAAGTTTCTGGGTGCACCTGGTTGGTTCAGTCAGTTAAGCGTCTGACTCTTGATTTCAGCTCAGGTCATGATCTCATGGTTTATGAGTTCAAGCCCCACATCGGGCTCTGTGCTGACAATGTAGAGCCTGCTTGGGGTTCTCAATTTCTCTCTCTCTCTTACTCATCTTCTCTCTCTGCCCCGTCCCCATCTCAAAAATAAATAAAAATAAAACAAAAAAATTTTTTAAAAAAGGAACAAAGTTTCTGATTACATGAAAAAGTAAAGGTTTCTGAGCAAGGAGAAAGAGTTCTTTCTTTAATTAATCAACTCACACATTTATTTATTTTTTTAAATATATGAAATTTATTGTCAAATTGGTTTCCATACAACACCCAGTGCTCATCCCAAAAGGTGCCCTCCTCAATACCCATCATCCTCCCTCCCCTCCCTCCCACCCCCCATCAACCCTCAGTTTGCTCTCAGTTTTTAACAGTCTCCTATGCTTTGGCTCTCTCCCACTCTAACCTCTTTTTTTTTTTTTTTTTCCTTCCCCTCTCCCATGGGTTTCTCTTAAGTTTCTCAGGATCCACATAAGAGTGAAACCATATGGTATCTGTCTTTCTCTGTATGGCTTATTTCACTTAGCATCACACTCTCCAGTTCCATCCACGTTGCTACAAAAGGCCATATTTCATTCTTTCTCATTGCCACGTAGTATTCCATTGTGTACATAAACCACAATTTCTTTATCCATTCATCCCAACTCACACATTTATTGAGAGGCTACAGCATGTATGCCAGTGTGTTGATTTTTTCAGAATGCCACAAAGTATAAATGATAATATCAGAATCAACATTATGCTTTAAAAGAGTTGAGAAGATAAAACTTATTAATTAATTCTCTTTCTCCCGCTATTCATCTGTCTGTCCACCTTATTTTGTTCATGTTGCTGTAGTAACAACATGGCTTATAAACAGCAGACATGTATTTCTCATAGCTCTGAGGCTGGAAGTCCAGACCAGAGTGCCAGCGAGGAGGAACCTGTTCCCTGTTCACAGACAGCCATCTTCTTGCCGTGTCCTTCCATGGTGGAAGGGGCAGGGAGCTCTCCGGGGTCTCTAAAGTAAGGGCACTAATCCCATTCGTGAGGGTTCCGTCTTCATGACTTGGTCACCTCCCAAGGCCCCACCTCCAAACACCGACATATTGGAGGTTCGATTTCAACATACGAACTTTGAGGGGACTGAATCATTCAATCTATAGCGCCTTCCCTCCCTCCCTCCTTCCCTTTCTCCTCCTCTCCCCAATTCCTCCTGCCTTGGGCTAAAGCATATTTTTAACATCATTGCTTTCTGACTCACAGTTGACTTACTAGGATTTCAAAAAAATTTTGAGTCTAGTTGACACATGGTGTTACATTAGTTTCAGGTGTACAACGTAGAGATTCAACAAGTCTATACGTTATGCTGTGCTCACCGCACATGTAGCTGCCATCTGTCACCACATAATGCTATGACAGTAGCGTTGACTATATTCCCTATGTTGTACCCTTCATCCTCATGACTTGTTCATTCCATAACTGGAAACCTGTATCTCCCACTCCCCTTCACCAATTGTGCCCATCCCCCACTCTCCTCCTTTCTGCCAACTATCAGTTTATTCTCTGGATTTATAGGTCTGATTCTGCATTTTGTTGTTTATTCACTTGTTTTTTTATATTCCACATATGAATGAAATCATATGGTATTTGTCTCTCTCAGTCTGACTTATTTCACTTAGCATACGACACTGTGGGTCCATCCATGCTGCTGCGAATGCACGATCTCATCTGTTTTTTAAATTTTTTTTTACGTTTATTTATTCTTGAGAAACAGAGTGAGACAAAGCGTGAGAGGGGGAGGGGCAGAGAGAGAAGGAGACACAGAATCCGAAGCAGGCTCCAGGCTCCGAGAAAGCAGTCAGCACAGAGCCTGATGCAGGGCTTGAACCCATGAACTGTGAGATCATGACCTGAGCCGAAGTCGGACACTCAACCGACTGACCCACCCAGGCGCCCCATGATCTCATCTGTTTTTATGGCTGTGCAATATATTAGGATGTTTGACAGTGGGGATATTCACCTCCTCAGGAAAACCTCACTTCCACCCAGTGTGGCCCCAGCAGAAATATTAAGTCACATCAGGACAATGTCGACCAACTTCGGCATGGGCTTAAAACATTTTACTCCAAACACCCTCTCTCATGTTATATGTCATTTTCATCTAAGCTGTAGTTCTCGGGTCACCTGGGTGGCTCAATCAGTTAAGCATCTGACTTCGACTCAGTTCATGATCTCATGGTTCGCGAGTTTGAGCTCTACATTGGGCTCAATGCTGACACCATGGAGCCTGCTTGGGATTCTCTCTCTCCCTCTCTCTCTGCCCCTCCCCCACTCATTCTCTCTCTCTCTCTCTCTCTCTCTCTCTCTCTTTCTTTTTTTTTTTTTTTAAATTTTTTTTTCAACGTTTTTTTATTCATTTTTGGGACAGAGAGAGACAGAGCATGAACGGGGGAGGGGCAGAGAGAGAGGGAGACACAGAATCGGAAACAGGCTCCAGGCTCCGAGCCATCAGCCCAGAGCCTGACGCGGGGCTCGAACTCACGGACCGCGAGATCGTGACCTGGCTGAAGTCGGACGCTTAACCGACTGCGCCACCCAGGCGCCCCTCTCTCTCTCTTTCTAAATAGATAAATAAACTATAAAAAAGATTTTAAACTGTAGTTCTTGATTTTACACTTATACATTAAGAAAATTATATGCATTTAATGCTTGAGATTTTTCTGAGGTTTGACTGAATTAGGTGGGACCCAATAAATAGCATCTAATAGCAGCAGATGGAGTCCGGAACATGGCATTCTTACAGATGAAGCCTATGTTGGAGAATGTACATGAACAAAGAGATTCCTAAATGCCCATCTGGTGCCCGTTCTGTGAACATCACTGGCCTATTTGTGTTGGGCCTTCCCTGAATCTCCAGTATTAGACCCAGAGAGTGGTGTTGGGGCAGGTGATCACTCCAGGAAAGCAGGAGAGGGCCATTAGGCTGTACATGACCTGTCCCTCTTTTCAAGCAAACCACGAGATAAATTACAAGAAGGAAGCAATTGAGAGCCTGGAAGAAGGCTGGGGTTTTGTCCATGTGGATAGGGTGCCTGCCAAGGATGGGCTTCTCAGGAGACAGAATGTTGAATTCTAAGACTGGGATGGTCCCGGGCAAATCAGGAGAAGTCTGTGACCCTGGTTGTGGAGAGAAACATCAGAAATGAGAGTGTTCCTGTCTTAATGCTCCTTATGTTTTAATTCTCTAAAACAGTGGTTCTCAGACTTCACCTGTATCAGGGTCTTGGGGGATGCTGGTGAAAACACTGCCTTTAGAGGGCAGAGCACCCCTGCCCTCCAGCATCTGATTGAATGGGTTGGGGGTGGGGTGTGATGGGGCACTGTTGGCGCTGGCCTAGAGTGCTTGCTGAGGACACTGCTCTAACACATCGAGAGGGAACCATAATCCCTCCTCCATCATTATTATCATCAATCGTTATCATTATCATCATCATTTTAAATAAGCTTTATGCCCAACGTGGGGCTTGAACTCACAACCCCCGAGATCAAGAGTTACATGGTCCACTGCCTGAGCCAGCCTCTTTCCCCATTCGGGATACCAGCAGCAGCTCTTTAGGGCAGCACTCCTGTCTTCAGTGAAGCTGACACCCAACTGCTGCTCATTGTTCCTCCTTTTGGGCCTGTGATTTTACCCCCTAGAAAGCTCGAAAAGCCTCAGCAGTTAAGTAATTACATTGATAGCTATTCTACATTTAGAGCTAGTAATTCTCTCTTGATTGAATTTACTGTCTCAGGTTATGACAGAATTTCTAGAAATGTGATTATGTAACAATGGCGATTTTCCAATAACTTATGTTCAAAGATATTCCAATAATAAAATGCCAGAAGCAGAGATGTCTGGAAGTCCACCATAAGTTAAAAAATTCCCAGAGAGAAAGAATCACCAGTTAAGTCACCTTGCAAATTGAAGTTACAAAGTTCAAAATCAAATTCTTCCTTTGTGAGTTCAAAATCCAAAGTCATCACAGTGAAAAGGCACTGTTCTTAATTTCTTATTTTGTTCCATCTTAGCCAAGGGGTTCTTGATGGTGGCAGAGCCAGGTCCAGACTCCTATTGGCAGCTGCTGCCTGGCCTGTTTCTCGAGGCTTCTTTCAGGGCCTTAAAGTTGAGTTGACATCAAGGCTCTGATGTCTTCATTTTTGAAGCAGTCCAGGAGCCACTGGGACTCGTGTGCCATTGCACTGGCCTTGATCAAAACCTCCTCTTATAAAATGAACCAGTGCCCATCCTGTCTTAGCCCGTGCAGCCTGCCGTATCAAACCATCAAGACCGAGTGGATTATACACAACAGACGTTTATCTCTCACAATTCTGGAAGTTGGAAATCCGAGGTGAGAGTGCCAGCATGGCCAGGCTTTGGCGAGAACCCTCTCTCTGGTTGCAGATTGACTTCTCGCTGTGTCCTCACATGGTGGACGGGGAAAGGAGCTCTGGGGGGTCTCTTTTACGAGGGTACCCATCCCTTTGATGAAGGCTGCTCTCCCATGACCCACCCCACCTCCAAATACCATCACACTGAAGATTAGGATTTCAACACAAGAATCTGGGGAGACCACAAACGCTCAGTGCATAACATTCCCTACGCAGTTAATTCAGGTAAAATTGTGTACTTAGGTTTGCAAAGACCAGAGGTGCGATCCAGTGGCATGCGTGAGAGGGGTACCTTGCTCCAGCTCCACTGGATCCCCGGCAGTCTACACCAGGTGCTCTGAGTCCATTGTGCAGGACATGCAAATGCCAGCTTGTCAGCAACTTAGAGACACATACTTGGCTTCAAGCTCTGTTACTGCTCCTTTAAATTCTTAATGATTTTTAAAAATTATTTTAGAGAGAAAGAGAGAGAGCATGTGAGTGGGGAAGACGGAGAGAGAGAGCGCGAATCCCAGTGCAGAGCTGGATGCAGGGCTCAATCCCATGACTGTGAGATCATGACATGCGCAGAAATCAAGAGAGTCAGACGTTTAACGGATTAAGCCACCCAGGAGCCCCCAATTCTTTTTTTTTTTTTAATTTTTTTTTTAACGTTTATTTATTTTTGAGACAGAGAGAGACAGAGCATGAACGGGGAGGGTCAGAGAGAAGGAGACACAGAATCTGAAACAGGCTCCAGGCTCTGAGCTGTCAGCACAGAGCCCGACGCGGGGCTCGAACTCACGGACCGCGAGATCATGACCTGAGCCGAAGTCGGCCGCTTAACCGACTGAGCCACCCAGGCGCCCTGAGCCCCAAATTCTTAATGATTTTTATTTTTATTTTTAATTTTTTTAAGTTTATTTATTTATTTTGAGAGAGAGAGAGAAAGTGAGTGGGGGAGGGTCAGAGAGACAGGGAGAAAGAGGGAGAGAGAGAGGTGGAGAGAAAGACAGAGAGAGAGAGAGAGAGAGAGAGAGAGAACAGAGAGAGAATCTCAAGCAGGCTCCACAATGTCAGTGCAGAGCCCAATGCCGGGCTCAAACTCACAAACATGATATCATGACCTGAGCCAAAATCGGATACTTAACTGATTGAGCCACCCAGGTGCCACCTTAATGATTTTTAAACAAAGGACCTGAATTTTATTTTTCACCGGCCACACAAATTATGTAGTCTGTCCTGCCACCATCTTTGAAGTCAGACTCAACTGGGAGAGGTCTCCCACAGTAAGCCTAAGTATGGTGCTCTGCTGACCCGGTAAGGGAGAAAAGTCCTGCTGGATAAAAAATCCTGTGTTCTCCGAGAGATAGAGGGACATTGAGATACTGCTCCTGTCTTGCAGAAATTTGCAGTAGAGTCAGCCTCAATCACCTGGTTTTATTCGAAATGAGTTTCCTTACTCTCATATTTATTTCTCTTTTAAGGTCCAAGTTTCTGTGGAAATAAACAAAGATCAACCAAACAAGAAAGGAGGAGGCTGTTGATTTGGAGCTCGCTACAGTAAGAGTCAGCCACTATCACTTGGTTTTGGTACAGACTCAAAGGCAGGCAGAAGAGTGGGAAAACTTTATAGTTAAAAAAAAAAAAGAATAGGGTCCAGGTGTGCCCTGATTGGAAGCTGGTGGCGTGGGGAAGCCGGAGGTGCCTAACGAGAAGCGGGGTGTCCAGTGTGATTGGTTAGGGGTGCATTTTGACTTTCTCTGGTTGATTCTAAGTTGGAAGCAGCCACAAAAATGAGTAATACTGCCAGTTATTGATCAAGTCCTGGGCATTTGGGACTTTGTTAGAGGAGTTATTATTTGGTTTCCTGGACTGTCACTACAGACAGTTCTCTGGCTTCCCGCTTACCTGGCTTATAACAGGCTGGCTTTCTGGGTTGTTTATTACAGGTAAAGGGTTGGTGTTCTGGACAACTAACTTGCTGCAGATTGTGGTACAGAGTTCTATTTTTATATATAGTCTGGCCATTGTTGACTTGTGTATGTTGTCTCTCATTTCTTTTTTAAATTTTTTAATGTTTCTATTTATTTTTGAGAGAGAGACAAGAACACGAGTGTGCGAGGGGCTGATAGAGAGGGAGACACAGAATCTGAAGAAGGCTCTGTGCTCTGAGCCATCAGCACAGAGCCAGCTGTCTGCACAGAGCCTGACGTGAGGCTTGAACTCGTGAACAGCAAGATCATGACCTGAGCCGAAGTCGGACGCTTACCTGACTGAGCCACTCAGACGCCCCTCTTTTTTTTTTTTAATGTTTATTTATTTTTATTTTGATAGAGAGAGACAGAGAGAACCAGCAGGGGAGGGGCAGAGACAGAGGGAGAGAGAGAGAATTCCAAGCAGGCTCTGTGCTGTCAGTGCAGAAACTGATGTGGGGCTCGATCCCATGAACTGTGAGACCATGACTTGAGTCAAAACCAAGAGTCAGATGCTCAGCCAAATGAGCCACCCAGGCACCCTTGTCTCTCATTTCTGATGTTTGAGAGCTGGGCTGAGGCTGTGCTTCATATACTGATATAGTTTTTAAACTGTGTTATCTGATCCAGGTGGATGCTGGAGCCTGCCTCCCTCCTTCTTTGGTTGAATTGTGTTGGTCTGGAGACTTACCCTCAACCAATTCTCCAAATTTTTTATGTTTTTATTTTATTTTTGAGACACACACAGAGTGTGAACAGGGGAGGGGCAGAGAGAGACGGAGGGAGACACAGAATCTGGAGCAGGCTCCAGGCTCTGAGCTGTCAGCACAGAGCCTGATGTGGGGCTTGAACTCACAGACTAAGAGATCATGACCTGAGCCAAAGTCAGATGCTTAACTGAGCCACCCAGGTGCCCCTAAATTCCTTTCTTGTGTCACCACCACTGTTCTGCCTTTGAATTTTGTCAGCAGCAAGTGGCTGAACCTGGTCTGTTTGGGGCCCCTCACGCCAGGTGCTCATGCACCACTGCACCCCATCTACAAATTCAGAGCCAACTTGAGACCACATCAGAGGACAGCCCTTATGGGCCATGAATAAACCCCATGGACCCCAGAGTCTGAGCCCTCCAGAACCTTCCTTGGATCTGAATAAAATTCAGAGCAACACAGAAAGAAAGGAAGTCTGGGCTGCCCATCTACACTGCTCCTCTGGACTTGGCATTTACAACGCCAAGCTGGCATGCTTGCCTTAGCATTCCGTAGCAAACACACGACTTGGCTGCTGTAGAAAAGGTCTGGACTGGAAACCTGATTGAAAACACAGTAAAATGGTAGCCAATAAGTTTGCAACCCTCTTGGGAATGCAGAGAGATGATCTATCTTTTTTCATTGAATCTTGGCTCTGTGTTAGTTTGTCTAATCAGTGTCCGTATTTGGTTTCAGAGGAAGGACTGGTGTCTCCAGTGCCTTTAGAAAAGAGCAGATCCTCCAACAAATTGGGATTTGTTTAGAAGGCTTAGAGGGGTATGGTTGTTGACTGGCTGCTCCCCTGCTCAGAGGGAGAAATGCATTAAAAATTTTTAATCAAAACAGTAAGTCTATAATTACTGTATGTATAAGTCATATAAAAATTTGGATGTGGGATTGGGAAAGGCTCTGGATCTGAAGGATGAACGAGAATGAACATATGGTGAATAAAGGGAAAGGCACTCAGGCTGATGTGTTAAAAATCATGTTTATTAAGACTTCAATAGAACATTTGCTGCATTTGGGGAGGGTGGTGGGGAAGTGGTTCAAAAAGTAAACCAAGTATCTTATCTTCTCAGGAAGCCAGGCAGGACCTGGAAATGTGGGGGTGGGGGACATACCCTCCTCTCCACTGGACTTCTTGTGTTCCATGGGGAGGTGGGGGTCTACCTTAGGCAGGACTAGGCATCTCTGAGTGCAAAGAGGTGGTGCCAGAGGTCCGTCCTGTGACTGATGTTTGGTGAAGAGGAGAGACCACAGGAGGAAGAACATTCATTACAATTCGTGCTCTATTGTCAGGTAAATGGAGTCATGCTGCCTGCAGCAATGCTTAGAGATGTTGATCCAAACAGATGAACCAATTGTCCCTTAAGGCACAGGAGTTAAGAACTGAGAATAGGATTTGAGATTACAAAGACAACAGCCCTCCCACATGTTACCCATCACACCTGCTAAGGTTAGCCTTAGCAACATTCAAAATGGGAGCAGTTTTTCTACAATATGATGATTATCAGTTGCAGCTGACATAGCTTTTTTTTTTTTTTAAGTTTATTTATTTTAAGAGAGAGAGAGAGAGAGAGAGACAGAAAGAGAGGGAGACAGAGAGTATCCCAAGCAGGCTCTGCACTGTCAGCCCAGAGCTTGATGCAGGGCTCAAATTCATGAACCCTGAGATCATGACCCGAACTGAAGTTTAACCAACTTAGCCACCCAGGCAGCCCCCTGACATGCCTTTTTATTATACTATTCTTTACTATTCTTAAATTTTGGTTCTTGTAAAACTTATTTACTTCCAATATGACATTATTTGCCAAATGGATAAAATGTAAAAGAACATATTTCAGTTAAACTTCAACCTTCTGGTTTCCACTGTGCTCGCTGCAAATGTGCTCCTGTCCATGTCACAATGTGTGAATAGGACTGGCCCGAGCCAAAACTCCAAACTGGGAAGAACTGGGAAGGTTTGTCTCCTTTGCCTCATCTTTTTTTGTTTTTTGGGTTTTTTTTTTTTTTTAAGTTTATTTACTCATTTATTTTGAGAGAGAGAGCGTGTACGTGCACATGCATGAGCTGGGGAGGGGCAGAGAGAGAAGGAGAGAGACAATCCCAAGCAGGCTCTGAGCTGTCAGGGAAGAGCTAATGCAGGGTTCAATCTCACAACCCTGGGATGATAACCTGAGCCAAAACCAAGAGTAGATGCTCAACCGACTGAGCTGTCCAGGATCATGTCCTTTTAACACAGACTCCTCCCATTCCTGCTCAGAATGTCCTCAGTATCCCTAGTTTCAAGTCTTGTCTCCCTGGAAATGACACTCCCCAGGTTCTGAATAGAAGAAGATACTTTGTCATGAGCAAGAAGAACAGCTTCCTAAGACAAGAGGCCTCTCAGGAGAGTATTTATTAGGTGATGCCTTGGCTGGGGGAGCTCTTGAAGGCTGGCAGTCCTCAATGCCTGATTTTAGTAGTAGAGATGATTTACCTCTATTACAATAAGACTTTCATCACAGATGACAAAAACCCAACCCAAACTAATTTACACAAGAAAGGTAATGTTTGGGTCCATGCAACTTCCATCATGGGTGGGTGGAGGGGCTCGAACCACATCAGAGGGCTCTGGGTCTCAGTGGTTCATACCCACTCACCTCTGTTAGGCTTAATTCCACCAGCAGTTTCTATGCAGGAGGTAAGATGGCTGATGGCAGCTCAATCCTTGTATCATTCCAGCTAAGCACTGCTGTTGACACTGTTATTCCGCTGTCTGCTGGGTCCCCCCCTACAAGGTTCCCCGTGGCTGGGAAGGGCTGGAATTACCACATCTATATTTTTCATCCTTGTACTTTCAAACTTCTACTTGCAATTATGTTTGAAATGTGAGCATATAGGCAGATTTTTGAAAAAAACAACCATGATCTTTTGTATTCTAAGTGAATTTTAAAATTGCTTCACATTTAATGCAATTGCTAACGATTAAGTTTAAACATATCTCCTTATTTTGTGAGTTCTGTTTGCTGTTCTTTCTTTTCTCTTTTGCTGCCTCCTTTTGAATATATATATATGACTTTCATTCTCTACCCTGCAATTACATAGCTGAAATTTATATAATCTATTTCTATTCCTTCAAAGATTAGCATATGTCCTTAACTTACCAAATGTGAAGTTAATCAATATGGTTACTTTAGAACACATGCATTCCATTCACCGGCCTCCTGATTTCTTTGTTACTATGACATTTAATGCTTTGCATATTTGTAAACCCCACAAGATATGATTGTTATAATTTATAGTCAACTTTATTTTGAGTTTCCCAACACATTTCATATTTTCTTTGCTCTTCATTGCTTTCATCTGGGAGCATTTTCCTTCTGCCTATGAGCATGCATGTCTATTATATTATATTATATTATATTATATTATATTATATTATATTATATTTAGTGCATGTCTATTTCTTGTATCCTTTCCTGGGTTTTATCTGAAAATGGATATATTTCATGTTCCTTCCTGCAAGGTCTTTTCATTAGAGAATGTTAGACCGACAATTCTGTTCTTCTAGCACACTGAAAATACCATACTCCTGCCTCTGGTTTCCATTGGTGCTGTTGTATAGTCAGAAAGTTTCTCTTTTCTCTGGCTGCTATAATATTTTCTCTTTGTCTTTGCTTATATAAAATTTCGCTATGATGCTTCGATAGATAAATTTCATTTTATTTATCCACTTGGGATGTGTTAGGATTTTTGAATTTATGGACTGGTATCTTTCATTAGTTCTGAAAAAATGTTATGATTTCCTCCTTAAACAATGTCTCTGTACCATTCCCTCTCATATCTCCTTCCTGGGTGAAATTAAATGTAGATTAGATCTTATCACTCTTCTCTCTATGTCTTTTACTGTCCCATCAGTATTTTCTATTTTATTTTTATTTAGGCAGTAATTTTTGGAAAATTTTTTTGGCCAATATTCTATTTCATGATGTCTATTCAGTTATGTCTAACTTACTATTTAACTTTCTAATTGAAGTTAATTTCAAACTCATCCTTTTATTTATTCAAGCACAGTGAGTATAGTTATTTAATAACCTGGGTCTAATAAGTCCAATTATTTTGAAATACAGATCTACCTTGACTTACAATAGGAGTTATGTCTCAATAAACCCATTGGAAGTTGAAAATATTGGAAGTTGAAATGCATTTAACACACCTTATCTACCAAATGTTGTAGCTGAGCCTAGCCTAACTTAAGCATGTTCAGAACACATATACTAGCCTACAGTGCAGCAAAATCATCTAACACAAAGACTATTTTATAATAAAGCATAGAATATCTCATGTAATTAATAGAATACTGCACTGGGAGTGAAAAACAGAATGGCTGTATGGGTACAGAATGGTTGTAAGCCTGTACCCATGGGTAGTTTATCCTTGGGTCACGTGGCTGACTGGGAGCTGTCCAGCATCATAGTATCATACTACCTATCGTTAGCCTGGGAAAAGATTCAAATTCAGAAGTTAAAGTATGGTTTCTACCGAATGTGTATTGCTTTAACATCATCATAAAGTCAGAAAATTTTAAGTTGAGGGGTGCCTGGATGGCTCAGTCAGGTAAGTGTCTGACTGTTGATTTAGGCTTAGGTCATGATCTCAGGGTCCTGAGATTGAGCCCTGCATGGGGCTCCATGCTGAGTGTGGAGCCTGCTTAAGATTCTCTCTCTCCCTCTACCTCTCCCCCCTTCCCCAGCTCAGGCACGCACACATTCTCTCTCTTAAAACAACAACAACAACAACAACAACAACAACAACAGCAACAACAACAACCACCACAACAAAATCGTAAGTTGAATCTTTGTAGGTTAGGGACCATCTGTATATGCAATTCTGTTTCTTTTCTCCCCTGGTTTTTGCTTATTGTGTCCGTTTCCTTGTACATGTGGGTACTTTTGTACACTAGTGATTGCATTTGAAAATGTATTTACAGGAGCACCTGGGTGGCTCAGTCAATTAAACATCCAACTCTTGATTTAGGCTCAGGTCATGATCTCAGGGTTCATAAGGTGGAGCCTCATGTCAGGCTTTGTGCTGATAGCACAGAGGAGCCTGCCTGGGATTCTCTCTTTCCCTCTCTCTCTGCCACTCCCTGTCTCCCTCTCTCTCAAAATAAATAAATAAATATTAGAAAAAAAGAAAATGTATCTACAGAAATAATTTGAGACCCAGGTTGAAGAAACATTTCTGCATTGGGAGTTTGTGTGTTTCTGATAGGCGCTAGGACATTACTTGTCCGGGGCCACCTTAAACCAAGTTCAAGCTTTGACGTTTCCTGGATGATTCAAATCCAGGCTGAAATTCTGACTGAAGATGTTCTAGTTCTGGTTCTATGTAATCCTGGGGTATGGCCCTTTGAGAATATTAGTTTATTTTAGAAAATTTCCTTTTATTGGGTGTAGACTATAACTTTTGTCCATTACATTCTGCAAGCTGTCAAAACAAGAGGTCAAAATTTTTTAGATCTTCAAGACTACAGAAATTAGAAATGAAGGTTTAAACAGGCAAGAATACTGTGCTCATGAACTTTTATGAGGAATATAGTAGAAGATGAGCTTCGATAACCAAGAGATGGTTGGACCAAAGGACAGATGATAAATATTAAATATGTTTAATTGTAGATCTGAAGCCAAAATGAAGTAGAGACTAGTGTGGAATACAATGTAAATATTACATATTTTGATAAAGTAGACCTAATTCAACTGAAAATTTATAGAAAGAAGAAAGAAGAAAGTAGAAGAAACTCATTGATGATTACTGAGGCAATAGAAAGGAGTTGAAGGATATCATTAAAAATAAACAGCCCAGGGGCGCCTGGGTGGCTCAGTCGGTTGGGCGACTGACTTCGGCTCAGGTCATGATCTCGCCGTCTGTGAGTTCGAGCCCCCCATCGGGCTCTGTGCTGACAGCTCAGAGCCTGGAGCCTGTTTCGGATTCTGCGTCTCCCTCTCTCTCTGGCCTTCCCCCATTCATGCTCTGTCTCTCTCTGTCTCTAAAATGAATAAACGTTAAAAAAAAAAAAAAAACCAACAGCCCAGTGGGGCACCTGGGTGGCTCAGTTGGTTAAGTAGCCTACTTCGGCTCAGGTCATGATCTCATAGGTTCTGAGTTCAAGCCCTGCGTTGGGCTCTGTGCTGACAGCTCAGAGCCTGGAGCCCGCTTCGGGTTCTGACTCTCTCTCTCTCTCTCTCTCTCTCTCTGCCCCTCCCCTGCTCGTGCTCTTTCTCTCTCTCTTTCTCAAAAAATAAATAATAAACATTAAAAAAAAAAAAAAAAAAACAGGGGCCACCCGGCTCGTTCAGTCAGTAGAGCATGTGACTCTTAATCTCAGGGTTCTGAGTTTAAGCCCCACGTTGGGCATGGAGCCTACTTAAAATTAAAAACAAACACAAAACAACCCGGAAGATAAAAGATTATATAAGAAAACAAGGGACTATGGACATACATAAAGTATAAACATAAAAGTTATCACTAGAAAAAAATTAGCTTTTGAAATGTTTCTATTTTGTTTGAAATTAAACTTCTTTGTTCTGGTAGATTTTTCAGGGCAGAGAATTTGTCATGCGATTTGTTGGTATAATTCAAAATACATTAAACTACATTTCCGTTAAAAAATAGCTCTGTTTAGATATAATTTACATACTGTACAACTCACCTATTTAAAGTATATATTTTGAGGCGCCTGGGTGTCTCAGTCGGTTAAGTGTTCGACTTCAACTCAGATCATGATCATTTGTGGGTTCAAGCCCTGCATCAGTCTCTGAGCTGACAGCTTGAAGCCTGGAGCCTGCTTCAGATTCTGTGTCTCCCTCTCTCTCTCTGCCCCTCCCCTGCTTGCACTCTGTCTCTCTCTCTCTAAAATAAATAAATACACTTAAAAAAAAAACATTAAAGTATACATTTCAATGGCTTTTACTATAGTCACAGAATTGTACAGCCAGCACAATAATTAACTTTTCAATTTTAGAACATTTTAACCACCCCAAAATGAAGCCCTGCACCCATTAGCGTTTATCATTATTCCTACATCCCTGTCCCTTCTCCCCCCCATTCCCAGAAACCACTAATCTTTCTGTCTCTATTTGCATATTCTAGACATTTCATATACATTGAACCTTATGAATATGTGGTCTTTTGTTTGTAGTTGGCTTCTTGCACTTTTCAATGTTCATCCACATTGTAGCATCTATCAGTATTTAATTCCGTTTTATCACCAAAAATATTCCATTGTATGGACATGCCATATTTTATTTATCTGTTCATCAGTTGATGGACATTTGAGTTGTTTCTACTTTTGCACTATTATGAATAATGCTACTAGATACATTTGTGTACAGAAATTTTCACTGCTCCTGGACATACACCTAGAAGTGGGACTGCTGGGTGAGATGAATCTCTATGTTTAACATTCTGAGGGACTGCCAACCTGTTTTCCCAAGTGGCTGCACCATTTTACATGCTTGTCAGCAATGTACAAGGCATTCAGTTTGCACACATCTTGCCCAACGCATGTTCTTATCTGTGTTTGATTGTAGCCACCCAAGTGCGTATGAAGCTGTGTCTCACTGTGGTTTGGTTTGCATTTCCTAATGGCTAAAGATTCTGAACATATTTTCATGTGCTTATTTGTATGTTCTCTGTGGAGAAATGTCTATTCAGATCTTTTGCCCCTTCTAAAAAATGGGTTTGTTTGTCTTTTTATTGTTGACTTTCAAGAGATTTTTAAAAAATATATATTCTGGATACAAGTCCCTTAGCATATATATGATTGCCAATAGTTTTTCCTATGCTTTCTTATTCCTTTTCGCTTTCTTGATGGTATCCTTTGAGGCACAAAATATTTTAATTATGGAAATCCACTTTTTTCTTTTCTATCTTCCTTCCTTTTTTTCTTTTCGTTCTTTCCCCTTTTCTTTCTTCCTTCCTTTCTCTCTCTCTCTCTCTCTCTCTCTTTCTCCTTCTGTGTTTGTGCTGTTAGTATCATATCTAAGAAGTGTTTGCCTACATGAAGGTTATGAAGATCTACTCCTATGTTCTCTTCTAAGATTGTTTTTAAGAAAAGTTTTAGCTCTTATATTTAGGTTTATGTCCATTTGAAGTTAATTTTTGTGTATGGTGTAAGGAAGTATAGCAACTTAATCCTTTTACATGTGGCTGTCTAATTGTCCCAGCAGCATTTGTCGAAAAGAAATGTGTATTTCCTTTTGCAGGGAGCAGGAGAGATTGTATACATTGGATAAGCTCAAAAGAGAAGCTGGCAGTCTGTTCAATGGAAATCTGGGCCAAGACTTAAGGATACTGAGGATGATATAATGAAGAAGTATAGTTAATGAATAATTAGTTTCTTTGTATTTTATTTTCTTGAACTACTAATGAATGTTTTCTTTGTATCAATGAACGATGCAGTTGGTAATGTGGATTTGTTAGTTACAACTTATTCCAACTCCCTTCTATCGCTCAGCATCTTGGAAGGCCCAGGGAGATAGTGCTTCCAAGTCATTTAGGATCTACCAATCAGATGCATTTGCATGAGTCTTTGGTTCCGAAATGAACTGAGGGGGAGGAGCTTCAGCATAGGTTGTGGTAGAAATGGCATCATTCTGGAACCCCCAGCTGAAAGTGTCATTACCTGTCTTTTATTTATTTTTTAAATTAATTAATTAATTGGTTAAACATCCGACGCTTGGTTTCAGCTCAGGTCAGGATACGATTTCATGAGTTTAAGCCCCGTGTCAGGCTCTGTACTGACAGTGTGGAGCTTGCTTAGGATTCTTTCTCTTTCCCTTTCTCTTTGCCCCTCCCCCATTCACACTGTCTCTGTCTCTCTCAAAATAAATAAGTAAACTTAAAAAAAATAATAAAAAAATGAAAATAGCTTCCTATTCTGGTCTTTTTCTGACCCTGCTCTGGGGGCTGGCAATGGTTGAGGCAGCTTCTGGGTTCTGCGGCTTCTTGATGGTGACAGAGGTGGAAGTGACCTTGGTAATATACTTTTGTGGTGTGTTTCTAAGTGTCCTCGAATTCAGTTTACAGTTTCCTCAGCCCTTCAATAAGCCTATAAGTAACTTATAAATTTCTTTTTGCTTAAACTAGCTAGAGAAGATTTCATTGCCTGCCTTGAAAACCGATTAATAGGGTAATTGGGGGGCACCTGAGTGGCTCAGTCCATTAAGCCACCGACTTTGGCTCAGTCATGATCTCGCACTTCATGAGGTAGAGCCCCATGTCGGGCTCTGTGCTGACAGCTCAGAGCCTGGAGCCTGCTTCAGATTCTGTGTCTCACTCTCTCTCTGCCCCTCCCCTGCTCATGCTCTTTCTCTCTCTTTCAAAAATAAATAAAACGTTAAAAAATTAAAAAAAAAAAAAAGAGTAATTGGTAGCAGCAGTTGTGGTGAGAAACAACTCTCAAGGAAATGGAAATCTGAGATTAGCCCTCTGGCTCAGCAGGTTTGAAAATACAGAGGTGCCAGTTAACATTAGTAGATGGAGTGTTGCTGTCTTAGCCATCCCTTTGTAAGACTTAAATGGTCACCTGTGGTCACCTGGAGCGGAGAGCCCATTGAAAACAAGGTTTGGGGGGCGCCTGGGTGGCTCAGTCGGTTAAGCGTCCGACTTCGGCTCAGGTCACGATCTCGCGGTCCCTGAGTTCGAGCCCCGCGTTGGGCTCTGGGCTGATGGTTCAGAGCCTGGAGCCTGCTTCCGATTCTGTGTCTCCCTCTCTCTCTGTCCCTCCCCCATTCATGCTCTGTCTCTCTCTGTCTCAAAAATATACATTAAAAAAAATTAAAAAAAAAAAAAAGAAAACAAGGTTTGGGCAGATCCACTGTCTGCTATGATAATCCACCATGGAAGGGATAAGAAATAAAACGAGTTTTAGATGAGCTGTCTTCTACTAAATAGGCCAGGGAACTTTAATAATTAAACTAACTCAGTGATTCAACATCTTAATTTAAGACATGCAGTTTCTATTACTGCCTGTGTTCATTTGGATTTCCCCAGAAGCAAAATCAAACGTAAATAGTTTATTTGGGAGGAAATGCCAAGTATAGCAGTAAAAAACTGAGTCAGGAAAGGGATAGTAGCCAGTAAAAGGTACATTATCAAGCAAGCTATCTATACCAGCAGCTGGAGAGCTTTCTTACTGGAGAACTCTGGATGGCAGTTTGGAATGTGCCCCAGGTATCTCACCCTTGGGGTGAGGAGACTCTTGTCAAACATGGATGGAAACAGGCTGCTTCCAGGGTGATGCAGTCATTCCTTGGCTCTTCCAGTCTTCCCTTCCAGCATCGGTGGGATGCTTCCCTGTGTGAGATGCATCATCCTCAGGAGACCTGAGGCATAGAACCATTGATGATGGCTTGTGGAAACTGGGTTGGCATGCACAGAGTGGCAAGTGATGAGGGGGTCTCTGTGGAGCACGTAGAATCTGGTACATTTAAATAAACGTATAATAAAGTTGCAAGTCAGGCCTAGAAACAGCATAAAATTGGACACAGAGACTGATTCCATGGATTCCTGATTGGCAATGTAGTAGAATTCATTGCCTTGCCCAATTACTTAGGTGAAAAGTTAGGGCACTGATTATTAAAGGCTGAGATCCAGAGAATTTGAATGAAGACATTTGATAAGACTCAAGTGAGTCATATTGTCTTGATTGTCCCGACCTCACTGAACTGTCATTTCCAGCAGTAAACCCACTGCAGTCTAATGAGGCCTTGCTGGAAGACCAGGCAGCAGTGGCCTGAGGTAGTCTCTTTGCGGATGTTAACTCGCTCACCATAATTGACCTATAATGAGAGTCAGATCCCAACATGCCTCAGGGGCTAATTGCATAATCACATCTGGGAGCAGAAGTCTTAGGTACTAAAAGATTTATAAGATTTAAAAATTTAAAGTAGCACAGCCCACAAGAATATGCATGGGATAGGTTCCAAGGGTGCCAAACATGATTTCTGATCCTGCTGAATTTATCTATATGGATCAGCTTGTCAAAGATTCTGCACCTAATGAGCTGTCACAAGGACTGGGGATGGGCTTGTTTCCTTGACTCTTGACTGAAAGTTGGAAACCTTGGTGCATGGAGGAATATATTGTTCAGAGGAACACCAGCATCTTCACAAAAAGCTGTAATGCTCATCCTCCATAGGCCAGAGGCGGAGATGAGAGTTGCTGCCATTGAAATAGGCTCCCTCCCCAACAGGGATGATGAGGTTCCAGGGCAGCTGAAATCAAACAGCAACACACATCCCTGACAGCAAGCAGGTCCCATTGCTTTAACAGGTGGCAGGGATGAGGGTGGTAGGGTAGTAATTAGCATGCTTTGAACCACAAAGATCTTTGGTGGTGAAATCTTTGGGCAGTCCACTAAGGTTATACTTGATAGGTATAACTAAAAATGCTAAGCTCGTCAAACCAGATTTGACTTGGGTCAGCATGGGGGGAAAGGCGTGAACTTCTCTGACTTGACTCAGTTCACTGACCATAGTTCCCTGAATAAATGGGAGGGATTAGGGTACCCTTGAAGAATAACTCTCTGGTAAGAAGACAAGTACATATTGTAAGTTTCTCTCCTGTCCTTTTTAAGAAGGGTCTACAGCCATTTACTAGAAGAAAGAAACTACCCAGAAGTTTCTGGAATGGTTGGATTCTGGCTCTGAGTCACAGGACTTAGAATATTACTGTGGTCCACTGGTAGGAATGGGCTTCTTATGAGGGTCATGAGGTAAAGACAGATTTAACCCAAATCTCACCATGTCACAATGTGTCTTTAGCCTGGCATTTGTTTATTTCCTGAACCTAGAGATGGAAACAGGTGCACCCAGCTGTTAGTGGGACCTCCACATTAGCTCTTGTGGACTGAAGGCAAGAATGGTAAGAAGGGTGAAGGACATTTCATTGACATGTCCGCTCCTTACCAAAATTGTAGACCAAAGGAAAAAGCCACATTCATTGGCAGGAGGGAGACAGACATCAACTCGAAAGATTCAGAAATAGTGATTTCTCTTACAACCTTATTTAACATAAGAGTTTTGTCTGTGTAGAAGATACACAGTGCTTGGAAAGTGATAGTAAATTACCAGACACCTAATCCTACTCAAGGGAAAGCCCAATGTGATCATTTTACCAGAATAAATCAGCATGGTTCTTGGTCTGGTATGAAGTTAATATCCTGAAAATTATCCTTGTTTCCCTCCTGTTCTAATAAGCAGGAAACACTAGAAATAGTTTTCTATATTCTGATTGGCATAGGGACTTGGTTCTCTCACTATCTCACAGAATATCATGCTTGTCTACTATACGGACAGCATCATGAGGATGTATAGGCTCTACGATACCAGTGGTTGGGTTTTGAGCAAAGCCATACCCTCCTCTGCAATGTGACCATTCTCTGCTAAGAAGTAGCTCTTGGTTTGCTTTGGGGCCCTGGTAGAGACTGACCACTGCATAGCAATTGACCATTTAATCTGAACTTTCCATCACGGGCTGGGTATTGACTGAACTATAAATCCGTAACTGTGAGTACATGATTAGTGTTCCC
Organism: Panthera leo; assembly: GCF_018350215.1. Lineage (NCBI taxonomy): Eukaryota > Metazoa > Chordata > Mammalia > Carnivora > Felidae > Panthera > Panthera leo. Next base: position 54,081,183 of record NC_056681.1, on the reverse strand, counting down.
TCGTCATTTGGAGGTGGTATGAGTGTGGAATGAGGTTCAAGTGGGTCTTATAGGAGTAAATAAATTGAGGAACATGCGGCTCACAGCATCAGTATACTCACTCCTGAAGAACCATCTTAATCTCAACCCATTGTTAAGCTTCCATGGGGAGTTCTTCCATGGGCAGTCTGATCAAGGTGGGGAAAAATTTGAACATGGTTTACAAATGGTGCCATAGATATGCTTGCACCAGTGTGAACTGGACTGCTGTGGCTTTGTATTCATATTCAGGTATGGCCTTGGAGGACTGCAGAGAAGAGAATTTCTTTCATGAGAAAGAATGGCAAATGGTACCTGTTTTCTGTTTTCCTGAAGATAAAGACGGCCTGAAATCAGAATGTATACTATTTCATGGGCTGTGCTTTAATTTTGGCCAGATGGACAGAGATTTGGAAAGAATGAGACTAGAGAAAAAGTGACAGAAAGATCTAGGGAAAAGAATGTGGGTAAGCCCCTCAAAATGTGAGAATATTTATGGCCCATGTGATTTTTCACTAATGGGTGTTCACTTTGAGAGAGCCTCCTTATAATTAAGTAGACAATGTGCCCTGTTACTACCAAACGGCCTTTATCCTCTGCCATCTCAGTGGTTTTTTGGTGGAGCAATGGTGGACAAAGTGAACCAAAGATGAAAAAGATGGGGCTCATCCCTTAAGTGAGGCTAACATCTACCACCAAAGCTGAGTGACCAACTTGCCAGCATCAGGGACCAACTGTAAGCCCTGATGCAGCACTGGATCCTGGAGTGGAGGAAAGCCAGCCAGCTACTGGGAGGCAGTTAGATTACATTTGAACTTTTCCATTGTGGAGGGGTCAGTGATTCATGCTTACTGGAATAGACATTAACATTGGGTATGATGCTTCTGTGACACCAAGAGGAAACTTACTAAATGCCCTATTCATGGTAGTGGTGTCCCACAAAATCTTTCTTCTGACCAAGGAAATTATTCTACAGCCTCCTTCCCCCTACCAAGCTCAGTGGATTCATTGATATTCAAAAGCCACTTCATCACCCATATAATGGGGACCTTTCAGAATGATGAAATAACCTAATGGAGACCCAGTGATTAGTATCGGTTGGAAGCCAGCACCTTGAGCAGTTGGAATGGTGTCCTACAGGATGCAGCGTATGCTCTTAATCGGTGATTAGTAGATGGTGGTGTTTCTCTACACCAAAAAAATAAGCATCCAGAACCAACAGATAGACATGGGAGTGGAGTCTGTCACTGTCATACCTACCCACACTCTTGTACGTATTTTGCTTTGCATTCCCCCAACTTCCAGTGGAAGTTGTTTTCCACATCAGGAACACAGTGATGGTCCCAATAAACTGGAAGTTGAGATTGCCACCCAGCTCATGACTTATTGGGTGGGCCCACCAAAACAAGGGTAACCATTCCGGCAGGGGAGGGGGATCCTGATCATCAGGGGGGATATATTTTGGCTGTTGCCAATGCAGGAAGGAGCAAGTGCTTTTGGAACCCAAGGATTGTCAGCATGCCTCTTAGTAGAGCAAGTCCAGTGATCAAAGTTAATAGAAAAAACTGTAGCAACACCACAAAGCACATATACTTTTTGAGATTGAAACTCTGGGTCATGCAGCAGATGGAGAAGTCTTGGCAGCGGCCATGCTTTGGAACAAATGCAACTCAGATGGATGGGGGGAAGGAAGATAATGAATACAGCAGAGGTCTTTCTGCCCACATGAGAACCGCAGTCATTATCTACAGGTCTGTCCCTCCTACTGCATTATATGTGCACTGTGGTATTATAACTAAGTGACATCATTGTGGAAGAAGGATCCCAGAACTGGAAGACACTGTGTAGACACAAGCACAGAAATCTGAAGGAAGGTTTTGAAATTCCATCGGCCTTGAAAATGAGGGCAATGTAACTCATATTTCAAGTAACAGGGAATTTCTGCCTAATATCAAAGAGATATTTGAGCAGCAGAATTTGTTCTATAGCTCAGACCAGGAGAGCTTTTTGGGTCATCCAAGAAAGTAGTTTAGTTCATAAGAGTCAAATAGGGTAGATATTGTCACAAGATTCCAAAGAGATAGTCTAAGTGTTGAATGTCTTCCTAATGATGGGAGAACAAAATGAAACCACTTGCTTTTACTTTGGAAGAGATATTTCAATAGGCTCTCAAATTCTGGACATCAGAATCTAAGCTGGCCTGTGCTCTATTTTTATTGTATTTATCTTTACTTCTCTATCATGCAGGTGTCTAACCAAGGTTTCTTGACTTTAGGGTCTTAATCATGAAATTGTTCATGCAGGGGATAAGTGTGATGTTGGGTAGGCTGGGCCCCTACTGGGGTGGTACAGGATCCTGAGATCTGGTTAAAGCATGGAACAGGAGTTGTACATAAGTCACTGTTAGATTTCCCCACCTACTTATCCTCTGATCATTACTTTGCCACTCCTGGTTCCTCTTTTCTTCAGGGCAATTGTGACACCCTTTCAAATGATACCCCCCACCCCACCCCCCCCCCAAGCACGGCAGTCCAGTGAGAACCGCCAGCAAAGATCCTTTGTAATATCTTGGTGCTTTCCTGCACAAATGTCTTCATCAAGGCCCCAAAGAAGGGGACCTTTGAGAGCAGAGTGTGAGTGTGTGTGGGTAGATGGAATACAGCGTCTTTGGTAAATGTGGCCATGGCATATATTCAGCTGAATCTACAATTATGTTTCATACTATTCAGTTGAGCACTCTCAAAATCCACTTCCCCAAATATCTTTCAGATTCTGGATGTGTAAAAAGCACATTTCTACATCTCTTTTTGGATACTCTGTCTCCGCGATTTGAATCTTGAAGGATAGGTAGTCCTTCTAGAAGGTTGCTGGACCTGATAACCCATGATTCCTGATCCTGTAAGTTACATAGTATCATCTGTATACATTCCTATCTATGGAAGCTAGAATCCTAGCAGATGCAGAGACTGGCACTGGACAATAGGCTGCTAACCATAGGCTCTTAGAGAAATGTGAAATACTTGGAATTTATATTGGGCCAAGATGGGAAGAAGGATAGTGAGAGCCTTCTTTCCTTCCTTCCTTCCTTCCTTCCTTCCTTCCTTCCTTCCTTCCTATTTATTTTATTTGAGAGAGAGAGAGAGAGAGAGAGAGAGAGCACACACTTGCACATGTGTGCACTTGAAGGGGGAGGGGCAGAGGGAGAAAGAGAGAATCTAAAGCAGGCTTCATGCCCAGCATGGAGCCCGATGTAGGGCTCAATCCCATGACCCTGGGATGATGACCTTAGCTGAAATCAAGACTTGGACGCTCAACCGATGGAGTCACCCAGGCACCCCAGCAGGACAGCACATTCTCTAAGATGGGAAGTCGGCCCATGTGCTGTGTAATGGCAAACAGCTAATCAAATCATCACCCATGGTGCGATAGGCTGAGGAGCCCACTGAGGGTGAATCCCTGGGGAACCAGCAACTTGTAGCAAAGATCAAATGAACAGGACTGAGATTCACCTTAGCAGTGCTTGCTCTGCATTGGGAGACACTCGAATCCCCAAAGTCTTTCCTCAAGGAGCAGGATGACACCCAGAGCCTTTCTGTGACCGTGTTAAACAATTTCCCATTGCCTGTCGCTGTTTATCATGCCTGCCCTTTACTGTTGCACCCCTGATGACAAGGATCTGAACTTGGCCAGGGTGAGGGTGGTGGGGTAAGCCAGTTGGGATGCTAAAATAGTTCATGAAATGAAAGCTTGGGGCTCCCAGATAGCTCAGTCAGTTGAATGTCCAACCCTTGATTTCGGCTTAGGTCATGATCCCAGGTTTGTGAGATCAAGCCCCTCATTGGGCTCTGCACTAGGTGTATGGAGCCTGCTTAAGATTCTCTCTCTCTCTCCCTCTGCCCCTCTCCCTGCTTGCTGTCTCTCCCTCTCTCTAACTAACTAAATAAATAAATAGGCTTAACAGCTGAAAAGGAAATGTAGGATTTTCTCTTTGCTCGTCCCAAACCTGTTTGGCTTAGCTTGGGTCACAGTCCTGCCTCATTGGTGAGGGAATGGGTTCTGTGTTTGACCACACACCAGAGTCACAGAAAGAAGAAATGAAATCCCCCAAAGGTAGAGCGTTGGGGCAGAGAACATAGACAACAATCTGCTCAGGGAACCAGCACTGGGGTGTTTATCACAGTGGCCATAGGGCATCTGGCCCTGAGGTGGCCAATTCCTAGACTTGCTTGGGGCCTGTAATGAAGACTAAGGAATTAGGGAAAATATGCATTGAGGACTTACTGTGTGTGAAGCTTTCTGCAGGGTGCTTTATATAAACCATCATGTTCAACCCTTGTAACAATTCTGGAATGCAAGTACCATAAGAATCCCAATTTACAGAACAAGAGCCTTTTTTGGTGGAGCAGGGCTTGCACATTTGACTCTACGGTGCCCCAACTGCGTATGTGGAGAGGTGGTACATTAGCTAAGGTGATGAGACTCATGGTCTCCAGTCTAGAACCTTCATTGGAACATCTCTGAAGGATATAAAAATCAATGGTGAAACGGGAACAAAATGGACATGCAGAGATCAGCAGAGACAGATGCACACAGGGAAGCTGGTCCCTAGAGCACTTAATTCTGGGTCCTAGAATCAAGTTCAAGTCTACTTGTAGCCTTAAAATAAATTGGACAACAGAAAGAAAAAGAAATATCAACAAACACCCAAATGAAATCATTTCTGATTGAAGGTGGCTTGATAGAATTCTGTTCGTTGTCACAGAAAAAGCAAACCGGGGGATAGTATTCATGGTGGTCAATTGTTCCAACCCCAGGAGAGGGACTTCCTGCGTTGCTGACTGGTGAATCTGACAGCAGAACGGAGGTCCCTGTGTGGCCAGCACAGGGAGCTCCAGCTCCCGGCATTGGATACATCAGGAAAGAGTAGCTGGGGAGACTGCCTGGAGGTGCCATTGAATTCCTGCTGATGGAAGAAGGGGTCCAATGCTTCGCCATCACAGAAGCACCCAGGAGACAGAGGAGCTGGGTGCAAAACACCTGAATGTATAGTTTTAAAATCCAGAGACTTTCTGAGGCATAATGTCTTTCACATAATGCGTCAATAGTAGCTTTTTGAAAAATGCATGATTTTCTCCCTTCCTTTCCAGTTGCATTACTCACAGTGTCCAGACATTCCTCCAGGGACACTCACTTAGCGGACCAGTCAGGCACCGAAACTCAAACACATTTAAAATTTAAATGTTCAGGCTGCTGACACACATTCCATCAAAGAGGCCAGGACACGTAGGCTGTGTTTGTTTGCTGAGGGCCCGGGATGTCACCGCCTTGGAGAAGAGATGGATATTAAGACACAGAGTTAAGGCTAACAGAAATATCTTGCCTTTCAAAGAAAGTCCCTGGTATAGGAAATTGGAGGGGTTTGACTTTCCCACCAGATTTGACATATTTTTTTATTAGAACATTAAGGCACTTTTATAATTTACAGAAACAAAAGCAGCCTTAATTCCATTATTGTAGTACTTAAAAAAAAATTCCTCATATGTTCCTTTGCTCCCATGGACAGGTATACTCTTGTTATGTAGTTGCAGAAGGCTCTTCTGTTTTTCTCCACCCAATAGGAGATGTGAATGTTCTTTCATGTTCTTATTTGATGGCTATTTTATTTTATTTTATTTTATTTTATTTTATTTAAATATTTATTTATTTTTGAGATAGAGAACACAAGCAGGGGAGGGGCAGAGAGAGAAGGAGACACAGAAATGGAAGCAGGCTCCAGGCTCTGGGCTGTCAGCACATAGCCCGACACGGGGCTCGAACTCACATACTGAGATTATGACCTGAGCCGAAGCCAGACATGTAACTCACTGAGCCACCCAGGTGCCCTGATGGTTATTATTATTTTAAATCTAAAGTACATGAAAGACTAATTTGCCAGATTCCAGGTAATATCTTGAGTATAGTTTGATGGTAGAGAGTTCCTAAAATGTATTCCAAATGAACCTCAGATTCATAATAGATCATGACTTTGCTGTGTTGAGTTAGTCAGCTTGGCTATAAAGAGCAGAAGACAAATAGAAAGCAGGATGGAACTCCTAAGGAATATTAAACACAGACAGTAAGCGGGCTCGTAGCTCATGAAATCTAGGTGAATCTCAAAAGGAGTGTCATGTTCAGACAATGACCGAGCAAGCCACATGCCCACCATGTGCGGAATTCAGAAATGTGATTGAATGTGGCTGGGAAGTCAGCAGCCGGCAGGGCACGTTGAAGAGCGTGTGAGTGGGGGCTTGGTGGCACCAGCAGAGTGACATGAGACAGGGACATGAGGAGGGGCATGAGAATGGTCACGGCCCTCTGGGCTGGCAGCTCTGTCACCCTAGATGGCAGAACTCTGACTGCTTGGCAAGGCTAAATGGCAAGCTACAGCTATACCAGGTGGTGGCCTCTCTGGAGACTGAGTCACTGAATTTCTCCAGAAAAATGAGCCTGTGTTATTGGCTCCAGGCAGCTTCTGTCTGCCAGACCCCTGTTCTCACCCTAGCTCTGGTCTCTGTCACCACATCTTCAGTGGGGAGAGCTGGTATGGGAGAGAGGGATGGGACTGGGAGGTGTCTGCGCCACCCTGCACACTGCCCTGCTGGTTACCCCGTCACACCTCTTGCCCTTGCTGCTGGTGCCGTGGGTTAAATGCATTTAATAAACCGTATGCTTCTAGCATTTTAATTTGGTCTGTGGACCTTCTTATTTCTGAAGCTGGAAAGGCATGCCTGGTGGTGCCCATGAGAGCACATGGCACCAAAGCAATCATTTCCCATGAGATAGGTCACCAGAAAGCGTCCCACCCCAGAGACAACTGTCATTGTTGTAAACTTTCCCAGTTTTCCCAGGAGAGCTCAGACATTTGAGTTTACATTCCCTGTATGGCCACAGATTAGAACTTCAACTAAAGATGTAACAAATCACTATGCAATGCCACAAAGGCACAGCATTTACAACACAGCATATTTTATTTACTTCTATTTTTAAGCGGGTGCTGAAAAATCCCCAAATGAGTTTAAGAGTAAATGGTGTGCTTGGCACACTCACAGATGTTTTTTCATTTGAATCCATAGATGCTTAAGATTTTGATTTTACATTTAGCACTTGTTTCTAGAGATGCCCTTTGGTTCTGTAAAATACTGGATTTCAGCTCTTTACAGAAGGCCCAGGTAATGACATATGACATGAGACTAGATGGCTGTCCTTGCTGAAGTGACGCTGGATTTGCTTGCAGACAGTTTCTGTTGTGCCGCCTCTAATTAGTACTGCGGGATCGAACTTATTAAGAGGGCTCTGAAGATAAAGTCAGCACGGAGGGAGAACACACACGTTGAGGAATCACATTCGAAGGCGGTGGTGGGACGGCCGTCATGCCTCCTTGTTGCTTTGCAAGCTTCAGGCATCTCACTTTGGAAATTAGCAGAGTAAATGAACGTAAAATAAATGAGACCTCTCTGTCTGCCTCCTTCTCCGGTCTTCACTAAATGCTGGCAGGTGGATGGCCCCAGGGAAGTCCCACGTGGTCGGTGAGGTCAGAGGCTCCCAGATCTCCAGCTCCAAAGCCTTTGTTACCTGTCTGGATGTGCCAGCCAGAACTCCTGGGTCTGGGGAAACATGAACCATGACCTCTACCACCCAAGGACTCCCGAGCTTCTTCACGGTGGCACAAAGCCGGCCGATATAACACAATTGCCAGAGTCATTTAAAAACAGGAAAATGTGGTGTAGGCAGGGTGGCCGGCACAGGGGGCTCAGACCGGAGGGAGGTTGGGCTATCAAGTAGAATTTGAGATGGAGCCTTCAATCCGTGCAGAATACGTACAATTGAAGGATATTCATCTTGCTGCATTTGCTTTAAACAGTACACACATGTCCCACTGTTCTCTTTTCCTTGCATGGATCAGAAGTAGGTTCTTGGCTTGTCCCACAAGATACTTCGGACCTGAGCATCTAGTTTTTATGGTGGCTAAACACTCCATAAATAATGTTAGTAATCATCATCATCATCATCATCATAGCGATGTGTGAATTTATGTGGTGCTTGTTCATTCCCAAAGCACTCTGATATTTAGGAATTCACCTTTGCAACATGACAGCCCAGTAGGAATTCTTGTCTATGACACCCCACATCCCTCGATTCTCACCTGCATATTCTCTCTGATAGTAGCTGACTGACTTCCAGGCATTCCTGCCTCTTTTTTTTCTTTTTTGTTACTGTTATTTTTTATTTTTTAAAAATGTTTCTTTATTTGAGAAAGAGAGAGAGCGAGCAGGGTAGGGGCAGAGAGAGAGGGAGACAGAGACTCCTAAGCGGGCTCTGCGATGTCAGTGCACGGAGCTCTAACACACAAACCATGAGATCATGGCCTGAGGTGAAAACAAGAGTTGGTCACTCGACTGGCCGAACCACCCAGGCGCCCCCATGCCTTCCTGAGTCTTCCTGAGTCATATTTGCAAGGGCGTGGTTCTCTGCCTCCAGGCTCAGCATGGCCCTCTGGCCCTCTTCATTTTGTACACTCCACCCAACCTTCCCAATTTCAGGCTTCCAGGGGGGCTCCTTTCTGCTCCTCTGCTGTCAGAGGGGCCCTCCTCTCTTAACCCATCTCACGCCCAGCACGTTCCCTGCTAAAGCTTGTGCAGTGTGTGCCTGTTTTTTCATGGGACTGTGTGTGTGTGATGATGAGCACATGGCCTGGTTGAGGGTGAGGGTCCGAGCTGGGTTATGCAAGCAGATGTGTGCAGACAGAACTTTCAGCTCTGTCCAGGAACCCCAAATCGAGCAGGTGTGGGTGTCAGCTCTCTGGCCTCACTTTCTGCAGAAAGATTCGACTCCTGCCACATGGAATTGCTGTCATGATACAATGGGTGGGCCACTTTCAGCACGTGGAAGAGCGCCTGGGACACTCAGCACCCAGGGTGTTGGTTACTGTCATTATGTTGAGGGTCACATTGGGTCCCTGCTGGAGTTGGGCTTCATGGTTGCAGGGACCTCTGCTCCTGTTCCCCACTGGGTCCCCAGAGCCCACAACAGCACCTGCACAGGACAGGCTCTTCATCAACATCTACTGAATAAATAGATGAATGAATGTGTTCAGGGGGTGGGTGGGGGGAAGACTGGTCCCAAGGGGCAAACACACATTACTACAATTTAGACTGCTTTCTTTAGGGAACTGAAGAATCAATGTGCCCTGCTTTTGTGCCAGTACAATGTGAATAGCCTGTCACCCTTGTGACAAACACCATGCATGCAGCTCTCTGATACTTTATTCTAAGGACAAATGATGGCTCGTGTCGTATAGTTGGCTCATGGGCTATGGCCTCTGGGGGACAGTCACCCTTCACTGCTTTATACCAATCTACAGGATGCAACCCCCCCGGAGACCACAGCCTTTTTGAGAGTAGACCATTGTATTCCCCCATGCTTGGCCCAATGCATTATACTTGAAAATATGTTGACTTGAATTCCAATATCTTGATGGATACAAAGGTTGGGAAGAAAGCTGATAAAATGAGATGGGGGTCTGACATTTTAAAAAATTATTTAGGTTTTGCCACATTAAAAATAATAGAATGTACAATATATTCTCATACTGTCAAACACCCCACACTCTTCTGGTCACTGATAATCTCCTTTTCTCTCATGGGATTTCTTGATTTTCAGACCATTTCTTGGTAAACATTAAGTCTATTATTTTGCTTGTTGATATGGAGAATGAACTTAGAGTAGAAATTCTACATTTAATGTTATGTAGATGAAATTAGCCTGAATGTAATATTCCAATACTTTTATGGTGTAAAGGAAATTCAATTTTGTTATCTGAAATGGTTTCCTAATGATAAAAAGAGAAAACGAGAGCTTTAATTATCAAAGAAAGAACCACACAGAGAAGGTCTATGAAGACTTCTTAAGTAAAAAAAAAAACAAAACAACACCCCCCCAAGGATTACTGTTTCTTAATTATGCAGTCTCAAGATAAGTGTTGGAATAGTGCTTTTATTAGAAACTCATATCATTAGAAATTCATATTTTTGTTATTATTTAAAAAGCTTTTAAGCATTTCTTACTTAAAAGAAATGATAATTAGCCCTAGGAGACCAGCTCACCAATCAGCCTCTAAACTGATAAAAACAGGAGCTGTAATCAGGTTAACTGGCACTACTTGCTCCCTCCTTTAGGAATTCTTTATTGGTTTTGGCACTGCTGTGCGTGAGCAAAACAGGCAAGGCCCCTGCTCTCCTGGAGTTCACGGTCTTGAGGAGTAAAGAAAACACGATAAGTGAATCGTCACACAAATATATGTATAACTACCTTTCACAGTAAGTATTAAAAGTGACAAATAGAGGATATCTTGTTAGCACATCAGAGAACTTTACTGGATTGGGGGAGTAGGGATGGCCTTTTGGGGGTTTAAGATAAACCTGGATGGTCAATAGGGGTTGAGCAGGAAGAGAGTGAAGAAGGGTATTTCAGGCAGAGGGTGATGGATGTTCAAAGGCCCTGAGGCCAATAGTTAGGTTATTTGAGGAAATAGGCAGGCACGTGGCCTGATGGTGGACCAGGGGGAGGTGGCACGCTGTGTGTGTGACAAGGTCAACAGGGACAGATCACATAACACACCTACTTGTATCTGTTAATGCCAGGACCTCCCACTGACTAGCCAGATTCATCCAAGCTTCTTCTCTCTTATGCATGGTTAGTTAGCACCTCGCTCCTGAAGGTGAGGTCGGTCATCCCTCCCTCAAACCAGGTCATTTCCATTTTTAAGTTTGTTGAGAGTAGCAGCGCTCGATATGGGGCAATTTTGCAGCCCAGGGGACATTAGACAGTGGCTGGAGAGGTTTTTAGTTGTCAGAACTCAGGGCAAAAGTGCTCATGACATTAATGCATACAGGCCAGGGATGCTGCTGAAATCCTCCAGTGGGCAGGACAGTCTCCATGCCCCAGATCTTCTACTCACAATGTCAGCAGTGAGGGGCTGAGGAACCCTGTTGTACAGCAGTGTTTTCCAAACTTCCAGTTGTAGGCTATTAGTGGGCTATGAAATCTCTCTGCACTGACAACACAGAGAATACACAGACACGAGTGTGTCACATGTGGTAACTCGGCATTATAGGAATGTATACCTATATGTAGGCGCCTGATGCACCACTCCCCACCTTAACTGGTCGATTCCTATACAATCTTTGAAGACAGCCCTCAAGTCCCACCTCCTCTGTGGAGGCTCGTCATTTTCTGTCCCCCGTAGAATTCATAGTGTCCAAGTCTGTTGTCTTCACAGGATTTTGTCCATTCCTCTGCTGTAATAATCGTCTGCTGTTCACGGCTGCCCAGCTGTGGATGGTGGGATTTTTGTCCATATCCGTATCTGTGTCTGTATACCTATATCTATGCCTATATATCTATAGCTGTATGTGTATATCTACAGCTATAATGACAGTTCTATACATCTATAGCCATATCTAAATCTATTGATATATACATATAATATAGGTTATGTAATTAGAAATATTAGTATATACTAATTTGGCCTGGATTGTGAGGAAGAGTGCAAAATCATTCCCATTGGCGGGAGCTCTGTGTGTTTTAGGCGGATTGCTAATGTTTCAGCTTCATCTATGAGTTTCACAGTCTTCAAGAATTTGGATGGAGTTGTCCACTAACATGCTAAAGGTTTGAGATCCACATTGTTTGTGAATCTCTTCCATCTGACTAGAATGTTCTTCTCCACCCAGCAGGGACCTATTTTTCTTCAAGACCAAGCCTCCCCGAGAAGCGTTTCTTTGCTTGTCTGTGAGCGTTTCCTCACGTGGCACATCCCTCCTGCTACTGTGTGTTCCCCTCATGTGCCATGGTCAGGGGTGTGCAGGTCCCCATGGCTCCTGAGGCACAGCGTGGCCTTTTTCCAGGACTCTGCAGAGGAACGTGAAATGGCGCTCAGCTAGAATGTGTGCTTCCAGATGCCATCCTGAAACTGTAGGGTTGTTGTAAACCTTCCCCAACCTTTTAAAGTTTACGGCGGGCAGTAACTGTGTCTTACTTACCTTGCTATCTTGGAACCTGAGAGAGTGCCTTGCACTTATGTGACGTGATCAAAAGACACTTGTCAAATACATTCATAACTGGAGAGTGTTACTTGAAGTCCTCACATTTCTAATTATCTCATAAACTGAAATATCTTTTTGTGAAGGAAAAACTTCAAAATATAAATATATCTTCATGTAATGTAGATTTCCTCCTGTGTATCTTGTTGAGTCTGTATGTTTTTCTGATTATTTAACAAATGCTTGCTTATTGAAGATATTTTGGATTGAAAAGATGTAAGAAGCCATCACACACACACACACACACACACACACACACACACAATGTATGTACTAATATTCTAATTATATGAGCTATATTATATGTATATATCAGTAGATACAGATATGGCTATAGATATATAGCACTGTCATTATAGCTGTAGATATACACATATAGCTATAGATATATAGGCATAGATATAGATGTACATATACAGATACGGATATAGACACAGGTAACAAAAATCCCATCATCCACTAGCAGGATGAGTCTAAAATCACAAGGTTTCCTTCATGTTATGGATTTGGTTAGAGTTAATATGGATTTAATCACAGAGCCATCAGCTGAGCGCGCATAGTGTGAAGGCATTACTGTCGCAGCCACTGAGTGCCTCGCTTGCATCTCCCGTGGGTTTTTGGTGCCAGGAAAGTGTCGCCCTGGCCTGTTTATCCCTGGAGCTAAACAGCGCCCCTCAAATTCCAGCTGTAAACCAACCCTGCTCACGACCGGGCTGGGCTCTGCTGCCCCCGTGTGTCCCATCGCAGAACTGCAGAATGTGGGAAGCTCCGTCAAGGGGCTGGTCCAGGAGGCATGCCTTGTTTCTGTCGCTTGTTTTGGAGCCCCTAGGACAAGTATTAGATCCTGATTGTCACCTGCTTGTGAACTCTGTTAACAATCTAAAGAGAGTTGGAGGTTCCCTCCTTAGAAGAAATAGCTTCAGTGGGTCAAAGTTGTAGGCTGCCTCTAAGAACTAGAAAAAAGGTTTTTTTCTGCCTCTTTGTGTGCAGGCATCGGGCTGGGAGGGAATTGCCCCCCTGCAGTCCCAAAGAATAAGCTTGTAAGAGCTGCTTTGGTATTCTGAAACAACCTGTCCAAGGTCCTTCCATCGGTGTGTGTATCAGTGTATTCTGGATTGCATTTGCCCTGCATTGTGAAAAAGAGTGCGAAATCACTCCCGTTGGCAGGAGCTCTGTGTGTTTTAGGTGGATTGCTAATGTTTCAGCTTCATCTATGAGTTTCACAGTCTTCTGGAATTTGGATGGAGTTGTCCACTAACATGCTAAAGGTTTGAGATCGACATTGTTTGTGAATCTCTTCCATCTGACTAGAATATTCTTCTCCACCCAGCAGGGACCTATTTTTCTTCAAGACCAAGCCTCCCCGAGAAGCGTTTCTTTGCTTGTCTGTGAGCGTTTCCTCACGTGGCACATCCCTCCTGCTGCTGTGTGCTCCCCTTGTGAGCCACGGTCAGGGGTGCGCGGGTCCCCATGGCTCCTGAGGCACAGCGTGGCCTTTTTCCAGGACTCTGCAGAGGAACGTGAAATGGTGCTCAGCTAGACTGAATGTGTGCTTCTAGATGCCATCCTGAAACTGTAGGGTTGTTGTAAACCTTCCCCAATCTTTTAAAGTTATTTTTAATGAGTTTTCAATTTAGAATGTGGGGAGGAATTGCAGAGAGAAATGTCTACTGATGAAATGTAACTTGGATTTTAGCACAGGTGGGCTGGAGTGCTGACATCATTAGTGGGTTGTTTGTAGGCTTTCCTGTTAGGGGAGGACCATTGAATACCCAGAGCCTTAGCTTCAGGTTGTAAAGGGACCAACTCGCAGCGGTGTTCACCAAGCCCACCTCGACTCTGCTTCCCTGGAGGACAGACAGCCCTTCAAGACTGTCTTTTCAGGACATTGTGTCTAGTTGAGTTTCCTTTCTTACCTGTGAGCCCAACTGAGCCACTGAAGTGTTCTGAGTCTCCACAACCTTGTCTCAGCATGAAGGGTTAGGCTGGGTGGTCTTCGGGAGCCTCACACGACTCAGCGATTCTGGATCCTAAACCGGAGATGACGCAGAAGTGAGGGGGTCAGATGTGAACGGAGAGAAATGTCACAGGTAAGAGTGGAGCATTTCTGCTGGCTCTCTGAAGGGCAGGAAAATGGAGCAGGGGAACTTTAGGTTTTCTGGGAGGTTTCTGGATGTTGACTGTTGCAGGCGTTCTCAAGGTGTTCTCCATAGTTCTGGAGCCTCGGGTTCAGGGGTGTTCCTGGGAAGCTGGTTCCCCAGGAAACAGGCACTGAGTGCAGGCAAACACAAGCCAGCACCCCCATGACACTCAGAGGAGGAGCCAGAGTGTGTGCCCCCTGGGGGGGGGAGCCAAGAGTGCCTCACCCCTGGTGCCATCTTCTCTCCATACAGCCACATCCATTGTCAGAGAGTTTGTGGTGTCTTCTCCCAAATGACATAACCACCTCTGTACAAACAAATCTGCTACCTGCCAGGGAGAGACTGGCCATCACTAAGTCCTACCAAAGAAGCGTCATATCTTTATTTGGAGTCTGCAACTGTCTTTCATCTGCTCATGCTGCTGTCTGATCGCACCACAAGGAAAACAGACCCTGGAGGTCTTGTACAGAATAACACCGACCACTGAAATAAGGACAAGTCACCTTTCAAATAAGGATTATAAGGAGCCCTCACTCTGTGGGCCCTTCACATGCCCCATACTCTTGACCTCGCCATACGGTGGGTGGAGGATTGAGAGTCATGAACCGGCCGTGAGTGGTGGGAGGGCTTCTCAGGGGTCCCTGGTGCCAGTGGTTACTACTCTGGCGTCTGCTGATTGGTTGAATAGAGGTCTGCTGTGGTGTCCGCGTCCTCCTACAAGTGCTCTCCTCTTTACTTCCAGGTGAGTACAATTTTCTCTTACCCCTCTTGGCTGAATCCTTTTCCTGGCCCGTTCCTTACATATGGATGGTCAACAAACACTAGCTACAATAATGATGGCTGTTATTCATGTCCTACTGCTGTCAAGTGGAGGCCGCTAACACGCTTTACTGTAATTATGGGCACAGATGGATTTCTCATCTGTCCTCAGCTCAGGTAGTGCCCACCTGGGTCCCTCCTTCACACCGCCTTCAAAGTGATCACCATTAAAACCAATTTCAGAGGATATCTATTTTCTGCCTAACCACTTTTGTGCCTCCTAATTGCCATCGGAATAAATCTGAACCCTTTTTGATGCCCGGAGTTTCATGGACATTTGAAAAGGGAGTTGTAAAAGATGAATTATTTTATCTTTGCAGAAAGAAAGACGTGTGGATGGGATTGAAGTGGCACCTGTGGAAGTTTTTGGCGGAGTCCTAAGAGTTGCTGCCTTTTTTTTTGGGGGGGGGGTAGTTATCAGCTACATTTTAAGAACTTTAATATATGATATTTCGTTTACTTCCTCCCAAAAGTCTTTATTTCTTTAAAGTTTATTTATTTATTTTTGAGAGAGAGAGAGAGTACGCAACCAGGTGAGGGGCAGAGAGAATCCCAAGCAGGCTCTGCACTGTCAGCGTGGAGCTCAATGCAGAACTCAGTCCCACAGACCATGCATTCATGATCTGAACAAAAATCAAGAGTCAGATGTGTAACCTACTGTGCTAGCCTGGTGCCCCTATTTCTAGCAAAAATTCTATGCGGCTTATCTCATACTATCTTCTATCTCCGTTTTGCAGATAAGAAAATGGAAACCCAAGCAAGGTCAAGTGAATCAAGCAAAGTCATACAGGTGGAAGAGGGCAGAGCAGGGATTTGAGTCCAGACCGAGTGATCACCCAGAGCCCACGGCCTGCACCACCACCCTCGATCCCGTGACGCACATGGGATTGTCACTGAGCATGGAGCAAACTGGAATTTTAACAACTTTGGAGATGCATTTAGCTCCTTAAATGGAAGTGTTTCCTTCTATAAGGAAGGAAAGAATATTTTCTTAACAAATTTAGTGTAATTCGTCCTTAATGGAGAAGTCATTAAGACAGTGACAAATCAGGAAAACGTAGCCTTTACTTTCCAGGCTATGCAAGATACACGAAAGAATGCCGGCTTCTGATTTCTGTGCTGTACAAGGAGGACTGGAGCCCATCAATGCCATTTTCAGCTCTGATATTCTGACTGTTTGCTGCAAAGTGATTATTTTACGTTTCTAAGGCCTGTGGAATGAGAAAAGCAGCTTTTAGTTTTAACTTAAATGTTTTAAAATTTAAATACAAATGTGCTTGTTTAAATAAACATACCCATCTGTTGTAGGACAAAAAAAAAAAAAAATACTCAGAGTGCATTTTATCCAGAATACAAACATTTTATTTTCAGTATAACAATGCTATTCTCCGCTGTGATTTCTGTTTCGGTCCTCTACTGCCACATAACACACTGCCCCCGTGCTTCGTGGTCTCAAACAGCCACAATAATATCGATTTTGCTCACACATCTGCAATTTGAGAAGGGACTGTGAACTCCACTTAGCAGCCGAGCGGCTGTTGGCTGAGGCCTTAGCTGGGGCTGCTGGCTAGAACTGTAGCCTCTCCGTGGGGCCTGATGCTCTCACGACTTGGGGGATGGCTTCTGAGGGGTTAGGGGTGGCTAGCTCGGTAGGTGCCTTATCACTTTTTATGACCTAATCTCTTAGATCCTATGGCACCACGTCTGCCACATCCTATTCATTACGGCAGTGACAAAGGCCTGCCCAGGACCAACGGAAGGACAGTAGACCTTATGATGGAGGAGTGTCATCTCTTTGAGAAAAGAGATTTGGTCTCCCTTTCCTTTGATGCACACAGCACGTGGCACCTGGTAGGTCCTATGTTTGCACATAGAGGATCCATGTTTGTTGAGTGAATGAAGACTCTGAACATTCAATAATAAGAAAGCAACAATCCAGTAATAAACTGGGAGGAGATTTGGAGAGACACTTCACCAAAGAAGAAAAAGGGGTGGAGATAAACTTATGAAAAGATTCTAAACATCATTAGTCATTAAGGAAATGCAAATTAAAACTGCTACATACCTATTACAGTAGGTAAAATTGAAAAGACTGGCCACACCAAGTGTTGGTGAAGATGTGAGGCAACTGGCACTTTCTTACATTCTGGTGGGAATGTAACATGGTAAAGCCATGTTGGCCGACAGTTTGGCGGTGTTTTTAACACGTGAAACACATATTTCCCTCTGGACCCAGCCATTCTGCTCCTGGGTATTGAAACACAAAAGTGAGAATACTTGTCTATACCAAGCCTCGTACACAAATTCTATTTGTAATAGTCAAAATCAGACAAAAACCCAAGCGTCCATTAGCAGGTGCAGAGTTAAGCAGACTGTCACATATTCATGCGGTGGAACACTGCCAGGCAATGAAAGCAATGGAGTTTCATGGAACAAAACAACGTGGGTAAATCTCAAAGTAAATATGCAGACTGAAAGAAGTCAGAGGAAAAAAGGCACATACTAAATAATTTCATTTATAGAAAATGCTAGAAAATGCAAACAAATCTTCAGTGACAGAAAAGAAGGTAGTGGCTTTTTGGGAATAGAGTAGGGGCAAGGAAGGGTGGGAGTGGGGAGTTCAGGGGCCAGGTGGCTTGCTTCATTGTGATTGTCTCAGTTCCCTCTTGCTGCTGTATCAAATGTCGTAAATGGTAGCTTAAAACACCACTCATTTATTCTTTTACAGTTCTGAAGGTTAGAATTCCAAAATAAGTCTTACGGAGCTAAACCTTAAGTTGTTAACAAGGCTGGTTCCTTCTGGAAACTCCTAGGAGAATCTGTTCTTGCCTCTTCCAGTGTCCAGAGGCTGCCAACATTTCCTGGCTCTTGGCCTCTCTCAAACATCAATCCAATCTGCACTTCCCTCTTCCAAAGACCCTTGTGATCATTAGGCCCCTGGATAATCCAGGACCATCTCCCTGTTCCAATACCCTGAAGGTCCTCACATCTGCAAAATCCCTTTTACCATGTAACGCAAAACGTCTGAAGGTTCTGGGCAAGATAGGGGCACCTCTGGGGCCATCATTCAGCCTGCCATCGTGACAATCTTTTCATAGGTGTATACATATGTCAACACTTATCAACTTGTGTGGTTTAACTATGTGCAATTTACTGTCAGTTATGCTATAATAAAGCTATTTTTAAAGAGAGAGAGAAGAGTATATATTTTGCAGAAACAAACCTGAAGCGTACCTCTGAGCTCTAAAAAAATGCACTACATAAGAATGATAGAAAGAAGTATCTGAATCATCCATCTGTCTGAATCATTATATAACTTTAGATTTGATCAAATATGCTCCATCATCAGTGCACAGTAGAACTTAGGTTCTTTAGGGGCACCTGGGTGACTCGGTTGAGTGTCCGACTTCAGCTCAGGTCATGATCTCATTGATCATTGGTTCGAGACTCGCGTCAGGCTCACTGCTGTCAGTGCAGAGCCCACTTCAGGTCCTCAGTCCCCCCCCTCTCTGCCCCTCCCCCACTCACGCACACACTGAGACTGAGAAGACATCTCTAGGACATCTCTCTCAAAAATATATAAACATTTAAATAAAAAAGAACTTAAGTTCTTTAGAGTTTCCAGACAACACTGCGGTGACTGGCCCTACTTTTATTTCTAAAGTACTCTATGAGATTCTTTTAAAAAAGATCAATATAATATAAACAATATAAATATTATAATGGGATGTAACATAATATATATAGTATCACAACTATATAGTACATAATATAATATGATACAATTATTATTATTGTACTACAATATAATATGCTATCACAACTCCTGAATAGTCTCTAAATGTTATCATTCTTTCACATCTATATATAATCTGTAAATTGGAAATGAAAATAAAGGTTTTTTAGTATTCTAGCTGTATTACTACTGATGAAATTTCTTCTTGCATTCGCTTCACTCAGCTTCCTAAGCATAAGGTAGTTTTTAGTCTTGCAAAATTAATCCGTACAGACTCATTAGCCGATCAACATTTAAGGCCGTTTTTTCCAGTGGTCATGATAGATTTTCTACTGTTCATGATCCACAGAATACCTATTCAAAAGAACATTTCGTAAATACATGTATGAAGGACCCATTTGGGTTATTTGGGAAATTCATGTGTTGAAGTCCTAACCCCAGTGCCTCGGACTGTGACTGTATTTGGAGATAGGGTCTCTAAAGAGGTCGTTAAGTTAAAATGAGGTCATATGGATAGGCCCTAATCCTATCTGAAGGGTGTCCTTATAAGGAGAGGAGATTAGAAGACAGACATGTACAGAGGAGAGACCACGTGAAGACACCGAGAAAGCAGCCCCCCCCCTGCCCAGCAAGGGGTAAGGCCTCAGGAGAAACCAAACCCTGCTGACTCTGATCTTGGACGTCCAGCCTTCCCACTGCTGTGTAAGCCCCCCAGTCTATGGCATCGTGTCATGGAAGCCCCGGCAAACTCCCCCAGCTGGGGGGAGGGAGACTGAGGTGACATCTCTAGGACATCAGTTGGTGCACAGGCTCAAACAGCCATAGGTAAAGAGAAATCGTGTTGTTTCTGGACACTTTGTGTGTGTGTGTGTGTGTGTGTGTGTGTGTTTTGTTTTGTTTTGCTGAAGTCAAATTTTGTCCCTGCCTCCACCATAGGTTTGGCACACTCTCCTTGCTCTCAGGACATCCAGCAGTGAATGCATCCCTTCTCTCCATCTGTCTTCATATCTTGCCCAGTGTCCTCAGGACTCGCCAACCTCCTGGTCTGTCCAGTAACAAGAACTCACAATTAGTCCCCGGCCAAGAGGGGCTTTACCCCTTGGAAAGTCACATCCTGAGTGTCTGCAGGGAACTCCACCAGCAAGAGGCCCCCAGGAAATGCATTCAGGGCAAGGAATACAATTCCTTATGGGATGGAGGCAGATCGTCCCTTGGCTGGTTTCCCCAAGATGCCAAGGGCAGTCATGTCCCCAGTGGCTTCAGAGGTGGTATCACAGGACATCTGTGAGGAGCTCCTAGTGTCCACCACAGTTACTTGTGAGTCACCCTCTTTCACGCTCCAAAGATGTGACACAGCAACCCCTCACTGAACTGCTTTGATTTTTCCAGCTCATCTTTGCCATTCGAATCCAGCTGAACACACATCAGAAGGGGTGATGCTCTTACTGAGAATCAGCCGCACACCTGTGGTTGTTTGTGATAGTTTCTATCAAGTACTGATAACTGTGTATGCATGCGTGATACTGGAACACACGTTCATATGTGAAGCTCATTGCCGTGATAGCAGACAGCCTTGACGGAAGCCCCCTGGCATCTTCACTTTATGTGGAAGTTCACATTGGCTGTATCTTACCAATGTGTATTCCACTTCTCCTAGCCATGTCTCTGTTACCAGCTCTGTTATATCTTGTTCTTTTCTCTCTCTCCCACAAGAAGCCATCCCTGGAAAAGTCCTTCCTGCCTCTCCCCTGCATCCTTCTCAATCCTCTCACCTATCAGCACACCTTTCTTGCCAACCTTCCACACACTTTGCTCCTTGTGACGAGGTGATGCTTGCTAGCACCAGGAAATGGCCAAGAACATCCTAAATTCATGAAGTGTTTCTCATCTACAACAAGGGAGCCTGAACTGTCTAGGGGAACATGACGTCATAGGCAGAACCTCAGGATAAAATGAACAGCGGGACTTCTTCACCATCATCAGGATGGGCCGGTGTATGCTGTGACTTTTCTCTGGGAAGATTAATGCTAGAGCCATTTATCTGTGAACGTAGCTTTGAAGGGAAACGGATGAAAAAGTGGAGTTATAGTACAATCTAATCAAATGAATCCATTCTGATGCAGAAATAACATCAGAGAGACCGGGGAACGGATACATGTTGTCCAGATGCATAAATCATCTGAAATTGTGCCATTGGGCTAGACCAAAAGAAAAGAAAGAGCACATCTAACTATATTCTGATGAGATGAACTACTAAATTATAGTTATTTTTCTATGTATGGCCAATTCAGAAGAGTGCAAGTCTCTGGCATATTTTTTATTCTTTCCTGAGCTTTGAAAAATACTGTTCCTATAACAAATTCAGTATATCTATAAGGAGAGAATTTGCTTGCCTCTGCTTAGTACAACTATCCAATCTCTTTTCTTTTTTTATATGTTATTTTTTTTTATTTTAGAGAGAGAGAGAGAGAGAGAGAGCATGAGCAGGGAGAGGAGCAGAAGGAGAAAGAGGGAATCCCAAGCAGTGTCTACACTCAGTATGGAGCCTGACATGGGGCTCAATCCCATGACCCTGGGATCATACCTGGGCTGAAATTAAGTGTTGATACTCGACAGACTGAATGACACAGGTGCCCCTATCCAATTGTCTTTCAAAAGGTTTCCTTACTAGAGGCATTCACATCTTAGTTCTACTCTTCTTTCCTTACCTTCTTGTCCTGTGGCAGCTAGAAATCCGGGATATTGCATGCAGGTCATATGTGGAACAGAACCCTGAAGATATGGGTCTGGACAGGACTCTGACTTTTACTGGAAAATGGATAGTGAGCAAGGCACCCGTTTTCCTCTTATATAATTTTTTTTTAAATTTTTTTAACGTTTATTTATTTTTTGAGACAGAGAGAGACAGAGCATGAACGGGGGAGGGGCAGAGAGAGAGGGAGACACAGAATCAGAAGCAGGCTCCAGGCTCTGAGCCATTAGCCCAGAGCCCAATGCGGGGCTTGAACCCATGGACCGCGAGATCGTGACCTGAGCTGAAGTCGGACGCTTAACCGACTGAGCCACCCAGGCGCCCCTCCTCTTGTATAATTGAGACCCACGTGAACGAGTGGTTCCCAACCAGCAGGGTGGGGTGGGGAGTAGATTTGGCTCCCAGGAGCCAGTTGGCAACATCTAAAGATATTTTTTTGTTGTCACAACTGTATGGGGGCGGGGGAGGGTGCTATGGACTCTAGTAGTTGAGATCAAGGAGGTTGTTGAACATCCTGTGATCCAGGACATCTCCTCACAACAGAGAATTATCCAGCCCCCAATGTTAATCGTGCTGAGCCCCCCCCCCCCCCCCCCCCCCCCGCCGCCAGTTCTAAAGTAAAGGATCATTATTGAAATGATGTGGTACAGGGAGAAGGGTGAGCACCTGTTATGGAGCAGACACTGTGCCAGACATGTCAATCTAACTTCATGGCCACAAAACTCTACAAGTCTGCATCTCAGGATTCCCGTTTCACACGTGAGGCAGCTGAGGTTCAGAGATACTTAGCAATGGTCACGTGGCTAGAAAATGTTGCAGTCAAACTTGGAAACTTTACTAATTTGGAGAGGAAAGCCTTTGAAGCAGCCATGTGTTTCACAGGGCTCTGTAGAATCACAGACCTCTAATGTTGGAAGCCATCTTGAAAGTGTTCCCATTTGAGGTCCTCATTTTCCAGATGAAGAAACTGAGGCCGAGAGGTTTACACTGGCAAGAGGCAGAGGCTGCTGGGAACCAGTGGCCCAGCTCAGCGAGGGCCTCGTTGTTCTGACCAGTGCTGTGTGCAGGACGACGATGGCAGGAGGACCCAGTTCTCCTAGCAGGGCAGAATTGGAGCTTTATCATGGGCCAGGCGAATCCCAACCATTGCAGGCCATACAGGTTTCCAGATGTGGTGGACAGGTGTTCCCTCCTCGGCTCTGGGAACAGGTAGTTGTGGCTTTGCAGGTGTGCTCCTGACCAGGCCTAAATGCTGTGGCCAGCACCACCTCCCTCAAGATGCCTCCTTGCCTCTTTGCCTAGCTCGGTCCCTGAGCCCATGCCTCCCCCCCTCAGCTTGCAGTTCTCCTTACTCCTCCAGTTCTGCTGGGATGACAGGTCATTAGTCAGAATGTCTTAGAGCAACACACAACAACCTAAGTTTTAGAAAGCTGGATCCCTATGGTAATCAGCCGTAGATAATGGGCAGTGAATGTGTTTTTGATGATGAGAATGACACTTTGGCCCGTGGGCATGAAGAGACTCATTTAGCAAATAGACACAAAATTGCCCTGCGGGGCAGGTGACATATGATGGACACGCACTGCTGGCATGGCCCCTGCATCCCACCGTGCCCAGCTCCCCACATTTATAACTCAGAATTTTGCTCCTTATTCCTTCATTCACATTCTGGAAGTTCAAAACTATTTCTTGATGAATTACTTTTTGCCCTCTCTGAAAATTAAATACACTTTCTAACATTGAACTTGGAAACACAGATTTGGGGCGATTTTTTTCAAGAAACTTTGAAGAGTGATCTATTCCAGTTGTTGGGACAGAAGCAGAATTTCACTTATTTATCATTAGTAGCCATTTTTATAACATTACAACATGTGAATACCATATTAAAATGAGCTTTTAAATGAATGCTACCAATTGCATAAGAGACAGCGCGCATCAGTTTAATGTATTTTCTCTAATTTAAGAAGTAATACCTGTACAATTGTGACAGGCATATAGTAGAAACTCAAGAAATATTTGCTGAATTAAATTGAATGTGATATGAAACATTTGAAAGGTACAGAAAAATATGAGGTTCACCATCCCTAAGAAGTAACCCTTATAAACATATTGGTGTATATCTTTTTACTCTTGTGCTTACACACGTGTGTGTACCTCTGTCTCTATCATTTCTATCTACAAATACACACACATTTATATGTATGAGATTAACAAAATTGGGATCCTAGTTTACAAAATATGTAGTATTATAATGTTTATAAATGTTGTTGTGTAGCATAGCAGTTACCATATTGGTTAGGTGTTAGATAAACCCTGGTGTATATTAAATAAGTTTATTTAACTTCTTTGTATGGCAACTTCTTTCTTACTGTTAAAATGGGGTAATCATATCGACTCACATTTTTGTGAAGAATAAATGAGATAATGTATTAAAAATGCTTAGGACAGGGCTTGGCACTTAGAACTTTTTTCTCTATTATTAAAAATTCAGTGGGGTACTTCCTGGTATATACATCTTCAGGCTCATCTATTTTTATTTCTTAAGCATGGAGAGAATCAATGAGTCTAAGAAGATGAATATTTTTCCTAGAAAATTTTTACCAACTTCAGATGTACAAATAACATTTATTGACTCTTGAATATGGGCTAGATGTACAAATAACATTTATTGACTCTTGAATATGGGCTAATACTCTAATTACTTGTTTTAACTCCTTAATCCCAGTAAAAGCTACTGTGAAGTAGGTGACATTATTTTCCACACTTTGCTGGTAACTGATGCTCGTGGAACCCAAGTTGTTTGCAATGGTCACACCGTTAGCAAGTAGTGGAGACATTTGTGTCCAACAGCCTGGCCCCAGGCCCTATGCTCTTACCCGTGACAAATTCTTACAAGGATCCCTGGCTAGCAAATCAATAGGAAAAATAAGTACATTTGGCAAGTTCTATATTCAAAGGGGGCAACAGGGAAACTGCAACTTTCAGATTGATGAGGAGGTGATGTTGTATCCAAGGCCTTTGAAAAAGGGCTAAGGTGATGGATTTGGGGTTTGGGACAATGAAGGTGAAATCTGTGACTTCTGATGATGCCTATTGATTACTCCTTGTCTAAAATTAAATGAATAGCTTTGTTTATTTTGCCTGGGTTATTTTGCATCGTGAGAATTTTATTATTGGTTCAAAATTAACCATATTCTTTTCACTTCCTACTGACTAGTGTAACGAGAGAGCATTTAATACTGTCCCTTTTCCCAGGACTCTATGAAAACTTGGTGTTCTGAGGTCAGTTGGCCATTAAGAAAGGGTTCACTAACTATTCTTTTATTCAGCTTTTGATGAGGGAAAGTCATTTACATGGAAAATAAGAATCCCTATTGCAGCCAGAAGCCCATCCCTCTTGTGTTTGTATTAATAGCTGTCTCTGCCCTGTCTAGTTATTTCATACCGTGATGCATAGCCTGATGCAGGCATTTGAGATAGACCACAGTCCTGCACCAGTTCCTTTTTTTAAAATGTTTTTTTTAAATGTTTATTTATTTTTGAGAGAGAGCAAGACCGTGAGCGGGGAGGGGCGAGAGAGAGGGAGAGAAGATCCAAAGCAGGCTCTGAGCTGTCAGCACAAAGTCCAATGTGGGGCTTGAACCCACAAACCATGAGATCATGACCTGAGGCAAATTTGGACACTCGACCAACTGAGCCACCTAGGCACCCCTTGCACTTTTTATTTGCTCCAGTGACTTAATCATTTGAGAGACAGAGTTGGAAACATCCATGGCAAGAATTCTTGGTTCTTCTACAGAACCCTCCTGCAGGATCCATCACATTCCCCAGAGCTCTCAAGGAAAAGTCACAAAGGCTGCAAATTCACTTTAGGGAGCTTGTCCTCACATTTGCTGAGCAAAACTGTAAGCACGGGACTGCAGGATTTTAGAGCTGGAGGGTGAAACCCATAACTTAGCACCAAGAACTATGAAGAGTCCTTTGCAGATAAAATAGGGATTTTATCCTGTCTGCAAGCTGAAAAGCTACAGTTTCACCCATGTTAGCAGAAAATACAATTTCCTAGCTCAGAAATTAAGGACACTTTATCACCCATGGCAACGAGAGTGGCCAGAACACCAGCATTTGTGTCCCGATCCCTGGTCCCCGATTCCAACAGAGTTGAAAGAAGGCCACGCCTGAAAACTTGGTTGCGTTTCAGGAGAGGAATGCTCAGCTTACCAGTCAGTGCCTGGCTCACTGGCTGGGAAGGATCATGTGACACCAGTGGAGATTAGTGTCCCAACAATATCCATTCCTCATTACTATGCCATACTGGCTGTGAAAATAGCTCTATGAGCAGACCACTCCATCGGCCTCTCTGACAGATTTGATCGGCAGAGGGTGAAACCAAATCCATTTCATTGGCCTATGCAGTCTTTGATTAGGGCACTGGCCAGCGGGACTCCAAGCAGCAGGGTGAAGCTGTCCTGGAGTAGAGACTTCTGCCACCAACTCCAGAGTTCCAGATTAATGCAAGTGTCATGAGCAAGTCCCATAAGCCACCAGGTGTGCCTTAGGAATCCAGGTAGCTTTCTCCTGTACAGCAGATGTTTTAATGATTGCACAGAAGCTGCCTCTAGCCAGCTTATAGATGCTTTTCAAAGGGGCTGGGCCTCATGGCCAAGTGGACCAGACAGCCTGGGGAAAAAACACTCACGCCCCAGGGGGACTTCCCTACAGTCTCTGCCCCATAGGCAGACTCCCCTTTGACACTCAGGGGTCTGTGAGATAGAAGCATGTGACGTATCAGGTCCCCGCTATATCTCCAGAGGTAGAATCATCAACAACAGTACCTTGAGTTGGCCCAAAAGGCCCCGCCCACAGTGTCCTGTTACTTTTTTCTCCCCTCTAGGAACACTCCCCAAACTCTATTAGCTGAACCTTGTGCCTCTTTTTTCTATGGGTCTGGGTAGTGTCCCCTGGGGACAAGGCCGTGGCCCCAATTCTAATCATTTTCTCCTTGAAGTAGCTGAAGTCGGGATAGAGAGGAGGAAGGACTCAGGGTGTGTGAAAAGAGTGGCTTTAGGTCATTAAACCAGACTCCATATTTACTTTGGTTTCAAGTAGTATGGCGGTGGCTTGTGGCTCACCCCCAGGGTGTTTGGCCTACCCTGGACTCTATATTAGGAGGTGACAAGAAATCACCTTGAAATATCAAGAGAAATTTCTCAGATCCCAGGGGATTATAGTGTGCGACTAAGCTTGGGACCAGCTCAGGCTAATGGTTCTCAAACTTGACCGTGCACCAGAATCACCTGGTGGGCTTATTAAACACAGCTTGCTTGGCCCCTCTACAAGAGTTCCTGATTCAAGAGGTCTGGAGAGGGGCCCAAGAATCTGTGCTTCTGATAGCTTCCCTGGTGATGCCAAGTGCTGGTTGCAAACCCCACTTTGAGAACCTCTGGGACAGAAGATGAATTTTCCGTGAGAAAATGAGACAGGGTGATACAGTACCATGACCTCTCTTAGCAGTTTCTGCTGCTGGTGCTTTGGACACCGATGTCCTCCTACCATGTGCCTCACTGGGTCACTGACCTCTAAATTGGTACACTTCAGTCCAGAAGGCAGGAAGTTCTCTACACATAGCTCAGGTGGAGCTTCCCCAGATCTCAAGTACTCTGATGAAAAACCCAGCGCGGTTCCTTCTGCCTGACTCCCCTTCAGGAAAATGTATCCCACAGATCAACTTTAGCTCTTCCTATGCAGAGAACTAGCTCAAGCCAAGTGTGCTTTCTCCCAACAGAGACAATATTTCCCACGGTCAGCAGGGTCTGGTTTTGCTTATGGCCGCTAAGAGAAAGGCAATACCAAGGGATGCCAGGGGAAGTCCCCGTGGCAGACAGGAACGGTAGTAGCTACAGGGATGGTCAACTTTCTAGCAGGTGTGCTTTGCATGGATGTCTAGGCATAAGGAGCTCACACTGGGAAGGACTTGGGTGGATTCAGGGTCCAGTCACACAGGAATGCGGTGGGCAGCTTGCTTTGCAGGTGAGATAGGATCGAAGGTCTGAGGAAATAAGGCAGGTGCTCAGCTCTTGGAAATATGGCCATAGAGGGTTTCAGCAAGATAAGCATCCGAAGTCCCAGCATCTAGGATGGAGTGAGGGCACAGAGGGCTTCGGTGGTTTTGTCAGGCAGCCTCAAGTCAGTATTTTGCATTTACACACACTTACTGGTTAAAAGGCACATTCGTCAGCGCCCGTGTGCAAAATGTGGGCACATGTGGCGTGTGTGTCCTTGCAGCCTGCTCTGGTGGAAGACCCGAGGGGACACCCTGCCTCACAGCTTTTGGCACACTCTCGCAGCTAGTCACCCAAGGCACCATGAGCCGTGAAGGCTGGCCCTCCGGTCCTCATCCCGCGGACTGTCAGCCCAGGAGAGGTCTATAAATAGCCAGTTCTGGTTAGACTATGTTCTCCTTATTTTCTCTCCCAGATTGCTCACAGCATTCCCTTTCAAGAGGCCTTGTGAGCAGACGTGTCACCGTGCTGAAAAGAATCCTTGAACCTTCCCCTGGCCGTGATAGAGGTGCCCATTTTGGCTAAGGCTATTTTCAGAAGGGCTCTGTTAGGATTGAGGTTTCCTGTAGTATTTGTTCTGTGGAAGAAAGACAGCGGCAGATCTCCTTGAAGGTTGGGAAGTTTTTCTGTTGACAATTAACGTTAGAAATATTAGTGCAGTTTGCTGTGTGATATTGTTGATTTTGATACATCAAGCCTTCCATTTGGACTGGATAGCGCTTTCTATCTTTCTGAGCCAGTGGTTCTCAACCAGAGCAAATTTGCTTCCCAAGGGACACTTGGCAGTTAGTTTGGCTGTCCCAACTCGGGGTGGGGATGCTAGTGATACCTAGCGGGTAGAGACCAGAGAAGTTGCGAAGCATCCTACAATACCCTGCAGCAAAGAATTGTTTAATCCAAAGGTTAATATAGACTGAGAAACTCTGTCCTAACCGGAAAGAATTTTGCATATGTTATTTTAGTAGTAGAGAATCCTAACTTTGATTTCTGATGGATTGTCAGTGCAGTTTTATTTCATTTTTAAATTATTACTTTTTAAAAATTATAACTTTTTAAATGTTTATTTTTGAGAGAGAGAGAGTGAGCATGAGTGGGGGAGGGGCAGAGAGAGCGGGAGACACAGAATCCGAAGCAGTCTCCAGGCTCTAAGTTGTTAGCACAGAGCCAAAGTGGGGCTCAAACTCATGAGCTGTGAGATCATGACCTGAGCTGAAGTCAGATGCTTAACCGACTGAGCTCGCCAGGTGCCCCTAAATTATAACTTTCTAAGTATAACTATATCCTAGTCAATAAACTGTGGGAGTTGGCAAATGACGGCCTGAAGGCCAATCTGGCCTGCCACCTGCTTTTGTAAATAAAGTTTTATTGGAATATAACCATGCACACTGATCTACGAATTACTTATAACTGCTTTTATGCTATAATCTCAGAGTCAAATAGTTGCAACAGAAAGCATATGGCTTGTGAAACCTAAGATATTTGCTATCTGAATCTTTGTAGAAAAAACTTCGCTGACCTATGGGTAAAGCTATACACTAAATTGCTCTCAGCTGGTCAAAACACCGTGTAAGGAATAAACTTTTATTATGGCTCTTTGTGCAAGTCCTCAGGCTTTGGGAAGATCTTTTTAGATTCTTTGAAATTATCCTGTAGTCTCTGACCTCCTTTTGACTGGTTATTTGAAAAAGAATGTCTGAGTGTTTATTCTTTGTTACCTCAGGGAGACTAATGTAACTCAAGACATCTCTCTTATCAGCTCTCCAGAGCTCAGCATTGTACTCAACCGAAAAAGAAGGAGGCAGCAGACAAAAGCATTAATCATCGAGGTGAACTGGAAATAGGTCCTCAGTGCTCATTAGCTGACAGTTGTTGGCTCCGACTCATCAGCCCCCAAAGCTGGTTCTGGATGTGAGAATATAAGAACATCAGTTCCACAAACCCTGGCCATGCCTGTTGAGTTTCCAGACATCTTAGGGCCTGGAATTAATTGGAGGCTATGCAGAATGTGGATCTATTGTGGGGCAAATATCAATTCAGAAAACCATTGTGTGTATCTTGGTAGGGACAGCTTCGGTTACACAATGTGATCAGAAGCAACACGTAGACCCAATTTCCCAAGGCCTTTAAAGTCAACACAGTATGAAGCATTAATTCATTCACTCGTGAATTAATTTAAAAAATACTTAGCAGCTAACATGTGCCGTGCATGGTACATAAGGATCAGAGAGACAAAGGGAAAAACAGCTCAGGGACTAGTGAGAGAGGGAAGTAATGAATATTTGCAACATGATGGTTCGATTGGTAACCACGAGGGGGCGTGATGGTTAAAGGAAAGAGGTGCTGAAGTTGCCAGAGGATGGGAAGGGCTGGGGGAGCCCGCCAAGCTTGAACTAGGTCTTCAGGGAAGGGCTGTAGAGGAGCCCTAAATGAGAAGGGAGGGAACAGCAGTGGGAAGGCTAAGAGGCATCATCCTACCATATTGAATTTACACTGGTCCTTAGACCTGCAGCTTCAGAAACTTGATCCTCAGTTCTTGGGGTTCATCAGATCTAGTTGTGCTACCAGCTCCCATTGACCAAGCTCATAGGGAACACGTCTAAACATCCAGAATGTTAGTTGTTAACAGATTAAAAATATGACTGCCAAGTGATCTCAATAATGGCATTGGCTTCAACAGTACATCCCTTCAACAGGCAAGTTATATACCACTTCAAATTATCACAAACTTCCTTAGTGATCTTGCAGTCAGCCTGTGATGACAACTTTACAAAATAATAATGGTAGACAGGAGCTACCATTGAGGGAAAGCACTTTACAGGCATTGTATCTTTTAACCATTGAAATTACATCTTCGATTATGTATTCCCACCAGACTATGAAAATCTTGGGAGCCTTGGATATATTTGTCCTGTTTATTTTTTTTATTTTTATTTTTTTAACACTTATTCATTTTTGAGAGAGACAGAGCATGAGCAGAGGAGGGGCAGAGAGAGAAGGAGACACAGAATTGGAAGCAGGCTCCAGGTTCTGAGCTGTCAGCACAGAGCCCAATGTAGGGCTTGAACCCATGATCATGAGATCATGACCTGAACCGAAGTCAGATGCTTAACCAACTGAGCCACCCAGGTTCCCCCTGTTTGTCCTGTTTAGTATAATATCTCAAGTACCTGGCATAGTTGCGTCAATAAATATTTTGTCAAATGAAAGAAATGAATAAATGACTATGTTCATAAATGAAAAATAAAAAGAGGAGATGTAGTATACCTTTCTTTATGGATCCATGGCTCTCCAAATTGGCAACTGCATCACAAACATCACAGAGGTGCAGCAAATTAGCTGTTTGCAGAGATACTTGCCTGGGCTAATGTCCCACTTCCAACTTTGGTCCTTCACACAGTTTTTCCTTCATGGCGATCATTCCTCTTCCAAAGAACATGTTCCTTGTCTTTGGCTTTTTACATTGTGTGTGTGTGTGTGTGTGTGTGTGTGTGTGAAAAATCACGTAAAAAATTACAAAAGTTGTATGTATATTATAATGACTAATCATGAAGGGACATGTCCAGTTCAACCCCTTGGTCAAAAAACAGACCACTTGGTCACAAAACATCACAAAGTCCCCAAGTGGCCCTCCCTGATCAATGGTAAGCACCACCCCAATAGTGGTGACAATCGTTTCCTTGCTTTCTTTTCTAGGCATCCACGTATTGATGCATCCCTCATCATCACACTTGACTCTGCCTCGCTTTGATTTTGATGTAATGGAATAAAATGACATGTACTTCTCTGTAGCTCTTTTGCGTCTCTTTTTGTGTCTCCACGTTGTGTGTGAAATTGGTCCATGTTGTTCAGTGTAGCTTTGGTTTATTCATTTGCTCTGTACTGTTTCAGAGCAGGAACAGACCCGATTTCTTTTTCCATTCTGCTGGTGGACTGTTTCTGGCTTTGCGTTTTTGAGGACAATCCTGATACAGACATTCTCGAGCACCCATTCTAACAGGCATGTGTGCAAACTCTCTGCAAGGTACAATAGTGAAATTGTTGGGTCATAAGTTGTGGGTGTGTATTATCCAAGTATTTAATGCCAATCTGTTTCCATGGAGGTTGTACCAATTTATACCCCTGCCAGCAGCATATGAGGATTCCTTTCCTCTTCATGCTCCCTTTTAAGACATTTTAACTTTGGCCCATGTGGTGGGAGAATAACGGTGTCCCGATCTATTTTGATTTGCATTTCTCTCACTACTAATGAGGTTGAGCAACATTTATATATTAATGGAATGTACGTTTCTTCCCTTGTGCTGGATCAAGCCTTTGTACATTTTTTTCTGTGGTCTGGGCCTTTTTACTGATTGGTATAAATTATTTATGTTTTCCAGAACAAATTTCTTTGTTAGTAAACATGCAAAAGCCTCTCTATGGTAGCTTTTGATGAAAAGAAGTTTTAAATTTTAATATTGTCCAATTTATCAACCTTTTCCTTTACCAGTAATGCTCTTGTATCTTGTCTAAGAACAATTTTTAAGATTCCATGAAGACATTATTTTTTCTGTAATATTTTCCTGAATTCTCTTTTCTTTTCTTTTCTTCTCCTTCTTCTCCTTCTCCTTCTCCTTCTCCTCTTTCTTCTTCTTCTTCTTCTTCTTCTTCTTCTTCTTCTTCTTCTTCTTCCTCTTCTTCTTGGTATTATTTTCTAATAGATTTGTAGTCTTAAAGATTTGGGCCCTAAATTTATTTGGAATTGATCTGAGAAAGATGTAATGTAAGGATCCGTATAAGGATACTTAGTTGTCCCTGCCCCAGTTAATGCAAAGAGCATTCTTTCCCCATTCATCTTCAGGGCCCTGTCTCTTATAGAGAAGGCCCACAACTGTATGAATGTGTGGCAATATTTCTGGGCTTTCTATTCTATTTACCAGTTTGTCTTGCATGATGATCTATCTATCTATCTATCTATCTATCTACC
Organism: Panthera leo; assembly: GCF_018350215.1. Lineage (NCBI taxonomy): Eukaryota > Metazoa > Chordata > Mammalia > Carnivora > Felidae > Panthera > Panthera leo. The sequence continues at coordinate 54,048,552 of NC_056681.1, read as the reverse complement.
ATCTCCCTTCCTGCAATATAATGATATAAGAAATATATATTTAATTATTCAGATGACCAAAGTATATTTCTCAGATATATTTGGTCTTCCTCTACAGTTTCCGAGAATCCCAGAGCCATAAAAGTGACTAACAAAGGTGGCTTTTGACAGCACCCAAGGGTGTTGGCTGGTGGCCAGGAGGACCAATGGCGTGATTAGGGGCTTCCAACTTTCGGATTCACCCCCTACTCTTCCAGCCCCATATCCTGATCTCAAGGGAGGGGAGAGGGGCTTGTGGTCAAATCAGCCAGTGGACCATGGATTTGTTGATCATGCCTGGGTAGTGAAACCTCCACAAGAACTAAAAATGACTGGGTTGAGAGAGCTTCTTGGTTGGTGAATGCATGGAAATTGGAGAAAGTGTGGCCTGTGGATGGCAGAGAAGTTCCTCACCCTTTTCCCATAACTCAACTTATGTATCTCTTCATCTGGTTGCTGGTTCATATCTTTTATCGTATCCTTTAATACACTGGTAAATGTGAGTGTTTCTGTGAGTTCTGTGAGCTGCTCCAACAAGTTAAAGGAACGGAAGGAGGAGGTTGTAGGAGCCTCCAATTTGGAGCTGGTGATAGCCTGAGGCTTGTGACTGGTGTCTGAAGTGAAGGCTGAGGGGCAGTCTCATGAAACCATGTCCTCACCTATGGAACCTGGTGCCATCTCTGGGTGGTTCATGTCAGAACTGAGTTGAAGCCTCACCAGCAGGGTGTCTAAGAGTTGCTTGGTGTTGTGTTGAGGAGAGATCCCCCCCCATACTGGAATGAGGTCCAAGAACCCAAAAGAGCTGGTGTCAGTGAACCTCCCACACCAAATATCCCCATGTCCTAGGGAGCTGTCCTGCACAATGGTTAGGAGAGCCTAGCTTCCCAGATTGTCGATTCCTGGTTGTGTGTCCTGGGGCAAGTACATAACATTTGTATGAGTAAGCCTTCTGGCCTCTCGTCTGGAGTGGAATCAGTCTTTTGTGGCTGCCCAGTGCTTTTTGGGACTGTTTCTACATTTTGGGATTTCCCACTTTGTAAGCCCTGACTTTCCAATGTATGTGTGTGTGTATATATATATATATATATATATATATATCCCTCATAAAACCATCCCACCTTCTCCAATCTCCCTTGGAGCGAAAGTGTAGTTTGGTGTCTAATTTCCACAGTCAGACATATTGCACAAGACATGAGTGTGGTGTGGGTGGTGGAGACACAGCTGCAAGGGGCTCCAGCAGGAATGTGGCTCTCCGGGAAGTGTTCCACTGCCTCCAAGCCAAGATCGTGGAGGGTGCCATGCCTGCTCTCCCAGTTACCACTTTCTGTGACTATTATGAATGAATTTTTTTAAGTTTATTTATTTATTTTTAAGAGAGAAAGAGAGAGAGACAGAGCGACAGAGAGAGAATGATAGGGAGAAGGGCAGAGAGAGAGAGAGAGAGATTGAGAATCCCAAGCAGGCTCTGCAGGGTCAACACAGAGCCCAATGTGGGGCTCCATCTCACAAACCGCAAGATCATGACCTGAACCTAAACTAAGAGTTGAATGCTTGGGGTGCCTCGGTGGCTCAGCTGGTTAAGCGCCAGACTTGGGCTCAGGTCATGATCTCATGGTTCTTTGAGTTCGAGCCCTACGTCGGACTCTGTGCTAGCAGCTCAGAGCCTGGAGCCTGCTTCCAATTCTGTGTCTCCCTCTCTCCGCCCCTCCTCCACTCCTGCTCTGTTTCTCTCACTCTCTGTTTAAAAAAATATATATAAACATTACAGAAAATTAAAAATAAAAGAGAGTTGGACACTTGGACACTTAATCTACTGAGCCACCCAGGAGCTCTGAATTGTCTTTAGTTAGATATAAGGAGTAATGGGAATTAACTCTGAAAGCTATTAGTAATTTCTACTATACAATTCAATCAGATGATTTCCAAAAAGGCCACATGCTGCCAACAGGTGGTGAGGGAAGACAGAGGGCTCTCCACCAGAGGTGAGGCAGCCCTGAAGGACAGATGGAGACTCCACATGGAAGTTCCAGGGAGCAAACTATGACTGCTTCATATTTTTATTTTATGCTGGCTTTAGGAATATGGAATAGGACCAGGGTGTAGCCACTGATCAAACACTCTTATCCTTTTGTAAATTCCAGAGGCTTTTTCTTTATTAGGTGGAATCAACCAATGGAAAACAAAAGAAAATCATGTTTGGAAACTGATATTAAACAAAATCCAAGCAAAGTTAAAAGTCTGGAATATTTGGACATAGGTATTCATGTGCACACATTATAAATTTTTCCTTTAAAAAAGATAAGCTCTTCTTTTTTTGATGTGAACGATTTTAAAAAGATAACACCATATAGAGTTGACTTTACTTCTTTTAATTATTGCACTTCACTCCTAAGTCTGTGCTGTAAAAAATATAGAGGAAGGAAAGAAACGTGTGTAAGTAGCTTTTGAGGGAGGAATCCTTGAAATTCTCAATAAAGAAAATTTAAAGTTCAGCTATTTACAGTTAGCCTTGAGGGATAAAAGTCAGCTTGTTCATTTAATAAATACTTTGTAAAAGGTCAGCCATCCCCATGGTGAAGACATTTAACCGAGGCAACAGCATTCAACTAGCAAAAGGTGGCAAATACATAGAAAAGAGGAAAAGTCAGTTCCTAACTTGGACATAAGGATGCAGTACGGCAGAAGGGTGCCGTAAAGTTGCGATGTGAGAATAAGTTTAATACTAACTAGTTCACAAAGTATAGGCAAAGTCACTACAACAGATTTTTCTGGAAAAGAAATCAGGAAAATGGTATTAGTCTGATAACTACGTTGAACAAAATTATTTTTCATGGAAGACTGGGTCAAAGATTTCTATTATTTACTTCGTCATGAAACATCATATAAAGGAGAGAGTTTAAGATTCTGTAAGTGGGTGCCTGGGTGGTTCAGTCGGTTAAGTGTTTGACTCTTGACTTTGGATCCAGTCATGATCTCTCGGTTCATGAGTTGGAACCCCATATTGGGCTCTCTGTGCTGGCAGCGTGGAGCCTGTTTGGGATTCTGTCTCCTTCTCTCTGTCACTCCCTTGCTTGCTCTCTATCTCTCTCTCAAATAAAAATAAACTTAAAAAAATGAAGTAAAGGGGCACCTGGGTGGCTCGGTCGGTTAAGCGTCCGACTTCGGCTCAGGTCATGATCTCACGGTCCGTGGGTTCGAGCCCCGCGTCGGGCTCTGTGCTGACAGCTCAGAGCCTGGAGTCTGTTTCAGATTCTGTGTCTCCCTCTCTCTGTGACCCTCCCCCGTTCATGCTGTCTCTCTCTGTCTCAAAAATAAAAAAACGTTAAAAAAAATAAAAAAAAAATGAAGTAAAATAAAATTCTCTAAAGCCCCATCGACAACATTCAGATCTTTATCAAGTAGTTACTTCCTTTGTTAAAGACTGAAATAAATAACTGAAAAATAACTGATTTGCTCATGTATCCATCCAGCCAATATTTATTGGATGCTTACAACCCAGAGTGGGCACAGCACATGCCAGGGCTGAGGATACCATGGGGAACGGTGAGCAGGTGTAATTCCTGTGCTCTGGCAACATCACAGCGAAGTGTGAGGAGCACCTTACACTTGCAGTAACAGAGACACCAAAATCAACTATTGAAAGGCTCCATTTTATTATTTTATTTTATTTTACTTTACTTTATTTTTTTTATTTTGAAGAGAGAGAGAGAGAGAGAGAGAGAGAATCTTAAGCAGTCTCCACAATCAGTGCAGAGCCTGACGTGGGGGTTGATCCCACAACCCTGGGATCATGACCTGACCTGAGTTGAAACCAAGAGACAGACGCTCAACTGCTCAACCACCTGAGCCACCCAGGTGCCCTGAAAGGCTCCATTAAAAAGTTTTTTCAACGTTTATTTATTTATGAAAAGACAGAGCGTGAGTGGGAAAGGGGCAGAGAGAGAGGGAGACGCAGAATCCGAAGCAGGCTCCAGGCTCCGAACTGCCAGCACAGAGCCTGATGCAGGGCTCGAATTCACGAGCTGTGAGATCATGACCTGAGCTGAAGTCAGACACTCAACTGACTGAGCCACCCAAGCACCCCTGAAAGGCTCCATTTTAAAAGAAAGGTGCCTTCACAAGTAAGCCATCTCAACTCTCTAGCATTCAAATCGGGACCCACAGTGGCCCCCCACAAAGAGCAGCAAGCCGCCAGCTGACTGCTGCCAGGTTCTACATGGTGAGGATTCAATCTTATTCTGGGGGGAGAGGAGAAGAAAGGAAAAGAACATTTGTTAACAGCCAAATCTTGCTTACTATGGCCTCCATGTTTATACTTCTGATTGTGTGCTTTCTTCTTCTCTTTGAACAATGCAATTGAGTCCTAGAATCCTAGGACTTTTATGTCCGTGTGAACTTGACTTTGCCAGTCCTCTGACTCACCATCCCTTTCCAAGCCAGAATTCCCCCTCAGCATCTCAGATGAAGTACTATGCTCTCTACTTTATGAAACAGGGCATTTCAGTTTTGCCTTCCCCTTTTAAACAGTTCTATTGTTTTTTAAGTGTACCCTTAGATTAAATAAAAATCTGTGCAATCTGGATGAGTATTGCCTCCTAGAAATGGATATTTCAAATCAAATCACTCTTCCAGTTGAAAACCTATCAAATATATTACAGTGGACATGTTTTATTTTTTTTCCTCATCCCTGCATCTTATTCTTTGGAGACTCCCCTCTCCTCTCTGTTCCTTAGCAATCCTGCTCTGTATAGGCAGTTTGGGGGCTCCCCTCTTCCTGTCCCATGTGCACAAGAACTAGGCAAACTAATAAGATTCTATCATCACCCTAAGTGCAATAATTAGTCTGCTAGGGGAAGGAGCTCACATTGGACTTCTCAGGTTATCTCGAGTAACACTGTTGAAACAATCTGGAAATCTGTTTCCCCCTGTGGAAGAGGGGGACAATGAGTCTGGAGTCGGTGATAGTCTTATTTTCTACTTTCTGGAATGTGCTGGATTTGTTGTTTCTGCTAGAGAAGCACAAAGGCAGCCTGGGGACTCAACATGGCTCAACTCCTTCCAAGGGATCATGGCCTCACTTCCAACCAGCAACAAAGGCTTATCACCATGAGCTCACCACCCCGTGCTGTTCTCTGCCTTCCTTCTGGATCACTAGCAGCTCAGGATTTCCCATGCATGTGCCCCCAATTTTTCTCTCACTCTCACTGCTGATCGCTGCCTGGCTCATGGACAGACACCACTGAACCAATGTGACAGTGTGTTTTACCTGCTTGACCATATTATTTCTGTCACCGTGTGCTATGGCATCGTTTTTCCTAGATGCTGATCCATCTCAGGGCTGGCCTTTTCTCCTGTGCCCTGTTGGCCATGGCAGTTTATGAAATGGGGGACCCTCAGATGCATTATCCCTTGAGGAGGGGGTATTGTGTCTTTAGGGTAGACTGAACACTCCCTTCTCTATATTTAGTGAATATGATTTCAATGGAAGAAGAAACTTATCAGCATTCATCCTAACCACAGATTGGGGGTGGAATGGGGAATACCTTGTCTAATAATTTAATTGGGCCTTCATAAAGAAGGATTTGGAAGCTTCTGCTGAGTCTTTGTTTGGCTATGGATTGGCCCTTTAGAAGTTTATATTCAGCTATGATTCCTTTTCTTAATTATAATACCTCGATAGTGTATTTGAGAATGCACCATGGAAAAAGAAAGACAACCATCTGTAATCTGCAAAATAATGTGAAGTCTTGTAAATTATTAATTCCATTGTGAGCCAGGTGACCTCAGATAAAAATGGAGCCATTAAACTGTGCTCCTTAGACTGTGCTCACTCTGAGAAATGGATACTTGCCATTGGCAAGTGCACGTGTGTGTATGTGCATGTGTGTGTGTGCATGGGTGTGTGTGAAATTAGCAGTCATTCCCTGATAGCCAGGGAATAAAGTCACAAAGTCTCAGAACTACAACTCAGTACTGTTGCGATCTCAGAGAGCACCGACTGGGTGTGCCTGTACCCACCTCAAAAGACTCCAGCTGACCAAGTTCATTCTCCCTCAGGTGTATTATTTCAGACAGAATGACTCAGACCTGGGCGATGTGTACTCATGGGGAGAGGGATGCCCGTGGTTGGAGATGAGGTTTCCTAGGTAGTGGGTGAGGATTTTATAGGGCAGGCCCTTCCAGTGCTGTTGAAAGTCAAGGAAAGGGACATATACTTGAATTATCAGTAGCTTCACACATGGCCATGGACCAATCAGAAGAGATGCTGCTGGGGCCACAATTGGCCATTATTTTAATGATATTTTCTTCACTTTTCTCCTGTGAATTACCAAACACTTTCTTCTTCTTTTTATTCTCTTTTCAACATACACTCAGAAAAGCTTAAACCATAAATTAGAATTATTCTAACTTCAGAATCAATTACTAAATTATTGGAAGGAGGAGGATGTTGAATGCCTGAATTTTTCACCTTACTGAATTTTGATTTCTCTCCAATATTGTGGAATCAGGAATTAGATAATTCATGCAAAGCACCTATCACAGTGGTTAATATATATGGTAGCGACTGACATCATTACTACAGTTGGAGATTATTTATCTGGAAATTTACATATGAGAAGCATCCAGAGAAATAATTGATCCCAAATAACTTTAAACATGGTCTTCTTCTGAAAAGGACCATTTTCTGTAGCTTCTGATGCTTTTGACTGTGTGACCTGCCCACGACTGCCAGAGGCAGGTGAGGGCCCAATCTACCAATCTGTGCAAAAGGGACAGGACCAACTTGGTAATAACAAACGTACACAGACTGACTCTGTCTGAGGCTATTGAATCTGCTAAGCATCTTACTCATTTCATGGGGCAAGGTTCAGGTCCTAAGAGAAAGATTCAGCTTAGCTGTTCAGGGTCTAAGAAATGTGAAAAGGACAATCGTAGCATAAACAAACACATGGAGGACACTGGTGGATCTTTTCAAGACTGCTGTGGGAGCCTCGCCTCCTTTTTACACTCTACAGAGGCTGAGAGACAAGCCTTGCTGATGACTGGCTCTCCCATCCTCTGCCCACGGACCAGCAAGGATTTCCCAGTGATCAAAAACTTTCAGATGGAGGTATGCTTTCAAATTCTCATTTTTATGTTCAAATTGATAAGTAGGAGGCAGTCATTGTATTTGTCATTAAATATTTAGGGCTTTATGAATTTCCCCTTTTAGGAAGGCACCTAATAAGGAGATGTTGGGGAGAGCCCAGAAGGCAGTGGGCAAGTCCAAAGGGGCCTGACTGGGTTTTACGGATCACATGTTTGTGTCCCCCCCACAACATTCACGGGGAAGCCCTACCATCTAAGGAGATGGGGCTAGGGGGTGGGGGCAGTGGGAGGTCATTAGGGTTAGTGAGGTCCCAAAGGTGGAGCCCCCATGCTGGGATTCGTATCCGAAGAAGAAGAAGAAGAAGAAGAAGAAGAAGAAGAAGAAGAAGAGGAGGAGGAGAACAGAGCCCTCTTTTTGGCCATGGGAGGTCACAGCGAGACGGTGGCTGTAAGTCAAGCAGCAGGCTCTCACCAGATACTGGATCTGCTGGCTTCTTGAGCTTGGACCTCTAGCCTCCAGACTGTAGGATATGAATGTCTGTCCTTTAGGGCCCCCAGTCTGTGACATTTTGTTACAGCAGCCTGCACTAAGGCATTTGAGGTATAGGGAGCTGGAGAAGGAAATGTGTTCAGCATGACTGAAAAGCAGCAGAGCCCTGCATTACTAAGAGGCACATACAGGGGACAGCAGTGGGAAATAGGGGGATAAGATTGCAGAGATGGCACAAGACGGGGATCATAGTGACAACTCTGATTTTAGCTCTAAAGTGGGATGAACAGCTGTTGGAGGTCTGAGTCAAGGAGCAGGACACGACTTAGGTTTTAAAAAAAAAACATGTTTGTGGCTATTTTGAGAACGGCCTATGGGGGAACAGAAGTGGACAGAAAGAACCAGGTGTGAGGCAGTTGTGATAAACTAAGACAGTGCAGCTAGAGAGAAGTGATGCTAAGAGATGGGAGAAGCAGCTGAATTCTGGGCATATTTTGAAACAGAGTAGATGGAATTTGCTAATGATGTGGAGAGACCTCAAGGTCCAAGGTACTGCTGTCACCCACCAAGATGGAGAAGATTGTAGAAGAAACAGGGTTTTGAATATGTGAAATCTGAGGTTCTTTTGAGATGATTTCCAGAAGAAGATACTGTGTGGGAGGTTGGAGATGCATGGCAGGAGGGAGGGGTCCAGGATAAAGACATCCATTAAAGACATCTACCGTGATCAATAGAGAGATGGGGTCTGAAGCCACAGGACTGAAGATGTCACTTGGGAGAAAGTGTGAATAGGAAGGAACAGCTGACCAGTGACCACACTCTGGGGCCTGGGCACATGCAGGGAGCTGAGGATGAATTAGTGAAATGATGGAGAAAGAGCTTTCAACAAGGTACAAAGAGACTCAAGAAAGGATATGGTTTCCGAAGAGAAGGTGTCCCAAGGAAGAGGTGATCAGCCAGGGTACAGGCTACAGGTGTAAAAAACGAGGGCTGAGACCCAGGAAGGTGAAGGTGACCTTGTTGAAGGGGCATGTTGTGTAGTGAATTCCAGAGAAGATGGGAGGTGAGGTGGTGGAGGTGACAGTAGGGAGACCTCCTTGAGAAGTTGTTTTTTTTTAATGTTTTATTTATTTTTGAGAGACACAGAGTCCGAGTAGGGGAGGAGCAGAAAGAGAGAGAGGGAGACACAGAATCTGAAGCAGGCTCCAGGCTCTGAGCTGTCAGCACAGAGCCTGATGTGGGGCTTGAACTCACCAACGGTGAGATCATGACCTGAGCTGAAGGCGGACACTCAACCGACTGAGCCACCCAGAGACCCCGAGAAGTTTGTTTTTAAATAGGACCTGAGAAATGGAGCAGAGGTTAAAGGGAGATGTGAGGTTAACAAAGGTTTCTTCCTCCCACCTTCCCTTCCTCCCTCCCTTCTTTCCTTCCCTAGCTCCCTCTTTCCTTCCTTTTTTCCCCTTCCTTCCTTCCTTCCTTCCTTCCTTCCTTCCTTCCTTCCTTCCTCATATCCCTCCCTATCCCTGTCTCTCTGTCTTTCTTCCAGGATGAGATCAAACAAACTACTTGTTTGTTTCCTGATGGGAGTGATGCAGAAGAGAAGAAATCCTACAATGCAGAAGAGAGTGGGGAGAGAATTGCTGGAGTCCTGTCCTCGAGACAGTGGAAGGAGATGGAGTTCAGTGTCTGGGTGGGGGATTTGGTCTTGGCTAGGAGAACGACAGCTCATGCACACTAACAGGAGGGAAGGCCCAGTGTGGGCAGACACAGGTAGGTAAGTGGATGTAGACACCCTCTTTTGATTGATTTTTTTCCAGTAAGCCTACTACTGGGTATTTACCCAAAGAAAATGAAAACACTAAATCAAAAAGATACATCCACCCCTATGTTTATTGCAGCATTATTTACAATAGCCAAGAAGATATGGAAGCAACTCAAGTGTCCATGGATAGATGAATGGATAAAGAAGAATAAAGAAGATGTGGGATATATATATATGTGTGTGTGTGTGTGTGTGTGTATACATATATATGTGTATATATACATGTATGTGTGTATACATATATATGTGTATATATACATGTATATGTGTGTATAGATATGTATATATGTATATACATGAATATACATATGTATATATGTATATATATGAATATTATGAAGCCATAAGAAAGAATTAGATCTTGTCATTTGTAACAACATGGATAAACCCAGAGGGTGTTACACTAAGTGAAATAAGTCAGACAGGGAAAGGCATATACCATTTCACTTATATATGGATTCTCAAAACAAGTGAACAAAAAACAAACAGACCCTTAAACACAGGGAACAAACTGGTAGTTGCCAAAGGGTAGGAGGTGGGGGATGGGCAGAATAGATAAAGGGGGATTAAGAGGTACAAACTTCCAGTTATAAAATACATAAGTCACAGGGATGAAAGGTACAGCACAAGGAATATAGTCAATATTTTAATAACGTTCTATGGTGACAGATGGTAGCTACACTTGCTATGATGAGCACTGAGTACCGTACAGAATTGTCAAGTCAGTATGTTGTACATCTGAAGCTAATATAACATTGTATGTCAATTATATTTCTTTTTTTTAAATTTTTTTTAACGTTTTTATTTATTTTTGTGACAGAGAGAGACAGAGCATGAATGGGGGAGGGTCAGAGAGAGGGAGACACAGAATCTGAAACAGGCTCCGGGCTCTGAGCTGTCAGCACAGGGGCCCAATGCGGGGCTCGAACTCACGGACCACGAGATCGTGACCTGAGCCGAAGTCGGTGCTCAACCGACTGAGCCACCCAGGCGCCCCTGTATGTCAATTATATTTCAATAAAAAAGAAAAGAAAATGAGGGGCGCCTGAGTGGCTCAGTAGGTTAAGCTTCTGACTCTTGGTTTCGGCTCAGGTCATGATCTCACAGTTTCCTGAGTTCGAGCCCCACGTCAGGGCCTCTGTGCTGACCCTGTGGAGCCTGCTTGGGATTCTGTTTCCCTCTCTCTCTGCCCCTCCCCTGCTGTCTCTCTCTCTCTCTTTCAAAATAAATAAATAAACTTAAAAAAAAGGAAAAGAAAATGATGTCATCTGATGGCATTGAGGTTAGGGGCAGAAGGGTCGAAAGCTTGAGCCGAGAGGAAAAGGAGTAGCGTATCCTTGTAGGACAGAGGGTGCTGACTTGAGTGGGAGAATGTGAGATTGCCACACAGCTCCGAAGACTCTTCTGAGGTTTGTGATCATCAATCTAAGTGAGCCCTGCTAGTTCAGGTCAGTTTTTCTGCACTATGTTCAGGTGTATGGTGCAGATGGGAGACTGGCAGAGTTGGACCTAGTTAGATTTGGGATTTCTCCAGGCTAATGATTTTGGGAGGATGGGCAGACACATTGGGTGTGTGTGGACCCTGAGATCCAAGCTGGGAGAGAAGGGAAGCAGGAGGAAGGTGAAGAGGAGAGGGACTGAGGGCAGATCTAGCATTAGTGGTTGTAGATCCCACGGGGATCAGAGCATCACTGGCATGCAGGTGCATGGCTGGGAAATAGGAGGCAAGTATCAGGGAATGGACCGCTGGAAATTGAGGTGATGCCAGGTTCATAGGGCTGATCATGACAAAGCCCGTGATAGGATCGATTTGGGGTGGGCAACAGGATCCTGGAGCTGAGGAGGAGGTGACTGAGTGGCCAGAGTACTGGAGGGATTGTCCGGCAGACATGGAGACGTCAGAAATGTAGCAGAAGTGCTGGGGACTGACCAGGAGCCAAGGGCTAAAATCTTTAAGGAACGAGGCAGGGCAACCTCAGTGGGTACCCTCTAACCATAGGGGTCATGTGCTGGAGTCTATAGCATGAGCTGCAAAGTTTCATCTTGGCGGGCTGGGAGCATGTGGTAGGCACAGGATGCGACAGCAAGGAGCAAATCAGACTGTTGCTTCACAGTGAGCCCAGAGGTAGGACGGGTGGAAAACAAAAGCCCCGTGAGCAGAGGGCAGGTGACTTCTCAGAGCAGAACTCTGCAGAGGAGCACCAGATTCAGCTGAGTTCAGGCAAGAAGGTGAAGGCACTGTTCACGGCAGATATTTCTGGTCTGCACGAAATGATGGATACACAGTTTATTGATATTTTCAAGTGGATTCGTATGAAGTACCTAAATAAACATTTAAGACTCGTCTATGTATTTTTTTACTAAAAAAATTTAATGTTTATTTATCTTTGACAGAGAAAGAGAGAGAGAGAGAGAGAGAGCGCAAGCGCATTAGTGGGGGAGGGGCAGACAGAGGGAGACACAGAATCCGAAGCAGGCTCCAGGCTCTGAGCTGTCAGCACAGAGCCCGATGCAGGGCTTGAACTCATGGACAGCGAGATCATGACCTGAGCCGAAGTCGGACACTCAACTGACTGAGCCCCCCAGGCGCCCCAAGACTCGTCTATTTCTTACTTTACATCCATATCTTTATATTCTACACTTCACTAAAATATTTTTACCATCATTGTGCTCTTTGGGAATGAAGACGTTTAAGCTCGGGAACTGTTGTAATCTGGTAAATTGCAATACGTTATAACAGTTACATTCTTCTGCAGACCATTCAGTTTTGCTCAAATAACAAAGCCAAATGCCATTGCTTCTTGTTTCTATTTAGTATTATTGCGCCCCTCAGGTGTAAAATACAGACAGTATTGCTGCCCCCTGCTGCTTGTGTAGGAAAACTGCACCCAGTAAAAAGTACTTTGTGGTGCTTCTTCTTGGCACAGGGCTGTCAGGCTGTCTTTCTAACTTGCTACAACTTGGTGAAATGACTAGAAGACTAACAGGAATAGTGTGTTACTGTAGCTGATAAAAGTAAGTAATTATTTATTAACTTACAACTCTAAGAAAATGAATATTTCTCTCCCAAACCCACTGCCTCAATCTACAACCCTAGGGATGGGCATGAAAATAAACACACAACTATTTTCAATTTTATGGTGTTTGAACTTGACATCGATCATGTAGATATTTAAGAAATTTCTATCTACAGGACTTTAAAATGAGTATGCAAATAACCCTTCAGCTTTATCAACAAACAACATCGGTTTGCAAAGTGTATCCCTAGAACAACAGCTTCACAGGGAGCTTTTTACAAATGCAAATTCTCAAACCCTGACCCACTGGGTCACTGGGGCATACCAATGTGAGTTTCAGCCAGGCCTCCAGGCGATTCTGACGGCCAGTGTGTGAGCAGCTGGTGGGAGCCTAGAGGCTGCAAGTGTGGGGCACAGCAAAACTGAATGGTCTGCAAAAGAATATAACAAGTTCTAATATATTGCAATTTACTAAATCACAACAGTTCTGGAACTTAAACGTATTAATTTCAAAAGAGAACAATGATGGTAAAAATATTTTAGTAAAGTATAGAATATAAAAATATGGATGTAAAGACATCACCTGAGAGTCTGGCAGTCTGGCTGACTCTGGGGCTGTCCTCAGACCTCTGGAAGCAGAATCTGCATTTTAGGAGGAAGCTCAGCTCTTGTTTGAGAATCAGTTTTCTAAGAGGACATAGGTGGCAAATATTGTCTACCAAACAGCCACCCCTGTCCTTCTTATCTGCAAATAAGTTCCCAATTTCATAATTGGCATGGAAAATGGGGGTGTCTGGCACTTTTATTTATTTTATTTTTTTAATGTTTATTTTTGAGAGAGACAGAGACAGAATGTGAGTGGGTTAGGGGCAGAGAGAGAGGGGGAGACACAGAATCCAAAGCAGGCTCCAGGCTCTGAGTCATCAGCACAGAGCCCGATGCGGGGCTTAAACTCATGAGCTGAGAGATCATGACCTGAGCTGAAGTCGGATGCTCAACCGACTGAGCCACCCAGGCGCCCCTGTCTTGCACTTTTAAAGAGAATAACAGATTATTTTCATAGCAAAATTTCTCTACAAATTGCAGTTGCTAACAAAAGCTTCTCCATGGGAAAATGAATGATATCCATGTGGGCAAGCATAGTGTAGAGCTCCTTTCCAGCATCCTTGGACTGAGGGTACGAGCCTGCTTGGTCCCTAATGGGAACTGGGATAGGACCTTGCAATCTCTGCAAGTCAGAGATGGGGCTTCTCCTCACCCTTTTTCTCCAGCTCTGCTGTTTCTGGAAGCCTGAGATTTAATCTAGGCTTGCTCTCCAGAGAGCTATTTAACTCTCGGCATTAATGAAGTTCACACGACCTGCCCACTTCACACAGATGTTATGAACTCCAAGTAAGATGATCTGTGCAAAGGTTGTAGACTGCTGGTGTGGTCTGAAAGTTTGTGTCTCTCCCCGCCCCCCCCCCCCCCCATTCATATGTTGAAATCCTAACCCCCAAAGGCGATGGCATTTGGAAGTGGAACTTTTGGGAGGTGCTTAAGTCAGGTGGGTGGAAACCTCAAGAATAAGATTAATGCCCTTATAAAGAGACCCCAGACAGCTCCCTATCCCTTCCACCATATGAGGACACAAGGAATCTATGACCCGGTGGGGGGCCCTCGCCTGACCACTTTGGTACTCTGACCTTGAACTTCCAGCCTCTGGAACTGAGCAACGAATGTCCTTGTGTATTCACCACCCCGTCTGTTATTCTGTTATAGCAACCCAAAGGACTAAGACAGCTGCAAAGGACAAATTAAAGAAAAGGAATTCTAATAACTGCTACATACAGTTTTTGCATTGACTTTTTAAAAATGCAATCTTGAAAATTTTACACCAATTAACTTTCTAAAAGAGAAAGCAGCTATCAGTGAAATTTATCAGTAAGTGTCTTTGAAATGCTAATTCTTTACTTATTTGAACTCAGGTCTCCTTGGCTTCTTATTCTCTTACGTTTCTTCAAGGAAAGGAAAATGTATTTGGGTCTTCAATTATATATGAGCTGCACACATATTTCATTTCTTAGTAGTTATCCAGCCCCAGTAGAAACAAAGGGTAGAATCACAGTCCCTGGCAAGAAATATTACTTTAATTCAATGCAACAAGATGGAATGTGTCTCTTCTACGTGATGGGGGCCCTGGGGATAGAAAGACGGATCATAGGTGATAGCTTTCCCTCAAGAAGGCTAGTGGGGGAGTGGTCATAGACATTTAACAACCACAATATCTTAGATACAAAAAAATAAACCTGTTAGAGGGATTGTCTTAATTATCTTAATCCTCAGTGGCTCCTACTTCAGTCTCGCCTTGTAGAGAGAAGTCCAGGAAGATGGTAGGTTTTGAATCTCTCGGATGGGCCATACAAGCAAACAGGGTTCTAGTACAGGACAGCCAAAGTTCCACAGGCTATGTCTCCAAGAGAACTAGGGACAAGGGATCCCCCCACACTCCCAAAACGGCATTAGGATCAAAGCATCCGCAGCCTAGGACCAATGCAGCCCCAGGGCTCCTCCAGAGGAAACAGAGAGAAGGCTGGGACCAGGGCCCTGACACAGGACCCCTTCCCCAGGGGAGGTTGGGGACCGACCAGAGGACAGGCAAAACTCCGGAGGGGTGGTGGTGGCAGTATTTCGGTGGTCTGTGTGAGGAGTCTCTGACATGGTGCTGAAGAAATGAGGCCTGTAAGTTCTCTACAACCAACAAACTAAACTTTCTTCCAAAACAGAGATCCTCATGAAGAAGGGAGAAACTCTGAGCAGAATCCAGCTAGAGGGGGCGCAAGGAAAAGAAGAATAAAGGGAAAAGGAGGTCCAGGTAGAACTGGGGGAGGGGAGCAGAGAAGCAGATCTGGGAAGGGACAGGCCAGTTTTCATCCCTTTGAAAAACAACAGAAGCTAGAAAAGTTAGGTTGGCTCCTTCCTCCTGCGGAAATGCACGGGGAAACTCTTTTGCTAAAACAAAAGTAAAATCAAAATAAGAAGAAAAGAAAAGAAAATAAAGCAACAAAAAAGAATCATGACTGAACTCCTCCAAAATCATTATAAGAAAATCAAGAGTAAGAGACAAACAATATCCCTTCAGACAAAGAAAGCATGGCGGGGCCCCACAAAACCTCCTCTTTTGGAGCTGCACCTGCAAATGTTTAGGGACGGGCCATGATGACGTCTGGGGCTCGCTGCAGAAGACTCTGGGGTAGAGCAAGTGGACTGGGGTGTGAAGGCCACAGATCGGCCACTCAGCGATGACTGATGAGGCCAGGTGGTGGGGTGTCACGTTAGCAACACTGTTCCTTGTGAAGTTTGACGATTCCCTCTTCTGTTTGTGGAAACCTGTGCTGATGGGCTCCATCTTTAGCTCTCTTTCCCCCATTCGACAGAAACTGAGCAGTTTGATGCACATTTATGACCTCACATCCTGCTCACGTGCACATGGCTATCAGATCTTCACTTCCTGCCTTGACATTGCTCCTGAATTCCAGGGTGTCTTTTCCTCACAAGCCCCACAGGCACCTGAAGTTCGAGGCGTTAATTGGCCAAATTAATACCTTCTGTTTATCTTTTCCTCAAAACAGTCCCCTCTCCTCTCTCCTCAGAGAGCACCTCAACGTTATTTGCACAGAGCACCTCAACATTAACTCCTGCTCAAGCCCAGAGCCTGAGTTATCCGGGATTTGATTCTTTCCAAATCAACCAACATATTCGTTTTTCAGTCCTCCCCGTTCTGCTTCATCAGGACTTCCCATACCTCCCTCCTTCTCCCTACCTCTGCTTTGAACTCCTCAATGGTTTTTATATCCAGCAACTGGCCTCCAGTTGTACCCCTGGGTGCTCAGCTCCTAGAGGATACCTTCAGGAGTCTTTCCCTGACATTGGGAACTGATCTTCCTCGTCGCCTGCCCACCTGCTTGGCCTCATCTCACCCACTCCTGTGCCTCTTCATGCCTCAGCAGGATGGAAGTGTTTGAACTTCTCAGTGTCATTGCTTTCATTCCTGGGTGCCATTACACATGCCACCCCCCCACCTTCCACCTCCCACCCTCCTTTCTGGAGCATCTTTCCTCTTTGACAGTAAAAGCCGTGATGTCATCTTTGTTTCCTTAGCACCCAGCACCTGTGATGCTTGCTAAATATTTTTGAATTTTTCTGAAAACATCACTAAGCTTATATCCATATTCCTAAAACATCACTTTCTATTTAGATATGTCTTTGTCATTTTGCATCACCAATTAGTTAGCAACTACTTTGAAAGTAAGATTCTTAAATTTTAGACTCAAATTGGGAAGCATTATTCAGATAAAAACCCAGAGCACATGGAGCCCCATCACTTTCTTAAGATGTCTGCGTCGTTTGGAAATGAGGACAAGGCAGAAGTTATATGTCAGACGCATTGTTGGAAGCTCTCTAATTTTCTTATGAAAGTATCTATCAGTTGAGAAGCTGAAATTGTGTAGCACTGTTTTTATGGGCGATGCATGAGAAACCGGTATAATTGGCTGAAGATTTATGGCAAATATTATGAATGACATTACAATAAATATAGCAAAATGGGTATGCTTTGAGGCAGCAGCTGTTGTGAAACAAAAAAATGAGATTGATATTTCTCATCTCAAGCTGATTATGTTGGAAACTCTGTTTAGCGATCATCTATTATCAGACCCTCAGAAGGCAAACAGTCAGAGCAATGTGTCTTCCTCTTTCAAAGGCGGTTGAAACTGACTCAGATTGACCAGGAGACAAAAATTCATCAGATCACACACACTGTTTGCAAATGTAGACATTTAAATAGGGTTTGGCTTGACAGGGAAACAAGGGAAGGGGCACACTGAGTAAGGAATGTGACAGTATCTGCAGAAACCACAAACGAAGTTGCCAATATATATTTTTATTGTGCACATAAACATAACGTCCAGGAGTTCTAGCTAGCTTGAACTTGTGGAAACTCCCGGATGGCATGCAAAATCAGAAAGGAGCAAAAGAGCTCCACTCACACTGCCCCTTGTCGGCACGTCCTGTAGGTGATTTTTTGCCCACGTGCAGAGGTAACAGCCCTTGCTGGATGGGCATGGCTGGCAGACCTCAGAGCTGGCAGGCAGAAAAGACTTTCCTGCTTTTTATCTTGTGGCTTGGTAAACTTGGTGACCCGGGGCAAACTGTTGCTGGAGATACCTTCTGACGAAAGAGCAGAGTGGGAATTACGTCAATAAATCCCACCAGCTAGCCCTGAAATGGAACAGCTCTGTTCTAAAGGAGAGAGCAGGGATCAGATCTAAAAGCAGCCAAATCAGTAAAGAGATGTCACCGCAGTGAACCGGCCAGTTTAGGGTGGCAACGGCCACCTGCATAATCATCTTGTATGTCCGTAACCGGTAGGATTCTAGCATGAGGCTGATTTCTTATTTAGGTTCATGGTGGAGGCTATGGTGCATAGCCCTTGGGAATGGCCTTTTATGTACATTCTGGAGGCTTCATAGCTGTAAGCACCTGCGGTCCCCCTCCAAGGGCTTTCCCTGGCATGCTCTGCTTGCTCAGAATATGCCGGAAGTGCTGAGGAGTTGACTCCAGGAACAGCCACCAGCTAATCGGAACCGGAGAATAAAATGCCTGTTTCCTTGCCCCGGGGGAGGGGGGGCAGCTCTGAGGTGTGCTCTACCTCTTTTCCCATATAGATTCATAAATCAGAAAAAAATTCTTTGTCCAGCCATGTGTCTATTTTCCCCTAAAAGTATGGTTTCTGCAATATCAATTACTTTCATACAGGTTATATTTAAATCTAAATAGTACTCTTAATCTGAGTGTCCAATTCCCAACCCCTCCACCCAAATAACTGCAGTTTTGCTAGGAGCCCTTTAACTCAAATCTGTGGGATATGGTCTTTTCAGCTGGTGCTGTGTCCTTTTGCCCCATATCATCTTAAGGGATGGCCCGCATCCCTCCTACACCCCCCAACACCCGGCTCCATGCCCCTGCTTCTCTTGTGGATTGCAGCCTCCTGAGTAACCCGCACTTGGACTCCAGGAAGAAAGCTGGGTGAGGATCCTCTGCCTTCCTGTGGGATCTCATTGCACAGGTGACGGGAGGGAAGGAAGAAACCACACAGAATAGATGGTTCCCCCGAGTCCCGGGTTTGTGGCTGAACTTGTATGTCTTGCATCCTGTCAAAACTTCTCTGCAGGGAGGAAATGTTTTGGATATTCATCTGATTTCCATGGGGAGCAGCTTAGCTGTCATTTTTATTACCAAGGCTCTTCAGATCTCTGTGCTGATTTATGGACAAAGAACCGCTGGGGTAATTTCTTATCGGTTTTACATCTTTATTGAAGCCTAAACCCAAATCCTCCAACATGTTAAACATGTCCTTTTCCTTTGTAGATGCTTCATTTCACAATCTTCAGGAAAAGCTGCTTAGAACCAGTCCGTTTCCATCTGTTACTTTCTTTCACGCGTGTGGTGTCTGGAGTCCTAGCAGCATTTCTCCAATTACCTTCAGCAGAGAAGCTCAGTCTGGTCCCAGGGCACGGCTGCCATCCCGTCCGCAGCCAGCATGGAAGCACACCTTCTGTTTCTGATTCCCTAAGGAGATGAGAAACTCAAGTGTATATGTGCTGGCAAGCGGGGAATCACGGCATTTAGTTTTTAGCTACTCCTGTCTATCAACCCCCCCACCCGTCCCCCACCTTGCATTTGTGCAATTTTATTCAATGCTCCTTCTCCATACTTTGGAGCTTCTGTGTAAGAGAGATGGGGGGGGGGGGTTTGGAGAGAGAGAGAGAGAGAGAGGAGAGAGAAAGGGTTTCTTTAACTATTTCATTTCTTGCCGTAGATTTTATGATTCACAATAAAAACCAATTTCTTCCAGATGACCCTGTGCTTTTTTAAGTCTCCCGTCTAAATTGCTTCTGTGAGGATTCATTTATCTCTTTCTATTCCCACCACCTGACTTTTGGCCTTTCTATCCTTTATCTCTTACCATTGCTTTCTTTCCCATTTAGTATGTGTCTTTTTCTTTTTTAAAATTTATTTTAGAGAGAGAGCGAGAGTGGAGGAGGGCGCAGAGGGAGAGATAGAATCTTAAGCAGGCTCTGCTCAGTGGGGAGCCTGTCACAGGACTTGATCCCACAAACCGTGGGATCATGATCTGAGCTGAAATCAAGAGTCAGAAGCTCAACCGACTGAGCCATCCAGGTGTCCCTAGTATGTGTCTTTTAAATGCTGTCCAGCGAGGGGCTCAGGAAAGCTAGACGGCTGGGCACAGTAGGCTCAGGGAGGGTCAGCCTCCATCGTGGAGTTTGGGCAGGTTCCCTGCCTCCCCTGTAAGGTCCTGGTGACCCTCAATGCCTGCATGGGAGCATAGAGGAAGGAGACCACCTTCAGGCTCATGCTTCTGTCCAGGGTGCGTCCCATGGTGCCCCTCTCTAGATACCGCCCTAGGCTGATGTTTTCACTCATGCCTGGTGTTAATCTCTGTTAGGCCCTCTCATATCAGGCAGTGCTGATATGCGGTTAAGCGTTGGTAGCACGCCGTAAATAATGGGCGTATTTCTGGCCCATTTGGTCAGTACCAGCCCCATAACCATATAGACCACAGCTCTCCCTCCTACCTTAAAAATAGGCATTGTTACCTTGGTTTATACACATTGGGTAAATGGACCAGATGTAGGTCAGATCTTCCCTCTGGTCATTTCTTCAAATGACGTGAATTCTCTAACCCATCACTGGATCTGAACAAATTACTGCACAGGAGACCCTTCCAGTTGCCCTACCGGCTTCAATTTTAATCTGAATGGAGTTATCTTGGGCTTTTGTCCCTGCCAGTGAAAATGGGTGAGACACTGCCCTCTAGAGGCGAGTTAGGGTAAAGCGATTGAACGCCGTGGGGTGGATTTTTTAATTTCTTTTATTTCAGAAGGGCTTTTCCTTCTCATTCATTATTGGTCTTATAATCTTGTACTGGGTTTTAATTGGAAAAAAATTAAATAGAAGAGAATACCTCTGTTCTCACCTCTCTGGTTGGATATTTTTTACTCACATACTTATTATTATCCACACGTGTCCCCTGTGTGCCATTTACTATGCCAGAAGTTCTTCCAAATGCAAATAGACTATAAATATTCTTACATCAAATAAACTGTGACCTAAGGACACTCAAATTAATTATTAAAAAGGGATGAGTTCATCTGTGAGATAATTTTTTTTTTTTAAGTATAATTGCTATGTCGTTGGTTGTGTGCATTTAAAATACTTGTGTGTTTTGGAGAACTGAATTCCAAAAAGATTGTGCCTGCGTGCCTCTCACTGTGTATGGGTGTCTATTCCCACTTATCCCTGAAGACACTATGTATCATCCAAGCTTTTTTATTTTGACTTGGGGAGATGAAAATGATCTCTTAGAATAGGTGGTGAATTTTAGACTTGGGGTTGAAATTGCTAAGAAGCTGAATTTAAAGTCAGTTATTGATTTGCTTATCCACTCAGGGTTATATCCTATCATGTCCTTTCCTCATTTTGTTTCTAGAAGGTTGTTTGCTTTTTGCTATTGATTTAATAAAGTTTTTTTTTTTTTTTAATGCGGTAAGGCAATTAGGCTTTCACTAGGTTTTTGTAAATACATTTTATCCAGTTACCACTCAACTACATTATGTGGTTACATTTATCAGTCTTTTCCTGTATGGCTTTTGGCCTTGGTAGTCTCGTCAATCTTGATGAAGGGGTAAGGAGAGAACCTGGCACCGAGTTAATGATGTGGCAGAGGGAGAAATTTCCTTCTTTCCCCTCAAGGTTCTCCTGGATGGTGTAGGGATTAAATTGACATGAAATAGATTAATGGGAGGAAAAAACCAGTTTTATTACATGTGCATGGAGGCCAATAATGAAATTGAGACCTGAAGGAATGATCAAGGCAGGCAGTTTTTATCCATTTTAGACAGAGACAATAAACTTATAAAGAACTGACGGGATGAGGAAAAGAGGCATTTGGGAGCTTTAATTAGTAGGGCATTTTAAGCAGAATTTGGGCTGAGGTAGTAGATTAGAAAAAAATAGCAAGGTTTGTTTCTATAGCTTTCTGTCCTTTAAAGTCCCTATCTCTGGAGATAAGGATGTCTTTTTACTTTGTAGTACAGGGAGAGTATTTTCCACATGGGAGATTTGTTTCCTGCTTTCACGAGAGCAGAAATTCTGAGAAAGGTCTTACATTGGTTGTTCCCCAAGTAGCTTTAATGCAACATAATCAATACGCCATTATGGTACTTCTGGGGGTGGCCTGCCCTGGACCCCAAAATGATAAAAAATAATTTGCTGAATGAAGCTTTTTTGTGTAGTCCTGGATTCGTCATCATCCAGAGAATCACAGGACGCTTTCAGTGTCAGGAAGTAGAAGCAGCTACTTAACCTAGAAGACACGTGGTCCTCTCCCACAGCGAGGACTGGAGTGGTCGGGCTGGCTTTGGCGGGGACCTCGGGGCTCCTGCCACTTTCCCTGTGACTCTGGGTGGCCTTGCCTTCCACCTCTGATGGCTTCAGCTCAGGCTCCCTCCATTCCTGGTCCCCAGACAGTGGCCTTGGTTGTACGGGTCACATCCAAACATGGCACAATCCAGAGGGAAGAAGAGACCATGTCCTTCACTCTTCACTATCTTCATTGTGTTCTGAGCCTAGGCCCTGGCCAAACACCAGCCGGAAAAGCCCTTGATGGCATAGGATGCCCTTCAAAACAGGAACAATACCTGAAATCTATTAGAGAGTAGTTTTAACACTAGCCAGTGGACAAATTTTAAATGAGAAGGGTCAGTGAATAAGGGGACTCCAGGTCCTAACTGGCAGAAAAAGACACTGGACGTGTTTGGCAAAGATTGGCCAGGAGAGACTAAAGGGCTTGGAAGGGAGCAGGAAGGAATGGGATGGCCAAAAGGTGTGGGCAGGGACGCGGACTCACAAAGGGTGCATTTTGTTCCTGGCTCAATTCAACACTGTTAA
Source organism: Panthera leo (assembly GCF_018350215.1). Classification (NCBI taxonomy): domain Eukaryota; kingdom Metazoa; phylum Chordata; class Mammalia; order Carnivora; family Felidae; genus Panthera; species Panthera leo. The sequence goes on along the minus strand of NC_056681.1, from coordinate 54,026,102 downwards.
ACACCACTCTTCTTGCCATAGTTACAATGAAGCAATTCTGTATCTCTGAGAACATTTGAAAGAGGACTTGGGAGAATCACTTGGCAAACTTGAAGGAGAGAATTCAGAATAATGGCGTATATGTGTGTGTATATATACATATATATGTGTATATATATGTACATGTATACATACATATGTATATATATGTATATAGGGTGTAGGTATATATAGGTATATATAGGTTGGGGTGTGGGTAGGTACTGAGTAAGAATATGTGTGTGTGTGTGTGTGTTTCTAAATTTTTTTTTAACATTTATTCATTTTTGAGAGACAGAGAGAGACAGAGCATGAGTGGGGAAGAGGCCGAGAGAAGGAGGCACAGAATCTGAAACAGGCTCCAGGCTCTGAACTGTCAGCACAGAGCCCGACATGGGGCTCGAACTCACAAACTGTGAGATCCTGACGTGAGTCGAAGTCGGACGCTCAACCGACTGAGCCACCCAGGCGCCCTGTGTGTGTGTGTTTCTATATACTGTAACACTAATTTTGAATATGTAATGGAAAATTTCATTCACAATAAGAACACAAGTAAAAAACAAAAGATGAACTAACAAGCCATGAAGGTCCAAGTGAGAGAAAAGATTTGAATAAACAGAAAGATATTCAGTGCCTTTGCAGGGAAAAGCATATTATTACAACTATGCCAACTATTTTGATGATGACTTTATACTTACATCATTTGGAGGCAGATGTGGGTAGGGAGTGAATGTGGGTGTGGGTAGGTAGGGAGCACGGAGTTAATGAGCTGTATAGGGCAGGGTGTAGCTAGTGAGTGGGTAGTTGGGTTCCGGTAAGTACAGAGTAAGGGGAAGGAGCCAGGATAGGTATTGGGTGGAAGTGCAGTGGGGGGTGGTTTAGGGTTATGGTTTGAAAATATTCTACTTTGTTCAGAATGCTTTAAAACTGTTATACGGGATTAGCATTTTTATTTTCATTGCTTAGATTTAGATGCTATATGCGCTTGCTGTTTTTTCAGGTGACCTTCAATAAACAGCTCAGGACTTTGTGTCCCATTTTTCTTATGACCACACGAATCTAGCCCGACCAGGTGTACCGGGTTTGGCAAAAACAAGAGCTGATCACCTCTTCTTAAGGAGCAAATTTGCAGCCTTAGACTGGCCTGTTGGGCGCTGGGGTCCTGCTTTTCTTGTGCTCCGCTGCCCCCTGCTGCCCGGTCAGGGTATGTGCAGCGAGTGTGAGTTGCAGTTTTAAAAACCTTTCTTTGGGTCTTACTTCTTTCTTGTCCACGGAGACAAAGTTGACATTTTCTTTGTTCTGCTCATTTCAGTAAAATGGGCAGAGAGAATTCACTGTGCTTCAATTCCAGTTGAAGACAAACCAACATTTCTATCAAGAGCGAGGGTTCCCTTGAAAGGTGTATGGATGAGCCTCATGTGATTGTTAGCGTGCTTATATATATATATATATATATATATATATATATATATATTTTATATAGTTCAATACAATTTTCTAGAAAGCGTGCCTATAGCCTTTGTCAGATTCTGCACAGGTTTCAGATACCCAGAAGCTAACTATACATTGTTCTGGAACAGTCATCTCTAAACTTTTTGGACGGTGGACCCAACAATATATTCTTATTTATTTACTTATAAATTATATGCAAGTACTAAATAAGGAAGTGAAGATGAACTAAAGAGTTTGGATATCTTTCCAACAATGATGGGTTCCTAATATTGTCAGTTCATGTCTCAAGTCACACGGGAAGCCATTTGCCACCAATAGTGGAAGCAGGACCATACTGGCACTGCTTCTGCCTCGTAAAGAGGTTGATGAACAACTGCTATCAGGGGCAGAGTGTTGGTTTTGCCTTCCGCTGAGGTTCACCAGGGCGCTGCATTGTTAGTACCAGGGCGCTGCATTGTTAGTACCATACTCAATCTATGGTGAATATGCAGGAATCTCTTAGAGCCATCTTTCCATTTTGTTAAGTGATTTTGCTTAAAACTAGTCAGCACCGATACAGTTGCTCTGGTCCGATACCTCTTCTATTGTGGCTGAATCATATTTTAAAAATATTGCTTGAAAATCTGATTTCTCTTTCTCCCTCCTGTTGGTCTTGAACATTCCCACCATTTACAAAGCAGCTAGGTTGCTCCGGGGCTCATTGCCACAGGGAAGAAATGATTTGATATTATTGCATGAATAGCTATGTTCAAAAAACCTAAGAGAATTAACTTGGTCGATTTATGATTAAGACTTAAGGCTCATAGGGTTCATTAAGCGGCTTGGGTACCAAATATGTATGTGTATGTATAGGTATGCATGTAAACAATATCTTTCTTCTATGTTAGCAAAACCCAGCTAGAAAATAGAATTCATTCAACAACCATTTTTTGAGCATGGATTTTCCTGCAGGCATTGGGCATATAGCTACGAACAAAGCAGATGGAAATCCCTGCCTTCAGTGGCACTTATGTTCTAGCAAGGGGATGCAGATAATTAACTAAATGCATAAGTACGATATACCAAACATGAGGTGGTGATAGGGGCTCTGGGAGAAGTTGACATGGGGAAGGAGAAAGAGGATTGTGAATGTGGGGCCGTGACTTTAAGTAAGAGGTCATGAAGGTGTTATTTGGGTAAAAACCTGAAGGAGGTGAAGGAGTGAGCCATACAGGATTCAGGAGGGAGAGCATGCCAGGCAGAGGGAAGAACAAGTGCAAAGGCCCTGAGCCAGGCATGTTTCTGTTGAGTTCTGAAAGCAGCAGGAGGTCTGTAGGGCTGGCACAGAGCATGTGCGGGGAGGGATGTTGTAGGCAGGGAGGTCAGAGAGGCAGCTGGAAGCTGTGCCTGGCAGGGTCTTGGAGATGGTTGGGTGAAGACTTTGCCTTTCTTTTTTTTTTATTTTTATTTTTTCAACGTTTTTTATTTATTTTGGGGACAGAGAGAGACAGAGCATGAACGGGGGAGGGGCAGAGAGAGAGGGAGACACAGAATCGGAAACAGGCTCCAGGCTCCGAGCCATCAGCCCAGAGCCCAACACGAGGCTCGAACTCACGGACCGCGAGATCGTGACCTGGCTGAAGTCGGACGCTTAACCGACTGCGCCACCCAGGCGCCCCAAGACTTTGCCTTTCATAATGAGAAAGATGGCAGTCATGGTGCCTTAGGAGAGGACTGGCATCATCTGGCTAAACATACCCAGAGACCGAAGATGGGAAAGGCCGAAGAAGTTACTTAGGAGGATTTAGGGCATTTTTAATAGTAAAAAGAGCATTCTTAGATGCCATCCACTCTCAGAGTTCTAGGTCTTACACGCGACTGGGAGAAATGCCACCTCCCCAGCTCTGTGTCTTGCCTGTTCCATCTCTGCTTGCTCCCAGAACCTCTTATCGTCCAAGCTTTGCCAGTGGAAACAAATGGGAATCCACAAGGACAGACTGGAACCTGGGCTGTCTTTCATGGCATCTAACTTTGAAGATGCTGGTGACCAGCAGAAAAGCTGGTGCCCTTCATCTGGGAAGCGTACACATGCCTGGCCCAGGGATCAGGATAGTGTCTGGCAGTGGCTGGGGGAGCTGTAGACTGGCTGCCAATCCCAATCCGATGAGTCCAGTGGAGGTGACAGTGGGCATGAACTGCCGTGGTGCCTGGGGCTCCGCAGCAACCTGGCTGTGGTGGCTGCTGTTTTACTTTGGTTTCCTATTCTTTTTGTTTGTTTGTTTTTTATTTTATATTTGAGAGAGAGAGAAAGAGAGAGACAGAGAGTGAGTAGGAGAGGGGCAGAGACACAAAGACAGAATCTGAAGCAGGCTTCAGGCTCTGAGCTGTCAACACAGAGCCCAATGTGGGGCGCGAACCCATGAACCGTGAGATCATGACCTGGGCCGAAGTCGGACGCTTAACCAACTGAGCCACCCAGGCACCCCTGGTTTCCCATTCTTGCGCAGATTTCTCCGGCAGCCAACCCAATCTGGCACGTGGAAGGTAATTCTGGGAGATAGGTAAGCTAAAGAATACAAACCAGTCCTATCCAAGAATGGGGTGGTCAGTGACATGTCAGCTTGAAGCAGCTCACAGGAGCCAGCTGTCACATGTTCAGGAGTTTTGGAAGCCAGTTGTTAAGCATGGCCATTACTAACATTAAGTTATATAAACCTACAACTAAAATAAATGGGGTTAAAAACAAAGCTAGTTAGGGTTCCCCTCAATTCTTGCAGTTTCCAGCTGCTGCTTTTTGTCCCAGCCCATTGGGGTCTCCCCATACATGTGAAGCCTAGATATCAGCCAAAAGTTTGGCAGACAACTACATCCAAATGTGGGGACTCGTTCTCTTCTTTCTAGGATTTTCCTTATACTTTTCTAGCTGTGCTACCTGACCCTAACTCTTTTTTCTGACACCTCTTGCTAGAGCTATATTTTCTATATGTTTCTGACTATAATTTCTAACATCCAAAGCCGTGCCCAGACTGCGGTGTGCCTGCAGGCAAACAGCCACAAGCTCACAAATTTCACCTGGCTGAAATTGGTATTCAGTTTTCTGAAATCTAATATGGAAGTGTGGCTTGTAATGATTTTCCTCCCCATCTGCACCCCCTCAGTCTCTAAAAGAGATACATTTGAATCCACCCTAAAGCATTTTTCATGTTAGAATTGATTTCAAGAACACAAGCCTTTTCTTAATAGTACAGGCTTCCAGAGAGAAGCATTCTTGAAGAAAAATGTTTTTAACATTCAAATAATCTTTACTATTTTTTTTAAAACAGATTTCACATAACATCTTCAATTGGCATGCTGGGCTCTCAACTAAGCTTCTTAAAAAAAATTTTTTTTTTGTTTATTTATTTTTGAGAGAAAGAGACAGGCAGAGACAGAACGCATGCAGGGGAGGGGCAGAGAGAGAGGGAGACACAGAATTCAAAGCAGGCTCCAGGCTCTGAGCTGTCAGCACAGAGCCCGACATGGGGCTTGAACTCACGAATTGTGAGATCATGACCTGAGCTGAAGTCGACGCTTAACTGACTGAGCCACCCAGGTGCCCCTCAATTAAACTTGTGAATCTTTAATGGCATAGAGGGTTGTCTGTTGCTTGTTCAGTTATTAATTCTTGATTTAAACATTGCTCTGCTCATTGAGAATCTAAAATGTGTTCCTTTTCCAATTTGGTTGTTTTTATTTCACCTTCAATACCATTTATCTTGACGCTACCTTAGCTGTGCCGATTATTCTTTAAAGTAAGTACCTGTCTGCAGAGCTGGGCTTTCAGAACTGCTTCTCAGGTTGTTCTTATTTACTCTGCTCCAGACTTCTGCTTGCCTGATGTCTTCTCACCATTTATTTTACATTTTATAGGAGTAAGGTTGTCTCTGAAAGCAGTTGATGGACCCACTGGGATTGCCTTTGGGAGCTTGTGAAATTGACCAGGAAGTCAGTACTTTCCTAGGTTATAATGGAGATATCACTCATTGCTTCCGTTTTTCTTCCATTCCTCCTAGGGGGGGAAGGCCCACAAACTGCCCTCAGGGAAGTCTATCCTCTTTAGTCCGTGCGTTATTTGTGAGGCAGGCTTGGTGGCCAGAGTGACAGCAGGAGGCTGGCCAAACCACACCCTCACTATTATCTCTTCAAGTATGAGTTTGGAGATGTCTACCAGATAAGTATTGGAATCTCTCTCTCCATCCTCTGTGTTCCTGACTGCGGCTACATATTATCTCTCTGTCTCTGCGTGACTCATTCTGGATGAATACCTTGGTACCCGCTTCCAGTTAACTGACTTTCCCCCCAGTGTTTTGTATAAAGTTTATCCCACCTATTGAATTTATTATATTGATTAGGTTTTTATTTTACAGATTTATAATTGTTTCTTTTTTATATTTATCTGTTTTGTTTTTCATGTCTTTGATAATTTCTTTTATTAATGGAGGCCACTTCTTTACCATTTTAAGCATCATTGAACATCATTGAACATTACTGAACCCAATGCTCAATACCATTAGTTTCACAGAGTGAATCCACAATCCAATTAAAAGAAGACTGACCTTCTCTCCTAGCATTAGATTTCTTCAAGCATTTTAGGGTTTTTGGAGGATGGCTCCTTCTGAGTTGGAGACTTTCATATTTTTGTGTTCTGTTCTTTATCTTTTCCCTCAGTTCTTCTTACATGACAATTTTCTAGTTTTTCTGTTGCCTCCATTCAATCCCTTGAACCCTCAGTCCAGAAGCAAATCTTCTAGATTCCTGGACTCCTGTCTCATGATGATACTTGGAATAGTATAGAAAAATTAGGGCAGCTTGGATTAATTTCCCTTCTTTGGGAATTTGCATCTTGCCAGCCCCAGTCAGTAGGTGGTCAGCTCGATTTTTCAGTCTCTGTTCATGCGCTCGCTCCTGACTGCCCTCTGCCCAAGACGACATTTTGTGCTTGTTCCCCTGCAAAAGTCAAGCCTTCTCCTGACCCTGGAAGCCAGGAGGCCCATACGTTCTACTTCTCTTGCTACTTTGCATTTCTTTTCTCATTTAGTCCATGAGTTGTTTCCTTAGTTTTCTGTGCAACTGTATTCTTTTGATTAACTCTTCCTATAATTTATCCTTATGGTTGTGAATTTGGGATAGAGTGTATGGTCTCGGTAAGGTACCTAATCTCTCTGGATAGTTTGAAAAGTTGGGATGATGCCAGTAGTATTTACTGTGTGGGGGGACATTAAAAATCAAGTCAGTTACTGCATATAAAATGCCTGGTGCACAGCCATTATGACCATTGTATAGATAATAGTGCAAATCACATGCTTGATAAATATTTGTATAGTAAAATGGATTGATTTAATACAAATAAATGCCTGCTGTTCACCTGGTTGCCTCTGCTAATAATTATATCATCCAGGTAAGCCAGTTTATGCTGCAGCCGTTAGCAACTTCTGAATCTTAGAGGTTTATAATAACCGGTGTCTATTTCCCGCTTGCAATACCTGTCCATCATAGGTCAGGTGGGCTTTGCTCTGCACTATTATCATCCACACTGTGTGTCCTAGGTTGTTGGAGGAACGCTGCTAGAACACTGTTAGACACCAGTGTGGAAGAAAAAGAGAACGCTGGCCCTTACTTCCCCCTGGAAGTAACAGATGTCAATCCTGCTCACATTTTGACCAAAACAAGTAATATGACCATTTGTTCATTGGGGCCAGCTACCATATGTCCTGAAAAGAGAGAACTAAATATCTGTGATCATCTTAATGATTTCTACAATGATGAACATGAATAGACATGTACTGAATGTTTACTTGGGACAAGATACTATACTAATTAGCATACAAAGAGTTAGAGGTGACTTTTAAGAATAAGGACTCTTATTCTTATTGGGGTGCCTGGATGGCCCAGTCTGTTAAGCATCTGACTCTTCATTTTGGCTCAGGTCATGATTTCCCAGTTTGTGAGTTTGAGCCCCCCATTGGGCTCCACGCTGGCAGTGCAGAGCCTGCTTGGGATTCTCTCTCTCCTCTCTCTGCCCCTCCCCCTTTCCCTCCTCTCCAAATGAATAAACTAAAAAAAAAAAAAAAAAGAATAGGGACTCTTTATCTTTGCTCAAGGATAAAATGATTCTTCGTGACTGGTGACAAGTATAAATTCTTGGCTACTAAAAAAGAGGCATGATTGTGATCTTGGCCAAATCATACAATACATTTATTGTAAAGTTTGGGAAGTAAATGATCTATTAAAATAATTATGATTACATTTGTTAATGCCTGGAAATAATGACGGATCTTATACAATCACAGAGGCTGATACAAGGTACGAACTAAAGAGTCTTCTAGAAAACATTTACCTGGAAGTAAATGATTAGACGCATGCAGTAATTGTCATAAACATGCTGATTCCAAATTTTCCTGTGCACCACCTCCAACTGTTGCTACCAAGCAAAACCATTAATCTCTCAGTAGAAGAATGATTTATTTTTTTGTGAAGCGGGTTCTCCTGGTCTTAGCCCTTCTGCTCGGTTGTCTCAAGTGTAGCTTTGAGCTGAGGGAAGGGAACTGGTGGCCTAATTGGTTTAAATGCTTCTATTTTATGACCTGATTTCTTCTTCAATGATTTCTAGAAACAGCTCACACACATTTTAAAGCTGCAAGTACCTACGAAGCTTCCCCTTTTCTATGACTGATGGTATTTAAGTGTAGTAAATTAAATGTCGGGAAGGAAAATGAGAGTTAATAAGCTGACAGTTTGTCCACTGGAGGTTTTTTCAGATCTAACATACTTAATTTGCTTACTGGTTTTTCAATTTTGGCTGGGCTTATGAGCAGTTCAGGTTTAAATTGAGGATGAAAAGGGAAGAATATGATGCTCTAACCTAAAATAAGAGCACTTGTCATTATACCATGACATATTTATTGCCCTGGACTTCAGTGTGCCTGTTGGGTTAAAATTAAATACATTGGGGAATGTAATTTCATATAGCACACGAGCCACTGCCTTCAAGGGAGTTATTGGTAGCCAGACAGAGGAGGGCACTGTGGGAATGAGACAAGGGGCAGGCTGCCGGGTGTATGTGTTTTGCATGTATTCATGCATACGTGTGATGTACGTGTGTATATGTGCATGCATGCATGCATGTGTGGAAGCTTGTATGCGATGGGTAGGTATGTGAATATGTATGTAATGTGATGCGCATATATAGGCATGCACAATATAAGTGTGCACATATATGAGCATGTAGTGTAATCATGTATCACGTAATGTAAATGCGCATGCATGCATGAATGTGTGTGATGTAAGTGTATGTGTGCATGTGTGTAACATAAGCACACATATTTGTGACATGTGTGTGAGTGTGCATGCATATATGCACATGTGTATTGATGTTATATATGCGTGTGATAAAAGTGTGTATACATGTAAATCTTTATGTATCTGCACACACATATTTGACGTAGGTATGTATAATGCATGTTTGTAAGAGCATGCGTACATAGTTACATGTATTCCTGGATCCCATTGAAGATCTGTTTCCGCAGAGTGAGACATATTTAGTTTTTAACAACAAATGTCTCAAATGTATTTATTTGTTTTTATGTATTATTTATTATTTTTATTATTTTTTAAAGGTTTATTTTTGAGAGACAGTGTGAATGGGGGAGGGGTGAGGAGGGGTTGGACAAAGGATTTGAAGCGGGTTCCATCCTGACAGCAGCAAGCCCAAGGTGGGGATTGAACCTATGAACCATGAGATCATGACCTGAGTCAAAGTCAGATGTGCAACTGACTGAGCCACCCAGGTAATCCTCAAATTAAATTTTTTAAAGAGTGCTTTGGATATTCTAATGTTTTTGTATTTCTACACATATTTTGCAAGTAATTTGTCAATTTCTAGATAACAGCTTGTTGGTATATATTGGACTCGCACTAAAGCTGTAGGTCACCCTGGAGAAAACTGACATCTTAGTATTGAGTCTCCCGGTCCATGAATATAATGTCTTTCTCCATTTGTTTAGGTCTTCTTACATTTTCTTCAGTGATGTTTTTGTGCTTTTTAGTGTAAATGTCATATATATTTTGTTAAGTCTATTCCTAAGTATTTTTTATGCTATTGTGTATTTTTCATTTTTCAACTTCAGTTTCCAACTGTTTATTGCTAGTACACAGAAATGTAGTTGCTGTTTTGTGTATCCGCCTTGTACTCTATGATCTGGTTAAACTTAATTATTAGAGCTGCTAGATTTTTTGTAGATTCTTTAGAATGTCCTACATAAACAATTATGTCATCTGCAAATAGTTTTAGCTCTTCCTTTCCAATCTATGTGCTTTCTTTCTTTCTTTTTTCTTTCCCCTCCCCTCCCCTTCCCTTCCCTTCCCTTCCCTCTCTGCTTATTGCACTAATTAGGATTTCTAGTACAACATTCATTAAAGGGGGAAAATAAACATCCTTACTTTGTTCCCAATCTTAGAGGAAAAGCATTAATTAATGAACAGTAAGTCTGATGTTAGTTGTAGGTTTTTGAAGTTGCCTTTTTTTTTTTTAACTTTATTTTAGAGAGAAAGAGAGACAGAGAGAGAGAGAGAGAGAGAGAGAGAGAGCACATGAGCAGGGGAGAGTGGCAGAGAGAGAAAGAGAGAGAGAGAAAATCCTAAGCAGGCTCCATTCCCAGTACTGAGCTGGCCAGTGTGTGTGGGAGGGGGTGGGGAGGTGGGGAGGGGGGGTGGAGCTCAATCTCACAACTGTGAGACCATGACCTGAGCCAAAATCAAGAGTCAGACACTCAATTGACTGAGCCACCCAGGCACCCCTGAAGTTACCTTTTATAAAGGCTGAGGGAGCTCCTTTCTTATTGGTAGTTTTCTAAGACTTTTTATCATGAACAGATGTTGAATTTTGTCAAATGCTTTTTCTGCATGTATAAGATTAACACATAATTTTTCTTTTTTTTTGTTGGTTAATATGGTAAATTAATTTTTGAGCATTAAACTTACATTTCATTGAAAAAACCCACTTGGTGATAAAATGATAGTTTATCTGTGGCTATATTTGACTTGCTGAAATTAGGCCTAGGATTTTTGTCTATGTTCATGAGGGAGATTACTCTATAGTTTCTTCTTCTTTTCCCCCACCTATTAATGTGTATTTTGGTATCAGAATAATCCTGGCTGGATTATTCTGATGATGGGAAGTATCCCATCTTTTAATAGTTGGTAAAAAGTTTATGTAAAATTGGTCTTATTTCCTCCTTAAAAATTTGGTACATAGTTAATGAAGCCATCGGGACCAGGGAGTTTCTCTGTGCAAAGTTCAAATGAATTTGAACTACACATTCAATTTCTTTAAAAGATGCAGGGTCATTCAGGTTTTGAGTGAGATCTGGTAGTTTTTAACCTTCAGGACTTTGCCAAATTTATTGATTTAAGGTTCCCATATATTCTATTTCATTTCTTCTTTAGGAGCTTAATTAAGATAGAATATATACCATATGATTCAATCCTGTAAATGATAGGGTTCAACGATATTTGTATATTCACAGATATGCACCTGTCACTGCATTCAATTTTAGAACATTTCACTGCTTCAAAAAACACTCCATCCTCTTCATCTATTCTCACCCTATTTTCTTAGCCCAACCCAGCCCTCAATAACCACTAATCTTATAGATTTGTCTCTATACATTTCTCTAATGGGGACTTTTATATGAATGAAACTATAGTATGTGGTCTTTTGTGACTGGATTCTTTAATTTAGCACAATATTTTCAGGGTTCCTTTATGCTGTAGCATGTGTCATTATTTCCTTTCTTTTTATGACTAAATAGTATTCCATTACATGATTTACCACATTTTGTTCATCCACTCATGGGTTGATGGACAAAGTGTTTTTCCACCTTTTGGCTATTATGAATGATGCTGCTATCAACAGTCATATATGTGCTTTTGTGTGGAAACATGTTTATACCCAGGGGTGGAATTGCTGGGTCCTATGGTAACTCTGAGTTTAATCATTTGGGGGAATGCCAGGTTGTTTTCCAAAGCACTTTACCATTTTACATTTCCACCAGCAGTGTATGAAGTCTCAATTTCTTCATACTCTTGCCAACACCTGTTACCATCTGACTTTTTTATTTTAGCGTTCCTAGTGGGTGTGAAGTGACATCTTGTAATTGGGTTTATGTTTGTCTGATGTTTAATTATGTTGTTTATGGGTTGTTTGTACATCTTCCTTGGAGAAATGCCTATTCGGGTCCTGTGCCCATTTTTAAATTGGGTTCTGTCTGTTTACCATTAAATTGTAAAAGCTTTTTATATACTCCAGGTACAAGTCTCTTATCAGATATATGATTTGTAAATATTTTCTCCCATTTTGTGGGTTCTATTTTTTTAAGTTTATTTTTATTTATTTTGAGAGAAAGATAGAGAGCAAGTGGGGGAGGGACAGAGAGAGAGGGAAACAGAATCCCAAGCAGGCTCTGCAGAGCCTGATGTAGGGCTTAAATTCACTGTGAGATTGTGACCTGAGCCAAAATCAAGAACTGGATGCTCTATTGACTAAGCCACCCAGGAACCCATGGGTTGTATTTTTACTTTCTTGATGGTATCCATTAAAGTGAGAAGTTTTAAATTTTGATGAATTCCAATTTATCTATTTTTTGTTGTTGCTGTTATTGTCGCCTGTGCTTTTGGTGTCTTAGCCAAGAAATCATTGCCATATCTAATGTCACGAGGCTCTTTCTTATGTCTTCTTCTAAGACTGTTTAAAGGTTTAGGCTTTACATTTAGGTCCTTGATCCATTTTGAGTTAATTTTTATTTATGGTGTGAAGCAAATTTCCAAATTCACTGTTTTGTATGTGTCTCTCCAGTTGACCTGGTACCATTTGTTGAAAAGCCTATTCTCTCCCCATGGATTGGTCTTGGCACCATTGTCAAAAATCAGTTGACCATACATACGTGAGTTGCTTCTTATAGTCTTAATTCTAGTCCATTGATTTATGTGTCTACTGTGCCAGAATTGCATTCGATTACTGTTGCTTTGTTGTAAATTCTGAAGTTATGAAGTGTGAGTCTTTCCTTTTGCTCCTGTTTTTCAAGATTGTTTAGACTATTCCGGGTGCCTTGACATTCTACATGAATTTTATTTTTTTGTAGTTTTATTTATTTATTTTGAGAGAGAGAGAGAGAGGCAGAGGGAGAGACAGAGAGAGAATCCCAAGCAGGCTCCTCATTGTGAGTGCAGAGCCTGATGTGGGGCTTGGACTCATGATCTGTGAGATTATGACCTGAGCTGAAATTGAGAGTTGGGCCCTTAACTGACCCAGATGCCTCTGCACATGAATTTTAATATCAGCTTGTTAATTTCTACAAAGAAGTCACCTGGGATTCCGGTAAAGATTATGCTGAACCCGTATATCCATTTGAGGACTAATTACTGTTTTAACCACGTTAAGTCTTCTGACCCATGAACATGGGATGATTTTCTACTTATTTACATCTTCTGTAGTTTCTCTCAACAATGTTTGGTAGTTTTTTAGACTATAAGTTTTAACCTGTTGGCCACACTCACTAGGAATTTAGCCTCTGCAACTTGTGTTGGTGAGGATGAGAAATTTTGGCAGCCTGTGCTTCCTGGGTAGATACAGTAGCATTTGACTGAGGACAGAAGAGAGAAGGTCCCTGCTGTAGTCATACTCACAGGAAGTGTAGCAGGAGGCATAGCAATTTGTGGCTCACTGCATTAACTGAGTTTTAGTACATTTTTCTTCTCTTTAAAAAAATTTTTTTTAATGTTTATTTATTTTTGAGAGAGAGCGAGAGAGACAGAGCATGAGCAGGGGAGGGGCAGAAGCAGAAGGAGACACAGAATCCGAAGCAGGCTCCCGGCTCTGAGCTGTCAGCACAGAGCCTGACATGGGGCTAGAACTCACCACAAGATCATGACCTGAGCTGAAGTTGGGCACTTAACGGTCACCCAGGTGCCCCAGTACATTTTTCTTGAATAAATGTTTCTTCCTTGGGTATGTGTAAGACAACTTCCAGAGGTTTTTAAATTTTTTAAATCCTTTTTATCAGTTATGGTTTTACCACTAGGTAGGTAGTGGGTTCATGGAGTTGCTCCTGCCGCCAACCCCCCAGGTGGGACTTGCTCAATCATCACTTTAAAAGAAATCTCAGGCATGCCTGGGTGGCTCGGTTGAGCAACGGACTCTTGATTTCAGCTCAGGTTATGATCCCAAGGTTATGGGGTTAAGCTCAGTGTTGGGCTCCATGCTAATCTTGCTTGAGATTCTCTCTCTGCCTCTGCTCCTCTCCTGCTCTCTCTCTCTCTTTTAAATAAATAAATAAATAAATAAATAAAGTAAATAAATAAATAAAAAAATTAAATAAGTAAAAAAGAAAAAAAGAAAAGAAATCTCAGACCATATACCGGTAAGAGGCTAAGGCTCATCACCCCCTCCCTGGGGATTGTAGGTCTGAGAACCAACCTGACACCAGTGCTTTTGTTCTGGGCAACTGGAAGGTTGGTGTTGCTATTTGCTGAAGGGAAATCCTTCAGCGGAAGCGTGTTTGGGTACAATATCAAGAGTTTGATTTTGGAAGTGCTAAGTTTGAGATGCCTATTAAGCATCCAAGTTAGATATAAGTGGACAATGAGATACAACATCCTAGGGCTTAAGGGCGCCTGGCTTTTGTGGCTCAGTCAGTTGAGTGTCTGATTCTTGATTTTTGCTCAGGTCACAATCTCATAGTTCATGAGATAGAGCCCTGTCCTGGGCTCTGTGTTGGGCATGGAGCCTGCTTGGGATTTTCTCTCTCCCTCTCCCTCTGTCTCTCCTCTGCTCTTTCTCTCTTTCAATAAAAAAATAAACTGGAAAAAAAAAATCCTGGAGCTTAGAAGAGAGTTTTTGGGTAGAAGTTTAAGCTTGGGAAAGAGCTATTTAGAAATAAGACGATTTAAAGTGACTCATAGAAATCATGTGCCAAGGTAAATCCTTACTTAATCCAATTTTCTTGATTTAATTTCCTAATGGCACCCTGTTTGTATCTTAAAAATGTCCTCATTTAAATACTAAATTATATGGTTATTATCTCCCCTAAAGTGTATAGCATATTCTACTAAGATAGTGACAGTTGTTTTTGATATAACATGTTTGATGAAATGATTCAATAATGTCTATTTTATATAATGATATATTTAGATTAAAGTTATTTTGAGAAAGTTTTAAAAATAAAGTTATATACACATACTCCATGCACATTCCTTGATGGTTGGACTTGATTTTTGGAATATCAAAAGTCAACAGAATGTCAAAAGAAGTATTAAATTTAATTATAAGACAGTAAATTCAGTAGTATTGAAGAATGTGGGCTCATTGGCCAATAATAATTTAACAGACCTACGACTAATGCAATTATTTGAATGGGTATATTTGAAGAGTAGACATGCCATATGTCAGCATTTGAATATTGCTGCTTTTAAAATATTGTGTAGCATTTAACTCAAATATTTCTCCCATCTCTGTTTCAGTTTAATAACTTAGCACCTGAAATATATATATTTGTTGGACATCTTTAACATTCTTCTCCTTCCCCTAGAATGTAAGATCCATAACAACATAGACCATTCACTTTTCCTCTATATGCCCCGTGGCTTGAACAGTGCCCAGCACATAGTCAACTCAGAATGCATATGTGTTGATTGAATGAAAAAAATTATTTGATGTGATAAGATTTGCATGGTATTTTGAGCATGAAATGTGTATGTTTTAATAAAAATCAATTGAAAGATTCCTCTTTTAAAGGAAGGCAACATGTTACGATAGTGATAGTTAAGGTGGCTTGATCTTCATAAACTCCCATGCATTCTCTAAAAAAATGCTGGTTCCGTTTAATGCCAGTTGGTTATGACTTTAGGGTCTCAATTCAGTTCATTGTACAATCTTTCATTGCCAGTTTCGGAAGATAGTCTTTGAATTGGGAAATCCAAAGGAGTCTGGAATAGTCAGGCAATCATACTTGCAGAAATGTAGGAAAAAACTGGAATGGGTGCCTTTTTGGGTACATATGACTCAACTGGAATAATTTGAGCATTAAGAATGTTGAAAAATGGGGAGGCTAATTTACCACTCTCTCTTTTGTTTTATGTTTGAAATTTTTTACAATAAAAAAATTTAAGTGTAGATTATCACCAAATTGAACCAGTTGCATTTATAAAATCCCTTGGATCCTTGCTAATAATAAATTGAAATTTGAAATAAAGCACATTATATATTAGAATATGAATGTATGCTGTAATACATATATGAGTTTTCATAAAGCTTAGAACAAGAACATTAACATAAATTATTAATATTCTCCATTTGTGGCTAAACTATTCCTTAGATTATCACTTACTGATTTCAAGGTGTTTGACCAAAGGTGCTCAATGAATGATGAAACACATAATTTAAGGAGATGAACTCTAAATTTATGACTATTTTTAGCTACTATAAGAGAAAGTTTATGTATGGAAGATTATTCTGTGTCTCATATTATTTGCAATATTGTTACCAGAGTTTTTCAGAATTCATCCACAAATGCCTAAAAACAACTGACTGCTTTGAATAAGATAATCTCATTTTAATTTGTGTTATACAAGGGTATGTACCAAAAACTTTAATCAAAATGGTTTAGCATGATAATTTTGGTTTATAAGGTTATACTGTAAGAAAGTGGTGAATATTTAAACATTGGGTTTATTAATACCTATGGAATAAATTGAAGAGGACATAAATAAATAGAAAAACATTCCATGCTTGTGTATTGGAAAAACAAACATTGTTAAAATGTCATATTACCCAAAGCAACCTACACATTTAATCATATCAAAATCTTATCAGTCCCTATCAAAATGCAGCCAGAATTTTTTGCAGGGTTGGAACAAACAATTTTAAAATTTATATGGAACCCCGAAGACCTCAAATAGCCAAAGCAATCCTGAAAAAGAAAAACTAAACTGAAGGCACAAGATTCTGGATTTCGAGCTCTATTACAAAGCTGTAATCATCAAGACAGTATAGTACTGGCACAAGAACAGACACATAGATAAATGGAACAGAATAGAAAACCTGGAAATGGACCCACAGCTATATGGTCAACTAATCTTCAGCAAAGAAAGAAAGAATATCCAATGGAATGAAGACAGTCTCTTCAGCAAATTGTGTTGGGAAAACTAGACAGTGACATGCAGAAGAAAGAAACTGACCACTTTCTTACACCTACCCCAAAATAAATTAAAAATGGATGAAAGAGCTAAATGTGAGACAGGAAACCATCAAAACCCTAGAGGAGAAAACAAGCAGAAACCTCTTTGACCTCAGCTGGAGCAACTTCTTACTAGTCAAGTTGCCAAAGGCAAAGGAAACAAAAGCAGACATGAACTATTGGGACCTCATCAACATAAAAGCTTCTGTACAGTGAAGGAAATAATCAATGAAACTAAAATGCAGCCTACAGAATGGGAGAAGATATTTGCAAACGACATATCTGATAAAGGGTTAGTGTCCAAAATCTATAAAGAATTTATCAAGCCCAACACCCAAAAAATAAATAACCCAGTTAAGAAGTAGGCAGAAGGCACGAACAGCCACTTTTCCAAAGAAGACATCCAGATGGCTAACAGACACATGAAAAGATGCTCGGCATCACTCATCATCTGGGAAATACAAACCCAAACCACAATGAGATGCCACTTCCTATCTGTCAGAATGGCTAAAATTAACAACACAAGAAACAACAGGTATTGGCAAAGATGCAGAGAAATGGAAAGCCCTCTTGCACTGTTGGTGAATGCAAACTGGTGGAGCCACTCTGGAGGACAGTATGGAGGTTCCTCAAGAAACTAAAAATAGAACTACCCTATGATCCAGCAGTTGCACTATTAGGTATGTACTGAAAAGGTACAAAAAACACAGATTTGAAGGGGTGCATGCACTCCAGTGTTTATAGCACCAATATTAACAGTAGCCAAACTGTGGAGAAAGTTCAGATGTCCATCGAATGATGATGATTGGATAAAGAAGATGTGGTATATGTATGTATAGGAATATTACTCAACTATGAAAAAGAATGAAATCGTGCCATTTGCAATGATGCAGATGGAGCTAGAATGTATTATGCTAAGTGAAGTAAGTAAATCAGAGAAAAAAATATACCGTATGATTTCACTCATATGTGGAATTTAAGACACAAAACAGATGAACATATGGGATGTGGGGTGAAAAAGAAGAGGGGGAGACAAACCACAAGAGACTTTTAATGATAGAGAACAAACTATGGGTTGAGGGAGGGAGGGAGGTGTGAGATGGGCTAGATGGGTGATGGGCACTAAGGAGGGCACTTGTGATGAGCACTGGGTGTTGTTATGTTAGTGATGAATCACTGAATTCTACTCCTGAAACCAATATTGCATGTATGTTAACTAACTAAAATTTAAATTTACAAAAGGGAAAAATCACGCAAAAAATAAACAATGACTCTTAAAAAATTGGAATTGTAATATAATTTTTTTGATGTGCTATTTCAATTTTCAGAAGCAAATGTGTGTGTAGAGGATCTTATTATAATTGAGACTTATTTGAAAAAATAAACATTGGGTTCATTTTTAAAGAATCGGGTGTTGATGGCTTCATTTCTGTGCCTATGATGGATGATATAAAAAGTTCTCCATTGTTTATTGCCCTCTATCTCCCTAGAAAGCCAGGACAGTCTTGTTTCCATAGCAAGGGCAAGATTATGTGTGGGTGTTGGGGGGAAGGTCCAGGGGAACCAGAAGAAGCTGAAGTGAGTGAACAGATGTGTAGAGTCAGATTCATTGTGACATAATTGTCAGTGGAGACATGAATGGGAGAAACTAAGAAAAAATTATTTATGGATACAACAGCAGTTGCTCACCATTTCATAGTTTGATTTAATGTAGCCTGACATCCATCAGGAAAGTGTTTAGTGCTAAAGCGAATGGCTTGCTAATTTTTGTCATTCTGTAGCAGTAAGGGGAACGCGCATTTTCCTCAAATTCTTACTTAGAAACATATATATCAAAGTTAGGGTGCTTGACAGAAAGCAAATCACATATCTATTTTGCAGTTCAGAAAGAAAATCTAAAAATGCCATAAAACGGCTTTGTCCAGATTATATAATTATGTACTTTTGACACAAAGGAGAATTTTCTTTAAATAATATATAACATATAAGAGTATTTGTATTTTCTAAAACCCCCAAGTTTGAACAAATCAAGAAACAGACTACTATAGAGAAGAAACTGATGATTATCAGAAGGGAGGTGGGGGGAGGGGATGGTTATAGGTCATGGTGATTAAGGAGTGCACTTGTTGTGATGAGCACCGAGTGATGTATGGAATTGTTGGGCTACTATATTGTACACCTGAAACTAATATAACACTGTCTGTGAACTAATTGGAATTAAAATAAAAACTTAAGGGGTGCCTGGGTGGCTCAGTCGGTCGAGCATCCGACTTTGGCTCAGGTCATGATCTCACGGTTTGTGAGTTTGAGCCCCGCGTCAGGCCCTAGCTTGGAGCCTGGAGCCTGCTTCAGATTCTATGTCTCCCTCTCTCTCTCTGCCCCTCCTCCTCTTGTGCTCTGTCCCTCTCTGTCTCTCAAAAATGAGTAAATGTAAAAGCAAATTTTTTTAAAATAAAAACTTAAAAGAACCCCCAAAAAGTCGAATGCTTCCCCCCAAATTTAATGATGATTAACAGTGGCAAACCAAAAGTGGGATGGCAGGAATGTCCATCCCAGATTTAGTCAGTAAAAGGAGGGTGCAGTGGAGGAAGGGGGAGGCTCATAGTATATAGAGATTTTTAAAACAAAGAAAATCTAACAATAACCTACCTGTCTTCTGTTATTACCACGCTCTGGCTTCATTTAAGTTTCAGACCAGGGTTGACGAACTTTTTCTGTAAAGGTTAGAGGGCAAATATGTGGCTTTGTGGTTTCTGCTTCTCTGTTGCTACAACTCTGCATTGCATCTGTAGATCAGCTACAGACATTGAGTAAAGGGATGGAGGTGGCTGTGTTCTGGTGAAACTGTACTGGCTCCTGCTTTCTGTGTGAAAAGAGTTTGCATCCTTACCTGTTGCTATGTGACCTCCTCCTGGGTGGCAAGTGCGCTTTCCTTGCATTGGCCTTAGCTGAGTCTTATGAGCAGACAGGACCTCCCCCCACATCCGTGGAGACAATTGAAGAGTGCAGTGGATCTTTTTCGTCTGCAGTGAGATACATTACAGACCTCACTGATCCTTCATTGTACGCGTGGGGGTAAAGAAGAGCAGAAGCAGAGTACTGCTGATTTGTACTTGATGGACAAAGCTTTGTTGTAAGACACTACACATGTGGGGTTGCTCGTTTCTGCAGTAAAACCTAGTGAAAGCTGACTGATACATTTCATTTTAACTCAGTGTCAATCTTTTTTTTTAATGTTTATTTAACAGAGAGAGACAGAGACAGACAGAGACAGAGTATGAGCAGGGGAGGGGAAGAGGGAGAGAAAGAATCTTAAGCAGGCTCCACACTCAGTGAGGAGCCAAACGTGGGGCTCGATCCCATGACCTTGAGATCATGACCTGAGCTGAAATCAAGAGTCAGATGCTCAACCAACTGAGTCATCCAAGTGCTCCAACTCAGTGTCAGTCTTAACTCATTTAGGCTGGAGGAGGACTGGAGGGGGAAACCCAAAGACATTTTCGGAAAGTGTTCATTGCCTCGAAGGTCTATAATGTCACACTGTCTTCAACTTCTAAGTGAGTTGCTAGGACAGCAGTATTTTAAAGTGATAGAACTCTTGTGGTATAGGAAGCAAGCTGAATAAAAATTTTAAATCGTCCACTTGTTGTTTAGGTTAGACTAAAGCTGCCAATAAATAATCTCATTATAAAACTATCTGATGCTATGGTAGAGACCCTTATTTTGCACCTATTGAACAGGCTCATGTAGATTCCTAAGCAGTCTTATTAAACTTAATATTAGTAAACTTAATGCCTTTTGTTGGCTTCTGTGGGGGACAGAGGTAGTTGGAATTATTCTGATATTGTAGGCCTTTCTCAAATAAGCTCTAGTTATAGCGTTCCGGTGTATTTCAAGTATGTGGAAGAACATGCACAATCATAATTACTGGTATAAAGACGCAATTTTATTTTTTAAAAAAATGTTTATTTTTTTTATTTTGAGAGAAAGTACTTAAACAGGGGAGGGGAAGGCAGAGAAGAGAGAGAAAATCCCAAACAGGCTCCATGCTCAGTGTGGAGCCTGACATGAGGCTCAAATCTGTAAAACTATGAGATCGAGACCTGAGGTGAAATCAGGAGTCAGATGCTTTACTGACTGAGCCACACAGGTGCCCCTAAAGATGCCATTTTAAACCTAGTTGTACAGTTTCCATTTTGTTCCAACCAATGAAAAATTAAGATGGTGGTTTGATTTCTTTTGTAAATGACTCAGAGCAGACCTTCAGTAAATTGATTCCATCTGAAACATCCTCATCAAACCGTGTGCTGGACACAGGACACACAGTGATGATCAGAACAGACATGGACCCTGCCATCATTCAAGTCTGGAATACCATTGGAGATGGATGTGAATCAATTCATCACACAAATAAAATTAAACTTGCAACTTTGTTTAGCATTGTGAATAAAAAACACCTTATGCTTTGAGTCGTGTTTTAGGACGATTTACCTAGTTTGAGTACTAGGGAAGGCTGTTCTGAAGAAGCAACACTAGGTCTGCTCCAGGAAGAGCAGGGGTTACTAGGTGGAGATGTAATGCCTCTGATTTCGAATCTGAGAGACCACCAAGGAGCTGATACCGATGCAAATGCACGAGGGTTTATTTGCAAGTTCGAGCTTGGGTCCAAGTATTCCCGACACAGCAGAGCAGGGACTTGGACCCCTAGGTTAAGAGGCGTAGCAGTTTTATAGGGGCCAGTGGCCAATGAGATTGTAACACACAAAGTTGCACATTCATGTCAGTCCACACGCAGGTGGCCAATTGAATTACAATTTACCGTATAGTAACTGTTTGAACTAGCCTATCACTCTGGTCAGAATTGGTGTGCAAGTTTGGTGGGCAAAAGGCGGGGTTTACATTCTTTGGCGGTTAGGGGTTCCATATTCCTATATGAGCTGGTTTCTAGTAAGGGTGTGCTCAGCCGCTTGACTAGGGTGGGGGAGTGTCTTAAGCAATAAGTAGGTCATATGGGGGTTATACATGAGATGGTGGGTGTAGCACAAAATGGAGTTAGTCTTGCTCTGCTTGTCCAGGGGTAGGGGATTTTTGTTAAATTCCTTGGGTCCCACAGAGAGAGGTGAAGGAGTGTTCCAGAAGAAGGAGTAGTGCATGCAGAGCCCTCGTGGCGGAGGAAGCACACTGGATCCTTAGGCCCGAGGCAAGGGCAGTGTGGCTCACGAGTGTACAGTTTATGGTTAGCATGGCACAGGGGGAAATGGAGAGGAAACAGTAACTTTGAGGTCAACTTAGAGATGCGCCTTTCAGGCCCATAAGAGAAGATGTGAAATAGAGAGTTGGATATAGAGGTCTGGAGCTTAAAGAGGTCTGAACGCAGACAAAATAAGTAAGTCACTACTATCACAGATATATATCAGGTTGCCTAGGGAGAATACAGAGTGAGCAGTGGAGAGAGGTAAGACTTGAGCTCTGAGGAAGGCTAATTTTTAATAAATTTGGGGACTTGTCAGCCATTATTTCTTCAAATAGTGTTTCTGCTCCTTTGTCTCTCTCTTCGCCTGTTACTCCCATTATGTGTTATGTTGACGTTCTTCACAGTGTCCCACATCTCAGAAGCTGGTTTTGTTCATTCTTTTTTCTCTTTTTCTTTTAGATTGCATAATCTCTATCAATGTTCAAATTCACCAGTTCTTTCTTCTGGAAGCCCATTTCAGCTATTGAGCTCCTCTAGTGAGCTTGCTGTTTCAGTTATTGTACTTCACAACACCGAAATTTCCACTTGGTTCATTTTTATAATTTCTATCACTTTATTGAATACTGTGTCCAAGGCAATATTGCCATCATACCTCCCTTTACTGCTTTAATCATAGTTTCTTGCATTTTTGAACATAATTATAATGACTACTTTGAAGGATTTGCCAGTTAAATTCAAATATCTGGTTACTCTCACTGGCAATTTCTATTGCTTGCTTTTCCCCTGATGTCACATTTTCCTGGTTTTTTGGTTTGTTTATTTGTTTTTTTTTTTTTTTTGAAACTGGACATTCTAGATAATGTATTCTAGTAACTCTGGGTACTGGCTCCCCATTCCTCATCCCTGGGCTTGTTGTTGTTTATTTGTTTAATAACTGGCTAGATTATTTTAGTGAAGTCTATTCCCCCTCCCTCACTGTGTTAAGTCTCTGATGTTGCTCCTCAGTCTTGAGTGTGCACTCATCCTGGGATGGCACTGGTTTTGATTATCTCCTTCCAGGACCACACTTAGATGGTAAACTCCACTAACTGCTGGCTGATTGTTGCATTGTTTTCAGCAACGCCCCTGGGCATTTATTGCTCCAGAAATTAACCATAAAAATTAGGCTCCTTTAAAGGAATAATTTCTGAGGTCAGTGATTGATATTTTCTCTGACCCAAGGTGGAGTCCTCTTATCTATCTCTTTCCCCAATTCTCTTGGACAGACTACCTCAACTGCCTTCACCATGACTTTCACCATTTAAAAAAATTTTTTTAAATATGAAATTTATTGTCAAATTGGTTTCCATGCAACACCCAGTGCTCATCCCAACAGGCGCCTCCTCAATGCCCATCACCCACCCCCCCTCCCTCCCACCTACCAACAACCCTAGGTTTATTCTCAGTTTTTAAGAGTCTCTTATGGTTTGGCTCTCTCCCTCTCTTTTTTTCTTCCTTCCCCTCCTTCATGGTCTTCTGTTAAGTTTCTCAGGATCCACATAAGAGTGAAAACATATGGTATCTGTCTTTCTCTGTATGACTTATTTCACTTAGCATAACACTCTCCAGTTCCATCCACGTTGCTACAAAAGACTGTATTTCATTCTTTCTCATTGCCAAGTAGTATTCCATTGTGTATATAAACCACAATTTCTTTATCCATTAATCAGTTGATGGACATTTAGGCTCTTTCCATAATTTGGCTCTGGTTGAAAGTGCTGCTATAAACATTGGGGTACAAGTGCCCCTGTGCATCAGCACTCCTGTATCCCTTGGATAAATTCCTAGCAGTGCTATTGCTGGGTTATAGGGTAGATCTATTTTTAATTTGTTGAGGAACCTCCACACTGTTTTCCAGAGTGGCTGCACCAGTTTGCATTCCCACCAACAGTGCAAGAGGGTTCCCGTTTCTCCACATCCTCACCAGCATCTATAGTCTCCTGATTTGTTCATTTTAGCAACTGATTGGCATGAGGTGATATCTCAG
Organism: Panthera leo; assembly: GCF_018350215.1. Lineage (NCBI taxonomy): Eukaryota > Metazoa > Chordata > Mammalia > Carnivora > Felidae > Panthera > Panthera leo. The sequence goes on along the minus strand of NC_056681.1, from coordinate 54,002,164 downwards.
TGTGGTTTTGATTTGTATTTCCCTGATGAGGAGTGATGTTGAGCATTGTTTCATGTGCCTGTTGGCCATCTGGATGTCTTCTTTAGAGAAGTGTCTATTCATGTTTTCTGCCCATTTCTTCACTGGAGACTTTCACTATTTTTGAGAATGCCCTTAGGCTTGAACCTGTCCACACTTTGTTGCAAATGAAATCAATTTTTGGGGAAGAGATTAGGAGCTCTTTGTTTATGGCCCACTTCTCATCCCAAGTAAAATGTGTGAGCCACAACTTTGGAGCTGGGATGGGGGCAATGGTGTAGTTCTCTTTGAATGGCATTCCTACTTTAGGGGTTGAGTTCTTGGTGGAGGCAGGGAGCAGTAGACTCAGATCTTTTTGGGTTGTGTCTCCTGGCATGCAACTAACACTTTATGAGCCAGCAAAGAACCACTGAGACCCCAATATTCTCTGTGATGCCATTCAAGGTACAGCCTCTGTCTTATGAGTGGAGGTTGAGAAGAAGTATGGAGTTCTCATTTCTTGCCACCACTTGCCTAGAATTTCATTAGCAGGGATCTGGGGAAAGGATAAAAAATGCTGACACCTGCTCCTCCTGTGGAGAAAGCCCTCTGGCTAGCTGTTGGAGAGAGGAGTTCTGTGTTCTTGGTTGCACCAGTAGGGTTTTTATTTTACTGAGCTGGGAGCCAAGAGGAAGGGTCTCAGTTCAAATACCACAGACTCTTGTTGTTCTTATCAAATTTTCATAGTTTTAAAAAAATTTGTTTCTTCCCTTGCTATATGCCCTTTGGACCATTTCCATAGACATTAAATGATTCTTTAAAAAAATAATCTTCACCCATAACTAGTAAGGAAATTGAATCAGTAATCAAAAATCTCCCAACAAACAAGAGTCCAGGGCTGGATGCCTTCCCAAGGAAATTCTACCAAACATTTAAAGAAGAGTTAATACCTATTCTTTTGAAGCTATCCCCAAAAAATAAAAATGGAAGGAAAACTTCCAAATTCATTCTATGAGGCCAGCATTACCTTGATTCCAAAATGAAGACCCCACTAAAAAGGAGAATTACATACCAACTTCGTTAATAAACATGGATGCAAAATTTCTCAATAAGATACTAGCAAATTGATCCAATAATATGTTAGAAGAATTACTCACCATAATCAAGTGGGATTTATTCCTGCGCTGCAGGGCTCATTCAATAATCTGCAAATCAATCAATGTAATACATAAAATTAATAAAAGAAAGATTAAGAACCACATGATCCTCTCAATAGATGCAGAAAAAGCATTTGACAAAATACAGTATCATTTCTTGATAAAACTCTTCAAGAAAGTAAGGATAGAAGAAACATATCTCAACATCATAAAGACCATATATGAAAGACCCATAGCTAATATTATCCTCAATGGGGAAAAAACTGAGAAATTTCTCCCTAAGTCTGGAACACGACAGGGCTGTCCCCTCTCATCACATTTTTTCAACACAGTACTAGAAGTCCTAGTCTCAGCAATCAGACAACACAAAGAAATAAAAGGCATCCAAATCAGCAATGAAGAAGTCAAACTCATTCTTTGCAGACGACATGATACTCTATGTGGAAAACCCGACAGACTCCACCAAAAAGCTATTATAACTGATACATGAATTCAGCAATGTTGTAGGATATGAAATTGATGTACAGAAATCAGTTGCACTTCTATACACCAATAATGAAGCAGCAAAAAGAGAAATCAAGGAATCGATCCTATTTATGATTTCACCAAAACCCATAAAATACATAAAATTAAATCTAGCCAAAGAGGGAAAATATCTATACTCTGAAAACTATGGAAAGTTTATGAGAGAAATTGAAGAAGACACAAAAAAATGAAAAAACTTTCCATGTTCATGTATTGGAATAACAAACATTGTTAAAATGTCCATAGTACCCAAAGCAATCTACACATTTAATGCAATCCTTATCAAAATAACACCAGTATTCTTTACAGGGCTAGAACAAACAATTCTAAAATTTGTATGAAACCAGAAAAGACCTTGAATAGCCAAAGCCATGTTGAAAAAGAAAACCAAGGGGCGCCTGGGTGGCGCAGTCGGTTAAGCGTCCGACTTCAGCCAGGTCACGATCTCGCGGTCCGTGAGTTCGAGCCCCGCGTCAGGCTCTGGGCTGATGGCTCGGAGCCTGGAGCCTGTTTCCGATTCTGTGTCTCCCTCTCTCTCTGCCCCTCCCCCGTTCATGCTCTGTCTCTCTCTGTCCCAAAAATAAATAAAAAATGTTGAAAAAAAAAAATTAAAAAAAAAAAAAAAAAAAAAAAAAGAAAACCAAAGCTGGAAACATCACCATTCTGGACTTCAAGGTATATTACAAAGCTGTAGTCATTAAGACAGTGTGGTGCTGGCACAAAAACAGACAAATAGATCAATGGAACAGAATAGAACAACCCAAAATGGACCCAAAAATGTATGGTTAACTGATCTTCAACAAAGTAGGAAAGAATGTCTACTGGAAAAAAAGATAGTCTCTTCAGCAAATGATGTTGGGAAAACTGGACAGCAACATGGAGAAGAATGAACCCGGACCACTTTCTACACCATACACAAAAATAAACTCAAAATGGATGAACGACCTAAACCTAAGGCAGGAAACCATCAAAATCCTAGAGGAGAAAATAGGCAACGATCTCTTTGGCCTTGGCTGCAGCAACTTCTTACTAAACATGTAAGAAGCAAGGGAGGCAAGGGAGACAAAAACAAAACTGAACTATTGGGACCTCATTAAGATAAAAAACCTTCTGCACAATGAAGGAAACAATCAGCAAAACTAAAAGGCAATTGGTGGAATGGGAGAAGATACTTGCAAATGACACATTGGATAAAGGGCTAGTATCCTATAAACCTATAAAAAAAACCCAAGAAATAATTTTCACTGTTTTCACTGGGAAGTATGTCTGCAGAGTTTATCATGGTGTCACACTGGAAGCCCCTGTCTGAAAGCTAACTTTCAGCAGCAGCAGAAGAGGATGAAGAATCCAATGAGGGAAAGAAGGAATGACCAAAGAAGTAGAGAGAAAACCAGTGTCATCTAAGTTAAGAGATCATGGCTAGTAGGTCAAGTAAGACTGAAAAATATGCACTGAAATGCACATAAGGAAGTCAATGGGATTGTTAGTTTTGGTAGGGTGATGATGATTCTGGAAGCCAATTTGGAGGGTAGTGAGGATGGGAGTCAAGCAAACAGGTGGATATAAAGAGCATAAATGATCATTACATTTTTAAAATATAAAATTTGTAGAAGAAGAGTTTGGAAATTAATATAATAGGCACACATGTAACTGCCACCAGTTTTATTAAATCTTAACATGTCATCATATTTTCTTTTGATTAAAATAAATGAAGATGTAGTTGAGCCCCCTGGTATACTCTTTCCCCACCCCTCTCCCTCTTCTCCAGAAGTAACCATTATCATTAGTTTGGTGTCTTTCATTTCTGTGCATATATAATCCTATAACTGCATTTACATGTGTATATACATGACACAAGATACTGTTTTTTAAGTCTTTAATTTGTATACAAATGACATACGTTACATACTTTTCAGCAACTTACTTAAAAAAACCCAGTATTATGCTTTAGAGATTCATCCATTTATTCATAGGAGATACAGCTCAATTTTATTTATTTTTATAAATATGTCCTAATTTAGCAACTTCTATTGATGAACATTCAAGCTGTGTATGAGTATTTATAATTACAAACAGAGTTCCACTGAACTTTCTGGAGTACGTCTTCTTGTACGCATGTGTCAGGATATTCTTAGATATGAAGATGCTGGGGTATAAGGTCATATGCCTGAAGTTTTGCCAGATGGTGTCAGTGCCTTTCCAGAGTATTACCAATACCATACGAATTTCCATTTCTTTCCCATAATCATCATCAAACTTTCTAAATTTGCCTTTCAGATGGTTGTAAAATGTGATTCATTATAGTTTAATTTATTTATCCTGTTCTTGGGGTTCAACATCTTTATACTATTTATTGACAATTTGCCTTCCTCTTCTGAATTATTTCATCCTTTTGCCCATTGCTATCTGGAGATCTTTGTTACTTTACTTATTAAATTGTAGGAATTCCTCATGTGTTGTGGACCCTAATTTTGTCAGGAATGTGCATTACAAATATACTTTCTCAACCTGTGCTTTATCCTTCAGTTTTTTTTGTTTATTTCTTTGAACAGATATTTTTAATTTTAATGTACTCATACAAATGTCTTCCTTAATGGTTTGTTATTTTTGTTTTTGCTACTTGCGATAAGCTATTTCATTTTCTTTTTATATTTCATTGATCATTGCTGTTAGCAGAGGGAGTGGGTTAAACATGAATTTGTTGTTCTCTCTAGATCCTCTAAATAACTCTTGAAGATGTTTACAAAGGCCAAAGGAGCATGATAGTGGTAGAGTGAGGGTCACATTGGAGTGTTGTTTTTTTTTTTTAAGTAGCAGACACTTAGTAAAAAAGAATGGGAAGGATCTTATAGAAGTGGGAGATGATTACTTTAAAGCCAGTAGGATGCATCTGATTGAGGTGAAGAGCCTCTGTGTGCAGAAGGGAGACTTACTATCTATAATCACACATAGTCATTAGATAGTTGCATAAGGATCCTGAAAAGCTGGGAGGTGATGGAATGAATGAATGGGGGGGAGGTAGTTACTGGTCCTAGGTAGGAGGAAAGACAGCATCTCTGCTGTTAATACAAGAGAATAAGCTGGGATGTGTGAGATAAAGCTGGATTTGTATGTGTGGAATTAGGAAGATGGGGTTCATCTGCTTAATGGTTTCTATTCTGTCTGTAAAATGAAGATTCATCATCTGTACAAAGTGAGAGGCATTGGATTGAGAAAAGATGGGTTATTCTCCTTTGAAGAAAGTGAGGCAACCATGTAACACTAAAGGATATAGTAGAATGAGTTGATTGAATCTAGCAGGGTTACCAGAAGGCCCATTTAAAGATCTATTCTCAGGATCCTACACCTTGCATGCACTGGCTATTGTCTTTGCACTGGCTGACTCTGCAGTCTCTACTTCATAAGAAACCAGAACCTGAAAATTCCACACTGCTTCTGGGCCTTATGGTGGAGGAAAGTGAGGCATGGAGATGCAGCTCACTTAGGGTTCAGTAGTAGATTTGGGTTGTAACCTGAAGGATGGAGGCTGCCTGGGGCAGTAGTTACCTGGTGATCACATGGAGTAATGGCACCATCTCCTTGGGCTCCAACCAATGGAATAAATAAATAAATACTTATATTTGTCAATTTGATTACTTTTCAGATGTGACTCTGTCACCTTATCAGTTTTTTTTAATTACTAGACTTTAGGGGTGCCTGGGTGTCTCAGTTGATTAAGTGTCCAACTTTGGCTCAGGTCATGATCTCCTGGCCTGTGAGTTAGAGCCCTATGTCAGGCTCTGTGCTGACAGCTCAGAGCCTGGAGCCTGCTTCTGATTCTGTGTCTCCCACTTTCTCTGCCCCTCCCCCACTCATGCTCTGTCTCTCTTATTCTCAAAAATGAATAAATGTTAAAAAATTAAATATTTAATTAATAGACTTTAGGTTTTAGAGCAGTTTTAGGTTTACAGATAATTGAGCAGAAAGCTCAGAGACTCCCCAAATACTCCTTACCCACCCCGACAGTTTCCCCTATTATTAACATCTTGTATTGGTGTGGTAAATTTCATGAAATGGATGAACCAATACTGATACATTATTATTAAGATCCATTGTTCACATTAGGATTCTTTCACTCTTTGTGGCACGTTCTATCTGTTTGGACAAACGCATTATGTTATGTATCAACCTCCTCCCTCACCCTGATCCCTGGTAAACACGAATATTTCAACTGTTTCTATAGTTTTGTCTTTTCCAGAATGTCCAGACTGGAAACATACAGTATGTAACTTTTTCAGATTGGCTTCTTTCAATTTGCAACATGCATTTAAATTTCCCCCATAACTTTTCATAACTTAATAGCTCATTTCTTTCTATTACTGAATAAAATTACATTGTATGGATCATGATTTGTTTGTCCACTCACTAATTATTTAAACTATATTTTTTCAAAATTCACATTCACTTTTGAAGGCCATCTTGTTTCTTCCAAGATGAATTATGAATAAAGTTACTATATATATTCATGTGGAGGTTTTTGTGGGGACTTAAGTTTTCAACTCAGTTGGATAAATACTAAGGAGTGTGATTGTTGGATTAGATGATTAGACTGCATTTAATATTGTAAGAAATTGCCAGATTATCTTCTAAGTTGTACCGTTTGGCATTCCCACCAGCATAAATAGGAGACTTCCTGTTGCTCCACATCCTTGCCAGCATTTGATGTTACCAGTGTTTTGGATTTTAGCCATTCTCATAGGTGAATAGTGGCATCTCATTATTATTATAATTTCCTTTGTTGTGGAATTTCTTTTCATATGCTTATTTGCTATCTGTATTTCTTCTTTGATGAGGTGTCTTTTTAAATTGAATTGTTTGTTTTCTTGTTATCGAGTTTGAAGGGTTCTTTCTTTTCTTAGAAGAAAACATAGATGGCAAGCTTGACATCACTCTTGTCAATATATTTTTTGAATTTTCTACAAAGGCAGGGGCAACAAAAGCAAAAATAAACAAATGAAACTACATCAAGCTAAAAAATTTCTATACAGTGAAAGTAACTATCAACAAAATAAAAAGACCACCTTCTGAGTGGAAGGAGATATTTGCAAATCATATATCTAATAAGGGGCTTATTATCCGAAATATATAAAGAACTTATATAACTGAATAACAAAAAAACAAATAATCTGATTACAAAATGAGCAGAGTTTCTGAATATACATTTTCCCAAAGAAGATGTACAGATGGGAAACAGGCACATGAAAAGATGTTCAATATCACTAATCATCAGAAAAGTGCAAATCAAAACCACAACGAGCTGTCTCATACTTGCCAGAATGGCAAGTATTAAAAAGACAAGGAATAACAAGCATTGAAGAGGTTGTGGAGAAAAGAAAATACTTGTACACTGTTGGTGGGAATGTATATTGGTGAGCCACTATGGAAAACAATATGTCAGTTATTAAAAAGATTAAAACTAGAGCTATCATACGATCCAGGTATTCTATTTCTGAGTATTTATCTAAAGAAAATGAAGACACTAATTCACAAAGATGTATGCATGCCCATGTTAATTGCAGCATTATTTACAATATCCAAGATATAGAAACCTAAGTGTGCATGAATGGATGAATGGATAAAGAAGATGTGGTATATATACACAATGAAATTCTACTCTGTCATAAAAAGAAGGAAATCTTGCCATTTGCAATTACAAGATGGTCCTTAAAGGTATTATGCTAAGTGAAGAAATTCAGACAAAGACAAATACCATTTGATTTTGCTTATGTGTAAAATCTAAAAAAACAAAACAAATGAACAAACAAACCAAAACAAAACTCATAGATGCAGAGAACAGATTAGTGGTTATCAGAGAAAAAGGAGGTTAGGGAGTGGGGGAAAAGGATGAAGAGGATCAGTTGTATGGTGACAGATGGTAACTAGATTACTGTAGTGATCACTTTGTAGTTTATACATATATCAAATTATTGTGTTGTACACCTGAAACTAATATACTATTATATATACCAATTGTTATTAATTCCTACTTTCCTACTGTTGACATCAAGAAATATACTTGATGATTTCTCTTTTCTTGAATTTGCTAAGACTTGTTTTGTGACCTAATATATGATTTACCCGGAGAGTGTTCTGTGTGTACTTTAGAAGAATATCTATTCTGTTGCTTTGGGATGGAATATTGTATATATGTTTGTTAAGTCCATTTGGTCTATAGTTTTATTTAAGTTATCAATTTTCTGTCTGGGTAATCTATTTATTGTTGAAAGTGGAGCACTGAAGTATCCTACCATATTTGTATTGTTGTCTATTTTTCCCTCCAGATCTGTTAGTATTTGCTTAATATATTTAGGGGCTATGAAGTTGGGTGCATATATTTATAATTTTTATATCCTTTTGAGGAATTGACTCCTTTGTCATTATATAATGACTTTTTTGTCACGTTACAACTTTTGACTTAAAGTCTATTTTTTTAATGATGTATGTAAAGCTGCCTCTGCTCTCTAGTGTTTTCCATTTGGATGGGATATCTTTTTCCATGTCTTCACTTTGAGCCTATGTCCTTAAAGTTAAAGTGAGTCTCTTGTTAGTATATAGTTGTGTCTTTTTAAAAAAAAATTCTCTTCCATCCATTCAGCCAGTCTATGCCTTTCAACTGAAGAATTTAGTCCATTTATATTTAAGGTAATTATTGATAGGTAAAGATTTACTAATGCGATGTCATTAATTGCTTTCTGGCTGTTTTGCATTTCCCTTGTTTTTTTTTTTGCCTCTCTTTTGCTGCCTTTCTTTGTGGATGTATGATTCTCTTTAGTGTTAAGTTTCTTGTTATCTTTTGTTTACTGTGGGTTTTTGCTCTGTGGCTCCCATGAGGCTTACATAAAACATCTTAGAAATGTTAGACTTATATTAAGCTGATAAAAGCTTAACTTTGATTGTATGCAAAAACTGTACTCTTTATCCCTCCCCATTTGTGTTTTTGATGCCACAATTTATATATTTTTATATTGTGTATGTATTAACAAATTATTTTAGCTACAGTTCTTTTTAATACTTTTGTTCTTTAACCTTTATACTAGGGTTAAATGATTAATACATCACAATATTACAGTAATGTAGTCTTCTTGATTTAACTATATACTTACCTTTAACATTGTGTTTTATATTTTCATATGTTTTTATGTTAGCAATTAATGTTTTATTTCAGCTTGAAGAACTCTTTTTAGGTCTAGTGGTGATCAAATCCTTCAACTTTTTTTTTTTCTAAAAGGAGAGTTTTTCTTTCTCCTTTATTTCTGAAGTACAACTTTGCTAAGTAAAATATTCTTGGTTGTCCCTTTTCCTTTTCAGCACTTTGAATATAGTATCCAATTCTCTTCTGACCTATAAGGTGTCTGATTAGAAATCTGTTTATAGCATTATAAGGGTTTCCCTGTAGGTAAGTTTTTTTTTTCTTTTGTGGCTTTTAAAACTCTACCTTTCTTTTTGATTTTAGATAGTTTTATTATGTGCCTTGGAGTAGAACTCTTTAGGTTGAAACTTTTTGGAAATCTATGAGTTTCACAAAGTTGAATGTTCACATCTCTCCTCAGATTTGGGGAGTTCTCAGCTGTTATTCCTTTAAATCGCCTTTCTTTCTTTTATACCTCTCTTCTCTTTTTGGGACTCCAATAATGTGTAGATTGTTTCTCTTAATGGTATCCCACAGAGTGTGGTATTCATATTAATGTAGGCTTTTTTCAGTCTTGTTCATTCTTTTTTCTATGTTTGCTTCTATCTGGATAATTTCAAATAACCTGTCTTTGACTTCACAGAATCTTTCTAATGCTTGGTCAAACTTGATATTGATGCTCACTATTGCATTTTTCATTTCATTCCCTGGGTTTTCTAGTTCCAGAATTTCTGTTTGCTTCTTTTTCATGACCTCTAGCTCTCTGTTAAACTTCCCATTTTCTCCATATGTTGTTTCTCTGATTTCACTGAATTGTCTTTCTGTGTTTTCTCATAGCTCACTGAACCTCCTTAAAACCACTATTTTGAATTCTTCATCAAGGTAACTTGCAGATCTTTGTGTCTTTGGGGTTGGTTGCTGGAAAATTATTGTGTTCTTTGGTGGTATGTTTCTTTGTTTTTTCATGCTCCTTGAAGTCTTGCATTCATGTGTATGCATTTGTAGAAGCAGTTACCTCCTTCATTCTTTGCTGACTACTTTCAGGAAAGAAATACCTTCTCCCAGCCCTGCTAGGGATTCTGAAGCTTTCTCTGATAGTTTCTTTGGATATGCTTGCTCTGCATTTCTTGTTCCCTCTTGGGGGATATTTCTTAAAACTGTATGTCCTTTCTAGATCTTGCAAAACCAGATTGGGGGCTTTCTCTAGGGCATTGCTAAATGCTCAGATTTGCGTATTTTTCTCCCATTCCTGCAGAATCTGGCTGACTTTCTGTGCCTGCTTACTAGCTATCTGCAAAAACTTGCACTTGCCTCCCTTAAGGGCAAACACAGGGAGCCAACCACAGGGTGGGAATTTGTGTGGGTGAGGCATGTGTAATGTTGGGATGTTTTTGGGCAAGCTGGGGTGATCCACAGGCAAGGTGTTCCCAGTGACTCAAGAGCAGGCTTCCTGATGGACTCCGCAAGTACTTAGTAGGACCCACATGTGTTAGATGTCCTCTGAGAGCCCTGGCTGCTCTTCTCCCAGCCCATCCCCACCCCAAGTCATGCAGCACACATCGTATTCTGCATAGGGCAAGGAAGAAATAGGCTTCTTTGGCAGTGTTCTGCAAAGCCGTGGAAGCCAGGTGCTCACTCATTGCCTTCACTTTCCCCCTTGTGAGAGATTGTGGATTGAGAAAGTCTCTCTTGGTACTAAGCTGTGCCACCTTGGGGAAGAGAAACATGGGTGAAATGACACTGTTCCTCTAACCCTCTCTGAAGTGTCCATTCTTGGATATTTGTCCAATTTTTTTTTGCTCCAATTCTTTTTTTGTCCAGTTTTAGTTTTGTCCATTTTTTTTCTCCAACAATGTTCTGGAACTTCTCTTCTGTACTTCTGGACTTCCACAAATGTCCTCTACTATGTGTGTTGAAGTTGGTTTTCTTTTTGGGGAAGACAGTAGGGAAAGTTTATTTTGCCATTTTAGTGATCTCACTGTTGTATATCCTCTTAATCATTTCTAATATTCCCCTATTATAAAGAATGCTGTGGTAAGGCCCATTGTGTGTGGAGCCTTTCTGTATATTTAGGAGTATTTCTCTAGAATATTTCCTAAAAATAGAAATTACTGGCTGCAAAGTAAGAGCAGTTTTAAGGGTCCTGAGATATACTGCCAAATTACTCTCCTGAATGGTTCTGCAAAATTACAGTTCTGATAGCAAGAAGTAAGCCTGCTTGTTTCATTTCACTTCCTATCATTGAATATTACCTAAAAATATTGCTAATTTAATGGGCAGTTTCTGATATATTCTGATTTAAAGTTTTGAAACTCTATGGCATCCTATTTGTCCTCAAATATATAAGCTTGCATTTCATCACAGCAAGGAGAAGGAATGTTTTTCATCTTGCTGTGTTTAGTAGTTATTAAAATGAAAAACTTCGAACACCCTTGTGTTTCTTTTTCTGTGATGTATGTAATTATTTGTGCACACATTTTCAAACCGAAATCATTAGCTGATTATCTCAGGATAAACAAACATTCAGTCAAATATCATTAGTATTCATGAATTGGAAGCAACCAGCGTTTTGATTGTGAGCCATCAAAATTGCCCAACCTGCAGGGAAGAGCTGAAACAGAGACAATTGCTAGAGAAGCTAACAGCACAGGACTTTTAAGGATCCATAAAGACCATACGGTTCTGCTTCCTGCACACCTGTTTTCATTTGTGCTTTCAAATTGAAAGAAGTTTACAATGAGCTCTGACAACACTAAGGGCCATATGTGTAAGACAATCATTGTTCTAGCCTGTGGCTTGCCTATAAGACTTGTGGTTGAGAAGCACCATTTTATACTCTGCAATAGGAAGAAATAGGAACAACTTTTCTTTTTGTGTGTATTTAGGAGTTTACCCACACAGCTGTGCTTTGGCATTGGTACCTACTTAAACGTTTTACCAGATATATAATTTGGGGAAACAAGCTCAAGGAAGAATAAGCATGTGCTAATGGCTTAAGATCAATGAATTTTTGTTTGTTTGTAAATCATCTCCTTTAAGCCCTAGCACCAATCTCTGGGGAAGAAGGAGACTTGGAGGAGATAGAGCTGAGCCCAGGACAGACCTCTAACACGTGGTTGCAAGTTAAGTTGTTAAATCCAAAGCTCTTGTTCTTTTGATACCAGGATGTTTGTCCCTCATTAATCAAATAAGGTCCGTAGCCAACACTTTACTTCCCCTGATCTTTCCCTGGTAGCTGGTGGTTCTGCTGTAACTTTGATGGGTTCCATTACATTTTATGGGTTTATGGCCTTCATCTAAAGGACTCCTTTGTGCTCACCCAAAGACAAAATCCAAGTACAAGGAGGGGTGATGGAGAAACAGGACTTTTCATGTCATGGGCACTGTATACATTTGACTGACAAAAACCATGTGGTTTGGGAACTGACCTTTGTATGTGAGAGCAACGTTAGTCACTGTCACTTGGAAAGCCAGTCTGTATCTCCTTTGCCAAGTTTCAGAGCTGGTTTTGTTCAACTCTGCTCTGGGCTGTGTGGCATCTATGGGCATATACGTGACCCCCATTCACCTCAGCTCGAGAGGATATAACTATTGAGCTGCAGGGAGGCCAGGCAGTTGGGTTGGCTTCCTCTAGAAAGAATGCCAGTATCTTGGGCACCTCTTTCTTATCGTATGATAGATGGAGACTCCTTCCTTAAGAAAGAAAACAATTCTAACAATGTTAGAATAATTTAGGACTTTTTGTCAGAATTAATGTTGGTCCTGGATCCATATTAAGTTGCTTTTTGCTTTGAGCGGACCCCTTAAGCTCTCTTTAGGTTTTGCCAAGGTGTCTTAGTTTTTTTTTTTTTTTTTTATTTGCACAATAGGGATAAGAATTTGGGCACATTGCAAGGTGTTGCCAAATCAAATCAGATAAGTGGAGAAGAACTTTGCCCAATTAAAGCTATATGTGAACTGGCTGTGTAGGCAGCTATGTTCTCAATTCTTACATTTCTCTTCCCTCTGTCCTATGACTTCTCATGATCCCTCCTCCCCACAGGTGCATCATGGAATTCTGTCAGAAATGTCAGGCTAAGGTGATTTCTATCCAGAGAGCAGCTTAGAGAAGTCAGGTCTCTGCAGTAAACACTGCAGGTATGAATGTTCTCGGTTCTGTACAGTGAGCGTCTGATTCGTGACAGCTCATACCCCTTAACTGCTCTCATCTCCGACATTCTAGCAAAGAATTACCTTTACACTGTTTCAGCTTATAGAAAGGAAATTGCTCTTTCGTGGTTATTTGTTTGGAATTAGGCAGCAGAAAAGAAAACGTCAGTACCCTGCTAAGCAAGCCATAAAATGGGATTTATCCCTTCAACCTATTGTAAAATTAAAAGACCCAATAAAACAGGGAGCACAGAACACACTTCCCAGAAGTAAAAGATAACAGAGCATATGGTAAATTGAGTAAATGGTGGATAGTAGTGGTGTGAGAGTTAAGGAGGAAATTGTAAGTGTAGATATTTCAGCAAACTTAATTCAGGACCCTGACTGTGCCCTGGAAACTTGTTTTCTCTGGGACTACATGGTTCAGTGACAAGTATTTGAGCTAGATCTTAAAATGAACAAGGCAAGAATGACCCTTGAATGGACACAGGTTAATTCTTTCCAGCTATCCACTCAACAGCACTTGGACTTACTTTAAGAAAAACTTGTTATTTTGAACAAACTTTAAACTTGCAGAAAAGTCTAAATAATACAAAGGGTTTCCATATATCCCTCATCCAACATCCCCTGATGTTAACACTTTACATAACTATACAACAATTACTAACACTGGGAAATTGACATTAGTAGAATACTGGTAACACAATAAAGACCATTTGTTTCTTATTTCTCCTTATTCTACTATAGTCTGTAACTTCTAGGTTGTCCCTTGTTTTTTAGGACCTTGATGTGTTTGAAGAATTACACTCAGTTATTTTGTTGGATGTCCCTCAATTTGGGTTTGTCTAATTTTTTCCTGAACAGCCTGAGGCTATACACTTCTGTTAAGAATACCAGAGAATGAAACTGTGGTCCTTCTTAGTGTATCATAGCAGCAGGTTCCAGATGTCAATATGGTCTAATTACTGGTAATGTTGACCTTGATTACTTGATGAGGGTGGTTTCAGTTGAGGTTTCTCCATAAGGTTACTACCATTCCTTTTGTAGTTAGTAAATACTTTAGGGAAGATTCACAGAAGTTGTGCAAATCCTGTTTCTTCTGAAACTTTTGCTCCGTAATTTTAGCATCTATCACTGGATCTTTCCTGGAACAATTATTACTGTGGTGTTTGCCAAATGGGGATTATCTATTTCCTTTTTCCTTCTATATTTAATGTTTGGAGTTTTCCTATAAGGGAGAGCTCGCCTGTTTCCTCCATTTGTTTATTGATTATATCAATTAAAAAAATTCATATTAGTGAGAACTCATGAATGTTTATAATCCAACGCCTTCACTTACAAAAAATGATTGATTAATTAATTAATTATTTTAGAGAGAGAGAGTGAGCACGAATGGGGGAGAGGAGCAGAGGGGAGAGAGAGAGAGAGAGAGAGAGAGAGAGAGACAGAGAGAGAATCTTAAGCAGGCTCTACACTCAGAGCAGAGCCTGATTTGGGGCTTGATCCCACGGCCCTGGGATCATGACTGAGTGGAGATCAAGAGTAGGATCGTCGACTGACTGAGCCACCCAGGTGCCTGCCAATACCTTCACCTTCTATTTTTTTCTTCAAATGATTCCAGCCTTATCATTAGGATCTTCTTCAGGTTGGCGCTCCTGTGATCTTTCTTCAAGCCTCCTTTTATTTTTGAGCATTTCCTGAGTTTTGGCACCTGTTTTTTTGTTTGTTGGTTTGTTTGTTTGGTTTGGTTTGCTTGTTTTTAATTGGTAAAATATGGTTAGAAATAAAATCTGAGCACTAAATGTGTTTATCAGTTCTGGGTTTCACTGCTTCTAGACCTCCCAGGAGAGAGTGGGAAAAATTTGTGCACATACTAACCCATGCATACACACACTATTTCTGCATCTATCACTTACCTGTATATATATAAAAACCATGACTTTATGCTGATAGTTTGGATTCTGATCCACCAACATGGGGCCCCCTTGAGCTTTCTCCCTTTCCTTGTTTGTAACTCTTTTCTGTACAGTGAAGTACCTGGTTCTCATTAGCTTCAGAATATTCTGTTTGCTCAATTTTAGTATGTGCATGAATTAGTTTCAGATTTGCTATCCATTATATTGTGAGAAATGCTCTTACTGATTAGATTATAGCATTTACATATGGTTCTTTTTCTCTTAATTCTTAGGGTATCTAGACAAGGGGCTGTTTTGCATGGTCACTTAGGCCAGCCTTCCCTCCCCTTCCCTTCAGTATGCTTATGGTATTCATTTGGAATATAGTTTTTAAAACAAAACCTATGCTCAAGATCACATGCCAAGGTGAGTGTGCTTGTGACAACTTCTGTATAAACTGGCTTCCTCTTTCCAATCACATCCACTATTGTGGCTTTCCCAGGTACCACCACAAGCCTCTTTCCCAAGCCTGGGTCTTTGTCACACGCTACTGTCCTTGTCTGCAGAACTGCATGTGGTCTGGGCTCATAGGCCTGCCCAGGACTCCTGGACATCTCAGAATGAAGGGCCTTTGGCATGTGTAGGAGTGTTGGAACCCTCCTGCATCTGCTTGTGACCAACTGAAACCATGACCCAGGCTGGCCTCTGAGGGTGCCTCCATATGGGCTGGGGCAGGCCCCAGACATCTCAGGCAACAGCATGGGCTGGGTTTGTACCTGGGCATCAGGGACCTTTCTGCCTGCCTGGTGTCCTTCAGATTGCTCCAGGGTCTATGCACTTTGTAACTGGATGTACAGCGTAGGTTTCACTGGTTTGAACAATTTTTTTTTAAATAAGAATCCTCAAACAGCCAGCTAGGAAGCTATCTCCAATAACCCTGTTTACAGGAAAGAAGGAGGGAAAATGCCTCCTGCTGCTGCTTCTGGTCTAGGCCTTCAGGTTTCCTTCAGAGTCAGGGCCAAGGGCATCTTCTGTCTATGGGTCAGCAGGACCAGGGAAGGAAGACTGAGGACAAATCCCTTGGAGAGGGACCCTGGGAGGAGAAGCTGAGTTCTGGGGGAAGTTAAGGGGAAGCATTATGTGGGCAGGGACAACCGGTCTCTAAAATGAAAGCATGGTGGGGGGAGTGCCTGGGTGGCTCAGTCAGTTAAGGTGGCTCGGCCGACTTCAGCTCAGGTCATGATCTCATGGTCTGTGAGTTTGAGCCCTGCATTGGGCTCTGTGCTGACAGCTCAGAGCCTGGAGCCTGCTTCCGATTCTGTATCTCCTTCTCTCTCTGCCCCTTCCCTTCTTGTTCTCTGGTTCTCTCTCTCTCTCAAAAATAATAAACATTAAAAAAACTTTTTTAAAATGAAAGCATGGTTGTGGATTCTTTTATGTGACACCACCTAAGTCTATTGTGGTTTTTAGTAGACTTTTTGCTCTCCCCTTTTAGACTTGAAGTTGCTTAAAGATTGTTTTCATTATCCGTATCCTTAGAAAGCATGCCAATTGAATGCAGAGTCCATGAAGAAATGAATTAAAAAGGTGAGTTTTAAGACATAAGTATCCTAAGGAAAGAATTACCAGAGTGGGGGGTGGACCTGGATGGCTGTGTTGGAGGAGAGGAGCTTCATCTGGGTCACAGGTGGGAGAAGGGAGATGAGCAGATAGGGTAGGAGGACACATTCTGTCCAGGCCAGAGAGTCATGGCGACAATGGTATGGATATTAGTGGCATTGTGGCTAAAGTAATTGAGTGGGAGCAGGGAATTATGAGGAGTGAGGTGGATAAAGGTGATTAAGACCAAAGCTGGAAGGATTAGAAGTTGTAATAGTTAGAAATTAGACTTCGTAGTCAAATAGAAGATGGGTTTGGTCTCATGCAAGCTTATATTTGGTGGACCTTTTTACTGTGACAAGGTGTGTTCATACACTTGAGATAGTTAAAACAATTCTGAGGTTCAGGTAGGTGTGTGTGTGTGTGTGTGTGTGTGTGTGTGTGTGTATACACTTGTCTGTCTTTTTATCTTCTGTCTGTTTATCTATCTAGCTATCATCTATCTATCTTGTCTATCTGTCTACCTTATTATCTATCTAGCTATCATCTATCATCAGTCTATTTGGGGTAGCAGTCAAGTCTATAAAGTTGTGAAGTTTGGGGTCAATCTGTTAGAAGTTGGATCATGCTTCCGACCCTTCCTCACTGTGTGACCTTAGGCAGGTGACTTCACCTCTCAGAGTCCTAGCTGGTTTTGATTTGTAAAGTGGGCATGGTGACAATACCTGCCCCACAGAGTTGCTGTGAAGGTGGCCTGCTGTGTGAGCAGCATGGTGGGGTGCCTGGCTCTGAGCAGCCCTAATACCTGCTAGTGCTGTCAGTAATGTCCTTAATTCTGTAGGGAAACGTTGCTACTTGCCTCTGTGTTCAAGCATGAAGAGTTGATGTTTTTGAAATAAGGAAGCCAGTTTCAAGAAAGTTGATTCCACAGTGTGTAGAGTGGGCTGATATGGGATGATTGTCTGAGTAGCCAGTTGTGGATCCAAACCATGCACACATGAAAACACGGTGACACAAGAGGATAAATAAGTTTCAGGTGAATGAGACAGACAAGGTGAGCCACAGAGAGGACAATGAGATAAAGAAAGGAAATGAGATATGAGGTATGGAAAAAGAAGTGAGATCAGAGGTTGGTTCAACTCCTGACCTCAACTCTGGTTTTGGTCAAACAGAATATCATTAACTTATATTTAAGATGGGGTTCTGAGAAAGCCTCATGGAAGATACAGTAGAAATATACTATAATGCTGCCTCTTGCCAGCATTACTCTACCCTTCTTGAGAAAATTAGACTTTCCTTCCCCTTGCCTAGTACCCCTCAACCAGGGATGATAGGAAGCCCTCCTGAAGACTTGTTAACAGCTGGTTAAAAGGTGGGCAAAACCCTGATTCTTGAAGGTAATGCTTTGAATGTGCTGAGAGGGTCAGATTTTCTGTTTAGCGGGGAAAGAACTGAAGTTATATTTTACCCTTGCACCTACAAGGATGTGGTAACATATCTCTGGAATGGTATGTGTGGGCTTTTAGGAAAAAATGTGGTATTTGGTAAGGCATGGCAGCTGCAGTATTATTTTCTTGGTGACAGAATAAAAACAGTAAAACTAAAAAGTGTGTAGATGTGTCCAAGCAGAACAGGGCAGGCCTATGCATGCCTACTTTGCCATGGAGAGGCCCTCATCTGGTCTACCCATGTGACAGGATCTTGACTACATGAGTCATTTGGTTTCAGGCTTGGGTTCTTCTCCTTTAAATTGACTGAGGGTTTCCACGGAGCTAATTATATATCATTTACTAAACAACCATAAGTTGTCTATGTGCATGAATATATGTATACCTGTTACCCAACTGGGATCTCACTGCAGTGCCTTTCTGTTTGAACTTCAACCCCTCTGGTTGCTGGACAGAAGTGTCTCTTCTGTACTATTTCTAATCTAATTTTTCTCTCTCTTCCCCTTCCTATTCTTCCCTATCCTTTTCTTTCTATGATTCTCAGGTGGAATCCATACCTCACACAGGCGGTTAGTTCTTATTATATCATATCAGAGATGATGTCTTAACTACAAAGAATTCTTCTCCTATTCAACAATCATATATCTCCTTCCACTCTTTGTGGCTGTTCCTTGCGTTTCCATCTCATTACATGTATGGTTGAGTTCCCTCATCCATGATGAGTTCCCTTATCACTCAGAATATGACCTTATCTGGAAATAAGGTAATTGCAGATATAATTAATTAGGTTAAGATGATGTCATACCGGAGTAGGGTGGGCCCCTAATCCAATATTACCAGAGTCACTATAAAAAGGGGAAATTTAGACACACACACACACACACACACACACACACACACACACACGAGAACTTCCTGTGAGCATGAAGACAGAGACTGAAGTGTTGAATCCATAAGTCAAGTGACACCCAAGATTTTCAGCAGAGCACCAGATGGTGGGGGAGAGGCAAGAACAGATTCTCCCCACAGTCCTTAGAAAGAACCAGTCCTGCTGACACTGAAATCTCAGACTTCCAGTCTCCAGAACTAGAATTTATTGTGAAGCAATACATTTCTGTTGTAAACCACACAGCTTGTGGTACTGTGTTAGGGTGGCCCTTGCAAAGAATCCTCTACATTTTTTTATTAAAAATTTTTAAATGTTTATTTATTTATTTTGAGAGAGAGAACACAAGCAGGGGAGGTACAGAGAGAGAGGGAGAGAGAGGATCTGAAGCAGGCTTTGTGCAGACAGCAGAGAGTCTGATGAAGGCTCAAACTCACAAACCATGACATCATGACCTGAGCCAAAGTCAGAGGCTTGACTGACCGTGCCACCCAGTCTCTCTGAACCCTCTACATTTTTATGTGTTCTTCATGTATGTAAGCATTTCATCCCCTTTCTTATTCCAGAAACGACTTGTATGTTGACACCAAAGGGTCAGTAAAGTTTGAAAAAGAATAGTGTTGGGGTTATAGAAGGCAATTGGAGGAAGTAAAGGCAAAAATTCTGAAAATGAACTCCTCTTTTCCTTTATCATGTATTATAAATCATAACAATTAGAGCTAAAAGAAGGTATATTGACATTTAAATCTATGAAAAGGCTTATATCTTCAAAGAGTTATTGGTCAACGTTCTGACTTTAGCTTAAAGCTACAATGGGAGGTCTGTGAAGGCAGTGACCTTGTTTGTCTGATTATTATTGTAGTCTCTGTACTAAGTCCACACCTGGCACACAGTTGGTGGACAATATGTAGTATCTGAGGGCCTGGTTATCTAGGAAAATGAATTTAGTCATTTGGCAAAACAGAACCAGGTGCTGAAAGCAGATGCCATTATTCAAGTGAGAAAAATGTGAAATGCTAACTTTTGGTCTGGAAATGTGTCTTGTTGTTTCCTACCTGGACTTTGGGGGATTATTCATTTACACATTCAGGAAACATCTAATTGCAGAGGGTACAAAAAATATTACATACTTGTTGGCCGCAAGAAGCTTATGATCCAGTTAAGGAAACTAGACTTGAGTGGGAGCCCGTGGTCATAACATAATAAAATGCACAAATGTGTCTCACTGTTGGTACTGCTGTGGGGGTCCAAAGGAGAGATGTGGGTGTGGCCAATGGGATTCATGGAGAAGGTGAAATGAGGTCTCTCTGAAGCAGTGTCTTTTCACCTATGTATCCTCAGGCTACCAGAGAGCCTGGACCTCACAAAGAGTTTGTTGAATAAATAAATGAGTGTGAGGTTGGCTTCTGGAATTGCTAGGTTTAGAGTGGAGATGAAGGAGTATTCTGTGGGGCCAGGACTGGCTTCATGGGTGTGTGACCCGTTCAACTGCACAGGACCCATGATTTGAAGGGCCCCATGCTTGGCTAATGTGCTTCCATGTTATCTTGAAATTCTTCATGACTTTTGAGCAAGAAGACCCCAATTTTCATTTTTCACTGGGCCCCACAAATTATGTAGCTGGTCTTGCATGTGCTTAAATAGCATCCATTCTTATAATAGCATGAGGAGGCTATTGTGAGCATAAGTGTGGATATACATGGAGGAACAATGGGAGCCAAGGCTGACAGAGCAAGGTGGGTCTAGAGAGAATGAAGGCCAGCCTGGAGGCCAAGTAATCTCATGACTGGGACTTGCTTGAATGACACAGTGGTTTTAATAAATATAATTTTTAATTCTGCTGGGAAAAGACCTAAGCCAATCTGGCTGCCGACTAGCTTTTAATCTCTTCTTGGTGGATTGAAGTAGTCACTGAAGAAATTGACATGTGTGAGGAGGGATAGCTTCTTCCAAACTTTCCTAGTTCCTTCATTACCAAGAGCAAGCCTCAGAAAAAATTCAGCCACATATACCGACATTAACTGAACAACCATTCTTTAACTGGCAAACACAAAACCACTGAAAAAATTTTCCTATGAGTTTGATGAAACCACTTGATTTACCCTTTTTGGGGCTCAGGCCATCACTTTCCATCAAGGGTTAATACAAGATTGGCAAGAGAACATTGCAGGGCAGGATTCTCTAGGCTTCTGGCTGGTATTGGGTGACGGATGGTCAGACACGGGGCTCCTTGGGGGTAAAGCCTTGGATGTTATTGCAAGCACGAAGGATACAGGCCTCTCTGGGTACTTGTATCCTATTGACACAAAGATGGACAGTGTCTAGAATATTTGAGCTATTTCACATATCTTGAATACCTTTATCTTTACCAATGAGAGCCCATTTCTGATTTCTGTCCTGCTTAAACAGTGCCCCATTTTCTCCAGTGCAAACTTCTTCCTGACATTCAGTATATGATCACTAGAAAAGATAAAAGTGTCAGTTGAGATATGAGTAACAGGAGCACTTAGAGCAGCTGCCTCTAGCACGCAGGCTGGCCAGGACTGTCACCCCCCAAACTGAGGGTCACCCCAGGACTGTGGGTCACCTGAGGACTATGGTTCTGATATTTGGACAGTTAGTTAGCTTGGGCTAATACACATAACACCGTACTACCTCTTCTAAAGCGTTTGAAATGGAAGTAAACCCCATGACAAATGTTTTGATAGGCCATGCCAGCTAAACGCAGTCCCCGCCACTTTCTACTGTGCTCCACCATGTGGTGTCTGTCATACCGTGTGAGTCTGTGAGCCTGGGTATGAAGCATGAGGATGTGGACACTGAAAACCAGGTAAGGAAATTTAGAGCTTATTCAGTAACTGACATTGACAAACCATGCTTAAATTGAAACATAGGGGAGCACTGGAGGGCTAAATAGATGTACACTCCTGAGATGGGATTAATGCCCCAATTCCACCATGACTGGATGTGTGGGGACTTGGCTGCCACTTCATCTCCCTGGAGCTGAGTGTCCTCATCTATAAAATGCAGAGACTGGACAAGATGTTCCGTAAGGACCTTTTAACTCCAACATATTACTTTTTTATATTCTACTCTGTGGACACAGGCAGCACGGACTATTTGTGGAGAGAATGTGGGCAAGAATCCTAGTGGGGAGACAAGTACATTTTTAAAACACTTGTAGACAAATATCTGTAAAAATGCCATTCACAGTATGGAATGACTTATTGGTTTCTTGAATCCTACCCCCAACTTTATGCTATAGTGGGCCTTGCTGTGTGGTAAATTTCATCCTACTTATTTATGCATACATGTATTTATTAGACTACCCTCTTAACATAGGATTGAAGGGGAAATTCCTCCATTTGCTTTCTTAACTGTTTTTTTATTTTTATGCAGAACACTAGGTGGCGATGTTGTGTCTTTAAAACGACTTTTCTTTTTCCACGCTATTGAAGAGATACTACTTAAATATAACTACATTTTCCATTTTAGCTCATCTTGAAATCATACTTCCTCATTGTTTAAAATGTGATAAGAACCCTTAATTCTTAAGCTCAGAGGCATTAACATTTTTTGTGTTGTTCTTCAAGAAAACAATCCCAGCAGCTAAGTAAAATAAAATCAAATAAAATCTACCTTATGATATAAAAGGAATTTGAACTTTCCCTGAAAAGGGAATTTAGAACTCATTCTGAAAATATTTAGAGGATTGACAGAAGGATTCTTATTCTCTATGGAGAAGAGTGCCAAACCCAATCTTAACCTTTTTTCGGTGTATCTATTTTCAGAGAGACAGAGGGAAAAAAAAACAACTCTTTTAAAAAGCAAAGACCATTTTAGGTCATCATCATAATACAATTTTTAGAAAGGAAAGACATTAATCTATCTGAGAGGTAATTCTTTGCAAACAAGGAAAATCAGCCAAGGCATTGCTTTCCATGATGAGAGTGAAACGAGAAAGAAAGGATACATAGGACCCAGAATTTTTCTCCTACATGTTAGGGAAGAGCATGGGCTCATCTCCTTCCCAGATACTGGTCGTAGAAACTATAAATTTAGAAGAAAAGTTGTTTGTATGTTCGATGATCTGAGACTGGCTTTCTACAAGTGCTGTTATATTGACATCAGGTAAGTCGGGGAATGGGGAGGGAAGACGGATAATGGGGTACTAGTCTTATTTAGTCAGTGATTTATGTCACCAGCCCTCACTGACAAATACACACCCAGCCGCAGTTGCCGAGTGCCTCTGGGACGCCGTTTAAAACCGTGCATGGGCAATGGGCTCTGCCCTGTCCATCTTAGCTTCATAGGTAGGGCACCAGTCTTTCAGGGTTTGGACTTTCTCCTCTGTTAAATGGGGGCTCCCATCTCTCAGAATTGTTGTGACGATTCAGTGAGTGATGACTGAAAAACAGTGATAAAATACGGTGCATAGAACATAGTAGCTATTATTATTCTTTTCCTTTTCTTCTAAAGGTTGGCCCAAAACAACACTAAAGTCACCTGACCTGAAATAATGGCCAAAGTGTTAGTGAAGTTTAGATGTCAAAAGCCAACTCAGACCTTAACAATAGTCATATTTGCTATTGTATTTGCTGTTTATAGCAAATTCACAAGTTGTTTCACGTTCGAAGTAAGTCACTGTCCCTATTAAAATTACATGTACCTCTCTTCCACAAATAAAAAGCAAAAACAGACAAATAAAAACCCCCAGTATGAGAAGCAACAAACTCCACAAGTGACTTAATCATGTAATAAGTGCTTTTAAAACTGCTCTGGCTTAAGTGTCAGAAATTCCCCAAAGATAGAAATATGAGTGTGAATATTGAAATTTGGTTTTGGTTTGATTTTACAGATTTATTTAATTTTTAGATGTGAAGTCTAAGTAAGCAAAAATAATTCCACTTAACTTGTCTTATTGGACAAGTAAGGACTGAAGTGATGCCACAATTGACTGTGCTAGACATTATTCACAAAAATATTTGAAAAAAATGAAGCTTTGTTTCATATATCTGTGAATTTAGATTTTCGTTAGCTTTGCTAGATTTTGTGGAGACTATTATTTCATACATACAAATGAATTTATATATATTCTTCTAAATCAGCTGTCCCTAGAACCAGTATTTGTGGAGGAGGTGAGTTCTTTCACTGATATTACAGTAGAAAACGTACAGTGCACAGGACAGGCCCTACAACAAACAATTATCCAGCCCCAAATGTCAGTGGTGCTGTGGTTGGAGAAACTCTGGCTTAGAGGGAGCTTCCCTATTGTGGAGTTTGGACCCCTATGTTATGGGTTAATGTTGTGAGGTAATAATCTGGGTCTCAGGTAAGCATTTGGGATACTCTGTAATGAAAGGATACAGAATGTTTGTGCTCTTTGCTCTTTATCAATGTGTCCACAAGAAATGAAAGCTCATAGCTTTTTAGGGCCTTGGAAGTCTATCGTGAAGTCTTCAATGATCTTTTAAAATTTTTGTTTAATGTTTATTTATTTTGAGAGAGTGAGAGACAGGGCAGGAGCAGGGGAGGGCAGAGAGAGAGGGAGACACAGAAGCTGAGGCAGGCTCCAGGGTGTGAGCTGTCAGCACACAGCCCAACGCGGGGCTCAAACTCATGAACGTCGAGATCATGACCTGAGCCAAGTCGGACGCTTAACCGACCGAACCACCCAAGCGCCCCAAGACTTTGATCATCTTTTTAAGAGAACAAACTAAACCTTGTGTATTACCAGTGCTATACGATTGCTCTAATATAATGCAAGTTCTCATTCTGAATGAGTCTGTTTGAAATAATTAGTGTTTTACTAGCATATGAAGCAAGAGAGAAGTGTGTTTTTAAGCAATGTTCAGTTGAGGAGGTACTACATAGCAGGCTCTGGGGATAGGCTAGTGGGCTACAAGATGCATTCACTGACTTCAGAGAACCGATAGTCATAAGGTAAGGACAACTGTGAATCAAATCATAACCTGAATCGGTGTAAAATCGCAGTGGGCTGGGTGCTGTGAAGGAGAGGAACCTAGTCTCCAGGAGCAGAAGGGAGAGAGGTGTCAGGTAGAAGAGGGTGGTAGAGAAGGTCAAGGAGGTCAAGAAGGCCAGGACTGCTGGGGGAGTGATGAGGGAGTTGCTGGAAGGTCAAGCAGGGAAGGCAGAAGGGGCAAGCGGGGTTAGGAACTTACATCTATATCTTAAGAACAGTAAGAAGCATCAAATTAATCAGGAACATGTGATAATCAGTTTTTCTTTTTTTAAAAAAACCACTCTGGTTGGAGAATGGAAAACGAATGGGGTGAAAATAATTGTGTTGTTCTTATTCCCACTGGGTAAATGATATCCAATATTTCTCCCCAGTCAGGTTTTGGTCACATGAGGGAGAGCCCTTGCCTGTAATAGCCTGGGGTGTGAGACGGGCTTCTTAAGTAAGCTGATGTATGGAACCAATGTGAAAATTCAAAAAGTGATGCCCTGAAGGTGAGGCAAGACCTGAGTTGGGGCAGTCGGTCCAAAACCAAAAATCTACGGGTTTAGATAAAAGGAATAAAACAAGATGGGCACTAAAGCAAGAAATTCAATGTTGGAGAACTACACAGGTCTTGGAAAAGGAAAGCCTGGAAGGACTTCCAAACCATGGCAGACATATTCCTGTGACTTTTCATGGACACAGCATAGCAGGCACCCTTCTCCCAGATGGCCTCTCGCTTATGAAGGGTGGGAGCCAGGGTGTTCTTGTGTTAGATCAACAAATTGTCTTATGTAACCCTTGAAGATTTCTTTTCTTTCTTTTTTTTTTTTATGGGTTCTTATTTAAAACCATTTATACCAATTTTGTATTCTTCTGCCACAACACTTCCTCAGTTTGTAGTTTGTGATTGTGTTCTGACATTATTTTTACTTTTCCAGTGAGATTTGCCCTCACGGAAAGGAAGTGTTTAACTCCATAGTCTTCACATACTATTCCCTCTCCTAGTATTACTGCAGTAATGGTATTATGGTGACGAGGAATTGCAAACGTCATTCTTCTGCCTTGCAATATTTTTATGTATGTATGTATGTATGTATTTTAAAGTTTATTTATTATTATTGTTATTATTTACATCCAACTTAGTTAACATATACTGCAATAATGATTTCAGGAGTAGAATCCAGTGATTCATCGCCTGCATATAACACCCAGTGCTCATCCCAAGTGTCCTCCTTAATGTCCCTTACCCATTTAGCCCATCCCCCCACCCCCCTCCAGCAACCCTCAGTTTGTTCTCTATGTTTAAGAGACTCTTATGTTTTCTCCCCCTCTCTGTTTTTATATTATTTTGCTTCCCTTCCCTTGTGTTCATCTGTTCTGTGTCTTAAAGTCCTCATATGAGTGAAGCCACGTGATATTTGTCCTTCTCTGACTAATTTCGCTAAGCCTAATACCCTCTAGTTCCATCCACATTGTTGTAAATGGCAAGATTTCATTCTTTTTGGTTGCTGAGTAATATTCCATTGTATATATATATATTCAACATCTTCTTTATCCATTCATCTGTTGATAGACATTTGGGCTCTTTCCACACTTTGGCTATTGTCAATAGTGTTGCTATAAACATTGGGGTGCATGTGCCCCTTTGAAATAGCATACCTGTATCCTTTGCATAAATACCTGGTGGTGCAATTGCTGGGTCATAGGATAGTTCTATTTTTAACTTTTTGAGGAACTTCCATACTGTTTTTCAGAGTGGCTGCACCAGTTTCCATTCCCATCAGCAGTGCAAGAGGGTTCCTCTTTCTCTACATCTTCGCCAACATCTGTTGTTGCCTGAGTTGTTAATTATAGCCATTCTGACTGGTGTGAGGTGATATCTTAGTGTGGTTTTGATTTGTATTTCCCTGATGATGAGTGATGTTGAGCATTTTTTCATGTGTCAGTCGGTTATCTGGATGTCTTCTCTGGAGTTGTGTCTATTCATGTCTTTTGCCCATTTATTCACTGGGTTATTTGTTTTTTGGGTCTTGAGTTTGCTAAGTTCTTTATTGATTTTGGATACTAATCCTTTATCTGATATGTCATTTGCAAATGTCTTCTCCCATTCCATTGGTTGCCTTTTAGTTTTGCTTATTGTTTCCTTCACTGTGCAGAAGGTTTTTATCTTAATGAGGTCCCAATAGTTCATTTTTGCTTTTGTTTCCCTTGCTTCTGGAGACATGTTGAGTAAGAAGTTACTGCAGCTGAGGCCAAAGAGATTTTTGCCTGCTTTCTTCCCTAGGATTTTGATGACTTCCTGTTTTACGTTTATGTCTTTCATACATTTTGAGTTTATTTTTGTGTATGGTGTAAGAAAGTGGTCCTGGTTCATTCTTCTGCATCTCACTGTCCAGTTCTCCCAGCACCACTTGCTGAAGAGACTGTCTTTATTCCATTGGATATTCTTTCCTGCTTTGTCAAAGATTAGTTGGCCATACATTTTTAGGTCTATTTCTGGGTTCTCTATTCTGTTCCATTGATCTAAGTGTCTGTTTCTGTAACTGTTGCAAATTTCTGATGCCGAATATGAATTTCCCAAATCACCATTCCATATGGCATCTTCCCCACAATGCACCAATGCAGGACCTTCATGGTATCACCAGGAGTCCAATACTCTCTGTTTAAGATTCTTTAGATACCCCTGGTAGGCATGTTGTTGGACTGCATGGTGGGATATGGGGTGTCAGCAGATTGGGAGAGGTGGGCAGTTGCCAAAGACAGGGTGAACGCCCATGGAAAGGAAAATTCAGTAGAGAGGCCATAGGACTGATGACTTTGTCATCTCAGAGGTTTAAAAAAAATTTTTTTATGTTTATTTATTTTTCAGACAGAGAGAAACAGAGCATGAGTTGGGGAGGGGCAGAGAGAGCGGGAGACACCGAATCTGAAGCAGGCTCCAGGCTCTGAACTGTTTGCACAGAGCCTGACACGGGGCTCAAACCCACGAACTGTGAGATCACGACCTGAGCTGAAGTTGGAAGCTTAACTGACCGAGCCACCCAGGCGCCCCTCAGGGGTTTTATTTAAAAGAATACCGCAACGGGGTGCCTGGGTGACTCAGTTCGTTAAGTGTCCGGATATCGGCTCAGGTCATGATCTGGAGGTTCTTGAGTTCAAGCTGGCATTGGGCTCTCTGCTGTCAGCACAGAGCCTCTTTTGCATCCTCTGTCTCCCTCCCTCTCTCTCTGCCCCTCCCCATGTGCTTGCACATGCTCTCTCTTTCTCTCTCTCTCAAAAATAAACATTAAAAAATAAAAGAATAACACTAGAATGGATTTCCCCACCATTGCAATTTGACCTCATCTAGTGGTTCTGTGTCAAACCATGCAGCCACACATTGTGACTCTGCCCCTGGGGCCTTCTGGTGGAACTCAGGAAAATCAGGAAGCATGTCTGGGGACTTGCTGAGTGATCCACAGGGGATGTGCTGACATCTGTTGCTAGGAGCCCCCTCCTCCCCTGCAGTGATGGGAAGAACACGTAAGTCTACCTTTGAGTGATGAACTTAGGCAAATGGAGGGGTGATGGGCAGGCCTTGGCTTGGTTTCCTTCTGCTCAGTGCTCAGTGTGGGTCTCTGTCTGCTTCCCCAGGATCTGTCCCCTCATTTCAGCCCCGAACATCTCCCCACATTGCTCCCACCACCTCCTCTCTCACCATCTCCCCCATACAGCCCTCATCGAATCTTCCTGGGAAGGGCAGCTGTTGCTCCGAGTTCTCTGCTCTGTTTACAGTAGTTTTTATGGCACATGGTCTCTGCTCTACTCAGGGATTTACCCTTTGATTTTTTTTGATCAATTCAGTCATCACATCCTCTATCCTATGATTGAGATTCATATTTGGAAATTTAAAAACAGAACATTAACTGTGCCTTGCTCTTTGCATTCCTTCTATAATGCAATGCTTCTGATGGATGGAGCCCAACCGTCAGGAGCTAGGGGAAAGAAAGAAAAATTCAAAAATTAATACCCCAGGAAATTATCTTTCTGAATTCTCTGGTTAATTGCTCGATTCTCTAACTCTCACCATAATTTCTGGACGGTGGCATCTATGCCTACCTTGTTCACTGTGGCTTACCTAACTCCTGGCACAGTGTCCAACACAAAACACGTACTGGGTAAATGCGTGGGGGATAAATAAGCAGATGTTTTAATTTTTGTGGACATTGTTTTATATTGACTAAGGTTATTTTCAGCTGTTGTCCCAGGACTGTTACTGCAAAGGCTTAAGCAGGCAGCTACTTTTTCTCATGTGCAGTCTGGAGGCTGGTAACCTGGGATGGAGCCACTCAAGGTGGTCATCAAAGAAGCTGTTCTGTTTTCCTGCTCCATTCGTTGCATGAGCCTTTTTTTTTTTTTTAAATTCTTTAAAATGTTTATTCATTTTTTTTAATGTTTATTTATTTTTGAGACAGAGAGAGACAGAGCATGAACGGGGGAGGGGCAGAGAGAGAGGGAGACACAGAATCGGAAGCAGGCTCCAGGCTCTGAGCCATCAGCCCAGAGCCCGACATGGGGCTCGAACTGACGGACCGCGAGATCGTGACCTGAGCTGAAGTCGGATGCTCAACTGACTGAGCCACCCAGGCGCCCCTGTTTATTCATTTTTGAGAGAGAGACAGAGCATGAGCAGGGGAGGAGCAGAAAGAGAGGGAGACACAGAATCGGAAGCAGGGTCCAAGCTCCGAGCTGTCAGCACAGAGCCCGAAGCGGGGATCGAACTCACAAACAGTGAGATCATGACCTGAGCCAAAGTCGGACGCTTGACCGACTGAGCCACCCAGGCACCCCCTTTGCTTGAGGCTTTTGAACTCACAGTTGCAAGATGATGTTACCACACACCCCCAGGTGGGATGAAAAGGAAGTTCAAGGGGCAAAACAAGATGATCCTGTATCTTTTCACTGTTAGAAATAAAGTAGCATGTTCAGAAGCTTCGCTAATATCTCTGTAACAAACTGTATTACATGGCATCCTTTGCAGCAAGGGGGCAGAAATCAAATTTATTTTAATCTATGAGTAGAGTAACCTGGATTCTCTTGGTGTCTGCTACACTAAAACCCTTGGTAAAGGGTTTTGTATAGTGCACATGTTGTATTTACATTGAATACCCTACTTTTTCAATGTACATAAAAATAGTTTCTTTATGTTATTTACTAACAAAAAGAAGTTTATAAACATCCTTCCCAGCATGGCATTTTTGAGAAACTTTTGAGAGAATATCTAAAGTTGCTTTATTAAAAGAGGAGGCTGGTTGGGGCGCCTGGGTGGCGCAGTCGGTTAAGCGTCCGACTTCAGCCAGGTCACGATCTCGCGGTCCGTGAGTTCGAGCCCCGCGTCAGGCTCTGGGCTGATGGCTCGGAGCCTGGAGCCTGTTTCCGATTCTGTGTCTCCCTCTCTCTCTGCCCCTCCCCCGTTCATGCTCTGTCTCTCTCTGTCCCAAAAATAAAAATAAAAAACGTTGAAAAAAAAAAAAAAAAAAAAAAAAAAAAGAGGAGGCTGGCAATATTTCTGACAGTGTCTTAAGGGAAAAAAAAAACCTTCTTGCAATGGTGCTCATGAGAGTAATCTAAACTGATTGTATCTGATCAGTGATTCAGAATTTAGATTAAGCAAGAGTGGAATTCAAAGATAAATGATCCCTTTAAGAAAACGTTCAGTTAGTATACTCCTATTCATCTCCACTAACGGTGTATTTTTTTCACACAGTCAAGACATGGTTTTATTCATTCATGTACTCTGTGGACAACACCGAACACCCACGAGGGTCCAGGTGCTGTGCTTACGTGTGAATGTATTCATTCAAGACGAACGGTGAGGTGTATCTGCGTGCTGGGGCTGTGGCACTGCCTTCCATCAACAAGGGCTGAGCCCTCACGAAGCTTGCATTTTAGAGGCAGGCAGCAGAAAATAAATGTACAGGTAGATAAAGAACATCTTGTAAACAGAAATCATCACTTGAAGAAGATAAAACAAGGCTCAGAGTAAGAGTAACCAGGTGACTGGTGGAACAGGGAGCCCTTTTACATTGGGTAGTCAGGGGTCCTTCCTGAGATGCGAGGGAGAGGAGGGAAGCAACCAGGAGGTAGGGGGCAGGGGTGGGGACCCCAGGCAGAGGGGACAGTCAGTGCAAAGCTCTGAAACTGAACAACTGTAGACCTCTGACCAGGAGAAAACCCTGGTGTGGCTGAGAGTAGTAAGAGGACTGGGGTGCACGATTACAAGGGACTAGATCACAGAGGTCCTTCAGGCCATGTGAAGGAGTTCTGACTTAATCTTAAATGAAATTAGCGGCCACTGGAATGCTACGTCTGATTTGTGACCTAAAATTTTAGTGCGATGATTAGCTCTAGGCATTAGGGCTGGCAGTGGTAGGGTGGGCAGTGAGGTATGGTACTTGGATTAAGCTGTGGGGTAGACTTGGGAGGTGGAGACTGTGAGATTGGCTGTAACCTTCTGTGGGGTGCAGAGGGGAAGAGAATCAAGATCACTCCCAGCTTGTGGATGGGGCACAACACTACCTCTGTTGGTTAGCTCCCGCTGTCCTAACAAAGTACTCTAGGCTGGGGTCTTATGCAACAGGCATTCATTTTTGGACAGTCCCGGAAGTTGGAAATCCAAGCTCATGGGTCCGCAGGTTTGGTTTCTCCTGAGGCCTCTCTCCTTGGCTTGCACATGGCTTCCATCTTGCTGTGTTGTGTCCTCAGGAGCTCTGTGCTCTGTGTTCATGCATCCCTGGTGTCTCCCCTATTCATCTGTGTCCAAATTCCCTCTTCCTACGGAGACCCCGGTCAGACTGAATTAGGGCCAACCCTAACTTCTTATTTTAACTCCATCACCTCTTTAAAGGCTCCATCTCCAAACACACTCACATTCTGAGGAGGGGGAGGGGAGGGGCCGAGGAAGGAGCAGGAGAAAAGAAACTTTTGGAAATGATTCTTATGTTTTGCTCAGTGAGAGAAGTTGTCAAGTGCAATTATATTTACTCAGATATAAAATTTTGCTTCAGAATGTAAGAAATTTCATGATCATAGATGACCTTTGGTACTGAGAAAATTGGTTAGTTCTTTGGGGAGGGAGATGGGTAGAAATGATTTGCATTCTGAGGCGGGAGTAGTTAGTAAAAAGAATGGCCCAGCTCAAATGTCAGATTGACCGCTGGTTCCTTAGTGCTTTGAAATCATGGAAACTCCAGGGGAAGACCTTCTCACAATGAAAATACTTTATTGTTTTTTCCTGGTAACATAAATCATGGGTGATTATTCACATATCATTGGTGCATCATTAGACATTCAGAGAATGCGATGCAGGGAATATGTAAGGAAGAAAATGAAATCGTCTGAAATTCTACCCTCCGAGATCACCAGCATTAACAGGGGTTCACGGTAGTTTCTTCATGCTTTGCTTTATGCTTATATATGTACAT
Source organism: Panthera leo (assembly GCF_018350215.1). Classification (NCBI taxonomy): domain Eukaryota; kingdom Metazoa; phylum Chordata; class Mammalia; order Carnivora; family Felidae; genus Panthera; species Panthera leo. Next base: position 53,969,912 of record NC_056681.1, on the reverse strand, counting down.
CTATAATTCATACCATGCAAGCTAGTACTTTATTCAGAGTAGTGTGTGTGTGTGTGTGTGTGTGTGTGTGTGTGTGGTGTGACTGTGTGTGTACACATATTCCTCCTCCACTCCCTGGGAACTCTGCTGGCAACCTGGTTTGTATGCTCTCTTTTCTCCAAGGACCCATGTTCACTTACCAATATATGCCTGTATCTACACTCAAACAACAGCTTCGATTTTAAAGTCAGTTTTTCCAAAGTACGATCTCAAGTGAATGTGTCCGGCTATGCAAACACACTTTTTTCCTCACCTCACTTTCTCATTCACCTCTCTTCTTTTCAAGGGTTCTGCCTCATAAACGCTAATGGTGTGCTTGCTTTGTTCCTTGAATACAATTTCTGTGCCTGTTGAGACACTGTATTTCATCCCTGTGAACAGCACATCGTTGTTTGATTTCCTTCTTTCCCAGTTTGTCCTTCTCCCACCTATTCTCGGTGGAGGAGATGATGGGGCACTTGCTGGTGGGCAGATGATGCGATTAGATGCTCAATTAGCATACACCCTGCAGATTTTTCTCCCAGCACATTCCCTCTCTGTATTAATTCTGTCTAAATGTCAGTGAGTCAGAAGGTGTTTCTACACATTATTATTATTAGTTATTCTGCACTCTGGTTCACTTTTGAATTGACCCTGATCTTGGTTTAGAAATCCACAAAGTGCTTCTCTGACCTTTTGGTCTTTGCCACTGCTTTTTTACAAAGGTAGAGAATTGTTCTTCTTTCCTTATTGAAGAGACTTGGATTCCCACACAAGGCAAGAATCCAGTTTCTATGGCTTTCCTTCCTACAGAGCCCACCCAGGCAACTTCCCAACCATCTGCTCACCTCTTCCACACAGCTTCATTGATCTCAGTGCAGAGAATGACCACTGCTTGACTGAACTTGCCTGGCAATCAAAGTTGTTTCAATTGAAATTATGTTCCAGTCCTTCAATGAAATGTCATTCTCTTCAGGGATGCTTGGGTGGCAGAAAGCAAAATTGTTCTATGCTTCTGATTAGCATGCTTTTCACCGTGGGGAATATTCTTAGCATGGGTCTTGACCCCAGGGAAGCAATACGATTTCTGGTTTTAATGTTATGAAATGTTAACCCTAAAGGGCAAAGCAGATATTACTAGTTGTACATTCTTAATGACACACACACTAAATGAGTTGCAACCCTGAATACAGATAAAATAAAAGTTAATGGAAATATGTTATGGCATTATTAGAGTTTAATGGAAACTTACTGAGATTTTATTTAAAATTTTGTGTGAAAGGTGAAGTTATAATGAAATTATGCAAAGGGAGAGGTTCTAGAATGATCAAGAAGTAAGTACTTCTCCAGCTGTCAGTACTTTCTCCAGCTGTCACCTGTCCGTGAGTGGATTTAAGGCCATGTTCACTATTTCCAAAGGCCAATTCTTCATGACCATCGTTAGCACAGACTAGTTCTCACCAGGTCTGACACTACACCCAAGAGGAAATGAGGGCTGAATCCAGAGGCTGGCACATTCTGCAGGCCAAGCTCCTTGTTCTCTTGTGCATGGAACTCTGAGCCCACAGGACAGGGGGTGGCTGTGGGACTGGGAAGGAGACTGGTAGCTGCCAAACTTCCTGGATGCACTGAGTGGTGAATAGGTCTGAACGCCAGTTCTGTTGGATATCTGTGCTGAGAACTCTGTCCCAGAATTCAGAGCTTTCTGGGGACCATCAAGTAGACTGATGTTCCCCATGGTTGGCCCTGTTGTCTCTACTTCTAGGAATATGTGGACAAAAAAATATCCTTTGTTGCTCAAGAATGAGGCTTCAGCTCATGGAATGTTTCTACAGTGTCAAACCTTCAACAGTTCAATACTGGTGTAGTGTGTGTGTGTGTGTGTGTGTGTGTGCGTTTTCATGTGTGCAAATGTTCTGACCTCATTTTGGAAATTTAAATGCAGGTTAACATAACTTGGTTTTCCTGCTGTGTGGGTGCCTAGGAAATGTAATTGAATCTAACCAACATGTATGCTCTGTGGAAGGGACAGATGAGTTTCCTGTGGGGAATGGAGAATAATACAGGTGGTTCGGAATTGGAAAACAGCCTGTGGAAGCAAATGAACTCCACCCTAGAAACTGGAGTTTCCAGAAAGGTCTGCATTCTCACCTGAAGTCTTGTTGCCCATCTGAGGAAGTCTAAGCAGGTCATTTAAGCCCTTGGGAATTTTTTAGGTAAAAATTTTGTCAATTATAAAAGGACTAAATTGGCTGTGTGACTTAAAAAACTCCTTCTAGGGGAATATCAGTGGCTCAGTTGGTTGAGCGTCCAACTCTTGATTTTCACTCAGGTCATGATCTCATCGTTCATGAGTTTGAGCCCTGCACTGGGCTCTGCACTGACAGCATGGAACCTGATTGGGATTCTCTCTCCCTCTCTCTCTCTGCTCCTCCCCCACTTGTGCTCTGGCTCTTTCTCTCTCTCTCCCTTTCTCTTTCAAAACAAACAAACAAACAAGCAAACATTTAAAAATCTTCCAGATTGAAAATTATCAGCCAAACGTGAAATGATAGACTGACTGCCACTGTCTTCAGATGCATATGTACAAAGGCACTAAATAGAGCATTCGGAAAAGCATGTAATAAGCAAAGAAATCCAGTAACTTCCAGAACTTAAGTTATAACTAGAGTAGAAGTTAGACGCCCTAAAAATCCCCTTTAGCAATTATTACATTACACAAACCATTGCCCTGATCATTCCTTCATTCATAAAATATTTTGAGTTCACACTCTGTGGGTGGTGGTTGCAAGGTGCTAGGAATACGAGTGAAATAAGATGCACTTCTCTTCCTTGAAGGAGTCATAGGAGGTTGGTCCTGGAGAAAGGGTGGGAAGTACATGGTACAGAAGCTAATTACCACACAGTATAATGAGAACTACAACATAAGTATATCCCCTAAAGGACAACTTGCTGCCTAGGAAATACTGATCTTGTGGAATGTGTCCATCCATGTTGTAAAAATGTAAGATGGAAGTGATCACAAAATGCTCATATATGCTCCCCACTCACTGGTTTTTCAGATGGTAAAACCAATCACTGTAAAATGTATATGTGAGTATAATATATGAGCTGTTCAGTGGAATGAACGCAAGACAATATAGGAGAAGGGGCATTGGCTCTGGAATGAGGCGGAGGCAAATTTAGATTCTGGCTCCTATTAGGTTGGTAACCCAACTTCAAGTTTCAATTCCCTTGTTTATACAAAGGACAACAGTGCCTTCCTCACTTGCTGAGACATTGAAATAGAATAATGTGAAAGGATCTAATTTTCTGGCTGGCTCTCTTGGTGTTTTATTGTTTCAACTTTTGTTGGGCACTATTTCCCCTATGTATCTGGCAATGTTTCTTTTATTTTACTGAAATTCCCCATCAATACAGTGATAAAAGTCTTCCTTTTGTCTCTGGTACAACTGAAACATCTTGGTATCTAGAATTAAATTTGTATTGTTAACATGTTCCCGTTTACATAGTGATGGGATTTCAGCTCTTTTATGAGGCTCCCTAGAAAATGTGCACATGGTGAGGGAGCATCTCCATGGGCTTCCAGACTATCCACGGTGTGACCTCTATCTCCTCTGTCACTTAGTTACATTCTACCAGCTCTCAATCCCCCTAAGGGCCATTTTGGCCACTTCTCTGTCTCTGTTACAAATTGCCTGTCCATTGCCACTCAGCCCAACACCCTTTACCTTTTCACTTGGCCAGAAACTGTCTACTTAGAACCTAATATATGCCAAGTGCCAGGCGACATATCTTCTGCTTTGTAGGAATTGTTGTCTGTGACACAGTAACTTGCCTATCACTATGCCCTGTTATTTCTACTGCCTGGAAAGCCATTGCTAGGGCTCACTTTGTTTTTGCTTACAGGGAAATATCATCTCCTCCTCTGAAGTTCACCCTTGTAGATGGGCTTTGCTGTATGATTGCTTGATCCAAGGGTTTTTGATTTGTACATCATTTTGCTTCCTGGTGCTATATCTGCCACAAAGTTGATTGGCCAGTTGGGAGTCCCTGAAATCCACACTACAATTTAGTTTTTCATGTACCTATCACTGTTTGCTCCAGATTTCTTTTTAAGGCTCTGAATACCACTGTTGAACAAGGTTTGAACTCTTTTTTCTAGAAGGCTCCTTGTTTCCCATGTAAATTGGTGGAAACAGACACCTGAGTACAGTGTCTCACACTCATAGATACACACTCATAGACATGTGTGTATTAAGTATGAAGTTGGGACATGCAGAGATGCTTCAAGATTTAAAACAAAATGGAATATTTCTTTTAAAAGAGCTCTTGACTTCCAGTCAAATTGATGGATTGAGCATAACAGATCTTATTCTACTCCAGACACAGAGAAGTTCTGGATGAAATATTTTAAAATATTGTCAAGGTTCACAAAACAAAAAATGGAGGAAAGCTGAACTGAGCCAGCCCCTGGATTAGTGGCCCCTCATACAGAGCTTTTGACAATTGTATGGGATTGGGAAACAAATATGTAGGTTCACACTAAGCAGGGAGAAAACTGAGCTCTTAGGTTGAAGCCAGGAGCTTGGGGAATTGTTACCTCTTCTTGAATGGGGACTGGACTATCTACCTACAAGGTCAAGGTCGGAGTAAAGAGCAAACTGACCACTCCTGATCATGGCTGTAAGCAGAATTATTCATGACCAGAACTTCAGGCCTGTGGAACACTTAATTGTTGAACTCACAGAGTTACATCAGGACCCACAATAGGATTTGGGCAAATAAACAACTATGCAGAGAAGTCTCCAAGACCCAGGGAAAGAATACTCATGGAGAACTATGATGTGAAATGAAATCGTACAGAAGAATGATACAATATTTGATAAAGCTGGTTCCATGAACACTGATCTACAATACCACCCCCACTCTGACTCCAAATTGGCATGTGCATGTCTAAGGAGAAGTGATAAGAGAAGAATATGAATACAACTTAAATATGTTTGAAGGCCAAAAAGGATAAAGGAAACTATGATGTAAGAACAAGAAGTTATGAAGTGGAACAGATACACACAATAACCAAAAATATGGTAATTAAAAAAAATCACTAAATGGGTTTAATGATACATTAGACAAAACTGTAGGAAGAATCAGTAACAGAGCAGATATATCAGGTAAATCTTCAGAAATCAGCATAGAGAAATAATGACATGAAAAATACAAATGTTAAGACAAAATGAAAAGGCCCAATATAGCTGTAATGGAGTTCTAGCAGGTTATGGAGACAGCGGTAGAGGCAATGTCCAAAAAAATAATGCTGAGAATTTTCCAGAAGTGGAAAAAAAAACCCATCAGATTGAAAAGTTAGAATAGAATAAGTAATTTTTATACACCCACAAAAAATGTAAAGAAACTGAAAAACATGAAGAGAAAATTTCTAAACCTACCAGAGAGAAATCAGAGCTTTGATAAATAAACATTGGTCTAAAGATGGCAGTCTTTTCATCAGAAATAAAAGAAGACAGAAAACAATGGAGCAACATCTTTAAGATCCTGAGGAACAATATTGTGAATGTAGAAGGCTGCCTAGATGAATGAATATTTAAGGATGAAGGGGAAACATTGGATATAGTTTTATAAATGTTATTATTTAAAGATTATTATGGCCAGATATATGACATATAAACATAATATACTTAAATGAGAATAATGAATTCATAAAGAAGGGGTGGGATGCAGGAAGTAATAGTAAGCAAAAACAAATGTGTGGAACATGGTGATACATTTAAATACATATTCCCTGTAGAGTAAAATTGTAATGAGAACAAGAGTGAAATAACCTGGGTATGTATGAGTTTACAAGCCACATAGAAATAAATAACAGAATACTAATTATGTGAGTTAGGGATTCGGAGTGTGGGAAATTTGGAGGGAACTTCAGTTATTGCTAGCCCTTTAATCTTGCTTGGGAAGAAGATAGAGACATTGATTTATTTTATACTTATTTAGAAAATATAATTCTAAGTATGTATGTGAAACATAAGCATAAATGCACAATATATAATGCATATCTCTGAACCAGTAGAGGGAAAGATAGGAAATATATACAGTTTGATCAACCTCTTGAAATAGAAAAGAAGAAAAGATAAGTAAATATAAATATATATTAAAAATCCACAAAATAAGATAGCAGAAACTAGTTCAAATATATCAAAATCATAAAATGAATGGGCTAAACAAAAATTAAATGGCAACATAAACAGATTGGATTAATATCTAGCTATTTGATACTTATAAGAATATTTACAATATAAGGACACAAAAATGTTGAAAAACAATGGACTGTAAAATATATGCCAGGTAAACACTAAAATAAGATGGTATAGAAATATTAGTAATAGCAAAAAGAAAATGTTAGAAAAAGAAAAAAAAAAGGAGACATTTCATGTGAAATATAGGGGAAAAATTCTCCAAGAAGTCATAGAAATAATGCAGATGAAATATAATCTCCAAACATTTAAGGAAATAATTTACAGAAAAATAAAAGAAATTGACAAAGCCACAACGATAATGGGAGGTTTAACATATACTTTCCAGAGAATGATACCTCAAATTTACAAAATAATTATAGAAAAAAATGAAAAACACATTTGGCAAACCTTAATTTAATGAGTTCATATAAAGTTTTGCTCTTGACAAAAAATACAATTTATTTCAAGCATATACAGAACTTTTCAAAAGATATATCATATATTTCATTGAAGAAAGTCTCCACAAATTCCTAAGAATTTATATTATACAATCATCTTCTCTGACTACAATGCAACACAATTAGAAAAATAAAGAATTAGAATGAACTCAAAAAACCCTCAAATGTTTATAAAAATATTTGATAAAACACATTTCAACATAATCTATGAATTATTAAAAAATCATGATGCAAATTAAGAAAATGAGAAAAGTGCCATAATTTTAAAAACTGTGGATATCAGTTAAACCAATTCTCAGAATGAATATTATAGCTTTCAAAAAGGTATTAGAAAAAAGATATTAAATACCAATTAGCTAAACAGCCAATTTAAGAAGTGAGAAAAAAAAAAACAAAAAAGCAAACTAGTTGGTTCCTTTTTCAATTCTGAAAACATTCAGGTATCATTTCTTTAAATATTGCCATTGCTCCAGTATCTTATTATTATTTTTTTGATGCCGATTGTTCTCTGCCCTTTTCTGCTCCCTTGATTTTATCTCTTTTGTCTCTGTGTATTGCATATTTGATATTTTTATGACCTATTTTCCAATCCATTAATTCTTTCTTCATCCTTATCTAATCTGCCATCACAGTCACACTTTGTGACCATATTTATGGTTTTTGTATTTTTTAGTTATAGGTATTCTGGTTTTCTTTTTTCAGATTTCTTATATCATTTGCTATAGTTTTCTGTTCTCTGTAGATATCTTTCAGCTTGATTTAATTTTTTTACATAGTAATTATAATTTTTTAAAAAGTTGTATCAAATAATTCCAATATAAAGGTTTGCTTTTCTTCCCTGCTCTTTCTCTTTTATTGTGTTGGGTGCATGTGTGCGTGTGTGTGTGTGTGTGTGTGTGTGTGTGTGTATGTGTATGCATGTATACCAGGTTATCATTGTGTGCTGGTTACTGTATTTCTTTTTATTTCTTTTTAAAATTTTTTATACTATAAAACCAGCTGTTTATTCAATTGTCTTAACAAATACATGTTTTTGTTAAATATAATTTATTGTCTAGTTGGCTAACATACAATGTATACAGTGTGCTCTTGGTTTTTGGGTAGATTCCTGTGATTCATCACTTACATACAACACCCAGCGCTCATCCCAACAACGGCCCTCCTCAATGCCCATCACCCATTTTCCACTCTCTCCCGCATCTCACCCATCAACTCTCCTTTTGTTCTCTGTATTTAAGAGTCTTTAATGGTTTGCCTCCCTCCTTCTCTGTAATTCTTTTTTCCCCTTCCCTTCCCCATGGTCTTCTGTTAAGTTTCTCAAGTTCCACATATGAGTGAAAACATATGATATCAGCATTTCTCTGACTGACTTCTTTCACTTGGCATAATACCCTCCATTCCAGCCACATTGCTACAAATGGCAGGATTTCACACTTTCTCATTGCCAAGTAGTATTCCATTGTGTATATAAACCACATCTTCTTTATCCATTCATCAGTTGATAGGCATTTGGGCTCTTTCCATAATTTGGTTATTGTTGAAAGCGCTGCTATAAACATTGGGATACATGTGCCCCTATGCATCAACACTCTTGTATCCTTTGGATAAATTCCTAGTAGTGCTATTGCAGGGTCCTAGGGTAGTTCTATTTTTAATTTTTTGAGGAACCTCCACAGTGTTTTCCAGAGTGGCTGCACCAGTTTTCATTCCCACCAACAGTGCAAGAGGGTTCCCATTTCTCCACATCCTTGCCAGAATCTGTTATTTCTTGAGTTAATTTTAGCCACTCTGACTGGTGTGAGGTGGTATCTCGGTGTGATTTTGATTTGTATTTCCCTGATGAAGATGATGATATTCAGCATCTTTTCACATGTGTATTTGCCATCTGGATGTCTTCTTTGGAAAAGTGTTGATTCATGTCTCCGGCCCATTTCTTCATTGGGTTATTTGTCTTTCAGGTGTTGAGTTTGGTAAGTTCTTTATAGATTGTGGATACTAACCCTTTATCTGATATGTCATTTGCAAATATCTTTTCCCATTCCACGTTGCCTTTTAGCTTTATTGGTTGTTTCCTTTGCAGTGCAAAAGCTTTTTATCTTGATGAGGTACCAATAGTTCATTTTTGCTTTTAATTCCCTTGCCTTCAGAAATGTGTCGAGTGAGAAATTGCTGTGATTGAGGTCAAAAAGGTTGTTGCCTGTTTTATCCCGTCAGGTTTTGATGGTTTCCTGTCTCATATTTAGGTCTTTCATCCATTTTGAGTTTATTTTTGTGTATGGTGGTCTAGTTTCATTCTTCTGCATGCTGCCCAGTTCTCCCAGCACCATTTGCTAAAGAGACTGTCTTTTTTTCAATTGGATACTCTTTCCTGCTTTGTCAAAGATTCATTGGCTATATATTTGTGGGTCTAATTATGGGTTTTCTATCCTATTTCATTGGTCTATGTGTCTGTTTTTTTGTCCCAATACCACACTGTCTTGATAATTACAGCTTTGAAGTAGAGGCAAAAGTCTGGGATTGTGATGCCTCCCACTTCGGTTTTGTTTTTCAACATTACTTTGGATATTCAGGGTCTTTTGTGATTCCATTCAAATTTTAGGATTGTTTGTTTTACCTTTGAGAAGAATGCCAGTGCAATTTTGATTAGGATTGCATTGAATGTGTAGGTTGCTTTCAGTAGTATTGCCCTTTTAACAATATTTATTCTTACAATCCATGTGCATGGAATGTTTTTCCATTTCTTTGCATCTTCTTCAATTTCCTTCATAAGTTTTCTATAGTTTTCAGCATACAGATCTTTTACATCTTTGGTTAGGTTTATTCCTAGGTATTTTATGGTTCTTGGTGAAATTATAAATGGAATCGATTCCTTGATTTCTCTTTCTGTTGCTTCATTATTGGTGTATAGAAATGCAACTGATTTCTATACATTGATTTTGTACCCTGCAACTTTGCTGAACTCATGTATCAGTTCTAGCAGCCTTTTGGTGGAGTCTTTTGGGTTTCCCATGTAGAGTATCATGTTGTCTGTGAAAAGTGAAAGTTTGACTTCTTCTTTGCCAACTTGGATGCCTTTTATTTCATTTTGTTGTCTGATTGTTGAGAAGGACTTCCAACACTATGTTAAACAACAGTGGTAAGAGTGGACATCCCTGTCATGTTCCTGATCTCAGGGGGAAAGCTCTCAGTTTCTCCCCCTTAAAGATGAAATTAGATGTGTTGGTTTTCATATATGGCTTTTATGATGTTTAGGTATATTCCTTCTATCTTGACTTTCTTGAGGGTTTTTATTAAGGAAGGATGCTGTATATTGTCAAATGCTTTTTCTGAATCTATTGACAGGATTATATGGTTCTTATCATTTCTTTTATTAATGTGATGTATCACATTGATTTATATACAAATACTGAACCAGCCCTGCAGTCCAGGAATGAATCCCACTTGATCAAGGTGAATAATTCTTTTTATATGCTGTTGAATTCGATTTGCTAGTATCTTGTTGAGAATTTTTGCATCCATGTTCATCAGGGATATTGGCCTGTAATTGTCTTTTTTTTTGTGGAGTCTCTTTCTGGTTTGGGAATCAAGGTAATGCTGGCTTCATAGAATGAGTGTGGAAGCTTTCTTTCTGTTTCTGTTTTTTGGAACAGCTTGAGAAGGATAGGTTTTAACTCTGCTTTAAATGTCTGGTAGAATTCCCCTGGGAAGCCATCTGGCACAGAACTCTTATTTCTTGGGATATTTTTGATAACTGACTCAATTTCTTCACTGGTTATAAGTCTGTTCAAATTTTCTATTTCTTCCCATTTGAATTTTGGTAGTGTGTGGGCATCTAGGAATTTGTCCATTTCTTCCAGGTTGTCTAGTTTGTTGGCATATACTTTTTCATAGTATTCTGTGATAATTGTTTGTATTTCTGAGGGGATGGTTGTGATAAGTCCAATTTTTCATGATTTTATCTATTTGGATCCTCTTTTTGAGAATTCTGGCTAGGAGCTTATCAATTTTGTTTTTTTCTTTCTTTTCTTTTTTTTTTCTTCAAAAAGCCAGTTCTTAGTTTCATTAATCTGTTCTGCTGTTTTTGGATTCTATATGGTTTATTTCTGCTCTAATCTTTATTATTTCTCTTCTTCTGCTGGTCTTGGGATTTCTTTGTTCTTCTGCTTTTAGTTCCTGTAGGTGTGCTGTTAGATTTTGTATTTGGGATTTTTCTTGTTTCTTGAGATAAGCCTGGATTGCAATGTATTTTCCTCTTAGTACAGACTTTGCTGCATCCCAAAGGGTTTGGATTGTTGTGTTTTCATTTTCATTTGTTTCCATATATTTTTTTAATTTCTTCTTTAATTCCCTGGTTGACCCATTCATTCTTTAATAGGATGTTCTTTAACCTCCATGAATTCGAGGTTTTCTAAACTTTTTCCAGTGGTTGATTTCAAGTTTCATAGCATTGTGATCTGAAAATGTGCATGGTATCACCTCAATTCTTTTATATTTATTGAGGGCTTTTTTGTGACCCAGTATGTGATCTGTCTTGGAGAATGTTCCATGTGAACTCAAGAAGAATGTGTATTCTACTGCTTTTGGATGAAAAGTTCTGAATATATCTGTCAAGTCCATCTGGTCTAGTGTCATTCAAGGCCATTGTTTCTTTATTGATTTTCTGCCCAGATGATCTGTCTATTGTTGTAAGTGGAGTATTAAAGTCACCTGCAATTGCTGTATTATTATTAATAAGATTGCTTATGTTTGTGATTAATTGTTTTGTATATTTGGGTGCTCCCAATTGGGTACATAAACATTTATAATTGTTAGCTCTTCTTGATGGATAGACCCTGTAAGTATGATATAATGCCCTTCTTCATCTCTTGTTACAACTTTTAATTTAAAATCTAGTTTGTCTGATAAAAGTATGGCTACACCAGCTTTCTTTTGACTTCCAGTAGCATAATAGATGGTTCTCCATCTTCTCACTTTCAATCTGAAGGTGTCATCAGGTCTAAAATGGGTCTCTTGTAGACAGCATATAGATGGACTTTTTTTTTTAACCCATTCTGATGCCCTATGTCTTTTGATTGGAGCATTTAGTCCATTTAAATTCAGCATTATTATTGAAAGATATGGATTTAGTGACATTGTGTTATTTGTAGGTTTCATGCTTGTAGTGATGTCTCTGGTCCTTTGTGGTCTTTGCAATATTCCATGTACAGTCCCCCTTAGGATCTCTTGTAGGGCTGGTTTAGTGGTAATGAACTCCTTCAGGTTTTTTGTGTGGGAAAACCTTTATTTCTCCTTCTATTCTGAATGACAGCCTTGTTGGATAAAGGATTTTTCACTGCATATTTGGAAAAATAGGAATTTTGGAATATGAAATTCAGCACATTGAGTATTTCCTGCCACTCCCTTTTGGCCTGCCAAGTTCAGTGGATAGGTCTCTTACTGTCCTTATGTGTCTACCCTTGTAGGGTTAAGGCCCATTTTTCCCTAGCTGCTTTCAGAATTCTCTCTTTATCTTTGTATTTTGCCAGTTTCACTATGATAAGTTGTACAGAAGATTGATTCCTGTTATGTCTGAAAAGAGTTCTCTATGCCTCCTGAATTTCAATGTGTGTTTCCTTCCCCAAATTGGGGAAGTTCTTAGCTATGATTTGTTCAAGTAAACCTTCCACCCCTTTCTCTCTCTTCTTCTTCTTCTGAAACTCCTATGGTGTGGATATTATTACATTTCATTGAGTCACTTAGTTCTCTAATTCTCCCCTCATGGTCTAGAATTTTTTTTATATCTCTTTTTCTCAGCTTCATTTTTCCCCCATAATTTTATAGTCTATTTTACTTATTCTGCCCTCTGCCTCTTCAATCCTCGCTATCACTACATCTAGTATATTTTGCACCTCATTTATAGCACTTCTTAATCCATCATGACTATTTTTTAGTTCTTTGATCTCTGCAGCAATAGATTATCTGCTGTTTTCTATACTTTTTTCAAGCCCAGTGATTAATCTTATGACTATTATCCTAAATTCTTGATAAGATATATGTTGTATTTCTTATTTGATCAATTCTTTAGCTGTCATTTCTTCTTGGAATTTCTTTTGAGGAGAATTCTTCTGTTTTTTTTATTTTGACTAGTTTTCTGTCCCTTATGGGTTTTAAAAGCTTGTTATGTGTCCTGCACCTGTGAGAACTACTATATTAAAGAGGGGTCATACACTGTCCAGGGCCTGGCCCTTCAAGAGGTATTTTTTGGAGAGTGTTATTGCTCTCTGTTGTTATGACTTTGATTGCTTTATCTCCCTACTCATAGTGGTGTTCTGGACCCTCCACCAGGTGTGCTTTGATTTGTTCATTGAAGGAACCCTGGGAAAAAATTTTTAAAAAGGGGGGTGGTGGTGATGGAAGAGACCTTATCCCATACAAAAAGAGAAATGAGAGGGGCAGGGAAAAATAAAAAAAAATAATAAAACTGACCAGAGAAACTATACAGCATAATCCAGAGATAGAGAGAGTAAAATAAAGAAGGAGGTATATAGCAGGTCTCAAGAGAATAGATTAAATATATCTGCTTAAACAAACCAACAACCAGAACAACCAGAGTGTGTATATATATATATATATCTTTATATATATATATATCTTTTTATATATATATATCTTTATATATATATATATTTTTTTATATATATATATAGCAAAAATTTTCTGAGAATTCATCAGAAAATGCAAAACTGCTGGGTGCCTTGGAACTAGTGGCAGTGCTGGTCTGAAGGAGGGGCTGTCTGGTTAGTCAGCATCAATCTCGTGTGGGTAGATATAGAGTTACCAAGTGTGGAGGGGTGTGGTTTGGGGTAGGCGGATCCTGCCTCCACTGTGGGCCCAGTGTCCCTTCCATGAAGTCTCACCTTGTTTGTGATGGGTAGAAAAATGGTGACATCCCAGTTTCTTCTCCCCGGACCAGATGTCCCAAACCACTCTGTTCAGGCCATCCTCACAATACTGTGTGGGCACAAGTGGGCTGTTTGTTGTTGTTGTTATTGTTGTTTGTTTGTTTTATTTTCTTTTTCCTGCTCCACAGTCTCCCAGGCCTCTTGGGGCTCATCTGGGATTCAAATCCTGATGTCTTAAAGGATCCTACTCTATGCGCCCTGGTTTTGGGGAAGTGTCACTCCACTCCACGATGAAGGGCCTCCTCACAGTGCCATGCTGGTGTGAATGGGATGGTTTGTCCTGCTCTGCTGACTCCTGTGCCTTCCTGGTACTCAGCTGGGATTCAAACCCCGATGTCATAAAGGATCCTGCTCTGTGCACGCCAGTTCCAGGGAAGTTCCACTCCACCTAGCCGACAAAGGGCCTGTGGCTGGTGGGTGCAGACAGGGATTTTTGTCCTTGGAACTATATACTTTCTTCCCACAGCACTCAAGTGAGGGGATTGCTTTATCCCACTGCGGACTGCACCTCTGAGCTAGTTACTGAGCCTGGGCTGGCTCACCTCCTCCTCAGATGCATGAACAGGACAGCCAGCCCCAGTCCAGAGAATGCCCTGTAGGTAGAGATTGGATCTTTCTCTGTTTTTTCTCAGTCCCCAGTCCATGGTTTTTCTCTTGTTCAAGTACAATCTTACACTTTCTCAGTCTCTCTTTCTCTTCCTTTTGTCTCTCTGCAGAAAGGGATCCCTCCCCTCCGTGCCTACACCACCCATTTTATCTCTCCCAGTTTGCAACCATGCAACTATGGCCTGCCAGGTTGTCCCTGTGGGCCCCCAAAGACATCTCTGTCACTCTGCATCCTGGTCTCTTGGAATTCCAAATCCTCTGGCTTCAACACTGCTCTGTTTCAGAGACAAGAGTATTTTGAGTCCCCCTACTTCTCTGCCATTTTGGATTCTCTCCTCTGTATTTCTTTTTAAAGACTTAAGAGAAGTTTTAGGTTGACAATAAAGTTGAGAGGAAAGTTACCCAGATTTCCCACATATACACTTACCTTATTCAGGCCTCTCCATTACCAATATCACTCACTAAAATGGTACTTATTTCCCTAAGGAAGACCTGCATCCACACATCATAATCATAATCACTTCATAATCATAATCACCCTAAGTCCATAGTTTACTTTAGGGTTCACTCTTGATGTTGTACATTCTATGGGTATGCACAACTGTATAGTGACATGTCTCCATCATTATATTATACAGAGTATTTCCACTGACCTAACAATTGTCTGTGCTCTGTCTGTTTATTTCTCCCAACACAACCTTATCCCTGACTGTCTCTATAGTGAAGCCTTTTCCAGAATGTCATATGGTTGGAATCACATAGTATATAGTCTTCTCAGATTGCCTTTCAATTTTCAATATGCATTCAAAGTTCCTCCAAACCTATTCATGGCTTGATAGTTCATCTTGATAGTTCTTTTTTCTTTTCTTTTTTTTTGGGGGGGGGCTCAATGATATTCCATTTTTGGATATACCAGTTTATCCATTCACCTACTGAAGGACATGTTGGTTGCCTCTATGTTTTGGTAATTATGAATAAAGCTTCAATGTGTGTGCAGATTTTTTTGTGTGGACATAAAATTTTAACTCCTTGGGGTAAATATCAAGCATGGATGGTATCGTTAAGAGTATATTTAGTCTTATAAGAAACTGTCCAACCATCTTCTAAAGTGGGCGTGCCATTTTCTATTCTCACCAGCAATTAATGAGAGTTCCTGTTGCTCCACATTCTTGCCAGCATCTGGTGTTGTCAGTGTTCTGGAATCTAGGCATTTTAATAGGTGTGTAGTCATTGATTATTGCACTTTAAATATTATTTGTAAGAATAATGTGATGTCAAAGATGAAAACACATTCTTCCAAGGAGGATTCACATTTTTCTGTCAGGCACTTGGTGACACTATAAGTCTGTGGATGACCTGATTCCAGGTTTTGAGTTTGGTGTCATCTGGATCACCCAGATGGTAAGAACTGTGGTTTCAAGAGCTGCCTCATTAATTTTCATATTTTAAGAGTTCGTGTTAGTGGTCCCTGGCTGTTATTTTGAATCTCCACTGGGCATGTCTGTGCTTTGACTCAGTGTTTCAGTTTTTTAGTAATTGGGCAGAGGGTTCGCAAATAGTATTAGAGAAACAAATGGTTTCAAGAGCTAAGTTTAACTTTCTGGATTCTCACATTTTCCAAAAACACATATCAGTGTTTTTTATGAAATCTTATATTTCTTCTTATTCTATATCCCTAATTCTGCAATTGTTTCAAGTATTAGAGTTTTCTTGAGTATTCTTGTCCAAAATTCCCCTAGTCATTTATTCCCCCCCCTGGATAGCAAGGGCCTATGTCAAAGTGCCTATTTGACATCTATTGTATGTCAACATTTCAAATCTAACATGTCCAAAACAAGATCCTTCATTCAAAGTTCCCCTCACCTACACACAGACACACATACACTCTCTACCTACTGGCATTTTCCATTGGCATCCACCCTTATCCCCATAAACCTTCTAAATGTTCAAAGAAAACCAGGTGTCATTGCTAATCCTATTTGCATCACCATGTCCCTCCCATGCATACTGTTATCAGGTCCCCTAAATATAACCTCAGAAGCATCAGAATCCAATGGTTTTCCTCTACTCTCAAAATCCACTACTGCCACTCTAGTTCTGAGCCACCATCATTTCTAATGCAGGCATGGCTGAATTTGCTTCTTCTTTTGTTGAGCACTACACAGACAGAATAATGATTTAAAATGGGAATTGTATCAGGGAAACTGGGTGGCTTAGTCTGTTGAGTGTCTGACTCTTGATTTGGCTCAGGTCATGATTCCAGGGGCATTGAGCTCTGTATCAGGCTCTGTGCTGAGTGTGGAGCCTATTAAGATTCTCTCTCTCTCTCAAATGAAAAAAAAAAAAAGGAATTGTATCATGACCTGCACATGTTTATTTAGATGGCATTCCATAGCACTGGCAATGGAGTCCATGGCTCCAAAGCCCTCCTCTATGAGCCCACTGGATGCACTGGCATTTATTTCTGCTTACTTGATACGTGAAGCTTGTTCCTACCATATCCTGTAGGAACTTATATATTCTGCTTGGAGACACTTTCTTGGGCTTGCTTCTTATTATTTAGCTGTCATTTCCAGTGTCACATGTTCAATGGCACCCTGATCACCCGCTATAAATCTCCAGCCCCACCCTTGTGTCCACCATCCCCATGGTGTTTTTCACTGTTTCATATTCTTCAGAACACTTATTCCTATATGAAACAGTTTTGCTTAGCTGCTAATTTTCTTTCTTATTGCTTTTCTTGTACACAGTAATGTGCCTCTTTTGTCAGGATCCTAGAATAGTGTGTGACACAGAGACATGTCCAAAAGATATTTTTTGGTGGTTGTTGAAAACACTAACTCACTAACATTCACCTCCTCAGCAGTCAGCTCTGTCTATAGCTCCTCTACTCCCTCAATGGTTGTATGGTTTAAAAACAATATTGTTTTGAATTTGTTAGAATTTTATTCTTTTAGATGAATTGCATGCCTTGTATTTTTTTTTTAAATTTTGATGAGCTTAAGAATAAATGTAGTAAACAAACATTAAGCACTTAAATATGCTTATTACATGAATGAATGAATGAATGAATGAATGTTTAGTGTGTAGATTTTAGATCTTCAATTGGTGGCTTGTTAGTATTTACTTGACAATTACAACTTTCAGTGTTTCTCATTCATTTTATATTAGTTTTTTTTTTTAAATAATTTCCCCCTTACTCTCACCAGTACAAAACAAAACAAAACCACTTCCTAGCTTTTGAGCTGCAATAAAGAAACTCTCAGGCCCTTTTATTATAGAGAATCTCAAAACAAATGTAGGGAGAAGAGAGAGGCAAAGACAAAGTGGAAGTCCAACCTGGCTTCTCTCAGGCCAAATTCCTAATTATCCCTAGATAACAGAACACAGATTCTGAGGGAAAGATAGATGGCATTGCAAGTGGAGTAAAAAGAAATATATGAGCTGGATATTTTGGAAGCTGTTTCAATGGCCATAAAGTGAACTGTGACCCTAGGTTGCATGTTATTGCTACTCTCCTTTTATACATTCTGTCTGTCAGGTTAATCTTTTGGTTTTATCCATGTTGCACTTCACAGGAAATTGATATACCTTATCACTCTCTAATTCAGCTCTTAATCTAATGCTCTACCTTCATTACTTCTGACTTATTGCTAATACATTCTTGGTGGTATTGCAAATAATATATTACTATTAATAATTTATTGTAATCAATGATTTATTATTAATATATTATTATTAATAACAATAACTGTGTGCCTTTCTAGTATATCCAACGTTTTGATAGCATATTCTATGAGTTGGGAGGAATATATCTCTACTGGTACATAAAGAATTTAGAGCTACAATAATAATGAAATAATAAGAGGGAGGAGCAGCTAAGATAGCAGAGCAGCCTGGAGACCTGAGCTTGTCTCATCCGTGAAACACAGCTAGATCAATACCGAACCATTTTGAACACTTAGGACATTGATCTGAAGATTAACACAACAATCTGCATAAACTTGAGCCACAGAACTCAGCAGGTATGCAGTGCAGAGAGGGGAACTGGGGAAGAGAAAAGCTGTGGAAGGTAGGGAGCCATTTTTGTGGAGAGGAACAGAGAAAGAGAAAGAGAAAGGGAGAGAGTGCAGGGCAGTAGGGTTGTGCAAGAAAAGCACTCCTCCAAAAGTATCTTGAGAGAAAGAGAGAGAAATAGTGAAAACACTTGCAGGGGACTGAACAAGAAATCTGTTCCCCAAAACCACTGATGGGAAGAAAGGAGAGGGTTTCAATACCACCAGGATTCTATAAACAGTGGAGTGAAAAGCCTGAAGTTTTGGCCTCAGTGCCTGGTGGTGTTCTGGTGAGGTGGTAGGACAAACCCATGGGAGAAGGCAGCATGGTCTGAGGGGTGCATGTGCCACATGGGGAGAAACAGTTCCCCTGCTTGGAGTGCATTTGGTAGAGGCCATATGGCCTCCCCACAGGCAAATATCATAGTGGATACTGGAGAGCAGCCACGTTTGCTGGTATTGGGACAGAGATGACAGAGTGTGGTGAAAACTGGTGCTAGCTGTGTGTTGTGATTTGCCATAATCTTTGAATCTCTGATACTGTGTGATCACACAAATGTTTTCTGGAGCAAACAGCATCTGTCCATTATTCAGCAAGACCCTCCCTTGGAGATTTGGCAGGGATCTTGGCCACAGGGTCTCTGAAGTGTAGGGCTTTAAAACACAACCCCACCTGAGATGAAACTCTGAAGGGAGGTACTTCCTGGCAGGCAGACAGCTTGGACATAGACAGGGTATGGTCAGGGAGTAGTCAGAGGACTGAGACAAAGGAGGGGTGCTTGGTTATAGGTTGGTGAGAGTGAATTTCCTGAGCCAAAGACTAGGGAGCTGGGTGAAGTCATTTCCATCTCTCCTGCACATGTGCAGGCACACTTGCACACTGATCCACCCCAATAAGCTAAGCAGCACCACCTAGTGGAGAATGGAGCCATTACACCAAGCCCTGTCCAACTATGCCCTCCAAGCACATCCCCCAGAAGACCACACAAGGCACTCCACCTGTTAATATGTGAACTATAGAGTGCTTCATAGTTTCAGTTCTTTAATTTTAATTTTTAATTTTATTATTATTTTTCTTTTTCCAAAATGACAAAAAGAAGGAATTCATCCCAAAAGAAAGAACAGGAAAAAATGACAACCAGGGACTTAATCAACACAAATATAAATAAGATGTCTGACCTAGAATTTAGAACCACAATAATAAAAGTACTATTGGGGGTTGAAAAAAGCACAGAAGACACCAGAGAATCCTTTTCTGCAGAGGTAAAGGAAATAAAATCTAGTCAGGTCAAAATTAAAAATGCTATCTTGAATAGATGCCATAACGGCATGAATGGATGAAGCAGAGAAGCAAATTAGTGATATAGAAGATAAAGTTATGGAGAAAAATGACACAGAAAAAGAAAGAGGGAAACAAAGGCCAAAGGTCATGATACAAGACTTAGAGAACTCAGTGACTTATTAAAAAGGAATAACATCTGAATCAAAGGAGTCCCACAAGATAAAGAGAGAGAAAAAGGGGCAGAAGGTTTATGTGAGCAAATTATAGTGGGAGACTTTCTTAATCTGGGGACATCAAAACATCAGAATCCAAGAAGCACCGAGAACTCCCATTAGATTCAACAAAAACCAACCATCAACAAGGCATATCTTAATCAAATTCATAAAATACACAGACAAGGAAATATTTATGAAAGCAACAAGGGAAAAAAGTCCTTAACCTTTAAGGGAAGACAGATCAGGTTTGCAGCAGACCTATCCACAGAAACTTAGCAGGTCAGAAAGGAGTGGCAAGATATATTCAATGTGTTGAATTGGAAGAATGTGTAGCCAAGCATTCTTTATCCAGCAAGGTTGTCATTCAAAATAGAAGAGATAAAGTTTCCAAGACAAACAAAAACTAAAGGAGTTCATGACCACTACACCAGCCCTGATTTCTTTGAGTGGACAAAAGACAAAACAAAACAAAAAAGACCAAAAGCAACAAAGACTAGAAAGGACCAGAGAACACCACCAGAAACACTAACTCTATCAGTAACAAAATGGCACTAAATTCATATCTTTTTGTACTCACTGTAAATGTAAATGGACTAAATGCTCCAATCAAAAGATAAAGGGTATCAGAATGATAAGAAAACAAGACCCATATACATGCTGCTTACAAGAGACTCATTTTAGACCTAAAGACACCTGCAGATTGAAAGTAAGGGGATGGAGAGCCATCTATCATGCTAATGGTCATTAAAATAAAGCTGGAGTAGCCATACTTATATCAGACAAACTAGATTTAAAAATAAAGACTGTAACAAGATATGAATAAGGGCATTATATCATAATTAAGGGGTCTATCCACCAAGAAGAGCTAACAATTGTAAAAATATATGCCCCCAGTGTGGTACATCCAAATATATACACCAATTAAACACAAACATAAAGAAACTCATTGATAATAATACCATAACACTAGGGAACTTCCACACTCCACTTACAACAATGGACAGATCATGTAAGCACAAAATCAACAAGGAAACAATGGCTTTGAATGACGCACTGTACAGGATGGAATGAATAGACATATTCAGAACATTGCATCCTAAAGTAGCAGAATGCATATTTTCTCAAGTGCACATGGAACATTCTCCAGAGTAGATTGCATACTGGGTCAGAAATCAGCTCTCAACAAGTACAAAAAGTTTGAGATCATATTTTGCATATTTTCAGACCACAATGCTATGAAACTCGAAATCAACCACAAGAAAAAATCTGGAAAGAGCATGAATACTTGGAGATTAAAGAACATCCTACTGAAGATTAATGGGCTAACCTAAAAATTAAAGAGGAAATTAAAAAGTACATGGAACGTAATGAAAATGAAAACACTGACAGCCCAAAACCTCTGGGATGCAGCAAAAGTGGTCATAAGGAAGTATATAGCAATCCAGGCCTTCATAAAGGAGAAAGACAGGTTTCAAATACACACCCTAACCTTATACCCAAAAAAGTTGGAAAAAGAACAGCAAATAAAGGCCAAAACCAGCAGCAGAAGGCAAATGATAAAGATTAGAGCAGAAATCAATGATATAGTAACAAGCAAACAAACAAACAAATCAACAGAACCACGAGTTGGTTCTTTGAAAGAATTAACAAGATTGATAAAAAAGAAAAAGGAAAGGACCCAAGTACATAAAATCTTGAATGAAAAAGGAGAGCTCATACTCAACATCACAGAAATACAAACAATAATAAGAGAATATTAGGAGAAATTATATGCCAACAAATTGGGCAATCTGGAATAAATGGAAAAATTCCTAGAAACATATAAACTACTAACATATAAACATATAAACATGAAGAAATAGAAAATTTGAACAGACCCATGACCGGTAAAGAAATTGAATCAGTAATCAAAGATCTCCCAACAAACAAGTCCAGGGCTGGATGGCTTTCCCAGGGAATTCTACCAAACATTTAAACAAGAATTAACAGCTATCTTTTTGAAGCTGTTTCAAAAAACAGAAATGGAAGGAAAACTTCCAAATTCATTCTATGAGGCTAACACTACCTTCATTCCAAAGACGCAGCTAAAAAGGAGAACTATAGACCAATTTCACTAATAAACATGGATGCAGAAATTCTCAACAAGATACTAGCAAACTGGAACCAACAATACACTAAAAGAATTATTCACCACAACCAAGTAGGATTTATTCCTGGAATGCAGGGCTGGTTCCATATCTACAAGTCGATCAATGCGATACATCACATCAAAAAAATAAAGGATAAGAACCACATGATCTTCTAAATAGATTCAGAAAAAGAATTTGATAAAATTTAGCATTCTTTCTTGATAAAAACTCTCAAGAAAGTAAGGATAAGAGGAACATACTTCAACATTATAAAGGCCATATGAAAGACCCACAGCTAATATCATCTTGAATGGGGAAAAACTGAGAGCTTTCCCCCTAAGGTGAGGAACAGAACAGGGATGTCCACTCTCACCACTGTTATTCAACATAGTTTTGGAAGTCCTACTCTCAGAAATCAGACAATACAAAGCATCCAAATTGGCAAGAGAGAAGTCAAAATTTCACTCTTTGCAGATAATGTGATACTCTATGTGGAAAATCCAAAAGTTCCACCAAAAAACTATTAGAACTGATTCATAGATTCAGCAAAGTCACAGGATATGAAATAAATGTACAGAAATCAGTTGCATTTCTATATACCAATAATGAAGCAGCAGAAAGAGAAATCAAGGAATCGATCCCATTTACAATTGCACCAAAAACCATAATACCTAGGAATAAACCTAACCAAAGAGGGGAAATATCTATACTCTGAAAACTATAGAAAGCTTATGAAGGCAATTGAAGAATACACAAAAAAATGGAAAAACATTCCATGGTCATGGATTGGAAGAACAAATAATGTTAAAATGTCAATACTACCCAAGGCAATCTACATATTCAATGTAATCCCTGTCAAAATACCACCAGCATTCTTCACAAAGCTAGAACAAACAATTTTAAAATTTGTATAGAACCCAAAAAGACCCTGTATAGCCAAAGTAATGTTGAACAAGAAAACCAAAACTGGAGGCAACACAGGTCTAGACTTCAAGGTATATAACAAAGCTGTAACGATCAAGACAGTATATTACTAGCACACAAAAGACACTCAGATCAATGGAACAGAATAGGAAACCCAGAAATAGACCCACAAACGTATGACCAACTAATCTTTGACAAAGCAGGAAAGAATATCTAATGGAAAAAGACAGTCTGTTCAGCAAATGGTGTAGGGAAAACTGGACAACAACATGCAGAAGAATAAACCTGGACCACTTTCTTACACCATACACAAAAATAAACTCAAAATGGATGAAAGATCTAAATGTAAGACAGGAAGCTGTCAAAATCCCAGAGAAGAAAACAGGCAACAATCTCTTTGACCTCAGCTGCAGCACTTCATACTTGACATCTCTCCAGAGGCAAGGGAAACAAAAACAAAAATGAACTATTGGGACCTCATCAAGATAAAAGCTTCTGCACAGTGAAGGAAACAATAAGCAAAACTAAAAGGACACTGATGGGATGGGTGAAGATATTTGCAAATGACATCAGATAAAGGGTTAGAATCCAAAATTGATAAAGAACTTATCAAACTCAACACCCAAAAAACAAATAACCCAGTGAATAAATGGGCAAAAGACATGAATAGACACGTTTCCAAAAAATACATCCAGATGGCTAACAGACACATGAAAAGATTCTGAACATCACTCATCATTAGGGAAATACAAATCAAAACCAAAATGAGATATCACCTCATACCTGTCAGAATGGCTAACATTAACAACTCAGGCAACAACAGATGTTGGCGAGGATGTGGAGAAAGAGGAACACTTTTGCGTTGTTGGTGGGAACACAAACTGGTCCAGCCACTCTGGAAAACAGTGTGGAGGTTCCTCAAAAAATTAAAAATAGAATTACCCTACAACCCAGCAATTACACTACTAGGTCTTTATCCAAAGGATACAAAAATGCTGATTTGAAGGGGCACATGCACCCCAACGTGTATAGCAGCACTATCGACAATAGCCAAAGTATGGAAAAGGCCCAAATGTTCATCAACTGATGAATGGATAAAGAAAATGTGGTGTATATACATATGTATGTGTATGTGTGTGTGTGTGTGTGTGTATGTATATGTATATGTATGTGTATATGTATATGTATACACACACATACAAATATATATATAATGGAATGTTACTTGGTGATCAAAATGAATGAAATCTTACCATTTGCAACAACGTGTGTGGGACTAGAGTGTATTATGCTAAGTGAAATGAGTCAGAGAAAGACAAATATTACATGATTTCACTCACATGTGGAATTTAAGAAACAAAACAGATGAACATAGGAAAACAAGGAAAAATAAGATAAAAACAAAGAGGGAGACAAACCATAAGAGACAAATTGAGGGTTGCTGGAGGGGTGTTGGGTGGGGGGATGGGTTTAATGGGTGATAGGCATTAAGGAGGGCACTTGTTGGGATGAGCACTGGGTGATATATGTAAGTGATGAGTCACCAAATTTTATTTATAAAAAACAAGTTTTTATCTCTATGAAAAAAAAGTTCTAGAAGTCGATAGTGGTAATGGTTATACATCATTGTGAATGTACTTAATACCCTTAAATTATAAACTTAAAGACAGTTAAAATAGTAAATTTTATGTTATGTATATTTTACTACAATAAAAAAACAATGATAAAAATTAATAAAATAATAATGAAATGAGCAGCCCCTAATGTATATACAAGCTGGTACATTCCAAATTTGGTTTTTAAGTCTCTTGTTCAAATATGAGAATATATGTTTCCAAAACAACAATGTTATAAAAGGGTGCTGGGTTCCTAAGCAAGCAGAAAGAAGCTAAGTGGTTAAGTTTTGGGGACTAAAGATTCATTAAACCACAGACTACAATGGACTACAGATGAAAAGCACCAATGAATCCAATAGCCCTTCAAAGCAGTGTTGCAAATTCCTGGGCATGCCAGAAATTTATCTCTGCTGACACATCTTCTCTCTCCTCATTGTGTTTCCGGTGAAACTAATGGGAAATCCTTTTGGTGGGGATTTTCTTGCTTTGAAAGGAAGTAACTAACAGGACATTTTCAGTGTGGGAGAGGGCTGAAACTCTGGCTGCTGGACTACGAAAGAAGCTCATCTTTAGGTCAGTGTGGTCATTTCTTGTTGGATGAGTGACTGTGGAAGAAAGCTTTTGTGAGAATTGTGAAATTAGATGCACCAAAAGAATTGAAAAGCAACGAATTGGCTTAAAATATAAAGTATGAGAAGAAGACATGGAAGGGATTTCTGGAAGCAACTGTTCATTTACTTATGAGGTGGTAGACATTGCCAGAAGCAAGGCTGTAGTAACTCCTACAGAATAAGGTATTTGAATCCAGAGCCTATTAGTCTATTCAGTAGATCATGGGAGTCACATTACCATTTCTATTTTAGAATGCACAAGTTGTGGAGCCATTAAATCTTATTAAATCAGTCTAAGACCATTGGGACTTGTAATTGTCAGTTTTTATGCGCTGTGTAAAGTCTTATGAATCCATAGGCTTTTATAATTGTATTTGAGATGCTTCCTTCCAGAGCCCACACAGATAATTACCAATACCAAGGTGCTTGGAGATTTCACTTCTTTTATGTTAGGTCTTACAGGACCAAACATATGGTTGATTTGACCCTCCAGCAGAGTAATGAAATAAATTAATTCCTGGATGATTAGCAACCTTTTATGATGACTATATTGGCTTAATAATGAAGCCAAGTCATATGTATATGTGATTCTGCATGGAAATGGATTTAAAAGATGGGAGAAAGCAAACGCTTTGTTATGAGACTGGAATGTTGAATTTATATTATCTTCATTCTACTGCATATAAGAGACTGTGCTTTGAATAACTCTGCTAATCAGCTTAGGTAATAAGAGTTGGGACTACTTATCTTACATCTCATTCTTCCAAAACAGAAATAAACAACAATGCTGCACACTACTGTAATTATCCACAGGAGTCCAAGGATTTGATAAAAGTGAAAATAAACAACCGAATCAAATAACAGCATAATTTTCTATTTTCAGTTGACATTTGGGAAAGCTGTAAGGTACATTTTCCCTCAACTTTGCCAGAACTGTAAAAAATTTGTTGAAGTTTGACAAGCCCTATTGTTACATATTTTAGTGCTTCTGATGTGTTAGTTATGTGACTATTCATTGCCATTATATATATATATATATAAATATATATATATATATAAATGTATATATATATATATATATACATTTATATATATATATATATATATATATATTTAATCTCATAGGTGGATGAGGAGTTCATTAGAATTTAGTAGCCTCCAAAATTTTGAAATAAAATGGAGTCCCTTGGTGTTATAGCTAGTTCCTTTTCAATTTAGCTTTTGTTTTCTAGTTGAGATATAATTGACATATAACATTATATAGGCTTAAGGTGTACAATATGTTGATTTGATACCTTTATATATTGCAATATGATTAGCATTGTAGCATTAGCTAACCACTCTATCACCTCACATAATTATTATTTCTTTGTTGTGGTGGAACAATTAAGATCCTGTCTCTTAGCAACTTTGAAGTCTATAATACAATATTGTTGCCTATAATTACTATGCTGTGTGCATTAGATCTCCAGGACTTATTTATCCACTAGTTGCAAGTGTATTTAAGGGTACAAACCTTTAGCTAGTGGATAAGGAAATCCTCTTACATATTGTTTTTTCAAAAGTTTTATTTATCCAATACTACTGCTAGCTTATTTTTACATTTTCCCCCAAGCATTCTTATTTTGACATTTGTAAATAGACACTTGAAAGAAAACAATAATTTATTTGTCTCTAAACAGAATCTTCTTTCTGTTAACATAAGAATTTTCCTAATTTGGTTTATATATTTGTTTTTCCTTCTTGTTTAAAGTGGCTCTAATTGTGCAAAAACTTTAGTGCAAGAACATTCTTCCAGTACAAGATGAATGAGTGGCTATCTGTGTTGGGGTTGTCTATGTGGCTGCAAAGAGGGTAAACAGCTATTGTATCACACCCATCAGGTTATGCCAGTGGAGAAAAATTTGTTTTTATCTGTTTAATTGCCACATTTCTTTGCATCATATTAAATGTTTAATACATTTTTGGGGGTTAACACTATTACATTGTGGTGTGAGTTAGAAAAGCCTTGGGGTTTACTGACTCTTTTGTGTAGGGGGAACAGAGGAAAAGTGCCTCTGACCACAAAATAGAGTATGTTCAGTCCCACCCCCAAAAATCTACCCTCCATCCGCCATGTTTTTTTTTTTTTTTTTCCAAGCAGTCAACACACCTACCTGCCCTTCTAGAGGTAACCACTGTCTTGAATTTTGTGGCAATCTTCCCTTGCTTTTATTTATAACTGGATCAGCTATGTATACATCTCAACCAAATAATTTCTTTTGTCTTCTTTGAGAACTTTACTTAAGCAGACTCATGATTGTGTCTTTTGTATCTTGCTCCTTCTAAACATTTTATTTGCAAGTTTCACCCATGTATTGCATATAAGTATGACTCATTAGATTTCATTACTACATACTGTTTCATTGTATGTATTTACTACAACTTACTGGTTATTTTGTGGATAGACACTGGTCTCATTTCCAGCTTTTGGCTGTTATAAGCTGTACCCTTGGAACATTCTTGTACATGTCTCCAAGCAACATTGCTACAATTTCCTTAGATCGTATACCTAGGAGTGAGATTGATGCATCATAAGGCATTTGTATCCAAAGCTGACATTTGCAGAAGGCTGTAAAGTAAATTTCCTTTCAACTTCCCTAGAATTGTACAAATTTTATTGACGTTAATCTCACCTGGGTTGTTCGTGTGCCTACAGGTCAGTTGGTGGCTTTGCTGTAAGGTGGACTTGGCTGTGATAGTGTAATTGGACTCTATGTGTGGATCTCTTGTGCTTGTAGGGCTGGTCAAGGGATGTGTTTCTATGGCAGTGGCTCGAGCCCCCAAAAGCAAATGGAAATTGAAAAATGCCTTTATAATTCTCTGTTTGCATCATATCTGCTGACACATTATTGGCCAAAGAAAACCCATGGCCACATAATTCACTTACTGCCTATGGCTAAAACCTGAGAAATATTAGTTACCATCAATTATTATTATCTAGTTACCATATGTGTAACAGGACAGTAACAACAAACTTTTCCTATTGGCCCAGTTGAGATCAAGGCCCCAGAGACTGAGATAAAAAAGTGTTAACTGCTAACACATTCTACAGAGAGATACCAGATCACATAAATATATAGATAGAAATGCTGCTAAGGACTAACCTCCAACATGCTCCAAGCGTTCCTCTCCTATGTGTACACAGGGGGGCTCATTAACTTTGATTATAGAATGAATAATTCTGTGACAGAATCATTAATATGCCATGAGGTACTTTCCTCTGCCCTTAAGCCAAATGAGGGCTCCTTTAAAAAATCATTAAGAGGGCTTAATATATATCTGTTAGAATTTGGGAGATGATGTGACTCATTCCTGACTCATATTCCCATCCCCCCAAACCTAGAAGTATACTGAGGTAAAGGCTTTCCAGAGTGGCTGCCATGGCAGAAAGATAAGTGCCATGAGAGGAAGCTTCTCATCCAGGGATTGCAGAGAAAAAGGGCATGTTTCTGGAGCTAGGTGGCACCAAGAGAGGGTGTCAGCCTTGGGTTGTCTAAATGCTATGGTCCAGAAGGGCTGTGCACTGCTAGGCCAAGGGATGAGGAATGAACCAGAGAGGTATTTCTTCCAAAGTGGGGATGCAGGAATGATTCCCAGTAATGATGCCAGGAGGTGGAGAGGAGAGTGGGATCTCTCAAGGACCCACTGAAGTACCACACAAAAGAAAAAAATCAGTATTTGGACATCTGCCACATCCAGAAGCCACCAATGGCTTGTGACAGTTGTCCCACTCCATTGGGGCCATTCTTGTCCCTCCCTTCCAATTCTTCAACCTTGGAGGAGCTTCCCACCGTGGGAAGAGCAGTGACAGGGAATAGTGACAAAATCCTCCTCTCCCCTGAAGGCTTCCCTGTCTGAAGCAGGACTCTGCTAGGAGTAAGCTCTGAATTGGACAAGAGATAAGGTTTTAATATTGAATTGGTCTGGATTTTTTAGCACCTGAAAAACAGACTACTTGTAATAATTGGGAATGACCAGAAAAGCTATGGGATCTATGAAGACAACATCATGTTCAGAGATGCAAGATTTGACACAGGACGGAGGAAATATAGTGCTGCTTCAAAAAGAAATTTACTTTCTGCCTGCCCCTTCCAAAGTTAAGTTCATTTCATAAGTCAGTTACAGATACAAACATAAGTGTTCAGAAACAGTATCGGGTAAAGCAGATTTCCTCACTCATGTAATTACTAAAAACAATATTATGTTTTTAATACAAATGTTTTCACATTATGTTACCTTTCTTTCTGAAGTTTGCACCTGACAGCAGAGCGTCTCCTGTCTATTTCCCATCTGTGGACATTCCTCTGTCAACTGTTTTCATATCCATAATGTTTCGTTCAAACCTACAAAACCTTGTGCACAAGGAACATCTGAAAATTGAAAAGAGTAAGAATGCTCCCCAGAGCGTGTGCCACTAAACCATTATTTTCCTAGAAAATCCAGAAATGGTAATAAGTGTGGAAATAGAGAATATATCTGACCCACATAAAACAAGGCTTTTGGTTTATAGCCAGTCTGTCAGCGGCTGTTCTTATGACTGAAAGACTTATCCTTAAGGAAACACACATGTTGTCTACCACCGGTGGATCCATAGGACCTGGTGGTTAGGATGCTATTGTCAATGTCACACCAATTGGTCCCTCAGAACAGAAACCTGGGAATATCATTTTCTTTTATGTATTATATATCTATGTATGTATGTATATTAAAACCCAAGTTAGTTAACAGCGTAATAAAGATTTCAAGAATAGAATTTAGTGATTCATCACTTACATATAATACACAGTGCTCATCCCAACAAGTGCCCTCCTTAATGCCTATCCCCCATTTAGCCCATCCCTCCCACCCAACACCCCTCCAGCAGCCCTCAATTTGTTCTCTGTATTTAAGAGTCTCTTATAATTTGTTTCCCTCTTTGTTTTTATCTTATTTTTCCTTCCCTTCCCCTATGTTCATCTGTTTTTTTTTCTTAAATTCCACGTATGAGTTATATTTATATTTGTCTTTCTCTGACTGAATTATTTTGCTCGGTATGCAAATGGCATGATTTCATTTTTTTTGATCGCTGAGTAATATTCCATTGTGTGTGTGTGTGTGTGTATATACATATATACCATATCTTCTTTATCCATTCATCAATTGATGGACATTTGGGCTCTTTCCATACTTTGGCTATTGTCAATAGTGCTTCCATAAACATTGGGGTACCTGTGCCCCTTTGAATCACCACTCCTGTATGCTTTGGATAAATACCTAGTAGAGCAATTGGGGCATCATATGGTAGTTCTGTTTTTAATTTTTTTGAGAAACCTCCATACTTTTTTATTTTTAATTTTGTTTTTTCCATGAAATATTCCTTGCATATCCGTATGAAATTATATAAAGTTTAAAAACTGAAAACTAACACCCATATACTTGCCCACTACCCAGTGTGAGAAGTAGATTATGTTTCTACAGCCTTAGATGCCCCTCTTTGACCACTGTGCTCCTTCTTATCCACAATGGCAACCACCATTCTAAATGGTGTATTTATTGTATCTTTGATTTTCCTTAGTTATACTTGAGATGTATGAATCGCTAAACAATATATCATTAAACGTAGAGTGTATTCCAGCTCTACATAAGTGATGTGATTCTGTGTATTTACCTCTGTATCTTATCTTCTATTTTGTACTCAACTTTATGTTTTGAGGTGCATCTAACAATGTTTATGGCTGTACTGGATTTACTTTCACTGAAATAAATTCTGTTCAGAATTCCATTTTAAGACTACATCACAATTTTATTCTCCCATCCAGGACATTTACAGTATTTGTTTTTTTGCTATTACAATTAATTTTTCCATGAACTTTCCTGTATGTGAAGCCTTTGGCAGCCATGCAGGGGGTCTCTCGGATAGAAGTAGGAGAAAAACAGCTTTACAATATAATACTTTACTTTTGGCATCGGCACTGTACGAGAGCTTTGATGCTTAATGTCCTTGCCAATCGTGCTAGAAGTAAAATCATATGTCATTTGGCTTTAATTTCTACTTCCTCATTATTAGTAAGGTGAAGCATCTTTTCATGTTTTTCACCATTGATGGATCTTTTTTAGTGAGGGGCCTCTTGATGTATTTCGTCCATTTTTCTATTGGATTTCTTCTTCTTTCCTTATTGATTTTTAGGAGCTCTTTTATAAATGCTGGGTACTGATCATTCTCCAGTTATGTGTGTCAGAAAGAGCTTACCTTTCACATTTCTATAATGTCCTTTCAACATGAGAACTTTTTTTAAATATGAAATTTATCATCAAATTGGTTTCCATACAACATCCAGTGCTCATCCCAACAGGTGCCCTCCTCAATGCCCATCACCCACTTTCCCCTCCCTCCCACCCCCATCAACCCTCAGTTTATTCTCAGTTTTTAAGAGACTCTTATGGTTTGCCTCCCTCCCTCTCTTTTTTTTTTCTTCCCCTCTCTCATGGTCTTCTGTTAAGTTTCTCAGGATCCACATAAGAGTGAAAACATATGTATCTGTCTTTCTCAACATGAGAACTTTTAAATTTGAAGACAGATTTATCAATCCTTTTGAGTTTTGTTTAAACAATTCTTAATTTTTTTTAAGTTTACTTATTTATTTTGAAAGAGAGCACAAGCGGGGGAGGGTCAGAAAGATAGGGACAGACAGAATCCCTAGCAAGCTCTGCACCGTCAGCGCAGAACCTGACATGGGGCTCGAACTCATGAACCGCGAGATCATGACCTGAGCAGAAATCAAGAGTTGGGTGCCTAAATGACTGAGCCACCCAGGCACCTCTTGTTTAAATAATTCTTACATTATTCTAATAGCATTATGCTATAACCTCTTCTAAAAGCTTCACACTAGTGCTTTACACATTGAATCCTTGGTTCACATGGAACTGGGTTTTGCACTTGCTGTGAGATTTGGATTCGACTTCATTCCTTCCACATGTCCTACCAGGGACACCAGTGCTCAGTGCTCTTTACTGAAGCTGCTTTCTTTCCCCGGTCATCTACAATGCCACCCGTTGCCTATCAAGTGTCCAGTTATGGAAAGTTTGTTTCTGACACCTGTCATGTGCTGCTGATCTGTTTTTCCATCTCTAAGCTGACACCACACCATTTTCATCATTGCCTTAATAAATCTGAATACTTGGTAAGTTCTCTCACCTTGCTCTTCAGACTCTCTTAGTTTGAGGGAAAATATGGCATATTTTGCTGCTTGAGAGTAACTGCTAGAATTAACTTGGCAAGTTCCTCGTGTGTCATATATTTAGACTTTATACACCTGACCAGACTACTCCAACCTGGAGTGATCAAAGTCAGCATGGAGAGCACTAAGTCATATTGACATCATGGCCTTCTGATAGGATGTGCTCTCTGATCTGTTAACTTCTAGTATTGCCCCATTCCAAACCACTCTACC
Organism: Panthera leo; assembly: GCF_018350215.1. Classification (NCBI taxonomy): domain Eukaryota; kingdom Metazoa; phylum Chordata; class Mammalia; order Carnivora; family Felidae; genus Panthera; species Panthera leo. Next base: position 53,937,334 of record NC_056681.1, on the reverse strand, counting down.
TGCAGCCTGAGTGTTCTCTTGAAAATGTCAACACGATTGTGTCTTTGTTTAAACTTACAGTGGCTTCCTGTGGCCTTTAGAAACAAGTCTAAAATCCTTAGTGTGTCCCTCCAGATCTCCAATGATCTGACCTTTGCTGATATCTCCAGTCTTTTATCTCCTTCACCCTCTTTCTGCTGGTCCCATTTTGAGATCCTCATTGGCATCATACTGTCCCATCCTAGCTTAGAGTGCCAGGCCATGTCCCAAAGCTCCCTTCTGGCATAGTTGGGAGACTGTTGGTCTTTCTTTAAAGCATCTCCAATATTGTCTGTATCATCCTCTGATCCTCTTTGGTCCCATGCTTACACATTTTCTCCCAGTCCTATGAAATTACACAAACTTGCCTTCCATTGGGAGTTTTAGGGATCTTAGTTTGGAAGCTGAGGATTTCAAGCAATGGAATACTGATGAAACATGGCTAAAACAACAGAATTTTTTTTCACAAAATAAGGAATCCATAGGCTGGTGGACCCAACATTGAATTAAGCTTCTCAGTGATGTCAGGGTAAGCTTTTTTCTTTTCACTATTATCTCATGGTCACAAGATGGCTATCAGCAACAAAAAAGCTGTTGTGGCTTCCAATATCAGAGAGGATAAAAGTATGCTCTTCACTATTGTTTTTGTTTTTTTTAATCAGGGAGGAAGATATTGTCTCAGAAATGAACTGTGAGAGTCCCTTTCATGTACCACTGGTCAGAACTGTCCCAATTGCAAGGATGGCTGAGGCAATTTGGATCTAACACGTCCAACTACTGGTGAAGGGGCTGCCTCTGACAGCAAGGTGGAAGGTCAGGAAATTGTCAGCTGGAAAGATTTAGGATCTTTCTGTTTATACTTATGAATAATAATGGTCCTGTCAATTTCTTCTGTATGGACTCATGGAGGAAATGTATCCCAAAATTCAGTGTCCGAAACCTCTGATAATACCTTGAGTTATGCTGTCCAGTATGGTAGCCATTAGCCAAAATAGCTTTTTAACTTAAATTTAGATTATTAAAATTAAATAAAATTTAAAATCAAGTATCTTAGTCAAAGGAGTCACTAGACACATGTAGCTACTTCATTGGATAATACAAATAAAAACATTTCTATCATCACAGAAAGTTGTATTAAATGCACAGGTTTAGATTCTACTTAAAAAAGCTTTCTAAGAACTAATTCAGGCAGGGCCTATGGGAGTATCTTGTATATTATAGTACTCAGCAACTATTTGCTAACTTGTAAGAAATTAGAAAAGTTGCATAAAATAAATTTAACACGTGGAGGTCCACTGCTCTTTGCTCTACGTGGTTAGAGAAAACTTTGTTCTAGTAATTTCTATTTAATAAATAATCATAAAACTGATCACATGACACATTTTACATCTGTTTTTCTACTTTGTAATTTAATTGAAAAAAATTAAGTGGTCAGGCTCTTGAGAGGTTGAAGTGCAAAATTAAATTGTCAAACAAATAGCGGTGGCTTGCATTGCAAGCAGAATTACTGTAAAATATGTATTTATACATTCATATATATGACAGTTGATTAGTCAGAACATTTAATGGGTTCCATTAATGTGAGTAACTTCAAGCCATTCATTATTTTGCCAGCAGTTATCCCTATTAGTGTATAAGTATGAATAAAAGAAGAAAGTAAAACTCAATTATTGTGTAATAACACACTCAGTTGTTCCACACAAATTTTTAGACTCCAGCAAAGCTAACATACAGGCAATGCAGTGCTCTGAAGGCATCATGCTATTCTTCCCTGCCCTCTACATCAGGGAGTATTCAATATGCATACTTTTGATTCTCATGCTTTATTTGATTGTTTTACTTTTTGAAAACTTTAGTTTTAAATAATCATAGATTCACAGGAAGTTTCAAAGATAGCACAAGATGTCCTAAGTACCCTTCACCCCAATTCTCCCAATGGTTACATGTTATACAACAAAATATCAAATACTGAGAGCACAGTATTAAAGGCAGGAAACTGACATTGGCACAAGATGTATGGGCAATTAGACATCATTTATTGCATGTATAGTTTCATGCAATTATCATAATTAAGACACAGAACTATTCTATCACATGACTCTATTGTGTAACCCATCCATGGTCCCTATATCACCCCCAGCCTCATCATTCTTAAAACTGTCAACCACTAATCTGCTCTCCATCTCTATAATTTTGATTTCAAGAATGTAATAAAATGGAACCAGAGTCTGCAACCTTTGGTATTGGTTTTTTCACTCAGCATATTTTCCTTGAGATCCATTCAAGTTGTTGTATGTATCAAAAGTTTTTTTCTCATTGTGGTGCATGATATCAATATACTATAATGCTGAAGCCTTCACTCATCACAGGGCATTTTAGTTGTTTCCATTTTTTGGCTATTAACAATAAAGCTGCTATGAACATTCTTGTGAGGGTTTTGTGGGAGGCATACCATTTTCAGTTCTTCAGCGTAAGTGTCAAGGAGTGCATTTGCTGAGCTGTATGGTAGATGTTTTTTGGTTTTTAAAGAAGCTGTCAAATTATTTCCCACTGTTGCTATACCACTTCACATTCTCACCAGCAAGGTATGAGATATTCAGTCTCTTCACACCATCGCAAGTATTTGGCATTTTCACCACTTTTAATTTTAGCAGTCCTAACGGGTATGTAAGATATGTCCTCATGGTCCTCATTTGCCCAGCTCAGCACCCCACACATCGTAGACTCTCTACAAGTTTAATAGATAAACACTTCCATTCCAATACTGGCATGCTGTCCTCAGGGGGATAGAGAGAAAATAGCTGGAGAAAATGGAGGTCTGATGAAGAGGATTGGGGGAAAGAGAAGCAGAAGCTTGAGGGGTCTCACAAACCTGTGATGGGTGGGTGGGCAGGCCTCAAGGGTGGTGGTACTTCAGGAAAACTGGAAGGTGATAGGCAGACCCTGGTGCATTCAATTGGGAGAAGAAGCTACAATGAGATGAGAAATTGTGGAGGTCTTGAGGCAGGAGAGTGCTGCACACATGCCAAGGGCCAGGAGGAGCTTCCCCCCACCCCCCACCCCCAACACACACTGCCCACGCTGGGGGGAGGAGACTGGGGAGACTCAGGACTGGCAGATGGAATCAGAGAGGGTAGGTGGGGCACTGAGAGGTCATTGGTTTTACACTGAATGTGATGGGTGTCAGGAACTGTGTAGGGCCTGCAACTTTGCCCTTTTGCAAGCTAACAAGTGTGCCTGTTGGTTCATGGATGAAGGCAGAAGACATGAGACTCTTGGACCACAGATAAACATGGCAAAACAGTTGCCAGGTCTTCATATTGGTTTGTGTCTAGTTCATCTACTCCTGGAGTCCCACAGAGAAGACACAAGGCCCCATCATGGGTATCTGTCCCTGCAGTGGAACCAGAGCCAAGAGTCCAGCATTTTCTGAACAAGCAGCAAGCATTATAGGAAACAGCAGGCATGTCAATCTCTATCCTCATGGGAAGGGGGCCTTTCTTGATACTCAGGCATGGTCTCCTTGACCTATGTCAACATAGCCAGCTACAGACCATGCTTTCTGTCAGAGGAGGGAGAAGTTTGGGAGAGCAAGCAGTTTGGCACAGCAAGCAAGGACATGCAGGGATACTCAGGGCCCATGACATACAGCTTCTCTCAAAGCTGGATGCCTTTGAGGGTTCTGAGCAGAAGGGTTCCATGATCAGACATATTTTAACAGGCTTGCTCTGACTGCTGTATTGAGAATAAAATGAAGAGGGTTAAGGGTAGAAGCAGGAGGGAAAGTTGGGAGGCTGCTACAGTGATCCCAGCAAAAGATGATGATGGCCTGGATCAGATGTTGGTGGCCACCACAGTGAGAGGGGCACTGTCTGTTGAGTGGATAAGTGTCCATTGAGGAGGAGCCAGCAGAATTGGCTGATGGGTTGAGCATGATGTGTGAAAGGAGGTGGGAATCAAAGATGACTCCAAGGCTTTTAGATCAAGCAAGTGACACAATGGGCTCCCATGCAGGGAGATGAGAAAAACCCCAGGAGGAGCAGTTTTGGTAAAGCAAGAGCAACCAGGAACTGCTGCAGACATTTAATAAGATGCTTCCAACTGGACATGTTGTTAAGGACATCAGAGGAGAAGTCTAGGCAGGAGATAGAAATTTGAGGGTCTGGGTGTATAGATGGTGCCTAAAGTCAGGTTTCTTAGAAGCAGAGCCTGATGTGGAGGTTCAGGTATCAGTGATTTAGTCAGGGAAACCTCTCAGGGGACATCTGTGAGAAAGTGAGAGAAGCAAGACAGGACGGGGAAAGAAGCCAGGCAAAAATGTGGGTTCTGCTGACATCTAGCCTCAGCCTGATACCGTGGGAGGCTCTGGAGAGGGGATGACACCAGAGTGCCCCACCTCAGGGTTCAGGAGCTGTCTGGCCATCTGTAGTCCCTCAACCCTGTAACAATCAGGAAGTGACCTGGGGATGGAAACAAGAGTATTTAGGAACAATCATGTTAAAAGCCATGATTCTGGGGATGCCTGGGTAGCTCAGTCAGTTGAGCATCTGACTTTCGATTTCAGCTCATGTCCTGATCTTATGATTCATGGGATCAAGCCTCACATCAGGCTCTGTGCTGACAGTGCTGGGCCTGCTTGCCTGCTTGGGGTTCTCATTCTCCCTCTCTGTGCCCCTCCACCCTCAAAATAAATAAAAACAAACATTAAAAAAATCCATGATTCTGGGTGAGATTCCCTAAGGCATAGGTGTGAATGGAAAAAGAGGAGCATCTAAGGGTAGGACTTGAGCACTTTACCTATTATAGCTCAGGAAGATGGATGGAAACCAGAAAAGGAAGCCATATTTTAAAGTGAGTATCATAACATTATAAATAGAAAATCATGCTGCCTACAAAGCCATAACTCAGTAATTAACAATATTGTTTAGTCCATTGGTCTTCAACCTGCCTCTTGGTTCTTGGAAATCTCTTTTGTCCACTTTGTGAGATTTCACCATTTCTTGTGCCTTCACGTGCATTGCTGGACATATCCTTAGCAATTCTCATGTATGCGTCACAGCCACCAAGTGTAGCCCACCTTCAGTGATGTGGAAACTGTCCTTCTGCAGGGTCCATAAAGCATTTGGAGGTTGCTTTCCAAACTAACTGGAAATGTACACATTTCTTTACGGTGGATATTTGCTTCTCTAAATATTAAATGTATACACTTGCTGTGTTGTCATGCCATCCTGCATACCCAAAATATTTTTTGTTTGAAACCACATCATAATATAAGTTTTTTGAAGACATTTGAAAGTGATTAAAGCTGACATGTGTAGTAGAACATGCACATACTTCCTAACCAGACCACAACATGAACATGAGGGAAATCAACAGCCCTGCATTTGCCCAGAGAAGCCCACCCTACTGGAGGCAGATGGAGGGCTGAACCTGAAACAAAGAGAAAGGTTCTAACAGAGAATGTCTCCCAACCTAAGTCCCTACACCACCACTTCAGGGGGAATATCCAACAGCTAAGTGTCTATCTTCCCAGCAAGGCAAGGCAAAGCAAAGCAAAGCAAAGCAAAGCAAAGCAAAGCAAAGCAAACATGAAAGAGCCAGATGATCTTTTTTTTCCTAAAAATATTAAACTCACTCTTTGGGTAAAGCTAGGGCAGCTTCTCTGCAGAATGGCACTCTAAAGTAAGACATTAAATATTTTACACTTGGGAGCTTGTGGTCCCAGCCTCGTGCCTGGTCATCTGAACAGAACCTGCCGGTCAATAACCTTGCTCACTCCCAGGACCTCCCACTAGCCTTCCTATTGTATAGTCTTCAGGCAACCATGGATCACTGGACATAGGCAGCAGGTCTGCAAAATGAGAGAAAAGCAAACAGAAAAAGAAAAGCAGAGAACCAATAAGACTTTAAGGAAATGATTAGTAAGTGAGGAAAATTAAAAAAAAAAAAACATTATCCCTTCTTCAAGAATTGATGCTATAGAAGGAACAAACAGGAAATAGCTTCTAGAACTTAAAAATAGGATGGTCTGAACAACCAAATGTAGTTGAAGCCTGGAAGGTAAAATTAGAGAAATCTCCCAGACCAAAAGATAAGGAAGTAAAAAATTTGAGAAGACAGATAAGATATAAAGGATCAATACTGAGGATCAAGCATCCTTATAAGATTTCTAGATAGAGAACAGAAAAAAAAAAAGGAAGAAAACATTTTTTTAAAACTATTTTTAAAGTTTGCTTATTTATTTTGAGAGAGAGAGAGAATGGGGAAAGGGCGGAGATAGAGGGGAAGAGAAGGAATCCTAAGCAGGCTCAGTGCTGTCAGTGTGGAGCCCAACATGGGGCTTGAACCCAAGAACTGTGAGATCATGACCTGAGCCAAAATCAAGAGCTGGACACTTAAACTAACTGAGCCACCCAGGCTCCCCAAACATATTATTTCCAAAAACTTAATACAAAAATTTTTGTATAGTTGAAAGAGCCCTACTCCTCAAATCATAACAACGTACCATGTGTCAGATAGAATGAAAAAGCCCGAGGCTTAGATACATCAATCATGAATTTTTGAATGTTAAGATGAAGGCTTTTTGCAAAGAAGAAAGTCACCTAAGAAGCATTTTGGCACAGGGTTTCATGTCAGGACACCAGACACTAAAAGAAAAAAAGAAATGAAAAGAAAAGGAAAAAAAAAGAAGAAGAAAAAAAAGAAGTCATTTCCTTTTCACGTATTTCAAGATTTTGCTATTCTTCATAATTTTCTCTGTTGCTTCTGAACTCTGAACTCTCCATATCTAAGGGCCAATTTGGTTTTAATAACTAAATGAGTATGAGTCAAATGAGAACAGGTGAATTATAAACCTTCCCATCAGAAATAAGCTTCTTTTTGAGTCAACATTCCTAAATACATGCTGTGTGCATCGTCCCCTTAGTATCATAAGGTGTTGTCCTGGCTGGAGGTAGGCTACTGGGGAGCTGGATAGGACAGTGGTGCAAATCTTCTCTGCTCTGTGATGCAGAGGGAGGGGACCCAGTGTGATCAGTGAGAGCAAAGGTGAAAACCACCTGACAGTAGAGGTGAGCACTAAACTCCAGTCCAGAGCTGCCAGCCAAAATGGAACTCGACAGAGAGGCACAACTGTGCCCCAAGTGAAATTCCAACCACAGAGCTTAATGAGCAGGTGAGCTGGCTCTAGAAGGCAAATGGAAAGGAGAACTGAGGGGTTTCCCCAAGGTGCCATGGGGAGATGTTGATGCTTGGGTTTCTTTTTATATGGCCCTGCATGTTCAGAGGAGATTGTAAGGTTGTTTGAAAAGTATCACAGCTGTTCTAAATATCCACCCATAACAAGGATGGAAATGCTTTTATGGGAACAGCAGAGGCAATTAGCTGATACTGTTGAAGAGCAAAACTCAAATACAGTGTGCATATAATCTATCATTGTATCCAAAGGGACTCTGATGTCAATTTCTAAGTCTTTCATAGTAAAGACCCAGTGAAACCTCTAGCACATAGTAATGTCCAGGTAATTTTAAGACGTAACTAAGAAAATCTATGTGTGTGCCATATATTTAAGCATTGACATAGCTCCTACAATTATTTCTAATTTTTTTCCTGGTGAATTAACAATTTTCTATGGACTTTGAAACTACCAATCAATGATGTAAGATACTTCACATTCCCAAAGGAAAATTATTGATTTAAGGAATGTTGGGGGAAGAAAGTTGTCTAACATTAAAGCAGTGTGTGACTTTTGGGTTAGTGTAAGTCCTGTGTCTTCTGAATCCAAACCACTGAGGACAGGGGAACCTGGGTGGTTCAGTCGGTTGAGCATCTGACTTCGGCTCATGTCATGATCTCACAGTCGGGGTCTGTGCTATAAGCACAGAGCCTGCTTCGGATCCTCTGCCTCCCTCTCTCTTTGCTCCTCCCCCACTCATGCTCACTCTCTCAAAAATAAATAAACATTAAAAAAAGAGAAAAAAACACTGAGGGCATTGGAAGACCTCCGTGCTGATCCAATTTTGGTTCTCCAGTTGTTAGATTTTAAGTACAATGGATGCCATTAAAAAGCCTTTTATAATGAAATGTTGTATTGAGTTATTCCCAACATACCCAAAGGGATTTCTGGTCAATTCAGGCTAACTGAAAAAGCTAAGAACAACATTTAAAATTCTCTGCCATTCTGCCAGACATCTGAGTTCAAAGTTGCTCAGTGGAGCGACCTGACAGGCATGATGCCCAAGATGAAAGTACTTGAATAAAAGATTAACATTTATATTCATTCCAACTTTCATTCCCAGATATCAAAGCAAATTAGGAACACTTAGGGAATAATTTCATGGCAATGGGGACTGAAAATTCTGAGTTTCAACTACTGAAAACATCAAGAAACTGCCTTTAAAAAAGTAGGTTTGCAGATGCAGCGTAATTTTCATCTTTTTGGAGTGACTCATGTCTATTTGTGCCTTAATTCACAGCGTTTCAGCCTAAGCCCCACCAATTATCTGTGTGACCATAGGCAAAACATTTGGGGCAATGTTGAGAATTTTAAAAACTTTTGGACTTTTCAACTCTATATACAAAAGTACCCCAGCTTCCTAACCATACGACCATTCTCTCACAAAAAAATCAGCAATAATTATTTGATGTCATCATATAGTCCATCTGTTTTCACATTTCCCTAATTGGATATTTAAATTTTGTTTAAATTGAGATCCACATGAGGTCCACATAGTAATTGCTTGAGTTTCTTTTGTTTTTCTCTACACCAATTTTTCTTGTTGAAGAAATTGGATGGTTTGTAGAGGTTTCCCACAGTCTGAATTTCATTTATCTCAGCCCCATGAAGTGTAAAATTTCCTATAGCTTCTGTAGATTGGCAAATAGATCTAGATGTTTGATTAGATTCACGCTTGATTTGGGGAGTGTGGGTGCCTCAATCAGTTAAGCATCTGAGTCTGGATTTTGGCTCAGGTCATGAACTCATGGTTCTTGTGTTCGAGCCCTGTGTCAGGCTCTGCACTGACAGCGTGGAGCTTGCTTGGCAAGGGCATTTGTGTTCTCGCGTTTGCAAAATAAATAAATAAACTTAAAATACAAAGATTCATGCTTGATTTTGTTTTGTTTTTTGACTAGGCCACTTCATAATGGCAGTTTTGCATTAGGAAGGCACATACTGTTTGATTGTCTTGGTGTTGTTGTTTGTGGTTGTTGTTGTTGTTGTTGTTATTGTTGTTTTTGGTCATGTTTTTCAGCCATTGATAGACTTTGCTTGTATTTATTAATTCATTGATATTGAAATGTGATATTCTAATTCTGTCATTCTTTTTATCTAAGTTTTAATTAATTTATTTAAATAATCTTTATACCCAATGTAGGGCTCAAACTCACAACCCTGAGAGCAAGAGTCCCATGCACTTCCAACTGAGGCAGCCAAGGGCCCCTAATTCTATCATACTTTGTTTATTTAAAGCTGAGATAATTTGGGGTGTCTGGGTGCCTCAGTCGATTAAGCGTCAACTTCGCTCAGGTCATGATCTCGTGGTTCACACGTTTGAGCCCCGTGTTGGGCTCTGTGCTGACACCTCAGAGCCTGGAGCCTGCTTTGTGGATTCTGTCTCCCTCTCTCTCTGCCCCCTGCCCAGCTCATACTCTGTCTCTCTCTCAAAAATAAATAAAAAATTAAAAAAAATAAAGCTGAGATAATTTGAGAAACTTTCCCTTGTTGACTATTAGGTTATTCTGATGTTCAGAATTTATAGAAAAAGCCTAATAATTTTTTACTCTCTTTCCCTGCTCTTAAAAAAACAGTTTTACAGAAGACCATGGGGGAAGGGAAGGAAAAAAAAATAGTTACAAACATAGAGGGAGGCAAACCATAAGAGACTCTTAAATACAGAGAACAAGCTGAGGGTTCATGGGGGTTGAGGAGCAGGGGTGTGGGGAAAATGGGTGATGGGCATTGAGGAGAGCACTTGTTGGGATGAGCACTGGGTGTTGTATATAAGTGATGTATCATGGGAATCTACTCCCAAAACCAAAAGCACACTGTATACACTGTATGTTAGCTAACTTGACAATAGATTATACACACACACACACACACACACACACACATAAAAGCAGTATCAATGTTGTGTTTAACACTTTGGCTATTTACCAACTGGCAATAAACTGGGAACAACAGATGCAAAACTGTGAAAAGGCCTGAGGGAACCAGAAGATAAGAGTGAAATATACCAAGTCAGTTGTTAGAGATATACATTGTCAGTGCAGGTAAATGACATAGTATGCCATTTAACCAGGCATCTTTCAAAATCTATTTCTTTGCTCTACATAATATTGCATGTACTTTATACTTGAAAGAGGAAAATTAATTTTGCCCTTGTCCCTATAAGCACATGATGGCATTCTTTCTATACTGATGTCAACAGACTGATGTATTCTAATTCTGCCCCTGGGACCACCCTCCGTTGCCTCCTAGTATTGGATCATTCATTTTATTTTACCATTGTGTTTTGTTCTCTGCCCACTGTCTACACTGCTGTGCTTATTGTGTCTTCCAAAAGAGGTAAAAGTCTTGGAGACAAATATCAGAAGTTCAAGATATTAAGAGAAATCTCTCAGGAACTAGAATAAAAGTGATTTTTTAATCATAAAAAACAGTTTTAAAATAATCAGTTGGTTCTTAACCATATATCCAAGGTTAACTTATGAGTTAAGGTTTTTTAAAGTGTTATAAATTAGATTAAATCATATTTAATGTGTTTCAATCCATTGCAGTTATCTGTCGATGTTCAAATTATTCCATTTTTGGCCAGTGGAAACCTATTTAAGTTGATTTTTAAGTCTTTTTGACAAGACCCTACTGGGCTTGACAGCTTCCTTGCCTTCTGGTATGACCAGATGTTTCAGATTTGTCCATGGGAATCAGCCATTTCTCAAGGAGCTCTACTTTCAAAAAATGTTATTGGCATGCTGCAGTCAGAGATGTCCTTCTACATACATACCAAAGGTTGGTCTTTGTTTCTAGCCCCTTTCAGTGCACAGAAGTAGGAAATACTATATGCATTTTTTTCAAAGATAAGAGAAGTCAAGTTTACACTGAAATTTCCAACGTGAATTCTGAATGACAGGGTTTTACTTACCCTTATTAATCTAGTCTCCTTTCCACCATGTTGAAAATCTCAGTTTGAAATGCCAACCTAAATATGTATTAGATATATCGTACAAAACATAACAACAGCACTGACATTACCACCATCATGAAAATGCTTTTAGTCTTTTCTTTTTGTCCTTCAGGTATATCCTACTATGAACGGATAGTTAAATTTTTGTGTTTTATTTTTTTTAAGTTTGCTTATTTTGAGATAGAGAGACAGAAAGAGTACAAGTGGGGGAGGAACAGAAAAAGAGGGAGAAGGAGAATCCCAACCAGGCTCTGTGGTGTAAGCGTGGAGCCCAGTGTAGGGCTCAGTCATGAAAGGTGAAATCACCACCTGAGCTGAAATCGAGAGTTGGATGCTTAACTGACGAAGCCACCTAGGCACCGCTAAACATTTTTTTAAATGTTTATTTATTTTTGAGCAAGAGAGAGACAGAGCATGAGCATAGGAAGAGCAGAAAGAGAAGGGGACACAGAATCCCAAGCAGGCTCTAGGCTCTGAGCTGTCAGCACAGAGCCTGATGCAGGGCTCAAACCCACAAACAGCAAGATCATGACCTGAGCTGAAGTTGGATGTTTAACCAATTGAGCCACCCAGGCACCCCTAATGTTTGTGTTTTAAAGCTCAGCATAATTCCTCTCTGAGTGGTTATGCTGCCAGCTAGATACACAGATTTATTTGACTCATTCACTTTTTTTTTTTAGGGAGTGCTTTTGAAGTGTATTTAAATTTGTTTAATAAATATATAAAACAATTGCATAGTTCCAAAGCCAAATCTATAAAGAAAAATCTAAAGAAAACTATTTGATATTTGTCACTTCTATTTTCTCTTTCTACAGGCAATCAAGGGTGGGCAGTAAGTCTTAAAAAGTCAACAATGTGGGGCACCTTAATGGCCCAGTCAGTTAAGCATTGACTCTTGATCTTAGCTCAGGTCATGATCTCACCATCGTGAGTTTAAGCCCCACAATGGGCCCTGTGTTGGGCATAAAGCCTACTGAAAAAAACCAAAACCACCAATAATTAAGAATCGGCTTTTCTACCAAACATTCTGCTAATTTTGTTAAGTGATTTTTTAGTATGCTCTAGAATCACCTCATCTGGAAATGAAATGTAGAAACTGATGGCCAGTCATCAAAAACCAGTGTTTTTAGATCCTTTTTTCCTTTTTAAAAATAATTTATTCTATTTTTAAAATCTGCAAATTCAAAACAATAAAGGAGAAAGGAAAGATCATTCATAATTTTATCACTTAGAAATAGCCAGTGTTAATATTTAGTTAATTTTCCAATAGCCCTCTTTTCTATCCAACTGATTTTTAAAATTAGAACTGCAATTAAGCTTACAATTTGTATTTTGCTATTTGTTGTGTTTAAAATTATATTCTGAGCAATTATCTATGCTTTAAATTTTTTTTTTTATAGACAGCCAAGTATTCTATTATTTTCATTCATCTATTCAACACGTACTAGTTCTGTATGGCAGGCATGGTGGTCAATACTGGGGAAACACAGGAAATGAAACAAATCAACCCCTGCTCCCGTGGAGCTTACATGGTACACACACACACACACACACGCACACACACAGACAAACACACTCACTGACTTTATTTAGAATTCCCTGGGGTGTTGCGTATTTAAGTTGTAGGTAATTACCTGCCATTATGAATATTGTTCTGATGAACAATACATACACAAGTCTTTGTTTGTATCTGTCACTTAGGATAGGTCCCCAGAACTGTCATTATACATACAAAATATAAATGATACAAATATTAATTTTCAACATATTCTAAGAAACTGTCAAAAACTCTTAATGGTGTGAATGGCTAAGAAAATTGTGTCTTTTCTGGTCTCCTTTGTGTATTGGGGGTGGGGAAATAATGTCCTGATTCCTCTGATCCTTTTCTCTGTGATCCAGCCACTTCCATGATGGGATGGAGATTTAGATGGTGAGGGGAGTGGTGTTGGATGGCTTGAATGCAGTTTTGGAAAGCTAGTGGAGTTGGGTTGGATCTCAGGCCAATAGCAGAAGAGAAGGAAGGGAGATGGCTGAGTGCAGGATCTCCAGCAGCTGATCAGAGCTGTCCTTCTTCACACTCTACCATCCATTAGATGCATCCCTGTATTTCACAGGTGTGTCTTCATCAAGCCTTGTATATGAGAAAGGAGTATTTAATTCTTACATACTTCTTAATTCCTATGAATGGTTATGGAGTTAGAATGTCTGAGTTGAATCTTGACATTATTATGTACTCACTGTGTGATATACATAAGGTTTTGACCTAACCAAATCTAAGTTTATTCACGGTAAAATAATCAGTGCCCATCTCAAAAGCATTAAGTGGAATAAATAACATAAAACATTTATTGAGGATCTAGGTACGTATAAAGTACTTAATAAATACTAGTTATTGATGAGTACTAGGCACCACAGAACATTCTGGTGCTCATATCTTGATGACTAGCACAAACTCATCCTTAAGTCACTGAGCCAAATCTATTCAAACCAGAACACAGAATATTTTTAAGTAATATTTTCTGATTTGGCCACATCCTCACCACAGGAGCGCATCCATTAATTTTGACAGAAGATTTTTTAAAAAAATTTGTTAAATGTTTTATTTTTTATTTTTGAGAGAGAGAGACAGAGTGCAAGTGGGGGGATGAGGAGAGAAAGAGGGAGAGGGAGACACAGAATCCGAAGCAGGCTCCAGGCTCTGAGCTGTCAGCACAGAGCCCAAGGCGGGGCTGAACTCACTACCCGTGAGATTATGACCTGAGCCGAAGTCGGATGCTTAACCGACTGAGCCATCCAGGAGCCCTGGAAGAAGATTCCTTACTTCTATTTATGTGATTTGTTTCAAGTTTGCTCTAAGTGTCAAAAAGAAAGTAAAAACTTTGCTCTCATGAATTATTGCCTGCAAAATGCAGGCCTCAAATGGAGGACTGACATCAATGGAAATGGTGAAGTAGGGAACTCTGAGTCTTATTCCTTCCTAGAGACACAGGAAAAACTGGAAAAATCTTTCATTATTGTGGTCAGAACTCTGGAAGATAGCTAAAGCTTTACAGCAGTCAAGCAAATGCTTAAAAAAGAAAAAGGAAACCAAAGGACAAGGGATCTTTGGGGCATTTTAACTTCTTATTGCCTGACACCATTCTCCAGCTTGGCACTGGCCTTCAAGATGGCAGGCCACATTTGTCCTTGAGGACAAGGTCTGCTCTCCAATCCCTGGAAACCCTGGGGCAGGCCATATTTCCATTGTCAACTGGGGGGTTTCAGGGATTGGAGAGCAGACCTTGTCTTCAAGGTCCTCCACTCCCCTCCTCCTCTTCTTCTCTCCTCTACTATTCCCCTCCTCCCCCTCCCCCTTCCATCCTTCTACCCAGTTCCTCTCCTTTCCTTCCTTGCTCTGCTCTTCCTTCCTTTCTTCCTTCCTTCCTCCCTTCCTTCCCTCCCTCCTTCCTTGCTTCCTTCTTTTTTTAACTCCAGGCATTTAAGGAAATCTCTGTCAACCACTGACTACTCAATTAAATAAGAAAAGACTTCAGAGACGCATGACAAAGAATAGAGCTTTTACAAAAATAGTTTCGAAAGGTTAACAAACACGGGCACCACTACAACCCACAGGAAACAACAACAACAAACCCTAGGGCAAGTCTGATATCCAGTTACTCCATCATCATATGCAAAATGTTCAGTTTTCAACAACAACAAAATATTTATGAGACATGTGAAGAGACAGGACAGTGTGACTCATTCACAGGAAAAGAAAACAACAGAAATTGTCCCTGAGGAAGTACATACATTGGAATTACTAGACAGAAACTTTGAAACAACTGTCTTAAAAAATGCAGGGATCCAGTTACTAGTTTTCAAGGAGCAGCTTGAGGTCCCATTACATGGCTGTTTCCTTAGATCTTCGGTGTTTTTCTTCCACACCCTCATATTTGGGCAATAAATTTTGGGGACACAAATAGAGGAATTCATGTATATCCATACTAAATGTTATTTTATAAAATCCAGCTTCCTACCTTGGAGAAATGGCAGACTCCAGAACTGGGTCAGGAACTGAGTAAGATGAGGCTGGAACATCTTGTAGTGCCAGAAAGTAAGGAAGTACTAAAAGAATTACAAAACCCCCAAATTGTGGATATATGCTAAGGGAAGAGAAGAGCTCTTCCCTGAAAGAATGCTTAATGGTCAAAGCTGGAACAATGTGAGCAACAAAATACAGTAGTATCAGATTATGTACCAGAGTATAATATCTATGAGTTTAGGTTGATATAAACAATTGATTGAATAAATAAGTAATCTGGGGAGAAGACCAAATTTCTCATGCAGAAAAATTCCAGATACTTTGTGTATGTGGCCTGAAAAGAGATCCCCTGAGTTTTACTGTATATAATAAAGTATATAAATTATTGTACATAATAAAAATACAGAGAACTGCCTTTTAGGTTGTGCAAACCAACTATCCAGCCAAAAAACAACCAATCAAACTTGAGGTCCAGTTAATACTAGAGAAACTGCTTTACTTGGCATCAATTTACTTTATCACTAATTTGTCCCATTTGTTCTCTTCATGTGTTTGCATGGCTAACTCAAAAGTAGCATTTCTTCCAAGAAATGTTATGTTTCACCTTGGAACAAAAAATGAAAACGTGGTTTCCATCAATGTAGAAATTTTACTTGATGAGAACAAGTAAAAAAAAAAAATTAAGGTGTATGAGAATATAATGTGTTAAGTTAGAGTTTTATTCACCATTCCAATAGTAAAATGAAAATCCACTCCAGAGGTTTAAATAAGAGAGAGGTGTGGGCAACATTCAGGGGATCGACTTGTTGCTGCATTTAGGGCTCACCCAAGTAATCTGGGATGATCTGTTCATCTCAAGGTCTTTAACTTAATCACATCTGCGCAGACTCTTTTTCTAAATAAACTCACATTAACAGGTTCTAGAAGTTAGGCTGAGGACACATCTTTTTTGGAGCCACTGTTCAACCCACTACAGGACAGACTATGACTAGTGTTGGCAAAAACCCTAAAACCTAGGCAGAAGGTCTAGAATAGAAAGGGTCTTATTGAATAGCAGGTCCTCATTTACCCACTACTCAGTGGGTAGAGTTTCAGCTACACGATGTGAACAGACTCTAGAGTGCAGTTGTATAGTATTGTGCTTACAGATAACTATACCATTATATATTTAAAATTTGTTAAGAGAGTAGGTCTCATGTTAAATATTCTCACTACAACAGAAACAAGTGTTACTGAGGTTTAAGTATAAGAAAGAAGTGCAGGGACGCCTAGATGTCTCAGTTGGTTAGCGTCTGACTCTTGATTTTGGCTCAGGTCAGGATCCCTGGGTTGCAAGATGGAGACCCCACACTGAGCATGGAGTCTGCTTGAGATTCTCTCTTTCCTTTTCCCTATGTCCCTCCGCTGCTCATGCTCTCTCTCTTTCTCTCAGTAAATAAATAAATAAATAAATAAGCTCAAAAATTATTAAAAAAGAAAAAAGACACAAGTGCAAGTTTAATTGTCCCAGCCTCAGTTGAATGCCCTCAAGACAAGCAATTGTGTCTGGTGCCTGGAAGTCTCAGCTTCCTAAATGGCATCTGGCCTGAGAAGGAGTTCTCTCTTCTTGGGATGTGGTAAGATGGCGGCACAACCAGGGAGGGGATCAAAATATTCGTGCTTACCTCTTGGGAAAATATCAAAATAAATATATTAATAACCCTAATAATATATAAAAATAGTAACAGAAGTAGTAAAGAAATGAAATAAGTCCATGGTGTTGACAGGCTGGAATCATTTTGAGTAGAAGTGAAGAAATATGTTTTGTAGACATTACATTTATGTTTATTTTTCCTGTTGCATCTAGTGTTTGAATGAGTGAACAAATGTGCCTTGCTAAATGGAGCATGATCATGCAGAATATTCTTAGACTCATAATTAATCAAATTTGTCATCAATGTATAAATTCCCCAAAAACATTGGTTTTTCAAATCTGATGATATTAAGTGTATTAATCTATGAAACTGAGCATTAAACAAATAGTAATGAATAGTCTACTTCACATACTCAGGCCTCTCAGACTTTAAAGAATTTGTTAACTGTTTCTAGTAATATTTGAGACATCTTTAAAGGAGAGCCTGCTTCATTTTCTTATTTCTTGTCCTGTTTACAGATGCCTATTTAAGCTGGTGGAGGGCTTGTAAAACTTCCTCCTCAGCCTCTTTCTGAAAGAAGCTGGGATTAGTCCTTCAAGCCCAGGCTCAGTTGGCTCTTTCTTCTCTGACATGAGCTCTTTCCAAAACAATCCACATCAAATTTACGGTTAACTCAAATCTCACATCAGTTTATTCTTATTAGGTCAGACATTCAGTCATGTTCAAGGGACACCATTATTATTTTAATGAGGAATTGATTTTTGTGGAATAGATATTTCACTGCAATGCCTCTTTCACTATTCTTGTTTCTTCAACAAAATTCTATTTTCCTGCAGAATAGAAATAAATACCTTTTGGTGTGCCTGGATGGCTCAGTCAGTTGGGCATCCGACCTCACCTCAGGTCATGATCTCATAGTCTGTGAGTTCGAGCCCTGCGTCGGGCTCTGTGCTGACAGCTCAGAGCCTGAAGCCTGCTTCAGATTCAGTGTCTCCCTCTCTCTCTGACCCTCCCCTGCTCATGCTCTGTCTCTCCCTGTCTCAAAAATAAATAAAAATATTAAAAAAATTAAAAAAAATAAATAAATACCTTCTCCTAGGAATATGGTATTTGCTTTTATGTGTAATTTGTCCCCCCCACCCCCAGAGCTCATTATAGATTCTCTACCCAGCTACTTTGGATGTAATGATTACATCTGTATTTTTACTTTCCGATATTCTCAACAATGGTTTTGAAATACAGCTGGCTTCAGTTGTTGAATGGATACAAATGGACGCTCCCTTTGGAAATGGCTATCCATAAAATGGCAGAGCACACAACAGGTAGAAATATTTGTTTTCTCCTTCTAACCCAGCAAGTTGATTCAGAACCCACTGAGACAACTTTAAATAAAAGTTGGGCTCAGTTTTTTATTTGTAGGCTTTCACTGCTGAGGGAAGGATATGATTCTGGTTGTTGCAAACACCAACAAGGAAAATTGCATGTGGAAATGTACAACTCTTTCTTACTTGAGCAGCAATTCGGGTAACACTCATCAGGGAAGAAAGGAAGAGATTATTGGGGGAAACAGGTCAAGGTTTGCAGTCCAAATGTGCTCCGTATTCATGTTATATCATCTTCTCACTGGATGGTCTAGAAACACCATGAAAATTTTCTCTGCCTTTTGAAATTTCTGGGTGATATCCTCCCATTTTATAAACAGAAAAAATTACGCATCAAGAGATAATATTAGACGACTTCTTGGAAAGAAAGCCAACTCATTCTTTCCTTCAGTCTACCTTTACTGAGCATTTTTCCCTAGGTGGGCATGGAGGTAGGCATTGGTGTTACAGAGATCGAGAAGCCTGGGTGGGCTTACAGTCTCACTGTGCACCGTGGCAGCATGCTGGGGGCCTTGGGAAGATGTCTTTGCTTATAACCAGTTCCCTCGGGGCCTGTCCCTCCTGCTGCCTCTCTAGCCTGTGATGATTAGCACATATGACCAATTGAGCAAGTGGGGCCCAGAATTCTAACTTTCCAGGGATAGACAAGGCCATCAGACACAAATAAGGAGACCATCTCAGAGAGTTAGTGACAACAAAGAGGAGAGAGTGTGGGACTCACCTTGGCAAATGGAATCACCTCTACCTAGAATTAGGGAGGACTGTGCCCTCTGTAAGTGTGGAGGTCAGCATATATTTTTGTTAGTGACATGCAGCCCAACAAAGTGTCCCCCTTAGTTCCTCATGTGAACTTGACCCAGATAAAGTCAGCACTGCACTTGAGTAACACTTTGCCCTAGTATTTTCCCTAGTGCAACAGAATCCAGGTCTCTAAGAACAGAAAGGGGTGGGACAAGGACCTGGTAGCTGACAGTTAGCTTCGTATTTTTTTGTCTGTTGTTCACTAGCTCCCACTTGCATGCCAACAACTTTGGGCAACTCCTGAGTTATTTTTCAGGTTGTTAGGGCTGTGTTGTATATATTGGAAATGAAGAGTAACCCTCTGGAACCCACTTGGACTGAGTCAATGTTATGTTTTCTGAGAAGGTCAAGGAGGGACAGCTGGAAAGGCTGCAGTGCCTTGGCAGAGGATGGCTAGCACAAGACACAGAGCTGCCAACACCTCAAGTATGCTGTTCAGTTACACCAACTGATGGCAATTTGGAACCATTTTGCAAGGGCAGCTTGTGGCATAGACCTTGACGGAATGATAGGTATGGCTCTGTAAGCCGCTGCTCAGCAGCTACGTTCCACACCAGACATCACGTAGGAGAGAAACATTAGCATTTTCTGGCTGAAAACCACCAACCCTCCTGTTCTCATCCCTATTCCTCTTGCTTTTGAGGGGAAGTCTCTCCCTTTTAGACTTTCCTTTGGATCACTTATGACGTGATGAGCAGCAGCAACTTCACAGCTGTGTTCTTCAAGCTCAGTACGTGGTTTCCTATGTGTTTTTTGTTTGTTTTTTGTTTTGTTGTTGTTTTTTTTTTTTTTTTTTTTTTTTTTTGCTTCTTACTGTCTGAGACAACACTCCTCCTTTCCACATAGGTCTTGATATCTTCTACACTTGTGACTGTTCAGCCTGAGTGGGTTGCACTTGGCCCCTAGCCCTACAAGGGGGAACTGATGCCACCTTTTGCAAATGTCAAAGAACACCATAATCTGGAAAAGAAATTTGAAAACAGACTTAACTATAAAGAATATAAGCTACTGGTAGTAGGAAAAAGAACGTCTACGGGTGACACACTCTGCAGGAAATGTTTAAAACATTAATTAAAAACCATAATGACAAGAGCAAGAGAAGCTCCATGTCACAGAGACAAAAATCCTATAGATGCATTGCATATTTCTTAACACTTTACACTTGATGAAGAGTCATGGATTGGCATTTCAATACTGTTTGTCATCAGTTGGTGTGGATCTGTTCTAACTAGCTGAGCCTTACACCAGCATCCCATACACAGCATCTTTGCCACTTTATTCTGGTTGCTAGTAGCCTGATGGCCACATGATGATTCATACTAGTCCGAGGCATGCCCAGAGTAGAGATCAAAGACTCTCTGTGTGACTGGATCTTCTAGGGGATGTGATGTAAACATAGACAACACCTTGTGTTTGCCTTTCACTTAGAACTAAAATTTATACTGTCAAATTTGTATTTGATATTGCAAGGTGGGATGTTAGTACTTGGCAAACATTTATCATCTGTACTTTATTTAAACCAACACATACATGTTCCCTGTAAAACAGATACCAAAAAAGTCAAAACACAGTGAAACCCCAGGTTGACTCAGTGTGGAGATCACTGCTTGTTGTTTCATGTTATGAGCTGATTTTAAGTCATTGTCTCCACATACTTATTTTTCACATAACCGATGAAATAAGATCAAATTGAGTTTGGAGCTGAAATTGAAAATGTGGTAATTCATATCAGATGGTTCAATTTGATACACACACTTCTTGGATTGACTGCATTACAAAATTCCATTATTTAATTTCTCCATAATATTTTCTCCTATCCAATATATAATTGTAAATGTCAATTGACAAACAACCCAGTTAAACTCCATTTGTGTTGACTTTTTCTCAAAAATATGTTAAAAAGCGGTATACCCAAGATAGACAATCAATGTTAATGTAAGAATTAGAAGCAACATGTTCCAAAGAAGCCCAGGTAATTCAAATTCAGCCCACTGTGGAAAACATTTGTAGTTCCCTATATGTCATGCACACACAAATGTGTGTGCACAAAATCCCCCCAATCTTTCTGCCTACCTATGTATAGCTACATTAAATTGGAGAAGCTGTGCATCATTGGAAAGGGGGCATAAAATAACTTCTGAAATATCTATAAGGTCTATGAATCTTTAAAAATCTAGTGAAGATGCCAAATGCCAAAGAAGTGGTGAAGTGTTCTCTAATGCAAATTACTTTGAGAATAGAAGTTATTAATGATGGGCCAATGTATCTCCTGTTTATTTTCACTCAAACCATCCATCAGTTTCAATGGGAGGCTGCCTGAATAGCAGCGGATTCCCATTCAGACATGATGAAGTTTTTCCCTGCCCCCTTCCCAGCAGCCTTCTGTGAACGTATGCCAACAGAAGCTGCATTACTCTGCCTTTACTCCTCTTTCCAACCATAGATGGGGTGGATAATTTGCTTTTAGTTACTGCTGTTGTGCATTCCAAGATTGATTTTTTTAAATGTGGGATATGATTAATCTGTCAATAAGCCTTCACATGTTTTTATGAAATTGCTTTAAGATTATAGTAGTTCATGCACATAAAATGACATATTTGAGTCTAAGCTCTTCTCTGGAACTGTTCTCATTTGATCTGTGGAAGTGGAGCTCTGGAGGTGAGGAAATTGTTCTGCCCTTTTGCTGCGCTGCCTCCATCAGCTCTGGTTACTGTTACACTGGCTTCTGCTTCTTTAAGGGGGCTCTTCAATCATTCTTTTGTGTGGAAATCCCCTGAGATACCAGGTTTTTGAAGTGTTGACCTTTGCATCATTCAGTAAATTGAACCTGACTTTGAGCCATCAACCCCATTGCATTTGCTCCTTCAATCTGAAGTTCTTGTTTATGGAATCTATCCACTGTTTGTCAGTGTTTTTAAAACCAGTGCTATAAGTGGCCACCTGACGTAATTGTGGGCTGGGGGCAAAGGGCATAGGAAAGAGGAGGAGGAGTTTGGCTAATACAAATTTATTTTTGGACATGAATGTTGAATATTCCCGAAGATGGGGATTTAGGTCTAAAAAAGGAGAGGAAAATCCCAATGTAAAAACTTCGTTCTAAAATATATGTGTGTGAACCAATCCAAATGCATCCTACAGGATGGGGCTACATTTAAATTTATCTCTACAACACATCCTAATAACCTAGAGTAGGTGCACTGTTCTTCCCTTTAGAAACCTTGAATTGCAAAGTACATTTTTTTCTTAAGATTGCTTTCTTTTGGAAGAAAGAACTAAAAATGTTTTCTGAATATCTGTTCAGATCAGGAATTAGCAGTCATTTTGGCTATACATTCCAGAGAAAGGATGCAATGCAGCTAGATTATTCTCTTGAATGACTAGGAGAGATGCTGATTGTATTGTTCTTTGAAAACACAAAATATTATGGAAATGCTAAAGAACAAAGAGAATAATGCTACCAATTGTGATTGTAGCTTTACTATTATTAAACCTTGCTTCACCAATGATGGGGGTTGGTGAGTGGTAAGCATGGAATCAGAATTTGCTGACTCTAGGTTTCCTTTTCGATAAGGAGCTGTGTGTTAGATATGTATTTATAGGGATAATTCTGTATTTTATACACTTAACTCTGATGAACTTTTAAAAAATTAAGAGCCAGTAACAGGCCCTCAGAAATATGCCATTTTAAAAATCCAGGAATTGAGTTTTGTAAGCACAAGTATGTCAAACGTATCATCTGAGTAAAATTTCCATGTCAAGAATAATGGTCATTCTCCATTTTCTTGAAGGGATATGAGCAACTGTATAATTTAAAAGTCTACCTAGTCATTGACACTTCACTTTTTCAGCAGGAAAATGTGAAAAAGATAAAAAAAACCTTGAAAAATATTTGAATGTAGAATCTAGGTGATAGGTATACAAGTGTTCACTGTAAAACTCTTTCAACTTTTCTGTAGGTTTTTTTTTTTAAGTTTATTTTTATTTATTTTGAGAGAGAGAGATAGAGAGCAAGTAGGGAAGGGGCAGAGAGAGAGAGAGAGAGGGAGACAGAATCCCAAACAGGTTCTGCACTGTCAGCACAGAGCCTCATGTGAGGGTTGAACTCAAGAACTGTGAGATCATGACCTGACCCAAAATCAAGAGTCAGATCTTAACCAACTGAACCACTAAGGTGCCCCATTTTTTTTTAGAGAGGGGGGAGAAGTGCAAGTGAGCTAGGGACAGAGAGAGAGAGAGAGAATCCCACAAGGGACAGAGAGAGAGAGGAAGAGAGAGAGAGAGAGAGGGAGAGGGAGAGGGAGAGAGAGAGAGAGAGAAAGCACGGCTCACCTGAAGTGGGACTTGTGTTTGCCTGAAGTGGGGCTCAAGTTCATCCAAAGTGGGACTCGAACTCACCAACTGTGAGATCACAACCTGAGGTGAAGTCAGATGCTTAACGACTGAGCCACCCATGGCTCCCTTCAACTTTTCTGTACATTTGGAAATATTTATAAGATGTTGGAAAAATCTGTCTATTCTTATGGCTTTGCAAACAATTACTGATCTTCGACCCAAGGAGCCTTCATAGAGACTGGTCAACTGGAAAGCAGTAGGATATCCCAGAGTTGGAAGAGATTTAGCAGCTGGCCCCTAACCACCTCCCCCCCCCCCCCCAGTCCCCAGGTCTCTTCCCAGCCTAGCGCCTTCTCCATCTCATCTCTGGGAGCAGGTCCCTGCCTCTTCTCCATTGCTTCCAAGTGTGGCTTTATGATGGAGTTCTGCCCCCTTGCTGAGCATCTATAAAAGTAGATTGTTCTCACCATCAATTTGAAAACTTCTGCCTTCTTAGTGCTGAATTTATTTCATATTTCAGGGTATGGGTTCTCAACCTTGGCACTATACACATTTGAGGCCAAATAATTCTTTATCGTGGGAGACTGACCTGTGTGTTTCAGAATGCTTAACAGCATCTTTAGTCTCTACCCTCTAGATGCTAGAAGTACCCCCTGGTTATGACAAGCAAAAACGTCTCCAGATGTTGCAAAATATCTCCTGGGAGGCAGAATCACCCCAATTGAGACCAAATTCCCTACAGAAATTTTCAGAGATTTTCTGCCTTTTTTTTTTAGTGAAATGATATTGAGTTGTTGGTGTATAATTAATTTTACAACATGAAGCAAGAGCTTTACTTTTACTCATATTACATTTCATCTTGTCAATTTGGATATATCATTCAGCCCATTGAAGTATTTCCAAATTGTAATTCCCTTGTACCTGATAAACTCCCTCTTCCTGTTTCTCTTCCTTAGCAGGACAGTTAGGCAGACTGACTTGGCCAGCGTGGCTTCTGCGTCACTCAGGGTCCCAGCAGAAAACAGATGTCTCACTCACTGGGTAAATGAGGAGAGTACAATACAGGAATTGCTCTCAAAGATATAGGCTGGATTTTATAAATCAACGAGGCTCTTTCTCACAACAACCAAAAGATGGAAGCAACCCAAGTGTTCATCGATGGATGATGGATAAAAAAAATGTGGTGTATACATATTATGGAATATTATTCAGATTTAAAAAGGAAAGAAATTCTGACTGAGGCTACATGGATGAACCTTGAGGATGTTATGCTAAGTGAGATACACCAGACACAAATGGACAGGTATTGTCCCTAAATGAGATACCTGGACCACCAGATTCAGATATGCAGAAGATAGAATGGTGGTCACCAGGGCCTGGGGGCAGAGCAGGTTGTGGAGTTGTTTAGTTAAGTACAGAGTTTCAGTTTTGTGGGATGAAAAGAGTCTGGGGATGGACAGCAGTGGTGTCACACAACAATGTGAATGTACATAATGCCACTGTCCTGTACATTCATAATGGGTTAAGATGGTCAGTTTTATGTGTATTTTACCCAATTAAAAAAAAAGGAAGTCAGTGAGGAATAGTATAGTACCCCAAAGCTATTAGTAGTTACAGAGAGAAGGGGAGGGTTTTCCAGAACCTGGGAGAATAACTCTATGGAAAGGACCATCTGACAGATGTGATGGCCTGCAATAGAGGGACACATATGGAGAACAAATACATCAAGTTCACTCTTTCTTCTGACTTCTACCAGCATCTCCACATGGCAGAACTGCTGGAGCTAGAAGACCAGGAAGGCCTCTCCTGCCCTCCCTTCAGGGCAGCTCCCTGGACCACACATCCAAGTGGAGAAGGTTGGGGCAGGGAAAATGGAGGCCATCCATCTCAGATCCCATGCATGGGCACATGCTGGTGAGGAAGGGGGAATCTAACCAGAAGCTCTGGCTTCAGAGGGGCAGACAAGAAAATCAGAGCCTTTTCAAAGAGAACCAGGAGAAGAAGAGAATGAAAAAACAGATTACCCATGTAAAGGATATCCTGAGTTGACTATGAGGACCTTGAGTACATAGCTGGTGGCATTGATTAGCAGCAAGCAGGAGGCAGTCAGCATGAGTACAGTTTTTTGGGGGGAACTGTGTTTTGGTAGATTCTGCAAGAAATGCCAATGGCTAAGTAACTTTTTAGAGAATAAAGTTGCTCTTATTTCTTAAAGAAAATAGAATATATTTTTAATTTGAATGAAATCCAGTTTATCTCTTTTTTTTTTTCTTGGATCATGCTTTTAGTGTTGCAACTAAAAAGTCATTGCCCAACCCAAGGTTATTTAGAGGGTCTCCCATGTTATTTTCTGTAAGTCGTATAATTTTGCATTTTTATTTATGTCTATGATCCACTGTGAGTCAATTCTTGTGAAAGGTGTAAGGTGTGAGTCTAGGTTGTTTTTCCTTTTTGGTCTGTGGATGGCCAGGTGTTCCAGCACCATTTGTTGAAAAGACAATCCTCTCTCCATTCTATTGCCTGTGCTCCTCTATCAAAAATCAGTTGACTATTACTTCTCAGTGGGCCTATTTCCAGGCTCTCTTTTCTGTTCTGTTCATCTATCTGCCTGTTTCACTAATACCAAACTGTCTTGATTTACTGCAGCTTTATAATAAGTCTTGAAGTCGGGTAGTGTGGGTCCTCATTAGAAGTTCTTGATAGTTTTTACACTAGTCCTCTCTGTGTAGCAAAGAATTATTACAAGATGCTAACTTATCACAAGATGGTGGTCACAGGTTCTTCTTAGCTTATTTCCCCTCTTTTAGTTTATTTTTTTAAAAAGTTTATTTGTTGAGGCGCCTGGGCGGCTCAGTCAGTTACACGTCTGACTTTGGTTCAGATCATGATCTCATGGTTTGTGAGTTCCAGACCTGCATCGGGCTCTGCACTGACAGCTCAGAGCCTGGAGCCTGCTTCGGATTCTGCATCTCCCTCTCTGCCCTTCTCCCCTTCGTGGTCTCTCTCTCTCTCTCTCTCTTGAAAATAAACATTAAAAAAATTTAAGTTTATTTGTTCATTTTGAGGGAGTGGGGTAGTGGCAGAAAGAGAGAGGGAGAGATAGAATCCCAAATAAGCTCCACAATGTCAGAGCAGAGCCCAATGCAGGGCTCCAACCCACGAACCGTGAGATCGTGACCTGAGCCAAAGTCAGAGTCTGATGTTTAACTGACTGAGGCACCCAGGCGCCCTTCCCCACTTTTATTTCATAGTTAGATTCTTTGCAGATATATTGTTGAAATGTTAATTGTGGGGCCCTCCCCTATTTTTCCTGAGCTGTTATTTCTTCATTTTGAGGTAGGCAGGCTAAGTCAATGTCAGAATGGACATGTCAGCATATGGCTGTGGTAAGTAATTATAGAGTGCCTCAAATAATTTTCTATATCTGCCAGGGGCCAGCTTGAATGTGGCAGTTGAACGAAACCAAGAGTAAACCAGCAAATTTCTGCAGATGAGCTACAACTCATATTGTTTCATAGTGTATTTCATAACATACACTATTAACATTATTTGAATGCCACTGTACGTGTTCATAAAATACTATTGGATACCTAAAATTACTATAGACGGTAATCAGTGAGGCATTAAAATTTCGATGGAATGGGATATGAATATAAGTTCTGGGACAACAACAAACTTGAACTCATGAAAGATGGCATTGCTTAATTGATAAAGTCCATATTTCTTGAAATAAGTCTCATCGTATTTGAGTCTCAGAAGCAGAAGCTAGAAAAACACGATAAGATTTACACTTTAATATTTCTTAAAGACTCAAGTACATACAGCTAGGGGTTGCAGGAAAACACTTTGATTTGAGCTATGATATATCAAACGATCTAGAGGCCTCTAGTGCTAATAATCATTTTGCATATTGCGGCTTTCTCTCTGAAATTGTCTTTTTAATCAGCATTTGTACAGCTGCCTCATCGTAGCAATTTGCTTACTGCTCTTTCAAGCTGGAAAATTACAGGGCCTCTCTCCTTTTATTTTATTTTTTAGAATCAGCTTTGTGTTTGCTGTGTCAATATTTACATTTTAAAGAGTCAGGCAGGGAAAGGAGAGAAAATGAAAACCTGCTTCTCAGAGACCTCTCATTTTCTACACTATGAATTTCACAGTGAGAAGAATGGCGGTGGCTGCTCCTTTTCCCTTCCAGAAGCTTTCAAGGACAGAATTTTAACAATGCACTGTTTTTCTTATTTTCTTCTTCTTCTTTTTTTAGCCTGAGAATATCTGATAGTGGAGTTAATTATTTCATTCCCTCAAGTAAACATTCAGAATTAATGCCTGGATACAATATTGCAGTATTTGCTAACAGAGAAATCATCTGTATTTCAGTCCATCAGGGTGACTTGGGGTGCTTTAGAGGTTGTGCAGCGAGTGAATGATGGTGTTGCTTTGAAGAGGTGCCATTTACACCACTGACAGCATGGATTCCTATTTTTATGACCACAGTTTCCGAAATGGTGGAGATAGTGTCTAGTCCTAACAAAATTAATATATTGTGAAAATTTTCTAGTAGATGGAAATAAAGCATCTCACAAGAGAGATACATCTTTCCTATTTTGGACATAGAAGGGGAATGATTCTGTTTACCAAGGTGAAGCTCGTTGGAGGCAGAAAACATTTAGAGGAGAAAGCTCTTGGGTTCAGGTTTTGACTGGTTCAAGTTGCACAGTGGCAAGGCCAGGAAGGCAATTAAATATGTTCAACTCAAAAGAGGGATTTTGTTTAGAAATGAAGATATAAGAAGAAACACCAAGCAGACAATGCTCATGATGTGATCATGGGAAGAACACCCAGGGATAGAGTGTAGAGCCACAAAAGAAGTCCTAGCATTAGAGAAAATCCCAAGTTTAATGTGGAGGAGAGGAGGAATAGGTAAATGGACAAGGCAGGTGCATTAAGAGATGCAAGAGGAAGGTGTGGCCATGTGATTTCTGGAAAACCAGAGCAAGAGAGGGTTTCAAGAACGAAGGTGTCACGAGTGTGAATATTGTTGGGAGTACAGACAGGTTGAGTGAGGATGGCAGAGGATCCCTTGGTCAGCAGTCACAGCGTAAGTGCAAATGACAAGGGACTGAATCGTGACCAAGTAGAAATGCTTTGAGATACTTAGCTGTAGAGGAAAGGACAGTGATGGTGTAGCAGCTGAAGGAGAAAAGGAGCCAATGAAGTGCTTTCTTTTTTAGTCATGATAAAGATTTAAGTGTTAGGAGACAATTCTAAATGGATCTCTCACATTTCTGTGTCTAGCAAACAGAGGCATTGACTGCCTGTGTTCAGAACTGTCTTTTCAAGATTATTTGTGTGGTGAATATTCTTGCAAGATAGAGACAATGTTTTCCTCTGAGCAAAGAACAGGTTTATTCATTGTCAAGTAAGCAAGATAATGTCTCCCTCTGGGAAGAAGCTCAGACAGGCTTTGTGCCTATTGTAAAAACTCAGAGTTCCCTCAGCTCAGGGTTCCTGAGTTGCATCTCATTACAAATGCAGTTATTACTTTACCCTCTTCACAATGTCCATGAGAATCAGGGCTCAGGGACAGAGGTCAATAGACTGATGCTTATGCTACTTGCTGTGCTGTGAATAATAAACCATTTGCCTCTGATCCATGAGTTTTGTGTCTTCTTCCATCAGCCATAAGATTGTGTTAAGGTATTTGCCTGCAAGCTGGCTCAACCTAGAACTTTCACAGTTCCTAACTGTGAGTATTGATGGTAAGGAATATGTAGAAAGGGGGAGAAGGGATCCTTATTACCAGGTTTTCTGAGATTTGGAGAACCAACTCGAAAATTTGGAAGACTTCTTACACGTCAGCAAATAGATTGTAGCTCTCTGCCATATTGTCCTGTCCATAAAACATTTTTCTATTCTCAGCTAATATGATGGTAATCATCTTAACAAGTTTCAAATTCAGGGCAAAAAAAAGCTAAAATTTCATATTTGTACTATTATAATCATGTGATTCTTATGTTTGCAATATGTTTTTTTGTAATCCTAGTTATGGAAAGGTTGCCACCTACTGACATTTCTTAAAAGTGATTTTTCCTTAAAGTCTTATATCGGTGTGTATATACTTCTTTTCATATTTCCACCACTTGGATTAGTGTGAAGGAGGCCTTCTTTCATACAGTGCACACTTTGCTCTTAACTCTTCATTGTGTGGAAAATGAACAGGACGACACACAAAGCCAACTGAAGTGGAAAATAATGTTTCCTACTCTCATCTCTGTGGGATCGGTGTCTGCACATATCATTTTTCCCCCTTATAAAACCTCAGAATACTCTTATAATTCTGATCATACAAATTCATCTCCCCTTTATAAAATTTATCATTTCACTTGAACCAAGAAATACTATTTTCAGAAATATGAACTTTTTTGTTCATTTTCATTCCTAAAAAGAAATATTTTTTTTACATTTTTGTCTTCAATTTAAATGAAATCTCAAGAGTATTTTAACCAAAAAGAAATAATTTTCAAAGATAAAATATACTTTAAGGTAATTGTTTATCTATCTATCTAGAGATAGATAGATAGATAGATATAAAATAATTCCATCATTATCTTTAAATAAAAACCGTTATTCCTCCTGCTAGTTCCTTGGATGATTCTTCTGTTGAACTGCCTTAAAATCTATTTTATAGTCACATAGCTTCAGGGGAACCTATGTGGCTCAGTCGGTTAAGCGTCTCACTCTTGGTTTTGGCTCAGGCCATGATCTCATGGTTCGTGAGTTTGAGCCCCATGTCAGGCTCCACAGCTGGCAGTGCGACTCTCTGTCTCTCTAAGTAAATAAATAAATACATAAATAAATACATAAACAAATAAATAAAGTCACGTAGCTTCTTCTAATTGAGGATGTTCTAAGGGGGAGTGCGTGCCTAGTACAATAAGCCAAGTAGTTTCCCTTTGTAATCTCAGTGGCACATTAACCTCGAGAGATTCCACCTTTAAAAGGCAATTTTTTTAAATGAAAAGTATCTATTGTTATGACATTTTTTAAAAATGAGAGACAATTTAGACAATTTAGACAATTTACAAAAGTTGAATTCCTATAATTGCTTAAATGGATGTGGTACATACAAACACAGTGTGATTGTGTTGAAATAAACACACATGCAGGCTTATGTGGGAGGGGTGCTAATGGTTGGAGGGTTCCGTAGGCATTGTTTTTTTATTTATTTAAAAATTTTTTAAGTTTATTTTGAGAGCGGGGAGGAGGGAGATGGTCAGAAAGAGGGGGAGAGAAAGAATCCCAAACCAGCCCCATGCTGTCAGTGCAGAGCCTGAGGCAGCACTCTATCCCATGAACCTTGAGATCATAACCTGAGACAAAATCAAGAGTCCACCGCTTAACTGACTGAGCCACCCAGGCTCCACAAGGCATTGTTTTTAATCACCTGCTTGAATACATCCTCCATGTCTACATTTGGGGACTGGAAACTCCCAGTCATTTCAGAGACCTCTTATGACATTAGGCGATAGAACAGATCTTAACGTTTTTTTTGTACTGTGACTTTTTTTTTTTTTTTTTTTTTTGGTACCTGCCTTTTTTGGCAATCTGGTGAAGATGACAGAACCATCGTAAGAATTTTTTGAAGACATAAAATAAAATATGTAAAGTCACCAAGTATGAGAGTTGATGCTCTGCCAAGATCCACTTGGAATCCTTTTTGCCATTTTTGTGTGTCTATCTCCTAGACTTTGTATGCTCTGCTTCTTGACACAAACTATGAGATTCATCAGAGGACTTCCCTTGGCCAGAGAGGACTCCCAGCCAATGGACAGAAACCTGAAGTGTCTGACAGTTTCTATCCTCTGAGCTCCCTTAGCTAATGACTGCCTGGTCTCAGTTTGAAACCTAGTTCCATTCGCCTCTCCTTGGGTCATACTCTGATTCTGATGAGCTCCCACTGGGAGCAGCCAAGGCTGAGATCAGGCCTGAAGTCAGAACTTTACTTGTCTTTTTCCCTTTCCCCTTGTGGCTTTCCCACTCCCTCACCAGTCTCTCCTGGGAGCACGCCCTTTGTAAACCACTGACACATACATCTCATCTCAAGGGCTTTTTGTCTGGAAACATAACCTGAAATACAAAAGAAGCTGGAAACACAGTTGTCACACTTAAAAAAAAAGTCACGAGTGCTTCCTGATTATCACAACTAATAACAAGATTCAGTGTCAAGTCTAATAGCAACTACAACCAGGTTGACCTGGTGGTGAATAGAAGTGCTATTGCGAGACATGTACAACAGCTGTACGACGTGTTCCTAGTACTATGGTGGTTTGTTGCCTGCATTAGAAATACCAGACTTCAGTTATGATTCATGAAAATAAAAATGTAGTTTTCCCCCAGAATAACAGCCTTGTGTTGGCAGAATAACAGCCTTCCAAAGATGTCCGTGCCCTAATCTCCGCAACCTAATCATCGCAAACATGGCTGACGCAATGTTAAAGATCTCAAGGTGGGGAGGTGATCCTGGAGCCAGTGTAACACAGGGTTCCTTGCAGGAGAAACAGAAGTCCAGGTCAGAGGAGGTGATGTGATGACAGAAGCAGAAGTGGAGAGACACAGCCAGGAGCCAAGGATGCCCAGCAGTCCTTCGCAGCTGGGGAAAGGCAGTGAAACGACTGCTGTAGAATCTCCAGAAAGGACAACTCCACCGACATCTTGATTTCAGACTTTTGATCACCAGAGCTGTAGGATCACAAACTGATGTTTGAAGCCACAGACTCTGTGGAACTTGTAATGGCAACAATGAGAAAATTCCTCTGCCACCCAAGCTCACAGACCCCTGCGTTGTACCCGCTGCCTTGAAGGTTCGTAGACTCTGGGGTAAGAGCCTATGTGGGGACCCACACAGAGTGACCAGGGAGAGTGGGCTGTGTGCCAGGGCTTAGGCAGTGGCTGGTCCTAGTGAAGCAGGAATAATCAAAGGGCAGAAAAAGACCTCTTACCCATGAAAAGCATACTCAATCACTCAGTAATATTGATTTCTATTCCAGGACCTTCTAATACATTTGGAGGGAAAAGACAAAGACACAAGAACACCCAAGTAGGCAAAGCAGAGAATTTTTCTGAACCAAACTGTGGTTAGCATAAAGACACATATAGGATTTTAGAGGGGGGAATAATCAATCAATAAAGGGCAGTCCTAGAGGGCTTCATGGAGGAGGAGGGAATTGAACTTGTTCTTAGTGAGTGGTGAGCATTTGAGCAGCCAAAGAGGAGAACAATAGAAGGGCATCATAGATGTGAAATAAAATGGACCAAAACATGAAGGTGGGAAGGGGGCTTTATGCTTGTTATAGCTTATCACAGTAAACTAAAATAATTAGTTCAGAATTGCTCCCTGTGCTTGGCACTCATGTTGTCTATATTCTTGAGGAGTGCTCCAGTGATGGAGGAGGGCAGAGAGAGATGAAGAAGGTTTGCTCTCTGTGCACTGAGAGTGAGCCCAGGGGACAAAGGGCTGGGACTGGGCAGGAGGGGTTTTGAGGAGGGAGGGATGGGTAGGCTGGGTCAGGGCTGTGCAGATGAATAGAGTGATGGTGGCATCAGAGCGGAGTGGCTGTGGAGTGTGAGCCCCCAGGAACTGAGCTCAGCATGTGTGCACACTGAGCTATGTGGCTGCAGAAGAGATGTACCTGCAGGCAGGTAGGAAGAGGGTGAGCCAGAGAAACACACTAAATTCTAAGAGTTGCCACTATATTTTATTAATCCTTTAGTGCATCCCTTAACTAGGTCAGATCCCTACACCACAGTCCATGGGGTTTATCGATTTTTGTGGTACAGAATTTTGCTGCATTACTAAAAATCCATTTCCAATTTATAAGTGCCAGAGATGAAGCAGCTGTTTATTCAGCCCTTCTTTCTTGAACTAGCAGTGAAAATAAAGGCTTCAGAAAACAGGAGAAAAAGAGGGAACTGCATGAATTTTTTAAACCATGGCCCCTACAAACAAATTATTTTCCCCTCTCCCTCTTCCAAGTATTTGGTGGGTGGTTTGGGATATGAAGTTTTGTCTATTTATATTTCATTTTCCCCAAGCACGTTTGACTCAGATGTGAGATATGGGTTGAGTGGATAATTTATGCTTGGAAGAACATCAAAAAGACCACGAGTAGCTCATTTCTCTGAAAGAACCAGCCAGTTAATTAGAATAGTCCTGCTACTTTGATGTGAGACAGGGAGATCTTAAGTAGTTCAGGACTCTTCAATGTGCAGAACCTTTCAGAACGAGGTCTAGTTAACAGTTGTGTTATGAGTGATCGCAAACAGCAAAAATGGCTAACCCATGGGGGAATACTGGATCAGAAGCACTTTTCTAATGCATGCCCATTCCATCTCTAAACCCCCTGGACAGTGCCATTACAAGACCATGGCCAAGGCAGGCCAGCAGAGGGGACATGATGGAGGCTTGGGGGCCGGGGCCTCAGCCGGGGCTGCTGTTTTGGTAGTGACTAAACCCGCTCAGTGGCCCCGGGCTCCCGTGGAAAGCCCATCCACATGTGGACCTGGCTTCCAGCTTCTGGGAGGTGGCCCAAGATCCCGGATCCATTGGTACCCCTTCATCTCTTTGTCCTTCCAGCCCTAGGAGGAACAAACCTCTGGTTTGCCTTACTGCCCCCTCTTTATGTTCTTAGCTCTTTGGTCATTTGTGTAACTGAGCTGCAGAATGAAATTCCTCTGTTTAAAATATCTAGAGTGACTTCTATTTTTCTGAATTACCCCTGGATAATTCCTGTGTGTCCTTTCTACCCAAGCCAGGGTCACTTCCCTGTCCCCTTTCACTCACTGACAGGTGACATTCCAGCAGTCTTCAGTACTGAGTTTATACAGTTTAAGGCATTCTGGGCAGAGCAGAAGAGGGATGGTTTACAGACAGGGCTATGATGGAGATGGAGCTTCAGGAAAAGGGACCTTTCCAACCCTGTTAACATTCCAGCTGGTGGCTCTGGACAGTGCCCCAAAACAGTGTTGGAGTACCCCCCACCCAGTGCATGTTTCCTTCTGGACACAGTAATCATCACTCTCTGGCCACTTGCCCGGGTAGTCTAGAATTTTCAGAAATTCTCTAAACTAACAAAGCTAAATCTAGAATGTTCTGAGGAAAGGACTCATTCTTATAATTGGTCCTTATTTCACCACTTTTTGGAGAAATGACAGAGTAGTGGAGATCATGGTCCCCTCCAAATTGAAAATGGTCTTGCTTATCTCCCATCCTCCACCTCTATTGTGGTAGGGTCCCCTCCCTAAGGAGAACAAAAAACAAAAAACAAAAAACCTCAAGGTAACCTGGCTATGTGCATACATGACAACATCCCTCATGACCTGGTAACATGAGAGCACTTAATCAGACTACATGTTTATGTGTGTTACCATATATGGGAGACAAAAAAGTAGAAAATATATTTTAAAAAAACTATGCCATATGGCATTCGGGGCTCAGTTCTTCGGGTACAAACCCAACTGAGAGGTGCCAGCAGGAGTAAAGTTGCTTCCTGGAAAGACAAGCTCGGTGTCACGACTGTGTGTGAGAATCCTGCTACACTATACATTAATTATTATCGAATCATCACAGCTAAGGAAGTTCAGAGAAACAGACAAGAAGAATGATCTAGACGTTCCTCAAATCCATCTGAGAACACTTCATTCTAGGTAAGCCCACACAAAGGACAAGAACCTTTTTCTTTTTTTTTTTTTCTAACTTTATTAGGATATAATTGGCATATAACATTGTATTACTTTAAGGTATACGACATAATGATTTATTTATTTTTCTTTTTTTAAATATGAAATTTATTGTCAAATTGGTTTCCATACAACACCCAGTGCTCATCCCAACAGGTGCCCTCCTCAATGCCCATCACCCACCCCCGCATCAACCCTCAGTTTATTCTCAGTTTTTAAGAGTCTCTTATGGTTTGGCTCCCTCCCTCTCTAACTTTTTTTTCCTTCTCCTCCCCCATGGTCTTCTTTTAAGTTTCTCAGGATCCACATAAGAGTGAAAACATACGGTATCTGTCTTTCTCTGTATGACTTATTTCACTTAGCATAACACTCTCCAGTTCCATCCACGTTGCTATAAAAGGCCATATTTCATTCTTTCTCATTGCCACGTAGTATTCCATTGTGCATATAAACCACAATTTCTTTATCCATTCATCAGTTGATGGACATTTAGGCTCTTTCCATAATTTGGCTCTTGTTGAAAGTGCTGCTATAAACATTGGGGTACAAGTGCCCCTATGCATCAGCACTCCTGTATCCCTTGGGTAAATTCCTAGCAGTGCTATTGTTGGGTAACTTTTAATTTTTTGAGGAACTTCCACACTGTTTTCCAGAATGGCTGCACCAGTTTGCATTCCCACCAACAGTGCAAGAGTGTTCCCATTTCTCCACATCCTCTCCAGCGTCTATAGTCTCCTGATTTAAGAACCTTCTTCTAACACTGTTTTCCTTTCTGGGTCTCCAGAAGGTTCCAGTTTTATGGCCATAACTTCTTAGTGGGTTCAGAGGCACCTAAAATTTTATTGTGTAATATATAGCAATGTGGTTTCTAAAAATACTCTAGTTTCCGGAGGGAAAAAGATGATGTCAGCTGACTTTTCATTTCAGGTAACAGGAAGTGGTTCTGCTTACCTCAGCTTCTGAGACTAGGTTACTCCTCCCCTTAAATTCTCTTTGAAAACTATTATTCTCCACACACATACCAAAATATATATTTTTTCATATTAGAAATCACACTCCTCACTTAACTGAACCTTCCTTTTTACACTCATTTTGTTGAATTCCTCTGGGGTTTGGAGCCAGTTGTTGGTGGGAATTCGGATCCTTGGGGAGCAGCTGGTAGGAGACTTTGGAACTTTGTTAATATAGCTCTTTCTCTCTTCTACCCTTTTTACTGCTGACTGGGCACTCAAGGCTGGCCCTGCATCAGCTGGTGTTTTGAAATTATATCTAAGGGTGGCATTCTCCAAATTGGAGGAAGAAAAAAACAGAGGAAGGAACAAAAGAGTAGTTTTCTATGGTGTTATAAATAAGGAAACCTGTACCAAGTTCATAATTTTTATTTCTTTCTTGACCAAGGAATCCAACCTCTTCTCTATGTCATTTAGTGACTTAATTGTCTTAATGACTCCAGGGATTCTGGTGTAGCTCGGTAGCATATTAACTCCACGGAATCTATATGCCTTGCTGTGCTTTTATTAGAAGAACTGGTTGTCCTTTTGAATAGATGTAAGATTGTTCTGTCTTTTATGTTGTTGCTTTATGCAAGTGTTAAAAATGCCACTTTAGAAGACAGGACTGGCAAATTGTTTAGTTAAATTGTGCGTGGCAGATGCCTATGAATTCTTCACACCCATTACAGTTTCCCTGTAAAGTGCCATCATCCTGAAGAGATTACGCATTAGATATTTGCAGTGTTTATCCAAAATGATGCGACAACATTATGTGGTCTGCTTGGAGACCATCCCCCGTCCCAGCTCCCCATAACAGCTCGTGGAGTATGATTAAATGCTTCCTTCCATGGACACTCTTGTTTTATCATCCTTTCATTCCATGGATTCACCAGGGAATTTAATGTGTATCTAAACAATGAGGGACATCATTTTACTCAGGTCTAAATGCTGGAACAGTGTTATAGGATGATTGATTTACGGTCGTCCCATTTTGTGTGTGAGGTATCAATTATTGTTGATAAGAAATACAGTAGTTAAGAGGCAAAACCCTAAAACTTGAGGCTCAAATAAGGAATTTTTCAGAATCATAACGACACATTAATCTTTTCCTTATGTGCACATGGAAACATAGAGATTATAATAATATTGCCCCTTTACTAGAAGCTTTTGGGTTGAGGAATTTCTTGATTATGTAAGCAAATCAGATCATCCCAGAGAAAAGACCACCATCATCATTGGAGTCTGAAAGGCTTTCAAGTTTCTATAGTCTTGGATGAAGGTTTCATCCTTCTTAACCGCAGAGAGGACAAATGACAGACTCCTGTGTGACACCCTCCCTTGGGCAACTCAAAACTGCCAGCTGTCAATTCACTCTACAAAACAAAAACTTCTACCAAAATTCAAGTGATTGAGAGGGATACAATTGTCAGATATTCTCAAATTGCATTTAACTTATTTTCAATTTTCTTAGTTTTTTTTTTTTAAATTGAGGTGGGGTGCCTGGGTGGCTCAGTCAGTTAAGCATCTGAA
This sequence comes from Panthera leo, assembly GCF_018350215.1. Lineage (NCBI taxonomy): Eukaryota > Metazoa > Chordata > Mammalia > Carnivora > Felidae > Panthera > Panthera leo. The sequence continues at coordinate 53,899,702 of NC_056681.1, read as the reverse complement.
TTTGACTCAGGTCATAATCTCACAGTTCATGGGTTTGAGCCCCATGTCAGGCTCTGCGCTGACAGTTCAGAGTCTGCTTGGGATTCTCTCTCCCTCTCTCTCTTTCTACCCATCCCCCACTTGTGCACACATATAAGTGCTCTCTCTTTTTCAAAAAATAAACATTTATGGGTGCCTGAGTGTCTCAGTCAGTTAAGCATCAGACTCAATTTCAGCTCAGGTTATGACCTCATGGTTTGGGAGTTGGAGCCCCACATCGGGCTCTGCAATGACAGTGTGGAGCCTGCTTGAGATTCTCTCTCTCTCCCTTTCTCTCTGTTCCTCCCCACTTGTGCTCTCTCCTTCTCAAAATAAATAAACTAAAAAAATAAACATTTAAAAAATTAAAAAATAAAACTTGAGGTGAAATTCACATAAAATGAACCATTGGAATGTACAACTGAAGTGTATAATCTGTGGTGTTTAGTGTATTCACAATATTGTGAAACCACCACCTGTGTCACGTTCCCAAATGTTTTCATTACCCTAAAGGAAAACCTTATTAAGCCGTTATATAACACATTTTGTTTGCCCATTCACCTGTCAATCAACTTTGGGTTGTTTTCACCTTTTAGCTATTGTGAATAGTGCTGCTGTGAACACTGATGTACAAGTGTTTACATATATATATGTATATATACATATATATTTATGTATATATATATATATATACATATATATACGTATATATATATATATATATATATATTTCATTTTGGGGGTGTATATATCTAGGAGTGGAATTGCTGGGTAATTCTATGACCAACTTTTTGAAGAACTTACAGACTATCTTACAGCAGGTGCACCATTTTGTATTCCCACCAGCAATGTATGAGAATGTATGAAGGCTCCAGTTCAGTTTCTCCATGTCTTTACTCACATTTGTTATTTTCTTTCTCCTTCCCTGATTTCTTTCTTTCCTTATTCCTTCCTTCCTTCCTTCCTTCCTTCCTTCCTTCCTTCCTTCCTTCTTTCCTTCCTTCCTTCCCCTTCCCTTCCCTTCCCTTCCCCTCCCTCCTTTCTTTCTTTCTTTCTTTCTTTCTTTCTTTCTTTCTTTCTTTCTTTCTTTCTTCTTTCTTATTATAGCTATCCCAGTACATGCAAAGTGGTATTCTGATTTACATTTCCCTAATGATTAATGATACTGAGCATCTTTTCATGTGCTTGTTGGGCAGTTGCATATCTTTGGAGAGATGCTTGTTTAAATTCTTTCACTGTTTTCTAATAGGGCTGTTTACCTTTTGTTCCTGAGGGGTCTGTATTCTTTATGTATTTTGGATACTGGACCCTTACCAGATTTTTGCAAATATTTGATCTCATTCTGTAGGTTGTCATTTTTACTTCCTTGATAATGTCTTTTGATGTACAAAAGTTTTTAATTTTGATGCAGTCACATTTATCCACTTTTTCTTTTGTTGCTCATGCTTTTAGTGTCATATTTAAGAATTCAGCAGCAAATCTAAGGTCATGTTCACTAATAATTTTCCTATTTTCCTGCTTATGGGAACATAGAAGGATTAAACTTTTCTTCCTCCTAAAAGTTAGGTGTTGCCAGGTGACTTGCTTTGTCCAATAAAATATAAAGTGTGCCACTTTTGGATGAAAGCTTTAACAGAGAATTTGCCACATTCCCCATTTCCTTCTTTGGTGGTTATGGGAGCACATGTGTCAAGAAAGCTTCCATTGAAGAATATTACTCAGCCATAAAAAAGAATGAAATCTTACCATTTGCAATGACATGGATGGAGCTAGAGAGTATAATGCCAAGAGAAATAAGTCAGTCAGAGAAAGACAAATACTATATGAATTCACTCATAATAGAATTTAAGAAACAACAAATGAGCAAATAAAAAAACAAAAAAGAAGCAGAGAGGCAAACCAAGAAACAGGCTCTTAATTATAGAGAACAAACTGATGGTTACTAGAGGGGAGGCGGGTGGGGGAATGGATGAAATAGGTGATGGGGATTAAGTTGTGCACTTGTGATGAGCACCAGGTGATGCATGGAAGTGCTGAATCACTATATTGCACACCTGAAACTAATATTACATTGTATGTTAACTAACTGGAATTTAAGTAACAACTTACCAAGAAAAAACAAGAAAGCCTCCATTAAAAGGAAATGGTTTAAGACATGAAGAATGAGGACAAGGATGTAGTTGCCTTCATTTCTCTGAGGGGCTTGGGCTTCCCAAGGCCCACATGCCCTTATGGAGGATTTGGAATTTTGCCTCTGGAACTAGTTTTTTCAAGGTGTGAATTATTGAATGAGTTGAGTTTTTAATTTCATATTTCTATAAATACAGCACCACACTGATGACAGATCTTCACCTGCCAACCAGCCTGTTCAATAACACTGTCAATATGTCAAGCACATGTAAGAAGCCTCATAAGATTATTGTCAACATAAGTTATAGGGAAAAATCAACTCTCTCAAAACTTTCCAATAGATGCAGAAAATATTGTCTCATAAAGTATATATGTTTTAAAAATGTTCATTAAAGAAGTTTTTACAAGTTAGCAATTAACTTAAATGGGGTATTTAGAAACGTTATTAAAGTTAGTATTGAAAACATAACATACAATTTGCTCCAAAATTTTAGGATAGACTGATAGACAACTGAAACTTCTGGAATGTTGTAAAAGAAGAAATGGGATAAGATAGACTATACATACATGTGTGTATGTATACAAATGTGTGTGTGTGTGTGTGTGTGTTGTTTCCTTCCAAACACAGATTTCCTTATACTTTCTCTTGAGTTCCAGAATCAGGTTTATCACCTCTATTCAGTTTAAATTATGACATTTGGTTAAATTGTGATGTCTTTGTAAGTGATTTCTCAAGTTCCTTATTTCCATATGAAAATTTCCAAAAGACATCTTTTGAGTTGCTGGGGTATAATTATGGTTTGATGTTATCAGAGGGCAACTGTGAGTCAAATATTCTGTTGCTATGTTTTCTGTTGATGTAACTATTTATAGTTTTCAAGATGCTTTGAAATAAATCTTGCCATGTGTATGTTGCTATATATTCACATAATATTTTATTTATTTAGCTAAAAATTCAAGTCAATAAGCCTTATTTTAATAATCAAAATATAATTGAACAAAATATCACACCCAGAATACTATGGTAGGCACTCTGGGGAATATAAGTTATTAGAATTTATAGACCTTGGGCATCTGGGTGGCTCAGTTAGCTAAGTGTCCATCTTCACATGGACACCTCAGATCATGATCTCACAGTTCATAAGTTTGAGTCTCATGTCGGGTTCTGTGCTGACAGCTTGGAGCCTGGAACCTGCTTCAAATTCTGTGTCTCCCTCCCTCTTACCCCTCCCCCACTTTGCTCTGTCTCTCACTCTCTCTCAAAAATAAATAAACATTAAAAAAATTAACAAAAAAGAACTTATAGACCTCAAGGAACTATTTGATAGTTCTAGATTTTATATATATGAGAGTGAAAATAAAGAGAAATTCAGCAAGAATTTACTGATCATAAAGCACAGCCTCACTGAGACTGACTAAAGATTTTTAAAATTAGCTCTTGGTGTATTTTCTCCCTTAACTTCTCCCTTCTGTGAATGATGTGATCTGAACCATTGTTCACCCTTGCCCCCTAAATCCATATGTTGAAGTCTTCACCTCCAGTACCTCAGAATGTGACTGTATTTGTTGTAGAAACTTTAAAGAAATAACAAGGTAAAATGAGGTCATTGGGGTGGGCTCTAATCCAATATGACTGGTGTTCTTATAAAAGGGTAGGACACAGACATGCATGGAAGGAGGACCACATGAGGACACGGCAAGAGGGCAGCCATTTACAAACCAAGGAGAGAGGCCTCAAGAGGAACCCAACATGCTGACACTCTCGATGACTTTCAGCCTCCAGGACTGTGAGAAAATAAACTTCTGTTGTTTAAGCCAACCAGGTCGTAGTACTTTGTTATGGTGGTCCCAGTGAACTCATACAATCCTCTTACCTTTAGGAAAAAATGTTAGCTATTCACAAAATATATAGGGTTATCTATGAGTTAGATTTTGCTCAATGCTCTGGTTTTATTTTCCTTTATTGCCTTTCTCTTAACCTGTACTCCAGCTGCTTCAAACACTTTCTAGTTCCTGATGCACTATGTGAAATATCCCTAAGCCTTTGTATATGCTGTCCCCTCAGCTTGAAGAAATACTTTTATTTAGTTTTCTAGATGCAATTCAGGTTGCATTCACCATTCTGTGGGGGTTCCCTGTGGCCCCAGTGTGGTGTTGATAACTTTTTCTTCTGAACTATCCTTAAACCTTGCATGTACACATAGTACTTTAATAATTTTGAAGCATGGACTCTTAAAAAACAACTAGTGTGTTCTATTCAACACTTCTGTTCTTGAAATCTATGCAATGATTAATAAATGTTTGTAGTATTACATGCATAGTACATAGATTGTGAAAAAAACTTACATTTTGTTTTTTTTCCAATTTTTCTAAAATCCTTAAGTCAGGACTCATTTGATTGCATTTGAGAAAAAGTATCAACTATTCATTCAATCATAAGCTCCAATGATGTTATCAAGCTACCTCAAATAGTTGTGGTTAAACAAAACCAAATTGTTACTAGAAAAAGTGTGTTGTTTTTGAAAAGTACTCTGTATAAAGACAAATTTCATGGTGTATTGCCAGGGATTCTTGGGTGCAAGAGAGAGAAACTGAGTTAGATAAGGTAAGGAGAAGAGGAAGGATGTTGAGTGATTTAAAGCAACAACAAGAATGAGATATGGCCTTTTGTAGCAACGTGGATGGAACTGGAGAGTGTTATGCTAAGTGAAATAAGTCATGCAGGGAAAGACAGATACCATATGTTTTCACTCTTATGTGGATCCTGAGAAACTTAACAGAAGACCATGGGGGAGGGGAAGGAAAAACAAAAGTTAAAGAGGGAGAGAGACAAACCTTGAGACTCCTAAAAACTGAGAATAAACTGAGGGTTGATGGGGGGTGGGAGGGAGGGGAGGGTGGGTGATGGGCATTGAGGAGGGCACCTGTTGGGATGAGCACTGGGTGTTGTATGGAAACAAATTTGACAATACATTTCATATTAAAAAATAATAAAGCAACAGCAAGAAGACTGAAGAACCTGTCTTAAGAGAAGCAGAATCTGGGAAACCAAACAAAGCCAAGCTCACTTCCAAGGCAAGTCTGGCTAGGATGCCATCGGGGCCCATATCTTAAAGATCTCAGAGACCTTGTGCCACACATGCAGGATCAGAGTCTGGGCAGAATGTACAATTGGGCAAACATAGGCCATGCATTCATGCTCCAAGTTGCAGGGAACCAGTGATGAGAAGAAGATTCTGGTATTTCCAGCTTCTGTCTGGAGAGAGACAGAAGAGAGGGCTCTGTCTTCCTTAAAGACTCATAATGAAGCATTGTTTCAAGAATGGAAGAGTCTTTGAATCAGGGTAGCACTCCCCTCACACAGAAAAGAGATATTTACTACAAACCATGCCTTTGAGTACTCAACCATATATAGCTTTCTTCTATCCTTGCACTTTTGAAGTAAGTTGTTCCACCTAAAATAATACAGCCATTCCTGATATAACTAAAATACAGCAGTTTCTGTTGGGATATAATCTAAATTATCATTTCCTTTACAACACCAAGTTTCTTGTGTGATAGTCTTCTATGTCCACTGTAATGCACTCTCAATAATCTACAACTGTGGTCTCAGTTTCAACATTACTATCACCAGAACACTTTACTTACAATATGGCGGTAAAGGAGATCATTTTAAAAAGTATAAACATAAGCATGACCATACGGGGAAGGAAATAGAAGTAACTACATTCTCCACAACCTATTCCATGCTTTGTCTGTCTTCAACTGGTACCTCAGCTATTTACTGTTGACTCATTGGGATAAATCAACTTTTCATCATCAAGGAACCTCGACCCTTGGTGGGCTGGACCACATGCAGGCAGAGCATAGGGCATGGTTGTGTGAGGCCCTGGGGGATCATCTGGGTTCAGTTCAGCCCCCTCCTTATTCCCATTGTGTAACAGCATTCCAATATTTCTCCCAGCCAACACTACAACGTTTCTTCCTCTGCTGTCTTTCCTGTTTCTGCCGAATGGCATGGGATGCAGAAATGGCCAAGAACTTGGGGACATTGCTGTGTCCCCTGCCAGAAGCATTCCTGCATGCTCGACCTGCATGTAGGTCAGTTCACCAAAGGTTGTAAGTTAGTAAATTAGTAAGCCTCCAAGCAAGAGGAGCACTATATCACAGCAACCAGAAATACAAATATTTCATTGGGACTATAGGGAAGGAAAAAAATTTTACCTCTACCTTCTCAGGGTCTCCAGCTGAGGATTAAATTGACATAAAGTAGATTAACAGGAGAAAAGCATGCAGATTTCTTGCACATTTGTGGGAGCCTCCATAGGAAAATGAAGACCCAGAGGGGTGCTGGGCCTAAGTATTTCTGTACTATACTGAACAAAGAGAAGCATCTGTGGAAAAGTAAAGATATATGGGGACCCTAAAGGAAGATAAGAGGTATTTTAACAAAGTCTGTTTGAATAGATTTCCCATGGCCTCAGCTCCCCATCTGGTGATGGGAATGTTGCTTTCCTCCTGGCACAGGGAGAACGTCTATCACATGGGAGTACATCTCCTGCTTTCAGGAAGAAAACAGATCAGAGCATTCTTCTTGCACCTGCTGTTTTCAAGTGCTTTTAGCTCAAAATAATCTTTATGCCAAAGTGGCATATTTTGAGTGGCCTATTCCCCACCCTCCAGACTTTAAATCATCATGAGGTGGGCCACCCATATTCCCACCCTGAAATCTGTTTTTTGGCCAAAGTTAACAAAGCACCACATATTGAATTCTGGTTCAGTGCATATATTATACCCACAGGACAGCATCCCAAACTTGCAAAATGTTTTCTCCCAGCTGGGGTCAAAACTAGTCTTTAATATGTATTTTACTAATGTATATATAATGTCTATATCTGGACAATGAGACACCTGGTAAAAACCAGGGAATCACATGAACATCAATGTATTACCTTACTATCTTTTGTTTATAAAATTAGTTTATTTGTCAGAAGCAATACAAGATGAATCAGTATGACAACGTAAAAGGTATTTCTAAAGCCCAGGGATGGAGATGCTAAAAGAATCATGAAAGAAAACTAAAACACAAAATAAGTAATAATTCCAGTGCAGGAAAATGGCTGTGTTCCATGATGGAAGGTGTTTCAAGTAGTCAGTTTGCCGCTGGGAAGCTGGCTGTTCCCCAAGGCATCATAACTATTAGAATCTCAGTTTGGTTAATAATGTCAACAACCTGGCACTTTGCATGGTGAACTGTCTTTGAATCAGTGCATAACCTCCCTTCCTGGCACTTTGGTCACTCACTAGGGTCGCATTGAGTAAGCAATGGAGTGGCTGGAGAAGGGCGCTGACCAATAGCCATTAAGACATCTCATCCAGCTGGCGAGCAACCACATACAGTACAGGTATTCTGACACTCTTGAACTATTCTGTAAAGACAATCCACATTCTTCTTTCCAAACTTTTTGTCCCTAGATCTATTGTGTCAGGAGAGGAAAATCTCCACCAGATGCCTCCAAAGACTTCTGCTTTGGCCTCACCGGCTAGAACTGTGACAGAGACCACACATAACCCCATTCTTAGTAGTAAAAGTGACCGGGAATTTGAAAATGTAGCTTTTTCAGTCTTGGTAATGGCACAGAGATGGGAGTATGAGTTGTGAGCATGGGGATTGGTTTGGCAGCCAAGTGTTTAGTGCACTTGGTGATGACAATCAGGCATTCCGTTTCCACAGGGCCTCATAACAAACCAAGAGCTGTTTCTCAGAAGGAAAGTAATTACTAGTGACGAGGACTCAGAGCCTCTCTTTTTCCACTGGGACTCGCCTCGGGCTTCAGAAAGCCGCCCAATCTGCTGCAGATACTTTGCCCTCATATTGGCTCTGCCAGTTTGTAGACGTTGATTGACCCAGCTGCTTGCACTGCAGCTGATCACTTGAAAACTTGTCTTTTCCTCTGGGCACCTCTCAAAACTGGAAGCAATTAGGGAGAACAGTAAATGAGTCAGAGTGGGCTGCTCAAAAATTATGGAATATGTTGCTGCCAAAGTTCAAATGTGCCTACTTTGTGGTGGTGGCAGAGGGGGCGGGGAAGCTAGGTCTGGCTGCTTGCCTTTCACCAGGGAGGTGTATCCCAGCATGCCCCAGAACACTAGACTCTAGTGCTTTATTGGGGCAACACTGTGTATGTTTGTGGCAATTGTCTCCCACTCTCTGGCATAGCTGTTTCCCCAGGTCTTTTAGAGTATCTGCTGCTTCCCATTGGCAGGTCCAGAATGTGATTTTATTACCATAACTTGTTCAATGGGTCCAGGAGCCAATATGCCAGTATGGGAATCATTTCAGGTACTGAGGATAACTCTCCAAGGACACATATTCTCCTGAGGAACTAGGAGAATAATCATAGGAGGGCTGGGGACCCATTATGACAGCTGCAAAAGGAACTCAGAACTACCTTCCATTTACTTATATCTTCCATGATGCCTCGCTCTGACCCACGGATGACAGTGATGTTCTAGGTTCCTGGGGAACTGGCAGTTTTTTCACTTTATTGAGACATATTTTATGCATCATATAATTCACACATTTCAAGAGTACTATTCAGTGGCTTTTAGTAAATTTGCCAAGTTGTGCAACCATCACCATAAATCAGCTTTAGAACATTTTCATCACCCCTGTAAAGTCTCTCTGGCACACAGGGAAGAGAGATCTTACTGGAGTGATGAAAATATCATCAAATAGACTTTGAAAATGTTTTAAAACAATTGCATTATATTCCATCTTATTGATGAATGACCATCACTTATTAAACCATGCTTAACATTTAGATTCTTAACATTTTGTGATGATATACACAATGATATAATGAACGTCACAATCTGCAAATATGTGTGTACATTTCTTAATATACACCTAGGATGGATTTCTAAAAGTGGGATTCATGGGCCTTGATGTTTTTAAGCAATGAGCATCCAAAAATTACAAAAACTGTAACAGTCTGAATGAAGGATAAACACCGTGGAAGGGCTTTTTCCAACTCTGCGGTTGGCAAAAAAATGTCAGGAGAACAATTATTTTTGAAGATAGCCAACACCTACTGTGATAAAGAAGGGGCAGTCTATCCCCATAGGCCCTAAAGCGTATGCCAGGCAGTTCAGGGAGCTTCCCTCTGCGCCAGTTCCTCTGCTGCCAGGAACTCAATTCCTTAGAAACTGCCTGTTAAAAATTTAACACCTGAATGTTCCTAAAATGTTAAAGCAAAAAGCCGCATAAAGGATCTAAAGTCTGGGCCAGAATGGGCAGCTTTGATTTCTTTCTTTACTTTTTTTGTGTGTCTAGTATTCTATTTTTAGAAGACAAGGCTGGAGGGACTCTAACCAGAGCTGCTTTGAGAGCAACCTGGACATACCTGGGCCAGCAGAGGCACTCTGTGATGACATTCATCACTCATCAGGGCCCTCACATTAGTAAAGCTGGGAAAACACACTTCAGCTTCTCACTGTGAGTCAAGGAAACACCAAGGCTGAATTTCAGACCCTCAGTTCACAACAGTTTCCCACCACCACCCTCAAGTGGATAGCTTTGATAAATCTTCAAGGTGAAAGAAACAAATCCATAGCAAAAGAAATTTTAAATGACATTTATTATTTCAATAGGCACTTTTCCCATGCTTTTCTATATTCTAGCAAATTCAGAACAAGACAGTAAATGGTTTTGCACTCATGGCAACAAATTCGCAGTGTTGAATGATTCCATTCAATTTTCACTATTGTATAAGGGCCTTGGTTTACTCTCTTCTGATAGAAGAGGGGAAACAATAGTATTTGCTTTTCTAGGACTTTAAAGGACTTTCATGGATTTTCTGGGTCAAAATAGGTTTGATGTGGTTTTACCCAGGCTACTTCTGAGGGTCTGGGGAATTCAGTCCCCAGCACCACACCTGACATCACCATGTTCTGTAGACTGACCTCCTTGGACTTCACTGAGGTTCTGGGCCTAAGGGTCCACTGGCTTCGTATTGCTTTTTAATAAAGCATCAACACAAATAAACAAATTAAAGGCTAGAATAAACCCTATGATATCAGGGGGCATCAGTCTGAACTCATGCAGTTTTTAGTACGCATACCAAGATTTAAAAAAATAACATGCTAAATCATTTTAAATTATTATTAAAAAGAAAGGTGTGTATACACATGGATTAGTATGCATGCATATATTTCCTAGCTCTGACTGCTGATAAAGCATAGACCAATGACACCCTGAAAACAATAAGCACACCTAATGCCCAGATAATGGTTTCTAAATGCCATTCTCTAATCAAATAAGCCCGGACTCCTTGGAGAAGAGGTTGATTCTAGGGCTGGGGCAGCGATGATACAAAATGAGCCTGGAGCTCAATGCCAGAAAGTAAGGAATTATTAAAAATAAAGGAAGGAAGGAAGGAAGGAAGGAAGGAAGGAAGGAAGGGGAGAGAGAGAGAGAGAGGGAGAGAAAGAAAGAAGGAAAGAAAGAAAGAAAGAAAGAAAGAAAAAAAGAAAGAAAGAAAGAAAGAAAGAAAGAAAGAAAGAAAGAAAATGTCAAGAAGACACAGGATTTGATCTCCTAGTAGGTAAAACTGGAACAATTTAACAACAAAATAAAAAATGATATCATTGAATTATCATCCAATGAATACAATAAATATCCATGAGTCCACATTATAGAAATTATTGAGTAAAAGGAGAAGAGACAAACTCTTCATTACAGAACAATTCCAGTTAATACATGTCACAGGAATGAGGGAAATCAATAATTACCATTAGAACATTGCAATAACTGCTGTGGGCAAGAACCACTGATGGATGCTAAAAGCAGTGGTTTTAAAAAGGTTTACACTGGTTAGGATTCTTATGACTGCAAAATCCTAAATCAGTTTACAAGAAGGACAGGGTAACACAAAGGCAAGAAGGATAGTTGACCATCTGTACCACGTGGATCCAGGAACTCAAATGCTATTGTGAGTTCCTGTCTCTGCTTTTCTCTAGTTTATTCTACAGATTGGCTACCAAGTCTAGAAATATGAACTCATGCATATTTATGTAATATACACGCTTTTATGGTATGTATCTTTTATAATAGAAAATAAATGATTTATTAATATTACATTGCAATGTGCACCAAAATAATGGCATCTATGTTTCCAGACACTATGACCACCCTACATAAGAAGACTGGGTAAAATGACTTACCTAGGTCATATGATTGAGGCAGTGGGTAAGTTAAGAGCTAATAGGGAAAAAATCTAATATTTCCTACTTTTACATATTACAGACCAGGCATTACAGAGAGACTGATTCTTTTCTTAGGTCTCTTCCATGATTCCTAGGAAAAAGTGGTGATTGGTCAGCTTGGCTCAGATGTTTGCTGCTGCCTGGACTGGTCAACTTTGGCCACACAGTCACTGCAGCTCCTGTAACTGTTACCTATGTATGTGGAAGAGCTGGCTTGACAATCCATGTACCATAGCCTGTATTGACCTTCTCTCATACAGGACTGACTATAGGGCAGGCACTGTTATAAGCACTGTACTTGTCTGTGTTACTTAGACTCATGATGATGACCCCACACATTGTCATTCCAGTTTGCACTGCTAATCACTAGCTATGTTGTTCATCTGTTAAAGAACTGGTTTTTTTTTTCTGATTATAAAGTTACAGATGTTTATTCTGAAGAAATTGGAAAATATAGAAAACACAAAGAATACAATAAAACACCTGTAGCATTGTTAACAGAGATAAATATTGTTAATGTATTTGAGTATTTCCTTTTCAGTATTTTCTATTTTTGTGTGTGTTTTCTACAGTTCAGTCCATTTTATATATTCACCTTGTAACTTGTTTGTTTTGAGGGGGGTTGTTTTGTTTATATTTGTATTATGAGAACTTTCCTATGTCACTAAATAAACTTTAGAAATCTCTTTTTTCCAGCACCTATAGAATGTTTGATTTTACAAGGTTATACTTACTTGTTGTTAATAAAGGATCAACACAAATAAGGAAATTAAAAACTAAAATAAACCCTATGATATCAAGGAGCATCAGGCTGAACTCATGTAGTTTTTAACATATATACCAAGATTAAAAAATAAATAACATGATAAATTATTGAGTAGTTATTTGGTTTTCTATATTTTTCTATAAATTATTCCATCATAAATATATTTGTATAAATATTTTTGTGTCTCCAGTTATTTCACAAATAAATTTGTCATGAATTTGTATAAAATTTTAATTTTATGAAACTTATTCCATGGATTTCTGTGTCAAAGGAAGATCTGTGATTTTAAGGGCCTTGAAATTTGTTGCCACATTGCTTTCCTGAAAAAGTTATCAACTTATGTTCACACTACAGACAGCTTGAGGGGAAACTCCCTGCCCTCTTATGGGAGATCAAACTTTCTAAACAGAAGGTAGATACTCAGTCTCAAGGGAATTGGAATCTTGGAGAAAAAAAATGGCCTTTTAGAAGTATTATCTGAGAATATGTGCATGCCTTAACATTTTAAATGAAAGCATGACTGATTGGGGGAACAGAGAAGACAGAATCAGTTAATATTTTTCTGAGAGTAAAAAGTGGATCAACTTAGTTAGAGCTCCTTCAGGAGAAATAAATTTGGGAGGCAGAGGTGTTCAGACATAGAAGACAGAGTGTTCCCTTTTCTTTTCTTTTTTTTAAGTTTATTTATTTTGAGAGAGAGAGAGCATGCATGTACACGAGTGGGGGAGGGGAAGAGAGCGAAGGAGAGAGAATCCCGAGCAGCCTCCACATTGTCAGTGCTGAGCCTGATATGGGGCTCAAACTCACGAACCATGAGATCATGACCTGAGCCAAAACCAAGAGTCAGACACTTAACCAACTGAGCTACTCAGGCACCCCAAGATGGAGTGTTTCTTATTTGAAGTTAATCAGATAAAGATTTATTCTTAGAATAAAAGATAACAGGTTTATATTATACACACACACACACACACACACACACACCTTAGAACTAAGGAAACATATACCAAAGAGATCGATTTTAAGAAAGCTAAGGAGAGACAAGATCTGTTAGTGGCACTAATATGAAAAGTGGGATGTAAGGTAGGGATACACTTTTGTTAGATGCCCTTGGAAAAAAAAGGATTGATTAACTTCAACAGGACAGAACATGTCTCGAGAGGGAGTCCTAGAGAGGACAAGGAGGCAAAGGTGATGCTGAGCCCCTGTATAAGAGCAGGCGGCTGCCTCCAGAGTGTATATTGCAGGCAGAAGAGGGTGTGGGGACAAAGACACAGGGAAGGTCGGTTAAGAGAGGATGCCAGGCTAGGCCACTTAGGGGATGACGTCATGGCACAGAACTTAGAGATTTTCGTTGAAGTGCAGGCAGAAAACAGAGGGGAGAAAGAATGTTAACAAATACCAGACATTAAAGGGCAAATGACAATAGTATGAAAAGAATTTAGGGGGTATGTGAAGAAATTAAAGACCCTGCATTCATTTCCTATGGCTGCTGTAATGTGGTGGCTTAACATAACACAAATCTACAATCTTACATTTCTGGAGTCAGAAGTCCAAAAGGGTCTCATTGGGCTGAAATCAAGGTGTCAGCAGGCTTATATTCCTTTGGAGGCTCTGGAGGAGGATCTTTTCCCTTCCTTTCCATCTTCTAGAAGCAGCCATTCTTGGCTGTGGCTCTGTATCACTTCCACCTCTCCTTCTGTCTTCACATCTCCTCTGACTCTGACTCCCCTGCCTCCCTCTTATAAGAACCTTATGATTACATTGGGCTCACCCAGATAATCCAGAATAGTCTCTCCATCTCATGGCCTGTAACTTAATCCATCTGCAAAATCCCCTTTGCCATGTAAAGTGACATATTCACTGGTTCTAGGGTTTAGGATGTGGACATCATTGAATCATTGGGGGACCACCGGTCTACCTACCATAGACGCCAAACATACTTGAGGTTCATGGTCTCCAGCATTTGGAAATGGTCTTACAGGCTCTCCTGGACAGTCTCCCCTTCTGAAGTTTGGAGCCCTTCTCTTTGTCTATGGGCAGAAAAAATGCCAAAGGATCCAGAAATGTAGCAAAAAATGGAGGCCTTAGTTAAAAAAAAATAAATTAATGAAAACAGCAAGAAGAAGCATTAGAATTTCGAGAGAGTTTATCTGAGATGAACAAGAAGCAAAGAAAGTTAGAGTTTCTTCCCCTCATAGAATGTAGCCGGTGTCATTCAGAATAAGAACCCAGGGTCTAATGGAGGATTTTGTAACAAAGCACTGAGCCGGAAGACCATTCCTGACATGAATAGGTGTTCTCTGACTGGTTGCAACAATGTCTGAGAGAATTTTCAGTGACATTTTGGAGAAAGAGAGCTGGTCAAAGTTCTTTTACCCATTTTGACAAGTCTTTATTATTTTACACTAATGGAAAAGATCACATGTGTGGACATTAAATATAAAATGACGAGCTCTTGGGGCACCTGTATGGCTCAGTCGATTAAGCGTCCAACTCTTGATCTCAGCTCAGATCTTGATCTCAGGGTCCTGAGTTCTGGCCCCGCGTTGGGCTCCGTGGTGGGTATGGAGCTTACTTAAAAAACAAAACAAAACAAAACAAAACAAAACAAAACAAAACAAAAATCCCATGAGCACTTGAACACAATACCTGCATGGGGAGAGAATAGGCAGAGCCCTGTTGGGTGTGTGGAATTGAGGACGTCAAAGCCCTAACGTTGAGGGGGTTGTCACCAAAGAATCCAGAAGAGATTGGATCAGGAAGCACAGACTTCTGGAAGGGAGAAGGTATGAGAGCACCACAGGGTGGCTGCTGGAGGAGGAATCGCTTGTGTATATGTTGCCTCTGTCTACAACAACCATCATAGAACTGTGTGGTTAATAGGACAAATTATGAACGAAGATTTGGAGAAAAATCACATAATGCCAACAACCTAAGAGAACAGGAAAAAATTGAGGACAAGCGAATTTATTCCCTGATTTTTTTTCTCCACATTTGTTATTGAGAAAAGTGAGAATAAATGAATTGGCCCTCAAGGAAAGGAAAATAATGATTGAATTGATATTATGGAGATAAGATCTTATAGAATGCTTAATATAATTCAAAGACCAAGTCTGACATTTGAGGGAAAAATAGTCCTCACTCACAAAAAAAGGGGAGGGGGCAGATGAGATAAATAATAGGAAACTTTTTAAATAACTGAAAGAATTTTAAAAATAGAAATAAAGTGTCCATTTATTTTAGAATGATTACTTTTTTTTTTTATCTGTGCAAAGTAATACATATTGCTTTTGGAAATGAAAGTCATATTCTTGAAACTATGTCTACTTTTACTGGTGATATTCAAAAGAGTAATATCCCCCTCAAAAGATGCATTTTTATTAAATCTTTAGTGTCAAAATGGCATGTGTATCCTTTAGATGAACCAGGGAAATAAGTAAGTGCTGAACATAACACTCACTGCTCACTGATGAGAAAAAATGCTGGTGGACTGACATCTTAATTGAAGAAAATGAAATCTTATTTTGCATTAAATCCTGAAAGCCCTTAGCTCTGGCACCAGTAATATCAGATCCAAGCTCGTTTTCCAGGTGGTATAAAATCTCAGTGTAGTACAGGAGAGACAGATTTTATTTATGAAAGATTCTGAGCGCTCGCTTCTTTGGAAGTAAAACCCTGGGATGTGGGAAAATCACTGGTATAAGAGTTAGCAACTTTGCAACTCAGTTCCAAATTGAGCCCATTGTTGGGTTAGAAGTGAAACAACTTGAAGTTCATGCTCCTCTAGAGTATCCTTGCCCAGGACTCAGTAGGTTTGGTATGTTATGTAAAGCTGGGCTTCCTCATGCTGCTTTGCTTTGTTTGTATATAAAGTTGACATGGCAGCAGTCACCTCAATGAGAAGAAATGGCTGAATGAGTGAGCAGTAGAGAGGGAGGTCAATGCCTATGTGTGTATGTATGCATCGCTACTAAATAATGGGCAAGGACCATGGATGGCCAAACAGCCACCTCACTGGCACATTCTTCTGGAAAAGTCCAAGAGTGTGTGACATGGCCTCCTGTGAACTGTATTAGATGTAATTCTTGACTTCCATCTAACTTACAAATAGGAAAAATATTGATACTACAGTGGTCACATCAATCTCTGCACGAAGGGAGAAGTTTTCCACTAAACTGGTTTTAATTTGTGAATAATGGAATCCTTTTTTGACTTTGAAAGGGCGGGCCTACGCCGGCCGACTCCATCTTGTTCTGTGTCCTTCACCTTGACCACACCTCCTCCCCTTGAGTAACCACCCCCTCACCTGCCTAACAGGACTTGGACCCTTCCCCAGGACCCTTCCCTAGCCAATTGGCTGAGGCCATAGCCATTACCTCACCAACTGCCCCTAGGCCCCAGTAAAACCTTTGTCCTTTTGAAACTCGCTCTCTCTCCCCGGTATCTCACCGCTGCGTCGGTACAGGTAGGGGATTGAGCTCGAGCTAGCTCGAATAAAGGCTCTTTTGCTTTTACATCGGACTCGGCTCCCTGGCGGTATTTGAGGATCACGAATTCTGGGCATAACATTTGGGGGCTCGGCCCGGGATCCCCAAGACCCCCGAGGGACCCCCGACCCGGAGAGCCTGACTGGCCATGGTTAGTGTCTGTCTGTTTGTTCTGTCTTTTCTGTGTGAGCTCATTTCTGGAATTCTGGTAGTGCCCGACGCGGTCTAAGTGGATGCACTGGAGGACCACGGGCCGGGAGTTTCGGAAGACGTTCCGATTCTCCCTTCTGGAGGGACGTGGAATCCCCTCAAAGGTCTGAGACGAGGCGGGTCGTTCCCGCTGGTCGGCGTGAGGCCGTCGTCTTTGGAGGGACATGGAATCCCCTCAAAGGTCTAAGCTAGCTTGCAGTTTTGCTTCCATGGAGTTGGAAGACTTTCTAGGGGCCATCTGTTTGTCTGTTTTTGTGTTTCTCTGTTTTGTTCTGTGGACTTACTGGACGGACGTTATGGGACAGACTCAGACTACTCCTCTAAGTATTATGATTGATCACTTTAAGGATGTGAGGGGAAGAGCTAACAACCTCAGTGTGGAAGTCAGAAGGGGTCGGTGGCAGTTTTTTTGTTCTAGCGAGTGGCCAACTTTCAATGTCGGATGGCCACCAGAGGGGACCTTCGACCTCCCTACCATCCACTGAGTCAGGAGTATCATCTCTCGGCCTAAGATGGGCCATCTTGATCAGCTCCCTTACATTATCACTTGGCAGGACCTTGTAGAAGACCCACCCTCTTGGCTTAAGCCCTTCCTAACCCCGCTCCCTCCAGAGCCAAAACCCATTCTTGCTTTGCAGGAGACAGAGAAGAGGAAAAGTCTTACCCAGCCTTCAGCACCCCTCTACCCTGTCCTACAGGGGGGTACTGAAGAAGAATTAATTTTTCCTCCCCCGTATAACCCCTCTAGGATGCCGGAAGAACACTATCCTCCCCCTCCGGGGGAGGCAGACGCTGTTCCGAGAGCGGGAGGCGGAAACGCTCCAGGGGGAAGCCCGCCCTTTACCAGACAAAGGGCTCAGAGGGAGCAATCTGCCTCCGCCGCCACTGACTCCACTATTCTGCCCCTGCGAGCCACCGGACCCCCAGATGCGGAGGGGAATCAGCCCCATCACTATTGGCCTTTGGCCACTAGTGACCTCTACAATTGGAAAGCTCAGAATCCTAAGTTTTCTGAGAAACCGGCAGGGCTTATTGATTTATTAGACTCTGTTCTTTTTACCCATCAGCCCACGTGGGACGATTGCCAGCAGCTTTTGCAGGTCCTGTTCACCACTGAAGAAAGAGAAAGAATCCTCAATGGGGCCCAAAAACTAGTTCCGGGTGCAGACAGGAATCCCACCACCAACCAGGCTCAGATAGATGCCTCCTTCCCCTTAACTCAGCCACAGTGGGATTTCAACACGGCAGAAGGTAAGGAGAGGCTCCGGGTCTACCGTTAGACTCTAATAGGGGGTCTCCGAATGTCTGCTAGAAAGCCAACCAATTTGGCCAAGGTAGGAAATGTACAACAGGGAAAAGATGAATCTCCGGCTGCCTTTTTAGAATGGATCATGGAGGCATTCCGTACCTATACCCCCATGGATCCAGAGGCTCCGGAAAGCAAGGCAGCTGTTATCATGGCCTTTGTAAACCAATCGGCCAAAGACATTAGGAGAAAATTACAGAAAATAGATAGACTAGGAGAAAAAAGTCTGCAGGACTTACTGGTGGTAGCCGAAAAGGTATATAATAACCGGGAGCCTCCTGAAGACAAGCAGGCTCGCGCCATGGCGGCTGCCAGCAGTAAGCAGACTCGAGACCTGGCCAGAATACTACTAGCTACCACTGCTGACTCCCCTGAGGAACGAGACCGCCGTCTCCGGCAGCTGGCAGACGACGCAAGAAAAGGTAAAGGAACCACCAAGGGGGGGAAGCAGAGGCTGCAGAAGGATCAGTGCGCATACTGCAAGGAGATAGGGCATTGGGCCCGAGATTGTCCAAAAAGGGCCGGCAGAAAGGGAAGCAAGACTGATTGAGTAAAAGTCCTAGAGGTAGATGAACTAAGTGATTAGGGGAGTTGGGGTTTGGACCCTCTCCCAGAACCCAGGGTAACTCTTAAAGTGGAGGGGACCCCTGTTGACTTCCTCGTCGACACCGGAGCACAACATTCGGTCCTCCGCACCCCACAAGGAAAACTAGCCAGCAAGAAGTCCTGGGTACAAGGGGCAACTGGTATGAGCCAGTATTCATGGACTACCCGAAGAACAGTAGATTTGGGAACGGGCCGGGTATCCCACTCCTTTATGGTAATACCAGAATGCCCTTACCCACTGTTAGGACGGGACTTACTGACCAAGATTGGAGCTCAGATAACTTTCAGACAAGGGGGGCCTCAGGTCACTGATGGCAAGGGCCACCCCATCCAGGTCCTGACCATGAAACTGGAGGATGAATACCTCCTCCACCAGGAGGCGCTCCCGAGAGAGGATAATATAGACAGATGGCTATAAGAATTCCCCTCGGTTTGGGCAGAGACAGGGGGGATGGGACTAGCCACTCATAGGACCCCAGTCCTGGTAGAGCTCAAGCCAGGCGAGAGTCCAGTAAGGATCAGACAATACCCCATGTCTCAGGAGGCCCGGAAGGGGATCCAGCCACACATCTGGAGACTACGAAGCCTAGGGGTACTAGTTCCTTGCCAGTCTGCCTGGAACACCCCCTTACTGCTGGTCAAAAAGCCTCACACAAATGACTACTGACCGGTACAAGACCTCCGGGAAGTAAATAAGAGGGTCGCGGACATACACCCAACTGTTCCCAACCCATATACTCTGTTGAGCTCCTTGGCGCCCTCCAGGGTCTGGTATACTGTACTAGATTTAAAGGGTGCCTTCTTCAGTCTGCCGCTGGCACCCCAGAGCCAACCCTTGTTCGCCTTCGAGTGGCATGATCCGGAGGAGGGCTACAGTGGGCAACTCACCTGGACACGGCTACCTCAGGGTTTCAAAAATTCACCCACCATCTTCGACGAGGCACTACACGAGGACCTGGTATTTACAGACACCTTCTCTGGCTGGGTGGAGGCATACCCAACCAAGCATGAAACGGCTCAGACGGTGGCTAAGAAGCTACTAGAAGACATCTTACCCAGGTATGGTTTTCCTGCCATGGTAGGATCAGACAATGGACCAGCTTTTATCTCGCAGGTAACACAGGCAGTAGCCAAGGCAGTAGGGGCAAACTGGAAATTACATTGTGCTTATAGGCCCCAGAGCTCAGGACAGGTAGAAAGAATGAATAGAACCCTAAAAGAGACCCTTACCAAATTAACCATGGAGACTGGCGGGGACTGGGTGACTCTCCTACCGTACGCCCTTTACCAGGTTAGAAACACTCCTTACACTCTGGGTTTTACTCCCTACCAGATCATGTTTGGCAGGCCACCCCCTGTTATTCCCAGCCTTCGAGCTGAACTTATTGCTGAGTTTAAAGATCAAGAACTTTTTCTTTCCTTGAGCGGGCTCCAGAGGGCGCACGAGGACATTTGGCCACGCCTCCGTGCCATCTACGAGGCTGGCCCGATCCCGACACCTCATCAGTACAGGCCGGGAGACTGGATCTACGTCAAGAGGCACCACCGAGACTCTCAAGCCGCGCTGAAAGGGACCCTACATCGTGGTGTTGACAGCCCCCACCGCTCTCAAGGTAGACGGCATCGCGACCTGGGTCCATCACACCCACGCTCAGCCAGCAGACCCCTCCTTGATCCGGAAGGACGTTGTCACGCGATGGGCCATCAGTCGGGACCAACACAACCTGCTCAAGCTCAAGCTACAGCGCATTCAACCTACCTAATATTGGTAACTCTGTTAACTCTGCTTGTCATTGCCCATGCTGCCGGGAGTCCCAATGCCCCCCAAAACATCACCTAGCAGATCATAGACACCAGCTCAGGGACAATACTTAATCAGACATCCCAGAGCCACCCCAGGGACACTTGGTTCCCAGAACTTTGCGTAAACCTCCAAACTCTGTTCCCCTTGTCACCATAAATGCAGGCGGTCCCATGATTGGGTCCCTAAGCTACATGACAAGGCGGGAATGAAAGGGCGGGCCTACGCTGGCCGACTCCATCTTGTTCTGTGTCCTTCACCTTGACCACACCTCCTCCCCTTGAGTAACCACCTCCTCACCTGCCTAACAGGACTCGGACCCTTCCCTAGCCAATCGGCTGAGGCCATAGCCATTACCTCACCAACTGCCCCTAGGCCCCAGTAAAACCTTTGTCCTTTTGAAACTCGCTCTCTCTCCCCGGTATCTCACCGCTGCGTCGGTGCAGGTAGGGGATTGAGCTCCAGCTAGCTCGAATAAAGGCTCTTTTGCTTTTATATCGGACTCGGCTCCCCAGCGGTATTTGGGGATCACGAATTCTGGGCATAACAACTTCAGGTGATGTATTTAATTTGCCATGGTTACTGAACTCTGCAGTTTATCCCCTGGCCCCCACTCCCAACCAAGATGGCATCATGGGAGAAGTGTGGTCTCTGGGATCAAAGAAATGCAGTAGCTCCTCATACTGGCTACTGGTCAGTCACACAACTTTGTCTAGGGTATCGAACAGCTCTGGACTTGTGTCCTTTTCTGGAAACTGAGGATGTAACAGCTGACCCTTGGCACTGATATGAAAGTCAAATGAGCATACGCAGATAAGAGAGAACTAAGAGGGTACCTGAGTGGCTCAGTCAGTTGAGTGGTAGACTCTTGATTTCAGCGAAGTCATGATCTTGTGGTTTGTGAAATCAAGCCCCGCATTGGGCTCTGTGCTGACAGTGCACAGAGCCTGCTTCTGATTCTCTCTCCCTTTCTCTATTCCCCTCCCCTGTCATGCGCACTCCGTCTCTAAATAAATAAATAATTTAAAAAAATGTATAGAAAAGAGGCAACCAAGAAAAGCAAGGGCTAGCATTACTTGTCCCTTCGATTGGGGCAGGTAGAGCTTAGGCTAAGATTCCTGTGGTGCTCTGAAGGCACCCGCAGCCTTAGGTAGAGGATTGAAGCTTGAGATGATTTCTTCATTCCATCTTAGCCCTCAGAGCTTCCACCATCATCTTCTCCTCCCCTCTCCTCACCTCCCCTCCCTTCCCCTCCCCTCCCCTCCCCTCCCCTCTTCTCCTCTCCTCTCCTCTCCTCTCCTCTCCTCTCCTCTCCTCTCCTCTCCTCTTATGGAATGCCAGACCTGAACAACAGCGAGATTAATTCCCAATATTTTTTTTTTTTTTTTTTTAAAGTTTGTGTAAACTAGTGAAATTTTCCCAGGAACTGGCTCTGGTCTTGCACATTTCCCCAGTGTCTCTCTGGGCTCCTCTTTTTCAGTTATTGAGACTCTCCCATGCCTTTCTCAGAAAATCTTCTTCATAATATCACATTAACATGGTAGACTAACAGATCTCAGTTGATATCAGAGTCCCCTTCCTTGCAAAGGCCTTCCTGTCTAAAATGCCCCTTAGTCATGTCAGTTACCCCTTTTCTTATGCAGAGAGGGAGTCCTGGGTTGCCAGCAGCCCTGTGGCCCCTTGAAGAAGGGAAAAGAATTAAGTGGAAATCTACTGTGTGATTTTTCAAGCCAGTTTCCTTGAAAATCAAGGGGTTTCTTGTTTTCACATGCAATTAACATCAAGGTTAAATGCCACCAACTGGTATTTGACGTATTGCTCATTCTCCCAGCAATTCACAGTTTGAAGAGTATTTATCAGCTTCAACATTGACATTATGAAGCTGCTGACATGGTTTGAGGACCCAGTGGGTCTTCTAATCACAAGGCACTAAACACACACATCATCCCAACTGAACCTCAGAATTCTTTGAGGAAGACCTTCTAAAACATCAGCAGCAGAATTCATCTGAGTTGCCAGGGACTTGGGTTAAAAGTTTGTGAAGAACTGTAAAATATTGTGCTCACCAACATTCTCTCTACCCTGACTCAACTTGTTGAACATAATTATAAATGAATTAGACATGACAGCTATAACCTTCTGTTAACTCCACAGTCGTAAAAGACCAGATCCAACACATTCACAGTAAAATACACACACGTAGACTTTAATTTTAAAAGAAAATTTGCTACTTTATTTTGCTTGGCTTTGGGCAGACTTGGAGAATTTTGTCTTTTCATGGGTCCTAGATGTCTTTTCTCTAGAAAGAGCCAGAAAATTCTCTCTTCTACTGCCTAGAAGAACTTTCATAAACCAAGAACCAGCATGAAATCACCCCTTGTCAATTTTCATTCTGGTACATACTGATGGGCAAATGATCCCCTTTGTGGATCAATAATCCTCAAATCCAGTGTAAACAAATATGAGGTGTGCCCATTTGTGGTCCATCTTCCTTAACTGTGTTTGGTTTATTTGCCTCCCTCATGGTTCTTGAAGTATACTGATCTGCATGTCAATTTGGAAATAGGACCAGAAGCTTTGGAGTTTGGAGTCTAAGGTCAAGAACACTCAGTAGTTAAATTTTCCCCATTCATTCCCTGAAATAAATGGAACATGTAACCCAGGTTTTGTTCTTTTCTTTTCTTTTCTTTTCTTTTCTTTTCTTTTCTTTTCTTTTCTTTTTCTTCTCTTCTTTCTTTCTTTCTTTCTTTCTTTCTTTCTTTCTTTCTTTCTTTCTTTCTTTCTTCTTCCTGTGCAGAACTCACATAGGATATTAAGGGCTGACACTTATTGACTGTTTTCCAAGCACCAGGTACCATTCCAGGTGTTCTACATCTGTTCTCTCAGATACCCTTAACAGTCCAATGAGTTAGGTGCACAAAAATACAAAAGAAATTGAGTACTTTAAAAACCATAGTTCCTGGAAACCATCTCATATATGAAAATTGTCAAAAGCCACTGAATATGTACCTTGCACTGTATGTCACCTCATGCCCAGCATTCAGACAAGGAACCAAGATGTGGCTGCCATTTCAACCACAAAGTGTTATGTGTCATGAAAGTTCACAGGGTATCAGAGCAGAGAGTCTCAGACTTTACTATCCATCCAACTCACCTGGTGATGTTGTTAAAATGCAGGTAATGAGTCAGTGGGTCTGAGGTGGAGCCTGGGAATTTGCAAGTAGGGCTGGACCTGCTCTTCCTTCAAGCACACATTTACCACCATGGAACCAGACAACAGTCTTGATGTGAGCCCTGCTCATGAGAGACATCTATGAGCATTTGCAGGATTGCAGGACTGATGGACTAACCTTGAAGCTGGACTAGGGCAGCATGAGGTAGAGACAGGACTGGTGCCAGGATTCAAAACTGAAAAAGGTCCTTGCTCCAGGTGCTGACCTACATTTTGCACGATGCTATGGGTGAGTGCCTCCTTCAGTCCTCCCCTGTCACCTTGCTTAACCTCTTTCCCTCTTATCCCCGGCTCTGATATTCTTATCAGATCAGCCACATACCTGAATGAGATATCTTACCCTAGTACCAAGTTTACCAGTAATTTCTTGGCTACAGACAATCCAGCATTTCAGATGAAGCAGAGAGAAATCTGGGACATCCCACGTAGCTCCCAGGGGCTTTCTTCTCTTGTCAGACCCACACTGTCTGGTGGAGAATAATAGATGGGCTCGAAGTGAAGTTCTGTGGAGATCCACACAGCAGGGAGGGTCTCAATGTAGAAACATTCTGTGCTGTGCCCCCGAGAGTTGAGCTTATGTGACATTCTCTCCAGGAAGCCTTGCTTCATAGATTCTGGGTTTATTGACTAAGAGTTATTCATTAGTCAGGACAGCCTGCTAATGGCATTCACTAAATAAAGTCCCTCCCTTCTAGCAGATACCATTAGTCTTTTCACCCATTTGTTTAGCTGACAAGAAGCTTGGCCAGGGCATCTCTCAGTAAAATGAGTGAATGGATCCCAGTCCAGGAGTTTCAACTTCTTCCTCTCTCCTAGTTGCCGAGAACAATTTTTGGAAATGTTCAATTATTTTTGGCTCCCTCTGTAATGTTATGATCGGCAGTTTACAGAACGCTTGAGTAACTCTTATAACTTACAAAACTCATATAAGTGGAGGAGCCAGGATTAGTCGTACACAGTCTGACTGCAGAGCTTGTGCGTTTAACCACACAGTGGACTTCACAGTTGGTGATGACCGTGGAGCCCTCCCTCCTTGCCCGCGAGGCTGGCCTGCACAGATGATGTCCTTGGGTTTCCTGACCTTCTACCTCCTATAGATTTGGGCCACTGTGGATCAGCAGTAGGAGATAGGATAAGAGACAGAGGAGGTTGGGACATTTGTTCTTCCCACTCCCTCCATCTGGTGTCACCTCTGGCTGGACTGTGACCTGGGACCATGCCACAATTTCTCTCTGGTGGCCCCTGCTATGAGCCACCCTCTCTTTTCTTGTTCCTTCAGTCCCAGAGATGCCCCCAAGTGCCGTTCTATCCCTTATGATTCTCAACACTGTGACACATCTTTACAAATAATCATTTTATTAAACTTCCTCAATGACACAATTTGAGTGTGACATCTGTTTCCTGCTAGGACCCGATGGGAAAAAGTCTGCACACCCATCATCCAGAAGTGCTTGTGTGTGTGTGTGTGTGTGTGCGTTTAATTAATTATTATTATTATTATTTTTTGGAGAGAGAGAAAGAACAAGTGGGGGAGGCCAGAGAGAGAGGGAGAGAGAGAATCCCAAGCAGGCTCTGTGCTATCAGCACAGATCCTGACACGGGGTTCAGTCTCACGAGCTGTAAGGTCATGACCTGAGCCTAAATCAAGAATAGGCTGCTTAACCAACTGAACCACCCGGGTGCCCCTGTGTATGTTTTCAATGAACTTTATCCAAACCAAATCAAATGGCTGAGTGTGGGACTAAAGCAATGCCATATTGTCTCAAAGTCCTCCAGATGGTATGCTAAACTGCCATGTGTTAAAAGCTCTCCCCCTATGTTTGTTTAAAAAGGTTGCCCATGCCCTGTATAGCACATGGACCTCGTTGCCCAGGAGGTCATAAACAGTGACATGCAGGATGTTTGGAGCTCTTCCTCCCTCTCAGCTCTCCTGGGATGTAGATTAAAACTGTCATCTTCAATTAGCAGAGAAGCCAGCTACAGCAGAAAGAGCTATTTTCTCAAGGTCACTACCAGTTGATGACCAGGGTGACAGTCAAGCTCTGATTCTCTGCATTCCCCATCACTTTCTGAGATTTCTGCAGTAACTATGGGGTGTGTCCATTCTGTGCCCAGTGTGATTAGTCTTTGGGATGAGCTATATGGAAAAGGAAAACAACAATTACAATTCCATTTCCATCACTCTTTATTGAGGAGTGGAAACAGATCAAAGGAGACCTAACTCCGTGCTTACTGTACATACAAATGTTGAAAGTCGGTGGGAGCACTGAACAGCCTGCTGAGACATTTCAGGCAGCTCTTCTCTCCCCTGCCCCACCTTCTCTATTCCCACCATAATTGTAGAATTTCTGTAAATGTAAAATTTCCACTTAAAATTCATAAGTGCCAATTTCATTACTTGTAAATTGCTCTGCATACTAATTGGATCCTAACCTGTACCTATGTAATTTTGCTAAAACCTGTTTATCTCTAGTCCTTGGGATGACTTGAGGCTTGCTTCTGTTTCTGCAGAGGCGATGCAGGACAGAAGTCCCACCAGCTGATCCTCAGGAGATGTATGCTCTCCCCACCCCTCATATGCCTCAGTGGGTGCTGCAGATGAATTGTTATCCCTTAGCAGAGCACTCCTCCCTGCAGTTTTTCCCATTTGCAACCTTCTTCCTGTCCTGGACTCTTGGAAGATATTGCTGGAGGTTAGAGAGGGAGCTGAGCCGTACTGAAGAATTTTCACTATGGATTAAGGCACTGAGGTCCTAAACTATGATGGCAATTGCTATTGCCTGTGTCTACCATCTAGAGATATTAAGACACTTAGACAAGTGTTATGAAATCTTTAGCAGCCATTGTAAATGAAATGTTGCAGCCTATCTTAGCTCTGCCCATGGAGCCTGGCAGGAGAGAGAAGGGTTGACATGCAGTGTGTTAATCTATGAATGGCAAACTTCTCTTGACTTAAGGATTATGGTCTCCTCCTCGGCCAGAATGCTCAGAAGAGTTGTAAACAAGAAATATATTTGCCCAATGTAAATGTTTTTCAACATTTTATCATGAAAAAGTGGAAATACATAGTGAAGTTGGAAGAATTTTAGAGTGAACACCCATGTTATGGACTGAATGTGTCTCCACGAAATTCGTATGATGAACATATAACCCTCAGTAACCACAAAATGTGGCTATATTTGGAAAGAGCGTCTTTAAAGAGTGAAATGTTAACAACATTAAAATGAGGTCATGAGCGTGGGCCCTAATCCAGTCTGACTGGGGTCCTTATAAGAAGAGGAGGTCTGGACATAGGTGGGGACAGAGGGAAGATTCAGGAGAAGACAGCCATTTATAAGCCAAGGAAAGAGGTCTGGAATGGATTCTTCTTTCCCCAGCCCTTAGAGGCAGTAAACCCTCCTGACACCTTCATCTTGGACTTTTAGTCTCCAGAACTGTGAGAGAACAAATTTCTGTTCTTTTAAAGCCACCCAGTTTGTGGTACTTAGTGATGGCAGCCCTAGGAAATTCAGACAAACCATATGGCCATCACCTAGGTACTGCTATTGCCATGTTTCTCTTTTAACTTTATTCTGCCCCTTATATATCCATCCCTCTGCCATCATCATTCTGGCCTGATTTAAATGTTATCTCTGATTTGTTTGTAATCCCATGGCCCAAAAGAATACAAAGGAATGGTCCTCACTTAAGGAGCATTAAACCTTTAGACAATTGAGGGGTGTCTATGGTGGCATGATCAAAAGCATACATGGGTTTTTATAGTTGTATTTATAAAAACATAACATTTCACATAGATTTGGCTTCTTGGGTATAAAGCAAATCTTGTAGACCATGGGGGAAGGGAAGGGGAAAAAATAGTTTCAAACAGAGAGGGAGGTAAACCTATAAGAGACTCTTAAATACAAAGAACAAACTGAGGGTTGATGGGGGGAGGGAGGGGAAAATGGCTGATGGGCATTGAGGAGGGCAGTTGTTGGGATGAGCACTGGGTGTTGTATGTAAGCCATGAATCATGGGAATCTACCCCCGAAACCAAGAGCACACTGTATACACTGTGTGTTAGCTAACTTGACAATAAATTATATTAAAAAAAATAGCAGCACATTTGGGTAGTGGCGACCCCTGTCTGCATCCTGAGCTCATGTGATTTCTATGGGAGGAAGGAAGCACAAGAACTTCCTTGGGATGTGGCTGGCGGGGAGGTGAGAGGAAGTATGGGTAGATATGATGCTTCCACACACGCACAGAACAGCACAAAGTAACCTGGGCAGAGCTGCACTGGTCCTGTAACCAAGGGGCTTAGTCTCCCTTCCTGGGAGGATAGGGGCTCCCAAGCTTGGGTGGGAGACAATGAAAATGTCCCCTTGCCTATGGAGAGTGCAGCCTTGTCCCATGTCCAGAGACATGTTAAGCTAAAAGAGAGAACTCTTACCTGAGAATCATCTCTGGTCACCAGCTCCCTTCTGAGGGTTTTGGTATCGAAACTACTGGTCACTGAAATCACTTAAGGTGGAACCTTTGACAGGATATTAGACAAAATGACACCACTTGGTAGTGTGCTACTGATAAACCTTTCTTCCTAAACATGGTACATGGGTTTGACCTGGAACCCGGGCTTAGGATGACCATGCCAGTTTTAGAGTCCCCTCTGGGTCAAACTGCCAAGCCGCACTGCTGGTGACAGGCTTCTCAAGGAAAGAGAACCAAAAGGGAGAGATTGCTTTCATTTCTGTCTTTTGAGAGAGACACAGTTTGACAGACTTGTGATCCTTTTTCTTAATCAATCTGCACTTGACATTTAATATGTGCTCGGTGTTGATAGCAATGATAATCACACATCTGCTAGCATGGGTAATGGCATGCCTGAGGAAGAAACACTGAATATATGAATAAAGACGATTACATTTCTTTTTTTCTTGGATATAGAAGGTGGGTCTCGATTCTAATGATGTGCCTTGTGGATCTCTCCGGAAACATTCCGGAGTACCGGGGCAGTACCTCCATCACGGATGCGGGCCCTTTCATACTTGTTTCAGTGTTGCTTTTCCTGTAGTTTGACCTCAGCACTTGGTTGCGAGCTCACACAGGACAGATGGGGTCTAGCACTTACCAGCTCCTGCTCGTCCAGCCAACGCCTCTCCCTGCTCTCTGCTCACAGTAGGTCCTGAATACACGTGTTTTGAATGGAGAACTGAGTGGAGGCATTTCTATTTCCCTTTTGTGTGAACCAATGCCTGATGCTTCCTTTGCCCCTGACAGCTCATCCTTCAGCAGGTACAGGTTCCAGGGTGTCCACAGGGACACAGAGTCCTCGGGGCAGGTGGCTGCAGTCAGCTGAAGGCCCTCTCTGTAACCCAGGGCCTTCGGTCTTTCCTCTCTTCACCTCCATGCTTCACCTCCTTCCACTCTTCACTCTCTATTCTGTCCATCCTTCATTCTAGATTTTTCTTTCTCCTGTGCTATAGGAGACTTTGAAGGTTCCTGGTGTCCTTGTAAGCCAGATTTCTTACACCAATTCATCTCAATTCATCAGATGCCTGATGATAATCTTGAACCTTAAATATTGGCCCCCCTCAAGGAGGCTTCTGTGTGGATTTGTCTGCCCCTCCCAGGAGGCTGTGAACTGAAGCATGAAGAACGGAATCCTTCCTAAAACTGAAAGGAAGCCTGATTACTTTTTCCCCCGGACAATAGGTGTCAACTTATTCTATAAGTAATGTCACAGGAAGCAGATGTTTTCTTTCTCTCTCTCTCTCTCTAAGAGCCAGAGGCAGAATTCCCCTAGATTTGTGTTGTATAATTCGGTAGCCTCTGTCATGTGCTAACAAGCACTTGAAATGTGGCCACTTGGAATTGAGATGAACTGTAACTGTAAAATCCATGCCAGTTTAAAGACTTATTAAGACAGTAAAAAGAATTTTTAAAACATTGTGGAATACCTTATTAATAACATTTATATTATTTATTGTTTACATGTGAAATTTCTGATACTTCAGGTTAAATAAAATATTACGAAATCTTATTCCCCCTATTTCTCTATTTTTAAATTTAAAACCACTTTATTGGGGTACCTGGGTGGCTCTGTCAGTTACGTGTTTGACTCTTTATCTCGGCTCAGGTCATGATCTCACAGTTCATGGGACTGAGCCCCTCATGGGGCTCTCTGCTGACAGCATGAAGCCTGCCCGGGATTCTCTCTCTCTCTCTCTCTCTCTCTGCCCCTCCTTCCACTCATGCACTTTCTCTCCCTTTCTCTCTCTCTCTTTCAAAATGAATAAATAAACATTAAAAAAATAGGGGCACCTGGGTGGCTCAGTTGGTTAAGCATCTGACTTCAGCTTAGGTCATGATCTTGCAGTTCACGAGTTCGAGCCCTGCATTGGGCTCTGTGCTGACAGCTGGGAGTCTGGAGCCTGCTTTGGATTCTGTCTCTCCCTCGCTCTCTGCCCCTCCCCTACTCACAACTCTCTCTCAAAAACAAATAAACATTAAAAATATTTTTAA
Source organism: Panthera leo (assembly GCF_018350215.1). NCBI lineage: Eukaryota > Metazoa > Chordata > Mammalia > Carnivora > Felidae > Panthera > Panthera leo. The sequence goes on along the minus strand of NC_056681.1, from coordinate 53,869,372 downwards.
AGTTTAAAAAATAAAACTACTTTATTGAGGTGACATTTGATCAACATGAAAAAAGCTGTACATATATTATATGTACAATTTGATGAATTTGTAGACAAGTATACACCCATGAAACCATTACCATAATCAATCTCATAAACATACCCTTCAGCTCCAAAAGTTTCTTCCTATTTTATTTATTTATTTATGCAATGATGATAACACTGAACATAAGAACTACCTTCTAGCAAATTTTTAAGTATGCATCAACCACCCCTTTTCTGGGAGGGATATGTCCCAAGCCCCCCAGTGGGTGACAGAAACCATGGATAATACCAAACCTTATACATACTGTGTTTTTTTCTGAGACATACATACATGTAATAAGGTTTAATTTTCAAATTAACCACAGTAAGAGATTCACAACAATAACTAATAATAAAATAGAACAATTTTAACATTATCCTGTAGTCAACGTTATGCAAATATGGTCTCTCTCTCATAAAATACTTTATTGTGCTGTTATCATCTTTCTTATTGTGATGATGAGTGATAAGATACCCACGTGATGAGATGAAGTGAGGTGAATGATGTAGGCATTGTGATGTAGTATTAGGCTACTACTGACCTGTCAACACCCCAGAAAGAGGATCCTTTGCTTCTGGACGGCAGCTGACTGCAGGTAATGTGGGAAGCAAGATGACGGCTAAGGGGGGTTACTATAAATCCAGGCACAGCACTCAACAGTGGATTCCAGGACTTGTTCGTCTTCCATAACCAGAACTTGGCACCCTTTGATAACACTGCCCTATTTCCCCCTTCCCCAGCCTCTGATAACTGCCTTCCTACTCTGCTTCTACTCATGTTCCTTTCCTCAAACAGGTGGGATCAGGTAGTACTTGTTCTTCTGTGTCTGCTTATCTTGCTCAGCACGATGTCCTCCAAGTTCATCCATGTTGTCACAAATGGCAGAGTTTCCCTTTACGTTTTGGCATGTGGCCAACAGAAAATTTAGAATTACAGATGTGGCTCACATACTCTTTCCACTGGACAGAGCTACTCTGGGGAATGAACAGGTTTTTTGTTAATCAAATTATTTCGATGACCCATGGCAGTGAGATGACAGGTCGGAAGAGGGACAGGGTGAGCAAACAGCAGGGCTGGGCACAGGGGACTGACAGGGCAGAAAGAGCAGAGGAAAATTTTAAGAACAGGAATTCTGAATATTCAGTGATGCTGTTTGCAAGTTAGCGATGCAAACTTTTCTCTGACCCTCCTGACTTTCGGTAAAGTTTCCGCTCAGAGTGTTTTCAAGGAAAATCAAGGGCAATCCGTGGGTGTGACGTGAAGGTACAAAGCCACAGGTTATAAAATAGAGATGGGAACTGAGAAGCAGCAAATCCAAGTCAGAGAGCACCAAGGACCATGTGAGTGTCCAGAAAAATGCATAATCCCTGGAGAGACGACTGGACTCGGACTAGTCATGGGATGGGCTTGTGGGTCTCACCAGCAGTGCAGCCTTACAAAGGGGCCCCAGTCAGATGTCATTTTCTGAATAGTGCAGGCTCTACTAGTGGACACAGCATGGTTTCTGACACTTTATTATGGAAGTTTGCAGATATTTGGCAAAGTTGAAATAATTGTACAAATGAACACCTATATATATATCCCCCTGCTTAGACTCTACCATTAACATTTTATTATACTTAAAAAAATTACATATCCATTTGACTATCTAATGCTCCATATATTTATCAATCCATCTCATTTTTGATGCATTTCAAAGTAAATTTCACTTATCGGTATACTTCCCTTTATAAACTTTAGCATCAGGATATGCCATCCCCAAATATGCCACTTTGGTTTTTTGTTTGTTTGTTTGTTTGTTTGAATTTTTTTAATGGTTATTTATTTCTGGGACAGTGAGAGACAGAGCATGAGTGGGGTGAGGGGCAGAGAGAGAGGGAGACACAGAATCTGAAGCAGGCTCCAGGCTCTGAGCTGTCAGCACAGAGCCTGACATGGGGCTCGAACTCACAAACTGTGAGATCATGACCTGGGCCGAAGTCAGTCGCTCAACCCACTGAGCCACCCAGGCACCCCAGCCACTTTGGAATAAGGATTATTTTGAGCGGAAGGCAATTGAGAATCAAGAAATGTGTGAAGAATTTTTCTGCCTAAAAGCAGGGCATAAATTTCCTTTTTGCGGGGTGACCCTCTCTTCTATACCAAGAAGAAAAGAATAATGTTTATCATTGGAGATGAAGAGTCAGCACGGAGATGAATCTGTGTAAACGGACCTTACTAAAAAAATTCCTTAATTTTCATTAGTTTCCTCCAAGCACTTCCTAATCACTTTCTTACAATCTATGATCTCTCAAACCTAAACTCTCTTTCTTTTTTAAAAAGGTATAGATGTCCTGGAGTCTAAGTGCTTCTTCGAGTTTCACTTATTTTTTGTGAGCTCTCATGTGTAACATGTTAATAAAATGTGTATTTTTCCCCCTGTTAATGTGTCTTTTGTCAGTTTAATTTTCTGGCTCCAGTCCTCAAACATAAGAGGGTAGAAGAAAAGTTTTTCCTCTTTCACAAATATCATTAATTGGAGGGGCGCCTGGGTGGCGCAGTCGGTTAAGCGTCCGACTTCAGCCAGGTCATGATCTCGCGGTCCGTGAGTTCGAGCCCCGCGTCAGGCTCTGGGCTGATGGCTCGGAGCCTGGAGCCTGTTTCCGACTCTGTGTCTCCCTCTCTCTCTGCCCCTCCCCCGTTCATGCTCTGTCTCTCTCTGTCCCAAAAATAAATAAAAAACGTTGGAAAAAAAAATTAAAAAAAAAATATCATTAATTGGAGTTCAATATATAAGGTAAAACTTACGTAAAATGGGTGTGTAGTTTTGATGAAAGTATATACCTGTGTAACACAAAGCCCTGTCAATATATGGCAAATTTCATCCCCCCAGAATGTCCCTTATGCCCTTTCCCTCAATCCTCACCTCCATCCGCTAGAAGCAACTACCTTTCAGATTTTTCCTGACCATAGATTAGTTTTGTCCTTTCTGGGAATTCTTGTAAATGGAATCATACAGTGCATACTATTTGGGTAAGACTTCTTTTACCCAGCAATTTTTTTTGACATTCTTCCATATTGTTATTAAACACAACATTCTAAAGCATCTTCTGTCACTCTAAAATGAGCCCAAACAATTTTATTTCTACCAGACTAAGCATACACTCTGGAATTTAACATAAAGACATGGACATCACCATAGTCCTTCACGTCCAATATTATGCTCCTGATGTTGATAATAGTAGCTACACCCCAAAATACACTACTTTGGCATAATACTAATTTAAGCTGAAGGAAATTAAGAAAAAGCAGATTACAGGGATGGCCCTCAGAACTTCTCCTTTTGATCTAAAAGCAGAGCATACGTTTTACCTGGAAAAAGGTGCCCTCCCCACACTAGGTAAAGGAGAACATCCTTATCACTGGGTACTAGAAGTCAACATGGAGGGGAATCTATACTTACTATAAACTTACTATAAACTTACTAAAAATAACAGTATCTTCCATTGTTTCTCTGTATACTTCCTAGTCCCTTTCCCATAAGTAGCCGCCCCTACCTCAGACCCTTTTTCCCTCTGTCCTGGCACGTTTGCATAAGTTCTCACTCTTTGTGAAAATGTATATGAACTCTCAAGACTACCTGCTCTTTTTCGTTTTTCGTTTTTTATATATGGAGGTCTCCATGTTCCTGTAAAAATATTAACATCAAATATGAACTGTGTGCTTTTCTCCTGCTTACCTGTCTTTTGTCACTGTGATTCTTAGGCCAGCCACAGAACCTGAGAGAAGAGGTTTTGTGCTGTACAGTTCTAAGAAATATCTGTGTCCTCAATAATCTCACTTCAAAAGGTACATAAAATATAAGAATACCCAAACATCATATATTCCTGTTGAGGACATACTTAAAAATTCATCAACCATAAACATACTGTAATATTTCTTTAATCTATGTATTTCAATTATTTTTAAATTTTTTTAAAGTTTATTTATTTTTGAGACAGAGAGAGACAGAGCATGAACAGGGGAGGAGCAGAGAGAGAGGGAGACACAGAATCCGAAACAGGCTCCAGGCTCTGAGCTGTCAGCACAGAGCCCGACGTGGGGCTCGAACTCACGGACCGTGAGATCATGACCTGAGCCGAAGTCGGACGCTTAACCGACCAAGCCACCCAGGCGCCCCTGTATTTCAATTTTTACCATATCTTTATATCATGTCAGAAGCTTGCTACCCTCTACACTGAGTAGAACTTTTTCTTTTTTTTTTAAATTTTTTTTTTCTTTTTTTTCTCTTTTTTTTTTTTTTTTTTATTTTTGGGACAGAGAGAGACAGAGCATGAACGGGGGAGGGGCAGAGAGAGAGGGAGACACAGAATCGGAAACAGGCTCCAGGCTCCGAGCCATCAGCCCAGAGCCTGAAGCGGGGCTCGAACTCACGGACCGTGAGATCGTGACCTGGCTGAAGTCGGACGCTCAACCGACTGCGCCACCCAGGCGCCCCGAGTAGAACTTTTTCAAAAGCTGCCCCTTCATCTAATATTCTCAAACTGGAAATATACTTTGCCCAAACCCTCCCAAGCTATATGTGTGATGTAGGTCCATTATCCTCTCTCAGCTTCCATCTTTCAGAATGGACGTATTTCAAATTTGCTAAAGTTTTATCGTGCTTTTAATTAATATGGCAATCAGTTAATGGTTACTTATCATGGGCCTCCTATGATTAACGTGTTATGGAATTGGTGAATAAGACAGATATGGTCCCTGCCTAAGTAAATCTTGATTGATTGATCTTAAGTGAGCAAGAAGGTATGCAAGAATAGTTCAGATGCTATGAAAATGTAAAGCAAGGGCCCTAACTTAGTCTTCCTGAGAAGAGGCATCAAGCAGGGTTGAGGATGATCAAAGTTAGGTAGTCAATGCAACCATCCATCAGGCTTCTAGAAGTTGGCTCCCACAGTTGCAGAACTGGGGGGCAAGCACTTAGCTCACAATTGACCACATGGCGTGAATCAGTCCACTGAGTTTTTGGCTGCTAAAATTCTTTGCCACTCTGGTTTGGTGGTCATTGATTCCCAATTCTTAATATTGCTCTTGGAACATATTGGGAGTGTATTTATTAAACGACTTTGAATGCTCTTATAGTTGCAAAAATAAAAAAAATGCTATTTTCCACATCCACGAGCCGCTAATCTGAATGTGAATAAATATGGATGAGCAGTAACTTATGCATATATTGAAAATATGCCTTCTTAGAGATCTATAATGTTTTTTCTCACTCTAGAAGCCTCATCAAAAAAACAATGGAATGCAGTAGATTTTAAGGATATACATTTTACCAAAGGTACCAAAGCCTTTACTAAACTTCAATCCCTTAGTTGAAGAAAGAATGTTGTAAAAAAAAAAAAAAATCTTGTGGACTGGCTCCTGGGAAGTTTGTAAACAATTTCCTTCTTTCTTTTTCTTTTGTGTCCTTCCATAAAGTAGCCAAGCATTATTCCTATAAGCTATCAATTCTAACAGAAGGCAAATCACATGTATTTATTAACTTTCTTGAATTCTTTTTTTTTTTTTTAGCTTTTTTACTGTTTATTATTTTTGAGAGAGAGAGAGAGAGAGAAAGCAAGCAGGGAAGGGGCAGAGAGAGAGGGAGACACAGAATCAGAAGCAGGCTCCAGGCTCTGAGTGCTCAGGACAGAGCCCGATGCGGGGCTTGAACTCACAGACCACGAGATCATGACCTGAGCTGTCGTTGGCCGCCCAACCTACTGAGCCACCCAGGCACCCCTAACTTTCCTGAATTCTTAACATCGCTTGCTAATCCCTTAAAAAAATTCCCTCTTGATCTGAAGGTAATGGTAGCAATAAAAATACACATTATAGCATCATTAGGAATTGTTTGTTTTGTCTTCAGTCTCTTCTGAAGTTCCTCCACTGGATCAGCTGATAATGATAGCAATCAAAAACATACAGCATGCAGGCGGGGGGCAAGAGAATCCCAGGAAAGACATACAAGACGTTCAATTGGGATTTAAAATTAGATGGAACCAATGAGCCAGAAAACAGATAGGGGAGGCTGCTTGACAGTCGGTAGCAGCAGCAGGAATGAGCATCCACGGAGTAGGGGTCTCAGCTGGGCAGATGTCTGTGCCAGAGTGAGCGAGTGACAGATAAGACAGGATGGAGCAGCCTCCATTCTGGGAAGTGGGTGCTGTCACTACTTGGTACAGTCTCCTTTTGAGGGAGTGGTCCCACTCATTTAAGGAAGGAACACTGTAGATAGAGTTAATAGATGTTGTAGTGGACCTCTGCAAAATTTAAGTACAAACCATGGTGTGATGTTCGTTGCTGAACTATCATATATTGAAGTCCAGGGAAGAAACCACCCAGTTGATGTAGCACTAGCGTATGCAAGCCACGTGAAGTGCATCTTCCCTGCTGAATTATGAGAGATTTCCAACATTCTTTATTCCATAAACCAACATTGATTGCATACTTATCTTGTGCCAGATTTAGGATATTTTTTTGTCCAAGTTGTTAAACAAAAGGGAGGCAAGAAAGCAAGCAGCAGGAAGACCAGGTAGAAGTCTCCCAAAATATTCCTCAGAAGAGAGGATGACGTTCAGGGTCTCACAAAGGGAGAACTTCAGCATTTGCTCATGGGATGGATATGGCGTATGGGAGGAGAGGAGTCAAGGAGGAACCTGCTGTTCTTATGGTGGGCAAATAGAAGAAAGGAGATTGTATTTATCAAGATGGAGGGTCTGTGGGAGGTACTGGGGAAAAAATGGAGAGCTCATTTTGAACATGTGAACTGTGACAACTCCATTAGACATCTAAATAGAGATGTCAAGAAAGCATTTGGGGATACAAGTCTAGAACCCAAGTGCTGAAGGACCACTTTGGAGGTTGTTGTTATTTAAATAGTACTTCAAGCTATGAGACTGGATACGATGCCCTAAAAAGTTACTCAGCTTAGTATTTGAAATAGCTGTTAAGTAGATCCAATTAAAATGAAAGGACATATTAACTTAAAAAATCATTATCCGAGGAATCATAAAGATAGAACTTATAATTGGTCTCCTGAGAGAGGTGGACAGATCCGTAGAAGACTGGATCTGAAAACTACGTAACCCCAAAGACACACAGCGATTGTATCATTTATGCCTGTCCCCAAAGTGTCACAGAGCACCTAAAATATAGATGACGCCCATTCAATATCTGATAAGTGAATGGATGGATCAATGAATGAAGCTTGATGGAGAGGCAGTCAGGCTTCCCAGAGACAGGGAACCATGATTGTAGGGCTTGGGTATCCTTGGGTCTTACACTTTTTAATTTAATTTAATTTAATTTAATTTAATTTTATTTTATTTTATTATTGAAGTATAGTTGACATACAATGTTATATTAGTTTCAGGTGCCTCACACTTCCCTACTGCCTTTTTTCTTAGCTATTTACGACCAAGTCTTAGGATGTGAAATCCCTGTCTAATTCATGGTGTGAAAATTAACCCTACTGTCTTCTTTCCTCTCATAATAGGAACTCATGGATGAACACTCAGGAATCACCAGGCTGAGAGAGAGAAGGGTGAATAAGCCAGAGAACCCCCAGAACAGCTCTGGGGAAGCAGCACTGTAGGCTCTTATTTCTATAGTCACCTTTTATTTTGCAGCCGCAGTTCACGGCGAGGAATACCAATGAGTTGAGGCACGCTGCTAATTGCCAGATCAACATAACCTCTAGGGAGAAAAGCAAAAAAGCATTCCTATTAACTTCAGCAGTGGAATAATTTGAATCTCCTTCTAAGATGTCTTGTCTCTTTTTTGGTTAATTACTGTGGCAAACCCTATTTTCTCTTTAAATCAAGCCCTGCAATGCCCTTAATTCAACTGGGCTGCTACTAAAGTGCAGCCTTCAGGGGAATGAACTGGGAGTCTTTCATCTGAGAAAAAATAAACCTTCTTGGGGGTTATAGTTTTGTCACTGATCTCAACAAGGATGGCATAGTGTTGGCCAGCCTGCACCTGTCAGGGGGTGGGGGGACAGCCCTCCCACCTTACCACCCTGCTTCCAGGAGAAAAAGCATCCTCACCCTGCTTGAGGATGCTTCTGTGTACAGTCACCACTCACTTCTGTTTCCTCCCGAAAACCATCATCTCTCTTATGCAATGTGAAGTGAACACTGTTCAGAAAACTTTTTGCTTCATGTTGGCCAGGGCAGATTCGCCACGGGCTCTGGCCAGGACAGCTCTTGCTTGTTGAGCATGTACTGTGTGCTGAGCACCTTCTGAGCACCCTACCCAGAGGCGACCATTGAACACAGCAAGCCGAAAAGTCATTACTATGGTATAGCCTGACTGCAGAAAAAGAGAGGGAGAGGGCTTAAGCAATTTGCCAGCTGATGGGCTGCTAGTGCTAGTGCGGGAGAAGACAGGGCTGCAGGATCCAGACATAAACTCAGAATCACAGCAGGTTGGTGCCCTCATGCTCTCTAATTGGATATTTTATTTGTTTTGTTGTTCAATTGGACGGTAAGCTTCTAGAGGTCAGGGACCCCTTCACAGCACTCATTCCAGGGTTGGGGGAAGCCACCTCTGTGAAAGCTGAGCCAGACAGCAGGATGTTGAGCAGGCATTGGCCAGGCATCCTGCCCTGTGGCCTCTTGGCATTGCAACATGCATGGACTCTACTTTCCTATGGAAACTTTTATGGTGCTGCTATCCCTGCCCTTCTAGAGAGTATGTTCCCCGAGAACAGGATCTATATAGCTTTCTATCTACCAGCATGCCTCTTCTCCTAACTCCCCAGGGTAGCTAACAGAGTAAGTCACTCTGCAGAGTGCTGTATGTACAACGTCCTCTTACTTGTCCTGGATTCACTTATTGACCAACGCAGGGTTCACTGGAGAGGGTGAGAAAATGAGAGATGGCGTCTGCTGAATAACTTTTTGTGTACACACATGTATACCTGTCCTGTAAGATCTCCAAACAAGACTTTATGTTTCTCTTCTTTGAATGCCCCATCAGCTAGAATAATACCTGGTCCTCAGTACCTGCTTAATACTTTTTTTTTTTTTTTTGTATGAATACATCACACAAAAATGCACTTGAAATTTTTTGGTCTGTTCAATGCTGATGATTCTTTTCTTTTTCTTTTCTGGTATGTTCCCTCTCCACGGGGAGTCATGAAAGCCAGTATTCTATTCAAGAAATTTTTTAAAGAATGTAATAAGAGTAAAAAGATCAAAAATGAACTCAAGACCAGTGGTTTTAACTGGGACACATTTCATAAACAACAGTAATGTCTCCCCAATGATTTTAATATTTTATCACTTATTGTTATAAATTGTAGCATTTCTTAATAGGTATGCATATATGTAGTTAGTGCTTTTATGAATGCAAAGCTTGGCCTTATAATTACATATTACTGAGTCATCATAATTAATGAAATTCATGGAAAGAACACCAAGAACAATACCATTTCATAATAGAGAATCAATCTGCTTAACTTTCTCTATGGAATTTCTGATAAATGATGTGTATAGAATTTTACCAATAAATGAAGCCGAGATTCTGGTTTGAGTCTTATTTTAAAACTCAATACACCATAATAAGTACTCATTATAGACCTTTTGTATGCTGGGCACTGAAGATCTGGTCAATAATACACATACATGCCTAAAACCCTCAGGATGCCTAGACCTGACACTTTCCAAAATTATCTATAATCAGGGTTTCATAAAAGAAAAGAAGTAACTGTTTGAACGTATTGTTTGAACTGTTTGATCTTTTGAAACACAACCAGTGCAGAAGTATTTCTATGCAAATAAAAGAATCAATTTTAATTTCTTTCTGATATGCAGCTTTATGGGAGCTGGGAGATAATTTTTCAGATGCAAGGATCTTTTCAACACCTTTTATCAGCATAGAGAAAGAAAACCAACATTTATTGAGGAACTACTAGCTCACAAATGTTAGTGATAAGGATCACATACAGACTTTTAAACAATGCAGATTCTTGGGCTCTGCCACCAGAGATTGTGACTCAGGAGGCCCAGAAAGCTGGCCTGAGATTGAGTGCCCTTAAAATATTATGAAAAACACTTTGTCCCTCTACAGCCATTAACTGAACTGACTCTGGCTTTGTCCCAAGAGACTGGCTCCTGATTCTTGAGGTGCCCTCAGCTTTTGACTTCTACTTCTCAAACTGGTGCTCCTTCCCTACTCCTGTAAGACTCCTTTTATTTCAAAACCTAGTTTCCTTATTCCCTCAGCTGCCAGCAGTTGGCATTATGTGAAACCAAGCTGTCAGGAGTGACCACAGCCTCACAGCTGGCCCCGATTCCTGACACAGATGCCCTCATTTAATGTGTCCCCTGGCCCCCTTGGGGGTCACAGTTTCGGCTCCTGACCTACTCCCTCACCCAAAGCTCCCAACCCAGCCAGCATCTCAGGTAGTACTAAGCCACTCCATTCAGGCCATGGGGATCACACTCTCATTTCTCCTTTGGAAGGTATTTGAAGAATTCAGATCAAAAAGATTTTCACATGAACATGGGTCTCTTTAAGATAATCATCATCATCATCATCTAATACCACAAATATATAACAACATTAGTGTGAGCATTTACTGAAGATGCACTATGTGTTAGGCACTGTGACGTCACCTTGTTCCTTCTTCACACGGCCACGTGAAGTAGGTCTGTTGCTGTCCCCACATTACAGTTGAGGGCTCTGGGGTTCAGAGATTTTTGTTGCTTTGTCCAATGTCAAGGAGGGAGCCAACTGAAGAAAGTATCTCCAGCAGAGCAGTTTTAGGCACTGGAACACAAGGACACTATCCAGAGGCAGAGAAACTTTCCAAGTGTCTACAAAACTGTCATTGACAGCTCACTCATAACCATAAGTACAACCTTGATCAAGTGGCCCAGGACATCAGGAAAATGTAAGGAGACAATCGTATTACTTCAGGTAGCGTTAGCTGGGATAAAAAGTCAACCCCCCAGATACATAACAACTTGTGTTTATTTCTTGCTCATGTTCCAGTTCTAAGTAGTTCTGGTCACCAGAGAGTTTGGCTCTAAGCAGCATCTCAGAGGCCCAGGCTGAGCGAGGTTCTGCTGCCCTCAACTTTCACAATTGCTCTGGTCACCTCTATCCAGTTGTGGGAAGAGGAGAGAATCTGGAGCATCACACAAGAGAAGTGTTGGGCCTGGCCAGGAAGTGGGTCCACCTCCTGTGGTCCCCTTTCATTGGCTGGAACTCAGCAAGTTGCCCTACCTAATTGTAAAGGAAACTGGCCAAGGTTGTCTGACCGAATATCCAAAAGGCAGGACAGAACCGGTTGGTGTAAAGCCAGCCGTCCCTGGCCTGGTGCCTCTTCCTACCCTCCAGAGAGCATTCATACATAGCTCATCCTTCTATAGAATGCACCAGCTCCCCTCTCTGATGGAGACAATCTATGTCTTACGCTGCCAGTGTGTCAAGCTTAAAGTCCAAGTTCTCAGGGTGCATGCAGCCCCTCCGGCTGATCTGAATGTAGTTCCATGCGCTTCAACAAACTTAAAGACAAGTTAAAGTTGTTTTTCTACCCCTCCTCACTGCCACCACACTCATTCCTAACTCTGAAGGAGGGACAAGATAACCACAATAAAAACGTCCCATGTGGTGGGGCGCCTGGGTGGCTCAGTCGGTTAAGAGTCCGACTTCAGCTTAGGTCATGATCTCATAGCTTGTGAGTTCAAGCCCCGCGTCGGGTTCTGTGCTGACAGCTCAGAGCCTGGAGCCTGTGTCTCTTTCTCTCTCTGCCCCTCCCCCACTTGTGCTCTGCCTATTAAAAGTAAATAAATGTAATTAAAAAAAAATGTCCCATGTGGAAAAGGGAAGAATGTGACACACACAGCAATTGCTGCAATGATGAGATAAATCCTGTCGGACAGAATTTGCAAGGGGCAAGGTCCCTCTGCCCTCACATGGGGCAAAGTTCCTTGATTCAACACCATTTCTCCTCTCCAGTCTAGAAGGAAGTGCTCTGCCCACTGAGTCCTGTGAGTCTGCCTCCGGAAGGTTCTTTCTGGTTCCTTATTTCATGTGTTCACTATGGAAGGGAACCGCAGGACATTTGACAGTGAAGGGGAGGAAAACAACCATTTCTCTTCTCCTCTCTTATCTACCAGTGACTGGAACCCACAAATTAAGCTGACAAGAGCCAGATTAACAGGAGAAAAGGTATATTATGCACGCATATGGAGGCTTTCATAGAAAAAGAGTGTAGACTCAAAGAAGCGGTTAGACCCAGGGGCTTATATGCCATTCTAACAAAGAGTGATAAATTCTGGAAAAGTGACAAGACAAAAGGAAGAGGTTTGGGCTTAAAACTGTGGGAAGGTGGATACATGGGTAAAACTAATGGAAGATGAAGATTATTTTAGGAAAGTTTGCTATGCAGATCCAACTCGGTGTCCATTTTTCTGGAATGGTGGTTATTTGCCTCCTGGTATGGGAGAGGGGAGGGGAAACCCCTTCAGGAATGAAAATTTATGCCCTGCTTTTAAGCAGACAGAAGACAGAGACGTTTTTTCTGTATAAGCTGGGTTTTTTTTTTAATATTTATTTATTTATTTATTTATTTATTTATGCATTTAAGAAAGAGAATCTGAAGCAGGCTCCACATTCAGTGCAGAGCACGACACAGGGCTTGCTGCCACCACCCTGGAATCATGACCTGAGACAAACTCAAAAGTCAGACACTCAACTGGTCTGAGGGTCACCCAGATGCCCCTGCTTTCACTGCTTCTTAATTGCCTTCAGCTCGAACGTTTCTTATGTCACAATGGCATATCTTGGGGTGATATGTTCTGGTTCCTTTCAGTAGGGCTGTGAGCTTCCATGGCCACCTTCTACAGGTTGGAGGGCTAAGGTTTCTTTAAGATTCAAAGGTTTTTGGCTAGGGAGTTTTGTTATTCTATCTATTCTCGTTGGCAGGGTAATTCCTCCAATTCTTATGATCTGTGTGAGCCCACTCTCTATTCCATATGTCAGGAACCCAAGCACAGTTTCTAGATTAACTCTCAAGACTGCATTGTTTCTGTTTTCTTCCTGGACTCCTTCATGTAATGGCATGCTTCCTTCATGTAATGGCAAGGCCATTGAAGCAATTGCTTGGGGCAAGGCCACATCCTTGATCTGATATTTGCCACAGGGATGGGCCACTTTATTTAACTAAGTCCTGATGAATTCTTACTGCTCAAACCTTTCCTCAGTCCTTCTTCTAAAAGTTTGGAGTCTAGATGTTATCTGCTGTTTTTAACCCTGTGAGACCCTATATTTATTCACATTTTCTGCTCTCTTTTATTTTTGCTTGCAAACTGGTCAAACTTTTCTAAATTATTCTCTTTCTTACAACACATTGCTAAATGCAGTGAAGGGCAAGCAGCATATACAAGTGTTTCTAGCTCTCTTCCACCACTTTCTATAAGGTCACAGGCTCTAGAAGTCCTCAGCCAGCTTACCAAGTCATGCTAGGCAATAATTTTACCACATGTTTTGTTTTGACCTAACAGGAGATGTATCATTGTGGAGCTGTTTTCAACATGTAGCTTCCCAAGATCACAGGCCTTCTCCATCTAGTTGTAAAGAGGGGAGGAGGCTGGGATGTGGTGAGCACTGCCACCACTCACACTGCATTGGCTATTGGTTACACTCATTCCTGTGGCCACACACAACTGCCAGGGAGACTGGATGATGAAGGGTAGCCGAGCACTCTGTATCAAGGCCCCTGGAAAATGACTCATGGCCAGTGACTTCCCACTCACTCCACTAAAGTCTGACTCTGGCCACCTTTTAGCCTCAGGAGCACATCTATGTTCTGGTGCAGAAGTCGGGCCAACGTTGCCTCTCCCTAATGGGATGTATGATGGAGTGGTGGCCACAGATGTGGGAAACTGCCTGCTGGCTCTGCCTTTCCCAGCCCTGAGTGCCTGGGTTCTGTGTATTCCCCTCTGCACTGCAGAGACGAGAGTAGCTCCTGTCTCTAGGATGCAGCACCTGACAAATGAAGACTGAAACTCATGTTTTCATCTCAGAGTACATTTCCTAAATGCCTGAAGAAGAGAAGAATGTGGCTTTTGGAGAACATCTAACGAAGTCTGCTACAACTCGGAAAAAGAAGCTTGTTCTCATCACCTTTAGACAGGCTTCAAGTCATCAGATCGACATGATTCATCTCCCTAGAGCTTTGGTGTTGTTATTGGTTTTGGTCTTGTAGGATGAGGGCTAGGAAGAGGAGTTTTTTTTTTTCCCTGCCAAAAGCTCCTCAGATGCCTTTGCCCTACCTGCACCCCACCTGGGGGGACTTCATAAACTATCGACCCTCTCCGTTGGGAAAGGAATGATACACTTGACATTTGGGTTCAAAAACTCTTTAAATCCCAAGTGCTGCCTTTTAGAAACTTCTTGGTCAGTTGGAATGTCACTGTCCCATTGACCTCACTGGGTGCTGTGGTAGCACACTGAACTCTTAAACTTCTCTAGAGTTCTCCACTGCCCCAAGCCAGCAAGAGATAAATCAAAATGTCAAGGTTTTATCCTGCATGCATATCCCATTAACATCTCCATCATTCTTGATAAGCATTTAATGGAGTACAATAAATGTTTTAGCACTGAATCAGGGCAGACTATGAACTCGGGGACTCCTGGAAGACATCTGGGAAGGGAAGGAACATGGACAAGGCACAGGTTGTGGTCACCAGCCTTGAAGGATTTGCAGACATTCCTCAGTGATGTGCTAGGACCACTGCCAAGAGCCTAATCTAAGGAGAGAACATCAAATCCAAATGCATGCTGGTAAAGCATGTAGGCTTCTTTTAGATAGAAGAGTTACTTTTCAGTAATAAGAATTTAAATTCTGGCCTGTCCTTTAAAAGCAGAATTTCTTTCATCACCAAAGAAATAAGGTTGGGAAAATGCATATCTTGGGCAGGTGCATATACATTCATTCATGTTCCATTGATCTGAGTTGCGTGACCAAAGCCCACAGTTAATGAGATGGAAAGGGGAACCAGTATTTTGTAGTAGTTTATGAAAGGTTCCTTGACCCACGTGTGGTAGTTATGGGTCAGATATGCCATGTTGTTGTTACCTTGCTGATGCTGCCTTCTGTAGCCACAGGGAATCCAGTGAAACCAGTAGATTCTGAGCGTAAGCTGTCACCACACTTTCTGCACATAAAATTAGTTACCTGGTCAGAAGCCTTGCCCTGTGAAGTGGTATTGAGACAAGGAAACTAAAAGGACCCATGAAAAACTTTTTTTGCTCCTTTCCTTGCTTCTGTTCTTGCTAGAATCCGCATCCCTGCCTTACACACACCTTATAGAATAATGTATGTCCTCCTTGTAAAGGTGGATTTAAGGATTTCTTTGGAGTCTTCCAGCACAATAGATAACATCTCAGGAGTGATCGGGTGGGGTCATCATGAATATTTTTCAAGACTGCTGACTCATCAAGACCCCTGGTTCCGCAGCAGAAGGGACTTACAGAGAACACTTAAAAACTCATCTTTGTTCGCAGATTACTGAGAAGACATGTGCACCAGACCATCATCCTCAGTAAAAACCCAGGCCCTAAAGAGGAGACTCACTCTCCTTTCCTTTCCGAGTCTTCTCATGATGCTCAGTCCATACCTACACTCTTCTCTGTATCTTTTATAAATTCTGCTTTCACTTCTTCCCCACTAGTGTTTGATTTCTATCCTGCAAGAAGCCAAGGACACTCTTGGCTTGTCCTTTGGGATACCCTTCTGGGTTCTCACACCCAGTAAGCCTATATCAGTATGACAGCAGATGAGGTCTTTAAAAGTTCACTGACAGAGGCTGTGGCAGAACTATGGCAATAGGGAATGCAAATCCATATTAAGTGTAAGTGAGGATCTCAACGAATAATTCTACATCCCTTTCTTCTACATGATGAAGGTGGGGGTCCAATGCATCCAACCAGGTGGCTAGTTGGCCACCAAGAAGACAGAAACAATGAAAACAGTTCAAAAACATATTTCTCTGTGTTTTCTCATTTTGTGAAAGAGTATTCCTGCAGAGTTTTGTTTAGATCACCTTGAAAACAAATCATCATCACAAAGACCTAGTTTTATTTTACTTTTCAAATGTAAACAGATGAAACCTCTCTGAAAAAGCATCCATCTTCAAAGTCTAGCATCCATCAGTGTTCTCTTCTATTAATTATTTAGATGTATTAGACTGAAGAGATCAAAATATGATAATAATAATACCACCAACAACAATTCATATTCACTAGGTGTTAGGCTCTGTGCTAAATAATTTACATGCACTGTCTAAATTAATAACTGCAATAATTCAATGAGTAGGTACTGTTATTAACTTTATTTTACATGTGAGGGAACTGAACTTGAAAGAGAGTAAGTAATTTACACAAGGTCATCTAGCTAGTGTAAGAGGCAGGGACTGAACCTTGCCTTTCTAATCAATAATGTGATTCCAGGTGCTTGCCATAAGGCATGGTTGTTGTTGCTGGTTACATTGCTGCAGAGCTGGGTACTATCCTAGCCTGTGTGGCTGAGGATATTTGGGGGCTCTGATTTCCATCACACTTGGATCATATAAATGAATAAGCAAAAAGCAGGATGTAGATTTTCCTCTCTGACTACCCATATCATCAAAACCTATGCTCTTTCTGCTAGAACATAGACACACAAACGCACACACACAGTGTAATATATATATATACCTACCTATACCTATATATATATATACCTAATATATATATATATACCTATACCTATACACACGTATATACAGATATACACATAATGCATGTACAGACCCCCGGATTGAAAATTAAAGCAATTGCTTATGTTCTTGTCTCTTGCCTGTAACTTTCTTGTGCAGTTTTTCTCACACTGGGATCACAGATCCATCAGCCTCCTCAGATGTATTTTTAGGGTTTTGTGTTTGCTGTATGGGTATTTTAAGTTGTATAGTCAAGAAACAGGTGGGGTAGATAGAAAGTGGTTGCAAATCCTTTACTGTTCCTGCCTTTAAGAGGTGGTGTCTATTTCTCCTCCCCTTGAACCCGGGCTGACTTCGGTGACTTGCTTGACCAATAGAATGTAGTAGAAATGACATTATAAGGCTTCTGAAGATAGAGCATAAGAGGTCTCCACCTTCTAACCCTGCCATCTTGGTGTATTCTCGCTGGGGACTATAGGCGGCCTTTGATGAAGTCTGACAATCCTGAGCCTGCTATACTGGAGACACCTCCGGCCAATGGTCCCCGCTGTGCTAAGCCTTCTAGCCATCCCTGCAAAATGCCAGATGTGTGAATGAAGCCACCTTGGAGCCCTTGGAGCAGCCCATCCACAAGCTGAGTACACAGGGCAGAAGAATCATCAGCCAAGTGCTGCATGAATATGTGAATGATGCAATGACAAAATTTAATAAAATGGCTGCTATTTAACTCTCTGAAAGTTAATTCTTAGGCAGTGATAGACAACTAGTCCAATAATGTACATCTATTCCAAAGCATCTCAACGTTTTTGTTTTTTTTTTTTTTTTTAATTTTTGGGACAGAGAGAGACAGAGCATGAACGGGGGAGGGGCAGAGAAAGAGGGAGACACAGAATCGGAAACAGGCTCCAGGCTCCGAGCCATCAGCCCAGAGCCTGACGCGGGGCTCGAACTCACGGACCGCGAGATCGTGACCTGGCTGAAGTCGGACGCTTAACCGACTGCGCCACCCAGGCGCCCCTATTCCAAAGCATCTCAATCTGGATCTACAAATGTTTTTGGTAAGCAACAAGATAGTAAATATTTTAGACTTTGAGAGACATAGAGACAGCATCTGACACAATTACTCAATTCTGCTGTCGTATCATTAAAGCAGCCATAGACAATGTGTAATGAATGAGCCTGGCTATTATCAATAAAACTTTATTTACAAAAATGGACAGCAAGCTGGATTTAGCTGCAGAAGATGGTTTGCTGGCCAAGCACTGTCATATTTTGGTATTTGCTTTTTTTTTTTTCCTTTTAATATTCAAGTTGGCCTCATGTAGTACTACTTTAAATGTGGGTTATCGAGACAGGAATGCAAATTTAATGCTGAATGATGTAAAAACACACTCTGTAAATACATTTTACATAAGAGAAAGTGTCAGGAGACTTGGTCTATGATAGGATAGATAGATAAAGGAATTTAAAGGGAGTTGCCCTATTGCAGTCCATACTCAATTTGTGTGATTCAGCTTTAACAAAGCAATATTAGGTCACATCCGTGTTGCTAATGGAGATTTAATTTATTTGGTTGCTAATTCCTGTTTAATTCGAAAATGTTTTTGATGTATAGTTGTGTGAAAACTACAAACATATAGAACTTTTACCTAGTTTTATATTGAAACACATCACAACATTATTATACTAAAGATAAATTGAGTCGACTGTGGGGGACCAGGAGAAATTTTTTTTCTTATGAGTGCTTTGTACCTTCTCTGTGTGAAAAATGTAAGAAATACTGCCCTTAGGCCCCCACAGCCATGGTGTTGGTCACCATGACAACCATTCATTGACCTGTGTTTGGCTAGCTCATGTTGCTGCATTTTCAATGCCAGTATACAGTATCTCCACTTAAGGTGTTTCCAGAATCTTCCTTTGATTCAGAAGTTCCTATCTGGTGTCCATTTAGCTGGCTCCCATAGGTCCAATGAGTCTTCATAGTTTCTTTTCTGCCTGGTCTGGTTAGCATTTTTGGTATACATAGTTTCTCGAGTAACATTCCCCCAAATACTGATACCAATTTAAATTAACAGCCGTTGAGCCAGCAATATTACAAGGTTGCTCTCTTCCTGCTGGCCCATGGCTAGACTACATTCCCAATGGCAGTCAGGCAAGGGGTACGTGACTGATTCAGGCATGGGGACTGTGGGCAGAAGTAGTACATACCGCGTCAAGGCCCCTAAAATGTCCCATGGCATCCTACCAACCCTCTCTTCTCTCATCCTGTGGGGACATGGAGAGAATGTGTGGAGGGCTCCAAAGCCGTCAGGGGATTGGAAGAGCCTCAAGTCAGAGGAGCCTGTGTCCCTTTCATCACAAGGAAGGGTGTCAGCCAAACACCCTATTGAACTGCCACCTAAGCAAAATTCACATCTGATATGGGATTGATTTCAGCACCAAATACAGCAGTCATCCCTAATTTACAGGGGGAAACTATCATTGTTGGTACTTTCCTGTACAAAATTGCATCATCCACATTCTTCTCTTGAATCTTTGGCATGGAGCATTGCTTATCAGCTAATGACGGCAGCAGATAAGCAAACAAATAAACAAGTAGCAAAGGAAGATACATTGTAAACT